>NC_143509.1:52603029-53203029 GCF_031878675.1 Megascapheus bottae
ATACAGGGCAGAGTTGAGTCTGGAGTCCATGTCTTCTGTTTCTAAGAACAGAGTGGTTTCGGGCAAAAGAGATTATGGGTAAGGTACACTGGGAGTAGTGAGGAGATAGAAGAGTATTTGGGAGGGGCAGGTGGGGGTGAAGAAGGGAGATTGGCAGCTGGCAAGTATGAGACAGTGGGTGGAGATGGGGCCATCACTCCCATTATGTGACTGTCATCAAAGTGCCCAAAGAAATAAAGGTTTGCAATTACAGGGAGACTTGGGTTTGGGAATCTCCCAGCAGCAGGGCTCAGATGTTAATTAAACCTAAGGATAGGTCATTATCTCTCTCCATTGCATTGAACACAGGAAAATGGATGCACATAGCAGGTTAAGGACTTGCCCATATGGCTCTTGTGTGTTATTATTTCTGGTTTGCAAGAGGCATATAACCTGAGGCTTTGGGGCACAGCCGAAAGGGAAGAGGCCACGTTTACATGCTCATCACTGAGGACGTTTCTCACTCTTTCCTTCCAGTAAAGCAAGGTCTGCCCAAGTGCCCAGTATTTACCCTGTGGCTGCCCTGCAGCTGCCTGACTTATGCTTCCACGCTAGGGCCACACCAGCCACAAAGCAGAGTGAATGGTGCAGAGCACCGATACACTGTAGGGCATCTCAGGGCACAGGAGTGTGGAAGATCGCAAGAACTTACCCACGGGCATGGCATGGATGCTCTCCAGCTGCACATCTGCCCTCAGAGGGGCCAACCTAGGTCCTGAGGTCCCTGTTTAGTCACATGTCTACTCTGAACATGGACAGTTATTGTTGTTGTTTTGGGGGTAGGGAAGAGGTATTAGGTCAAAGGCCCCCAGAGGAAAGACTTGGTGACTGGTTGACACGAGGATCCCATAGAGATGCCTGGGTCAGGTAAAGAAGTAATTCCATGATTGGCTGATATGTGTGGCTATCCTAACAGATGTCAGTCATGAGAAAGGTATTTCTTCATCTGCAATTAATTTATGAATATTAAGGACTTTATGATGACATATTTATGATGATGATGATGATGATGATGATTTAGTACTTTCACAAAAAGAACCATTGAGCTTTGCTTTCTTGATTATTTTCCAATCTGCTGGATGGTGGCCTGGGGCCATTGGTCAACTTTAGCATTTGGGGTGATTGGAAAGGAAATTTTCTTTCTTCCTCTGTATCTCCCATTAGCAGGAATTGTCACGTTGCTGCCAGATAGAGGGTCACTTGCAGATTGCCCATCTCTTTCTGTCTACTTGTAAAGATGAAGTAGCTGACTTTAGGAAAAAGTGAGTTGCTTAGGATTCAATCTTTTCTTCTGAGTACCAAATAACAACCTATAAGAAACTGCACTTCTCATATTGTCTGCAAAAGCAGCTCTGCTGATTGGTGTGTCTCTAGGTCTCTGCTCCTCTGTGGATACTTGGATAGAGGGGTAAAGGGTCCTCTGTTTGGTTGCTGCTTACAGTAGCAGTCAGCAGTCACTTTCAGACAAAATCTGTGCAGTGACTTGAACTCCTCATGCTATTCCTGGCTTCAGTCACTCCGGTGCACAATTCTCAAGGACACTATAAAGATTTCCTAATTATACTTTTATTGTGCTTGGAGACATGAGGATGAAGGCTGCTGGGCAGAGTGCAGCCATGATCTTGAGGATCAAAGTGAGACCTGGCTTGCTTCTGCATCTTGACCTTGCTTTTGACGAGCTGAATAATGACACAGATGGAAAGAAGAGGCCTTGAAACACTAGGGTGGCCTAGTTATGCTCTACCTGGGAGAGGCAAACAGGCATGAGTTACTTTAATTCTCTTCAGCACATTTGTGAAAAGGCTGAATGAACATTCAGGACAAGCCTCAGAGTAAATAGGTGTGCCTGAATTTCAATGGCCAATCCTTAGTGTAGATTTTAGAGGATAACAAAACAATCATGAAACTATCCAAATTAGAGGCTGGCTTATAAAATCTGTCCATGGCTCATTCAGAGGTTGAATTCCCGAGCTTTTGTGAATGTTAATTGTTTGGCATTTTTGTTTATCTGCATTATTAGAGACAAGGCCACATCATGTTACCCAGGCTGGCCTCATACTTGTGATTTTTCTGCTTCAATCTCCAAAGTGTTGGGATTACAGGAATGTAATTTATTTATTATTAATATAATGTATTTATTAATTATTTGTTTGCTACTTGATTACTTATTTTTGTGTGCCAGTACTAGGGGTTTGAACTCAGGGTCTCTGTGCTGTCACAGCCCCACTTCCAGCTTTTTTTTTTTTTTTTTTTTGCCAGTCCTGGGCTTGAGCTCAGGGCCTGAGCACTGTCCTTGGACTTTCTCAAGGCTAGAGCTCTACCACTTGAGCCTCAGCACCACTTCCGGCTTTTTTCTATGTATGTGGTACTGAGGAATCGAACCCGGGTCTTCATGCATGCTAGGCAAGCACTTTAACCTCTAGGCCAAACTCCCGGCCCCCACTTCCAGCTTTTTGATAGTTAATTGGAAGAATCTCACAGATTTCCTGCCTGGGTTGGCTTTGAACTATGATCTTCAGAGCCTAGCCTCTTGAGTTGCTAGGATTACAAGTGTGACCTATTGGCTCTGAACCAGCCTGGCTACCCCCCACCCCTGCCCTCCTTCTGCCAGTCCTAGTGATTGAACTCGGAGCCTGGCCACCGTGTTTGAGCTTCTTTTATTCCAGGGTAGCACTTTACCACTTGAGCCACAGCTTCACTTTCAGATTTTTTTGTTTTTCATTGAGGATATGAGTCTCATGGACTTTCTTACTTGGGCTGGCTTTGAACTGAGATCCTTAGATCTCAGTTCACAGGCATTTGCTACCAGTGTTAGGCTAGCCCTGGCATTTGAGTTTCCTCAGTCATGGAAATCTCTACTTCATAGAAACTGCCTTTAATGTATTCTTGCTTCTTTTCTCAGTTAACATTCACTATGATGACTATAATCATGTTACCGTCTACTTCATGCATCCACAATAGTTATGCATGCTAATTAAAATTTACAAATAACTAATATATTATAGATATAGCTTACAATGATATCTTTATATCTACTATCTTACTTATTTCTAAACAACCCTCTGAAAGGGCTAGATTATTATTCTTGCTTTATAGATGAAGAAATTAAGGTACAAAGAGGGGCGATTGGATTAGAATCACAGTGTTGGAGATTTTAGTGATTGTTTGGTTACAAACTCTCTTCACAGGGAGAAGCTGGAAGGAAGAGACTTTTCCAGCTATCTTGAGCTACAGCTAACACAGCAAGGACATTTTCCTGCAATTTCAGGTACAAAGCTACGTGAAATCCAAGACAGGGTCCTTTTGATCAGTGACTGAAGTTTGAACTCTACTGGGGAAAAAGAATCAACTGCCCTCTGCCCTTAGGGTCAGGGCCTGGATGGAAGCCTTTAACATGTGATTAGGGGGTTGTTTTGAACCCATAATTATCCAACTTAAAGTGATATGTTTTAAGACACAGAGCCCTAAGAGGTGTGGTTTTTGTTTTGTTTTGTTTTGTTTTTGTCGGTTGTGGGGCTTGAACTCTGGGCCTGGGTGCTCTCGCTGAGCTATTCAGCTCAAGGCTACCACCCTACACCTTGAGCCACAGTACACTTCAAGTTTTCTGGTGGTTAATTGGAGATAACAGTCTCACAGACTTTAGTGCCCAGGCTGGCTTTGAACCGTGGCCCTCAGATCTCAGCCTGCTGAGTAGCTAGGATTATAGGCATGAGCCACTGTACCTGGCAAGAGGTGTAGTTTTAACAAGATTCAGGGAGAAGGACTAAGAAATCAGATGGAAGGGTGGTGGTGATCTAGACAGCCTGAGCCACTTAAGAGGGTTCTGGAAGGGCTCCTTTTCCTTATTCTCCTTCCATACCTGCAAGCCAGTCATCTATATTCCTATGCAAGAGAGGTTTCTGTCTGTCTCATTCTCCTGACCTTTCCATACTGACCTCTGGCACCTCTCTACCCTCTCCACACTCAAAAATATGCCAGGACATAAGGCCAGGAAGTGATAAGTAAGAGATTTGAGATTGGGCTCTATAGCTGGTTACATCGAATCAGTCAGGATTCTCCATGGTATATGAACTGTCAATAAAATTGGGCTCCTCATTAAATGCTATAAAGAAGGAGACAAGAGGGGCTATAGAGCAGAAGCCTTTCCGGGAAGACAATGCAGATGTGCCTGAAGAAGGAGTGAGATTTATGACTGTAATAATCTCATACAGAAACATGGGCCATCAGTTTGCTGGGATTATGTGTGTGTGGGGGCAGGGTGTAGATGGATGTAAATGAGATAAAGATAGGATCAGGTCATTAAGAGTTTGTAACAGCTGGCAATATCTACTTTTTTTCTTTTATTTTTTCCCCTTGAACTCAGGGTATAGGCACTGTCTCTGAGCTTTTGGCTCAAAGCTAGCATTCTACCACTTTTAGCCACAACTCCATTTCTGGTTTTCTGGTGGTTAATTGGAGTTAAGAGTCTCATGGACTTTTCTGCCCAGGTTGGCTTTGAGCTGTGATTCTCAGATCTCAGCCTCATGGGTAGCTAGAATTATAGGCAGGAGCCACTAGCACCAGGTAATATCTACATTTTAATGGAAAGCCCTAGAGCTTTGAGGATGAATGGTGGGATGCAATGAGAAGAAGGTGTGGATTGCTCACCCTGTGATGAAGGAGGAAAGATGAGTGAGAAGAGTCTGGAGTTGGAAAGAACAAGGAAGAGGCCAAGACAAGAGATGAAGAAGGCCAGGGCTTGGGCAGAGAGACTGCAAGGCAGCAAAGGATATAAATAAAGAGGAACATTCCAAGAGTATTTAAAAATTAACAAAAAGGACAAGGTGGGAGAGAGAAGTATCTAAAATGCATGATGTAACAGAGAATCTGGTACTGGCTTGGGAGACCACCAAGCACATCTTGTCCAGTTAAGCACTTGGGGATGTGATGTCAGTCATGGTTCAAAGCTAACCCAGACAGCAAAGTCTGTGAGAACCTTCTCCTCAGTTAACCACTAAAGAGACAGAGGTAAAGCTGTGGCTCAAGTGGTAGAGTACAATCCTTCAGTGATAAAGCTCAGGGACAGCACCCAAACTCTGAATTCATACACACACACACACACACACACACACACACACACACACACACACACACACACACTCTTCTGTATCTGCTGTTTTCACATCCATAAAGCCAGCCAATCACTAATTGAAGTTGTTTGAAAGCTAATATGCCTGTACCAAACATGTACAGATTTTATTTTGGTCATTATTCTCTGAACAATACAGTATAACCACTATTTTTACATAGAATTTAAATGGCATTAGCTATTAAGTCATCCAAATGCTGATTTAAGGTATACAGACAGATGCATGTAACATTTCATGCAAATTTTACACCATTGTGTATAATGCATGTGAGTAGCTGCAGATGTTGGTTATATTCTTAGGGGTGGGGGTGAGCTTCTGCACCCCATCTCTTACAACACATGCTGATTACAATGACTATTCCTGGGCTACATGTGGTTCAAAGAAAGGCAAGATAGAGCACCCTAAGCACCCTAATTCCTTGCTTTGCTGACTGCTATTCAGTGAAACACAGGGGACTTTTGGTGCCCCCAGAGGCATCTAGAGTGCCCTTAGGCTTGAGTGAGGCTCCCTACAGTAGAAACTTAGCTCCTACCCTTAGCAATTGTGGATCTTGGAACAGATGACTAAATCCCTTGGTGCCTCAGTTTCCTGATTTATTACCATGGAAATGAGGATCATCTCCAGAGAGTTGTGGGAACTAAATTAGCGAATTCAGATAAAGCATTTCGAATGGCACCTCCTGACATTTAGACTGCTTGATGTAAATAATAGCTTTGGCTATGGAGTGGCCACAAAGTCTGGAAACATACATATTATATTGTCATGCTTTACAAAGTAACCTCGATAAACCATATATTACATATTCACCTGCACCTCTAGACTTGATGGCTGGCTTGTATTATCATATCCCTGTTCTCGAGTGTCCATGCAATTCTCTGTGTCCTTTAGTTGTACCTGTAAGTCCAGTGGTTGATCTGGGATAAGATCCTAATCTCTCATTAGAGAGCAAACCTTCATTATGCTTATTAAGGTCAGGCCAGCCTTCTAGTCTCCCAGATGTGAGGTGCTGTTAATGTTGCTCTCAAACATTGAGGCTTACCCTACCAGGAACCTCTTATTACACAAGCACACAGCACACAACAGATATCTCCATGCTATTTAATTGGTTTTGCAAACTGCAGTGACTAACCACATAATGCATGGCTACACCTTACCCTAAGGGTGGCAGGGTATCAGACAACACGAGAAAAGAATTCTGAAAAACTCATGAGAGCATCCTGAGAAAGGAATGTTCTCAAGAAGCAAGGCCTAGGGCTGCAGAGATCTATCCCAGGTAGCTCTGAACCTAAACATTGGTGTCTTTGATGGTGTTTAAGTTATAGTATAAGACAACAGTTTACATATAAGTTACCAAGTAGTTTCAATAAATGTTCAACTTTCTGTGTTCTCTCCTCTCCTTTCCTCTCCTCTCCTCTCCCCTCTTCTTTTCTCTTCTTTCTCTCTAATTTGGCTCACATTTTTCTAGAGAGAATCTATTACCTAACATGCTTTTCCCAATATGTGTTGCTGCAGCATTAACTCAATGGAGTGTTGCTAGGAGTCACATTAAAACAAGTTCAATGATCAAATGAGCTTAAGGAACATTGGATTAAACTTTATTAAATAGGTTTTTTAATTTTTCTAGACTTCTAAGAGCCTTTTTTATTTATGTTTATTGTAATGTATAGAGGGGTTATAGTTACATTTGCCAGATAGTAGGTACATTACTTCTCACACATTGATACCCCTTCTCATGTTTTTGTCCCCATTTCCCTCCCCCACCCCTCTACGAGTCTTTAATATGTTAAGATTCCTTCTAAAAACTTTATGAGAGTGACATATCTATGGAGGTCTTCAGATTTACTTGACTACAGACTATTTTTGGGGGTGTGTGTAGAGGGGGAGCAGCTCTCACGGTAGTTACTCAGTGGCAAGTAGGCATAGGTAAACATAGACATAATAATGGGAAAATTACTGCTTTGTCTGCTTAGCACATCCAGTTATTTCTCCTAACACCATCTTCCTGAGAACTGCAACCAGACCCATCCATGTGTGCCCCAAGGGAGCTAGCCTTTTCAATATGTCCTACCCCTTAACCAAATTGGCCTGTCTCCTCTTCGTAAGAGAGAGGAGCAGACCTGGGCTGGCCTGCTAGGTCTTTGCTTTGGGCTCGGGACCAATAATCCTCTTGTGGCTTAGCCTGTACAATATAACCTATAAATAACTGTAGGTCGCAATCCAAACAAAGCCATTCTGTGATGAGGCTTAGATGATTCCAACAGGCAGAGGGGGGAAACATATGGGAGGTGGAGAGTCCAGATGTGTTTGGTTGCATGGTTCTAGTTCTGCTGGACACCAGGCTTCACTGCTACCTCTACGCAGTCTGGGCAATGGATTTCTGTACTCCTTCACGTGTGGTCTGTGGACCACAATCATTTCCCAAATGGTAAGTTGCCAGTCCATAGTGAAGCACACTCAGAAACTGCGTGTTTAGTAACTTGCCATAACTAATGATTCTGAGACATCAAGTGGCATTTTGTTTTTCGAGTAGTTCCTATGTACTTAATTTACTATTCACCCCAAGTGGATTTAACTCATGACCATACCAAAAGCCTAATCCTTTGAGAAACTCTTTTCTTTGAGATATCCCAGGCAGGGTCGCTGTCCACAGCTGTGTGGGCAGGGGGTGTGCTGAGCCACTGACCAAGCAGGCACCATTTGTATGGAGAGCTGACAAAATGAATGATTCTCCCACTCCATGAGCTGTGCTATACACAACATGCCCCAAAGTGGACAGCCAGCCCTTCTCACTTAGTAATCTTCCAATAAATTCTAGGTTTTTTCCTCACTGCCAGTTTGCCAGAGTCTTTTGGGTTGTTGATGTTTTCAGCTGAAGGAACTTTAAATAATACATCATGGCCTGTCCCAGTGGCCTACTTCAACTGTCTTTACTAGAAGAGATTGGATTATGGAGCCTGACTTTCCCACAGTGCCATCCATCTATTTTGCTGTCTTGTTCTTTCTCACGGGAGAAAGCAGCTTACTGAACACTGCTTGGGAGGGTGCCAAACTGTCTCCTCCACCCAACTTGATGCTGGCGGGCACACCAGCACTAAAGGCTCCCTTTCCACATCTGAACCTCAGTGTAAGCAGATCTCATGATTGGCTGCTGAGTGAAAATGGCTCAGGAGGTCATTCTGTAGACGTAGCAGCTGGGCCTGTCATAGGGTCACCAGCCAAGAATATAGGTAGTCATTTGAATCAAAAGCATCAAACATGCCTTTCTGAGAACTCTGCTTCTGGGATTTCTCTTAAGAATCTTAAAGGCCATCAAAGGCTTATGCTCACAGGCGCCCAATGAAATTGAAGTCCCCATGGGTAGCATTTTCTGGTCACATTCTAATTCCAGGACTTTCATACCTAGGGAAAAAGCCTGTAATAGCAAGAAAGCCCAAGGACAAAAAAAAAAAAAGGAGAATGGATACATACAATATTTTCATAGAGTAGCTTACCATGCAGCATTGAAATACAGAGATGTGGAAGAGAATTTTTTTTCCTGTCTTGGGGCTCGAACTCAGGGCCTGAACACTCTTCTTGGGCTTTCTCAAGGCTAGAGCTCTACCACTTGAGCCATAGCACCATTTCTTGCTTATTTCTAGTTCTTTTTTTTTGCCAGTCCTGGGCTTGAGCTCAGGGCCTGAGCACTGTCCTTGGACTTTCTCAAGGCTAGAGCTCTACCACTTGAGCCTCAGCACCACTTCCGGCTTTTTTCTACGTATGTGGTGCCGAGGAATCGAACCCGGGTCTTCATGCATGCTAGGCAAGCACTTTAACCACTAGGCCAAACTCCCGGCCCCTCTTGCTTATTTCTACATATGTGGTACCGAGGAATCAAACCCAGGTCTTCATGCATGCTACACAAGCACTCTACCACTAAGGCCAAGCTTTTGGCCTTAAAATACAGAAATGAACTTGGTTGATGTGAATATTCAGGATTCATGTCCTGATTCAGGATTATTGGGCTAAAACTCAAAATAAGCAACAATTTGATAAGGATATATACATGATCATATCCCACATAAAATCAACTTTATTTATTTATTTATTTATTTTTGTGGGTCGTGGGGCTTGGACTCTGGGTCTGAGCACTGTCCCTGACAGCTCAGGGACAATGCTCTATCACTTGAGCTACAGCCCCACTTCCGGCTTTCTAGTTGTTAATTGGAGATAAGAGTCTCACGGACTTTAGTGCCAGGGCTGGCTTTAAATCGTGATCCTCAGATCTCAGCCTCCTGAGTAGGTAGGATTACAGGTGTGAGCTACTGTGCCCAGCTTAAAATCAACTTTTTTTTTTTTGCTTTTTATGTTGGAAAGTAATTTAATATTTACCATACTGAATACATTTTATTGGCAATGAGAATAATTGACAAGGACCTTTTAATGTGTGCTGTTTGTTCTTTGTTTCTGAAAGAACAGATGTTGACATTTCTCCATAAAATTCAGTTAGTTATGAACTGGAGGAAAAATGGCCTCAAACAGGAGTGTTCCTTCATTGTGGCGTCCTGTCACAGCAGCTGGGCCGCTGATGGAAGGGCCTCCTTTCCACCTGAAAAAAAATCAACTTTTTTATTTTGGCAAAACTGGGATTTCACCCTCATTAGGAGGACATGATACCATGAAGCCACACCTCCAGCCTTGTTTTCCATTGGTTAGTTTTAGATTTAGGATAGGATCTCACTTCTTGCACAGATATGCATGGGATCTGCCTAGTTTTTGACCTCCTGTGGTAGCTTAGATCACAGACGTGCTCTAATACACCCAGCTTCCCTTTTATAATCTCCCCCCCCCCCCCCCCCCCGACACCTCTATCAGTCCTGGGCTTGAACTCAGGGCCTGGGTGCTGTTCCTGTACTATTTTGCTCAAGACTAGCATTCTACTACTTTTTTTTTTTTTTCCAGTCCTGGACTTGAGCTCAGGGCCTGAGGACTGTCCTTGGATTTTTCTCAAGGCTAGAACTGTACCACTTGAGCCTCAGCACCATTACTGGCTTTTTCTATGTATGTGGTACAAAGGAATTGAACCCGGGTCTTTGTGCATGCTAGGCAAGCACTCTACCACTAGGCCAAACTCCTGGCCCGCATTCTACTACTTTGAGCCACAGTACTTCCAACCTCTGGTGGTTAATTGGAGATGAGAATCTCACTAACTGGTTGGCATTGAACTATGATCCTTAGACCTTAGCCTCCTGAATAGCTAGGATTACAACCATGAGTAACTGGCACCCAGCTTTTTCTTTCAGTTTGATAAATATTATTTTATATGACCAGGCACATAGACATTGAGCTTTTGTGTTCCTCTCCGAAGAGTATCCTCTTTTGGTTTTGCTATGTATGAATGCCTAGCGTGTGCCCCCTCGAAGGAGATGGAGTTTCATGGACTTTTCTACCTTCACCGCCTGTACCCACAATCCTCCTAATCTCAACCTCCCATGGAGTCTGGGATGACAAAATGATGTCCAGCATGGTTTGAGAAGGGATTTTTTTTCCTCCCAGGGTGGCCTCAAATCCCCATCTTATTAGCCTTTCAATTACTTAGGATTATAGACATGAGCCACTAGTGACCAGAAAGTCCTACTTTTATGATATAAGGAATGCTATTTTAAGTTATCAATATTATATAAGTTTTTATTAGATTTGCAAGATGACTCCATTAAGATTCAGTTAAAAGTGTGCTAAAATATCAATTATGTATGGAAGTCCAGTCCACCTATGTGCTAAAAGTAAAACTCATGCATAGGTATAACAAAACATCACAATCTAAAAAGCTCTTTCCTTTGAGGATAGAGGAAAGAAAAGAAGGTACAGAAGGGCCACATGAAGATTTCAGCAGGATCTGTGACATTTTTATTATATATACATATATATGAAGCAAATCTGGAAAACAATGTAAGATTTGGCAAAGCTAGGTGGTAAGTACATGTTATATTATTCTACCTACTCTTCTGGGTTATTGAACTATTTCTTTTTTACTTTTTTGCCAGCCTCAGGGCTTGAACTCAGGTCCTGACCACTGTGCTTGGGCTTTCTTGAGGCTAGAGCTCGTGTGTGGTACCAAGGAATAGAACCTAGGTCTTTGTGCAGGCTAAGCAAGCTCACTACCACTTGGCCAAACTGCTGGCCCTTGGAAGTTCTCTCTCTCTCTCTCTCTCTCTCTCTCTCTCTCTCTCTCTCTCTCTCTCTCTCTCTCTCTCTCTCTCTCTCTCTGTTTGTCCACTTCCAGCATTTGGCTAGTTAGCTGGAGATAAGAATCTCACATTTTTCTGGCTAATTGTAGACCAGCCACCCTAACTTTTTCTTCCTGGGTTGGCTTTAAACCTTGATCCTCATGTCTCAGCCTTCTAAACAGCTAGGATTACAGGCCTGGGTCACTGGTACCCAGCTTAGAATGTTTCATAATAACCAATAAAGGATAGAAAATAGGACATCCACACAGGAAGCTCAGTGATGTTGGTGAGCCCTGCGGTGTCCAGTCTGGATGCGGTACCCTGGGGCATGCAGGGCACTGGATAGGAGGACTTTCCTGTTAGCTGCATGCCAGGGCTGCCAGCTCATCATGTCCTGCCTCTTGCCCTTGCTGTTTTGTCTGGTTCTTTAAGACCTGCTGTCTTCAGAGGTCTGATGATCTCACAGCAAATCATTAGCCCAGAACTCCCTGGGTGCAGTGGTACTGCCTTTCCCAGCATACCTCATTGGTGATTCCCGTCTTTATTATCAGGATTATATGATGTCAGAAGCCCCCCTCTTTGTCAAGAGAATAGGAACCCTTGGGGCTCTAAGATCCTGATTTTATTTGATCTTCCCAGGGCTTTCCTAAGTGTCCCGTCCAGCAGGACGTCAACTAGGGCCAAGAACCTAGAGGGAGGAATGAAAGGGACAGGAGACACGAAGATGGCAGCAAGACAAGCGTTCTGATCAAGCTGCAAATTTTATTTTTCACATAGGGGTTTATATGCCTCTTCAGGAGAGGCAGGAGGGGGTTGGGGTATAGGAACTGCTCGGGGTAGGGAGTTTGGTAGTAGGATGTTTGCTCCTGCTCCGGGTAGAGGCCAGGTGGTAGGATGTTTGCATATCAACGCAAGCAGGCATGTGTTGCTTAGTGAACTAATTACAAGATGCAGGCACATTCTTACACTAAGAATTCAGGGAGGGGGAGAATGTCTCCGACACCTAAGGGCCCAATTCATGGAAGTCTCTCTCTCTTTCTCTCTCTCTCTCTCTCTCTCTCTCTCTCTCTCTCTCTCTCTCTCTCTCTCTCTCTCTCTCTCTCTCTCTCTCTCTCCCTCTCTTACCATGTTTATTTTCCATATAAATATGCTCAGTCCAGGTCGGTGCCAATACAAATAAAACAAAAGAAATCTAACTTGGGCCTCTTCATCAGTGCTGGTATTAGGAGAGCTGCATTGCAATCCCAGCTCAGCCAGGAAGTAACCCCAGAGACTTCATGTAAATCACTACCCCTGGAAATCTGTTCTGCCCCTGGTAATGACTTGACTGTCAAGGGTCTGTATGATGCCAGGTGACACAGTCTGTCATACTTCTAAGCTTAGTCTAGATGAGTGGAGTTACCTAGCACAAAATCTACAAGTTTTCTAGGGCCAGATTTAGCAGTTAATGTTGCAGACCTTCAAACCACATCGTTACTTTTCTTCTATCAGGCTATCTCCCCACCTCCCTCACTGCTCCCTTCTTTTCTAAACCTCCTTTTTCCAGGATATCTCTGGGTGCTCCAGGTTAGCCTCTGCCCCAATCTCAAGCCCTGCATAAGACTTGCCAACAATGGTTCTCTACGTTGCAGAAACTTAAACACACCAAACACCAAAGCAACAACTACCTCTCTCCTACCCCAGGTCCTAGCCCCAACCCTAGAAAATGTGGTTCCATCCTCAACAGGGCTAGCAGGGTACTTTCTTTTTCTTCCCCCACCTCACAGTTTCCTCTTGACTCCCTTCTCCTCCCAAGCCCCTATTATCCTAACAATTTAAACAGATTTTTTCCCCTTTTCTCCAATTCTTCTTGGAAAACATTTAATAATTTACAAATTGTTCTCCTAACTTTTATCCAAAGTAAAAGTTAAGAAAGAAGAAACAGAAATGGTAATCTACAGGCTTCCCTGAGTCCTTTTCCTCCCAGAGCTGATAAATACTTGGATTCTGCTTGTCCAAGAGCCCAGTTGTTCTGCCTTCTGCCTATAGGTATGTATGTATGTATGTATGTATGTCACAGGTCTAGAACCAAACTAAACTAAACCCAACTCAGCTACATATGGCCGCATTTTAACTGTAAAGAATCTTCCTATAAGGGTTGTTGGCTAATTATTCAGGCTCATCTATATCTCACATACTGAGGTTCAAATGTGGCTGAAGACTCTGGGTTGCCCCTGATTGTCTGGCCCTTGTAGGTATTGTGAAATGATGTGGCTTTCTAGAATTTTCTGCCTTACCCCATGACATCAATCACCCCTTTTTGCTCACTTGGAACTATGCTGCAGGCCAGAGAGATTCTGATTCTTTTGAGGCAGAGAGAATTCTTTCTAGGCTAATAGAGAATCTATTAGAGAGTCTAATCGGAGGCTAGACGTGATGTACCCAGGTGACCTAGCTGTGGGCACACTAGTTGAAGTTGACCTAGTTGGTGGGGCTGTGCTTTAGATTCTTGGTTGGGTCCCCAGCTGTCTGGAGGCTTTAGTGAGCCACACTCTTATCTCAGTAGCTTTCAGCCTCTAATGTGCATCATGATTAAAATCTTATCTTCTGTTTAAATGAGGTGATGGTGCCTAGAAGCTTCCATAGGCCTTTGGCTAAAAGCTAGTTGTAAAAGGTAAGGGGAGACACTCATTCACACTGACTACTAATCCTAGTCTGGGATAGAAGAATTATAGACAGCGACAGGGAAATACCATGTAGGGCTGGCTGAAATAGCACAAAAGATTTAAAAACTATATTAAAGCCAGTCTGGATTGGTAAGTAAAATCTCATTATTTCTCTGATGCTGTAAAATACCCTCTGTTACCAGATGTTTCATGTCTTATGCCTTTTGAGCCTCATAACCTTCATACTTGTTAAATGGACACGAGAGCTAAGGTCAGAAAGGGGCCAAAGTCTGCTCAGGATGAACGGCTCAGTTGCTACAGCAGCCAGGACCGGCTCTGGTTCTTTCTTCCACAGTACTCTCCTAGGGTGGTTCTGTGTCCATTCATTATATTTTCTGTTCTTTTCTGTCCCCATTATACATCAGGCCAGTTAGTTTCAAAGCAAGGATTTACCTGTTGGCAAAACTGTTCACATTGTGAGACAAAAAAGGGGAGATATCAAAAAGCAGATTGGGAGCCAGGAGTTTGGCCTAGTGGTAGAGTGCTTGCCTAGCGTGCATGAAAACCTGGGTTTGATTCCTTGGTACCAATACATAGAAAAAAGCCAGAAATGGTGCTGTGGCTCAAATGGTAGAGCACTAGCCTTGAGAAAGCCCAAGGACAGTGCCCAGGCCCTGAGTTCAAGGCCCAAGACTGGCAAAAAAAAAAAAGCAGATTGGGCTGGGTATTGGTGGATTATGCCTATAATCCTAGCTACTCAGGAAGCTGAGATACAAGGATTCCGATTTGAAGCCAGCCCAGGCAGGAAAGTCCATGAGATTTTCTTTTTTGATGTAGATAATAGTTATGATGTAGCAATTGAGTCAGAAATCCAATTCAAAACCTATTATACAAGGTTCTATTGAGATTCTTATCTATAGTAAACTAACCCCCAAAAGCCACAAGTAGAGCTGTGGCTCAAGTGGTAGAGTACTAGCCTTGAGCTAAAGAAGCTCAGGGACAGCATCCAGGATCTGAGTTCAAGCCCCAGTACCAACAACCCCCCTTGCCAACCCAAGCATCACATTCATGAGTGGGCATGAATACATCTATACATGTCAGATACTCAGGAGGCGGAGGCAAGAGCTCTTCAGTTTGAGACCAGACTTGACTACATAGTTTCAGGCCAGATTAGATTATATATTCAAACAAAATAAAACAAAACAGGAAACACTTAAACCAACCAAACAACAAAAACTGTGTTGGGGGAGTGGGTGTGTGGCCTAGTAGTAGAGTGCCTGCCTAGCATGCACAAATCCCTGGGCTGGATTCCTTGGTACCACATACACAGAAAAAGCCAGAAGTAGTGCTATGGCTCCAGCGAGCTCTAGCCTTGAGGAAAAAGCCCAAGGACAGTGCTTAGGTCCTGTGTTCAAGGCCCAGGACTGGCAAAACAAAGAAACAAGCTGTTTTGGAGAGAGAGAGATTTTGTCTCAGGCTCTGAACCTACTTTTAGTTCCTGTTCCTCCTCATCCTGCCTTTACATCTCCATAGCAAGAAGCATTAGCCAGTTAATCAGTTAACTATGTGATAAGGGCCTCTCATGTAGAGGTCTTGGAATAGGGTCTTGGGAAGAAAGAAGTAGCTCCAATAATGTTCCTGCAACAATAGCAAACATTATATGTGTCCTTGCTACTTAGGATCTAGAGATGAAGATCATCATGGTTTGAGGTTAGCCCAGGTGGAAAAGTTGAAGAGATTCCATCTGAATCAATGAATGACTAGATGTGGTGGTGAATGACGGTCATCCCAAGCTACATGAGAAGACATGATCAGTGAGTGTGGTCACTGTGCCAAAGGGAAACCACACAGGACAATCATAGTCCAAGCCAGCCTGGGAATAAAACATGATTTTGCTTTGAAAAGGAGTGGTAGAATGGCTCAAATGGTAGATTTAGCAAGTATGAGACTCTGAATTTAATCCCCAGCCCTGTCAAAACAAAACAACAAAGAGCAACTTTGTATGTAGCTCCAGTAGAGTTACTTTTCTATTCTACACCTATGGCAGACATCACCAATCTATCCATTGGGTCCTTCCCAGTGAGTTTGAACAGGACCTCTCAAGACATGAACATTGAGAAGATCTATCCCTGAAAGTGAGGATTAGTATCTATTGAGTACTTGCTATATGCCAGGCACCTGCCGCATTCACCATCGGGTTCCTTCTGCATAACTCTGCAAGTTGGATGCTGTTGTGATCCTCATTTTATAGATGACAAACAAGCTTACAGAGGTATCTTGCCCTGACAAAGTGGATCCAAGATTTGAATGCGGGCAGCCCAACTCCAGAATTTTTTCGTTCCTATTTTCAACCTTTTACTACATTCTCTTTTCCTCCCTGGTTTTTCTGTTGTCTTTCTGAGCACAGAGCTGGTGGGACTTGTGAGTAAGGATAAGTTTACTTCCCCTGGTAGCTGTGCTAGCTCCCTTGATGTTCCATAGCCAATGAACATGGCCTCATTTCACAGAAGGAAGCACATATGGGCTGTGACATCGTCAAGGTGACAGCTCAAATGACAGGAAGGAATGGAAGAGGGAATAGTGACTCCCCAAACCCAGACTCTAGGTGAGTCTAGGAGCTCTGGGGACTTAGGGAGTTTTATAAATGTCTCTTCTCATTCCTCAAAGCCTAACAGAGTTTAATTTGGTAAATACACCTGGGGCTGAAGAACGACACAAACAATAGATCTGGCTAAAACCTGCCTCAGATTTTATTAAAGAAAGTTGTGGATGGTGCGGAAGTGACTAGTGTGAAATGATTTGCTCAGGAAATCCTACAAAATTGGATCCTCAGGCTGGGCTCCCCTACAAGCTTCCTGGGGTCACCTTCGTAAATAGTTTGACAATATTCAATAATAAAAAATTACAGAAGGAATTGCAACCTAGTTTGTGAGGATATGAGATGATCTGTCAAGCTTCCTTAGGAGGAACAAATACAAGTGGTTACACTTAAAATATTATTCTGTTTGGTGTTTCTAAATAGGCCTGGAATCATCTTATTGGCTAAAAAATGTGGAAAACAAAAAGCTGAAAGAGGGGCTGGGAGTCTAGTGGTAGAGTGCTTACTAGCATGCATGAAGTCCTGGGTTCGATTCCTCAGTACCACATACACAGAAAAAAACAGAAGTGTTCTATGTCTTAGTGACAGAGCACCAGCCTCAAGCATAGAGAGGCTCAGGAACAGTGTGTAGGCCCTGAGTTCAAGCCCCAGGACTGGCAAACAAAACAAAACAAAACAAACCAGCAACAACAACAAAACCCAGAATCTGAAAGAACACAAACATAATGTCTTCTTTAGTTTTCTGTCTTAAAATCATGTAAAAGCCCAATCTAATTAGCCATATTGTTCTATCTACAGACAGATGACTTTCTTTCTAATATTCGATTGGAGCATTAAGTAGCAAAATTGATTTGCAGGTTAACTGGGACAAATGTCTTTACTGTCTACCTTTTGGGGACAGAGAACAAGAACATCTACATGTAATGTACAAGGTGTAGGTCACTAAACATATCCCCTTCCTCGCCCACACCCACATCCACCTGGAACCTTTGAATATGACCTTATTTCAAAGTAGGAATTTTGGAGAATATATCAGATTGAGGTGTGCTGGTGGATGTGGTTATATGGAGAGAGATACAGGGATTCAGAGTCACAGGGAAAAAGGCCTCAGGTCAATGGAGGCAGAGATTGAGATGAGGAAGCTATAACCTAAAGAGTGGCAAGGGCTGTGGGCAAAGGGCAGAAGCCACAAGGGCTTTTCCTCTCCAAGTGCCTTCATCTTCAGAGTGAGCACAACTCTGTGGAGACCATCCCATTGAACTCTGGCTCCTACACAGTGAGAGGATAGATTTCTGGTGTGTGAAGCCACCAAGTTTGTGGTACTTTGTTTTGGCAACTCTGAGAAATGAATCCAGAAGATAATTCTAGATGGAATTTGGACTGCTGTTCACTGCACACTTTCTTCCTCTGAGATCCTCTGGTGAGATCTCCAGATGGTGTTACAAACAGTTAAGGACTGCACCTAGACCTTGAATTCAAGCTTCAGTTTTTGCACTCATACACATACACACACACACACACACACACACACACACACACACACACACACACACACACACACACACACCACAAATGGGTAACATCCCTGAAGGCTTTTCTTTGATGACTGATGAGGAGAGACCAAATCCAATAGTGCTGGGAGGTTTGCTTCAGAACAGCATTCAGGAGAGACTCCTACCTGCTTCCACTATGGGAGAACCTGACCGTGGCATTTGGTCTGGGTATATTGGAACAAAATATCAGTGTTCTGATTTAACTTGTGTGGAGTGCTGTCTGGCACTGAGGGTTGTAAAGCTTCCCCAGGTGACTTTAATATAGTCAAGGCTATAAAGCATGGACTACCTATGCCATTCAAGCCAAACTTTTTTTTCTTTTTGCCAGTCCTGGGCTTGAGCTCAGGGCCTGAGCACTGTCCTTGGACTTTTTCAAGGCTAGAGCTCTACCACTTGAGCCTCAGCATTATTTCTGGCTTTTTTTTCTATGTATGTGGTACCGAGGAATTGAACCCAGGTCTTCGTGCATGCTAGGCAAGCAAACTACCACTAGGCCAAACTTCCTGCCCACTTTTATTGTTTTTTTCTTTGCTGATCATGGGATTTGAACTCATGGCTTGAGTTCTGTCCCTCTGCTTCTTTTGCTCAAAGCTAGCACTCTACCACTTGAGCCACAGTATCACTTCCAGCTTTTTCTGGGTAGTGTATTGGAGATGAGAGTCTCCTGGGCTTCTCTGCCGGGCTGGCTTCAAACTGCAATCCTCAGATTTCAGCCTCCTGAGTAGCTAGGATTACAGGCATGAGCCACCAGCACCTGGTAGGACAAAACTTTCAAATGACTAAAGTACATTAAGAAAAGTTAAAGCAAACATTACAATATATATAAAGGATATTCTAGAATTACAGACGTGAATACAAGTGCAGCTCTTGAGATCAGTGCAGTGTTTTAATGGTTTTGTCTGTTGAAACTCTTAGTATTGAGGTCTGCACAGAGTAGGCTTCAAGAATCATTGGCTAGCCAGGTATAGTGGTTTATGCCTGTAATCCCTGCTATATAGGAGACATAGACAGGAGGATTGTGGTCTGAGGTCAATCAGGGAGAAAAGCAAGATCCTATCAGAAAAACACAAGGCCCTAAATTCAGACCATACTAGCATAAAAAACCAAAAATAAAAGAAATATTGGCTAATGCCATCTTTTTAAGAAAAAGGGGAAACAAACAAGAGTTGTTCCTCCTCCTCCTCCTCCTCCTCCTCCTCCTCCTCCTCCTCCTCCTCCTCCTCCTCCTCCTCCTCCTCCTCCTCCTCCTTCTTCTTCTTCTTCTTCTTCTTCTTCTTCTTCTTCTTCTTCTTCTTCTTCTTCTTCCTCTTATCTCAGGGTTTGAACTCAGGGTTTTAAGCTGACTTTGCTGGTGTTCTAGCACATGAGACATGTTTCCAGCAGAGTACCAAGTCTTTTAAATTAAATGATAAACTACCATTTGCTGAAGTTCCTTCACTCATTTTAGAGACTTAAACTGATGATTCAGTAGAGCTGGGCGTTCCTATGTGGTATGTAAAACCCTTACAAAACACTGACTAATCCCTATAGGTGGAATACTTAGGCCCATTTGAAGGGACATTAAAATTCCACACTTTAATTCAGCATGGGAGGTTATGGTTGATAAGTTTGCTTGCTTGGTATGCTTTTGAATATCTTTATGATTCATTTTGCTGCCAAGTTCTTAATCAGGAACAAAACTTCCAATTATTTTATTGTTACAGTAAAAAGAAAAATAAAACCCACAATCCTAGCCAGGCACTGGTGGCTCACACCTGTAATCTTAGCTACTCAGGAAGTTGAGATCTGAGGATTGACCTTCAAAGCCAGGACAGGATTGTTCCTGAGATTCTTATCTCCAATTAACCACCAAAAAGCCAGAAGTAGAGCTGTGGCTCAAGGGTAGAGTGCCAGCCTTGAGCAAATAAGCTCAGGGACAACACCCAGCCCTAGGACAGGCTCCCAATCTATCTTCAATAAGATTTTTAGTGATACATTTTTCCACATTTCTTTTCTTTTATTGTAAAGGTGATGTAGAGAGGAGTTACAACTACATATGTAATGAGTATACTTTTTTCAAACAGTGTCACTCCTCCTTCATTTTCTCCCAAGTTTTCTTCTCCTGACTCCCACTTCCCCCGCCAAGTTGTATAGTTCCAACTTAGTGTCTAGTAGCACTACTAAATTGGTTCACACTTTGTCCCATTGTTTCTGTGTGTCCCTTCCCCCGCCCTAAATCAGAGAAACTTCTATACAAGACAAAGGGTACAGAAGTGAAAACAGTGACCAAAGGGAATGAACCAAAGGAAAAAAAAGAAAAAAAGAACTGCAAACAAGACAATAAAATTTTTATTCTTTCATTTCTTGGAGTTTATTTTGATAAGCATCATTTTATATGATCATATGCGCATATTTACCCTTTGTGATTCTCTCCTAAGAATATTGTCCTTTGGTCTTGGTGATACACTTGAATAAAAAAGTAAGAATAGGTAAGCCTCAGGTGAACATAGATTTGTGCACATAGATTAAGGGAGGGATGAGTACAGGTAGAAACTCCACCACTCTGGAGGGGGTGGAGTTTTGAGCCTAGATTCCATGATGTGCCATTACTGTCATGGCATGCTTTTTTCCCCTTGAGTATGTACACTTAAGTATCCAAATGCTTGGTAAGCATGGAAACTAGGTTAAAGTTAAACTGTTTGGATCAATGGGTAGTGATCGCTTGGCTACTGGGTTGAGTCCATGTTGGGAGGGAAAGAGTATCAAGATTAAGTCGCAATGTCAGGTCATGATGGGAGCAGGGAATGGAAGCAGAAATGCCAGGCATTTGCTGTGATCATCTTGGGCTCTTGTTTTTGAAGACACAAGAGTTCTTGGTTATTTGATTGGCTTTGTAGTAGGCCTAGGAAATGTCACTTGTTTTCAATACGACTGTGTGCCCATGTTGGAATGTGTTTTACACTGATTTTTTTTTTTAGTGTTTTAACCAGGTGACCCTTGGTAAAAGCCCTAATCAAGAGACTAATAAGATGACGCACTTAGTTTGAGTTTAACTAAGGTCAACATAATCCTCTCTAACTAGGGTCAAACAATTCCTCTCAACCACCTCTTACTCTAGGTATCTTTGCTCATAATAAAGAATTTTGTTGGTGGTGAGATGTTTAAGAACCAGACAAAGAGGTTACACAGTTTCCATAAACAAGGGCCAGTGTTGACTCTACTCCTTTTGTTCAGGCTTGCACTCAGTAGTCCTTTGGAAGCTGTATGTGCCACTGTGCCATCCGTGTGTGTGTGTGTGTGTGTGTGTGTGTGTGCGTGCGCGCGTGCGTGCGTGCGTGCGTGCGTGCGTGCGTGTGTGTGTGCGTGCACACTGGTACTGGGGATTGAGTTCCTGGCCTCATAGTCTCACTTTTTATTTTATTTTTTTGGTGGGTCCTAGGTTTGAACTCAGGGCACTGTCTCTGAGTTTTTTTGCTTAATGCTGGTGCTCTACCACTTGAGCCACATCTCCACTTTTGGCTTTTTACTGGTTCTCAGATTTGTTGGTCATGCTAACTTTGGGATTTTGAGTCTCAGCCTCCTGAGTAACTAGGATTACAGGTGTGAACCACCAGTGCTGTAGAAACCTGTCTGTTTTTTTTTTTTTTTTTTTTTTGAGGGGCGTAAATCTGTTTAAACTGTTTGACCACCTGTGTGTGGCGCTCTTCTTTAAAAGCTCAGACCTGTGGAAGGTCCGGGCTGCTCTCTATCAGCCCAAAGGTGGAGAGTGGCCACTGCGCTGCTATTACACTGACTCTAGCTCCATTCATTGAGTGCTGGTGACTGTATTGCTGAGGGCTTTAAGGACCCCAAAATGGCTGGGATATAACAGTGCCTGGTATTATTCACTTTTATATTCCACGATGCAACAGCATGAGCAGTCAGTGCCAGCCTTTGTGGATACTTGAACAGGTTCCTTGTTCGAGAGGTTCTAGACCCATTGGCTGGCATATTGCTTTGTGAGAAGTCTGGATTTTCATTTTCCACTTAGCCCCCAGCATGGTCCTGGTATGAGTCTTGTTTCCCAAAGACCCACGAGCTAACAGTTTAGTTTCACACCCATAGTGTTATCAGGAAGTTGGGTGTAGTGGAAGAAAGCTAGGTCATTAGAGGTGTGCCGCTGAAAGGGGTATGAGAACCCCCACTCCTTCCCTTCCACTCTCTTTGCTTCCTAACCACACTGAGAATCAGGCCTCCTTCACCCTGTGCTCCCACCTATGACATATTGTGCCACAACAGGGCCAAGTGACCATGGAAACACATGAAACTACGAGCCAAAGCAAACTTTCCTCCTTAAAAGGTGATTATCTCTGGCACTTGGTCACAGTTATGGAGCTTATTAACACAATGACATGGCCAGTATGACTACATATATACCACCTGGATTTATGCAAAGCATCGAATACAATCGTGTCAAGTGGTCATCACCTTCTACCCCCCAATAAATTACAATAGCTTTGAAAAGGATGCTTAGGAATAATAATCATGTAGAGTCATTGCAATACTCCATAAAAACCAAACTTAAGCATGTAGGGATCCCAAGGCATCCTGAGACCCAGTGATGGAAACCTTTATTATAGGTCAGAGATACAGCCAGCCCCCACATGGTGCAGTGGCCCAAAGTCCATATGAAAACAGAAGCAAATGTTTGCTGATCTGAGCAGGCTAGTGAGAGATTCAGAGGGTGTGAAAAAAATACCATAAACCAGTGTTTATTGCAGAATACAAACACCTGAGCAAGTTAGTGAGCAATTCAAAGAGTGGGGAAAAAATACCATAAACTTGTGCTTATTGTAGAATACAAACACCTGGTAGAGGCAATGCTGAACCAGCTTTGGATCAGCTGTTACTTTAATTAAACAGTAGTTGAGAATCTGGCCATCTGGAGAGTGTGAAAGAGGTAGATGGTGCATGAGGGAGTTTTGGAGTCAGATATTGCTGGCAAAACTGGTTGTTTGCAGCTGTAGGTATAGGTTGGTGAGATCCACGGTCCAGGATTGGTCATATAAAAAATGACTATAGTATGCAGGTGGTGTGTGTGTATATACAGACTTGGTGACAGATCTGTCCACACTGATCCTTGCTCATGGTTTAGCTTTCCTTTTCTTCTTTTGAATTCCAGTTGATGGCCCAGTTGCCTCCTTAGTTCTCTAAGCTAGCAATTCAGAAGTAACGCTAGCCATTTCCCTCCTCCTCACTTCAGCTGCTACTCAGAATGATCAAGTTTACTTTTCTGCGCCTTTCTTGAATCCCTTATTTAGCCCCCCCTCTCTTACTTCTGTAGATTAAACCCCATCATATCTCATATCATCTAGACCATTGAGATAGACTTCTAGCTGAATTCATTCCCCACATGAATCCAGCCACTAAACAGCACAAAATAGCAGTTCCAATGGGCAGATCTGGCCATCTCACTCCAAATCATTCTCTGGGCAATGACATTTCCAAACCCCGAGTATAGCAACGCCAAATCGGCTAAGATTCCTGCCCATAGGGAGTGAGCCTTCTGTGGGGAAAGGGGTAGCATTCAATGACACTAGGCAAATAGAAAACAATCCACAGTGGTGGTTTATGCAAGCAAGGTTAAGGGAATCTGCTAGGGGAATGGCTGCCGTTTTAGATAAGAGTGGTCAGAAATGGGGTGGGGGAAGAGCACCTTGTTGAGAAAGGAACATTTGTTAAATTTTTTTTTGCCACTTCTGGGCTTTGAACTCAGGGCCTGGGCACTGTCCTTGGGCTTTCTCAAGGCTAGAGCTTTACCACTTGAGCCACAGCACCATTTCTGGCTTTTTTCTATGTATGTGATACCAAGGACTCAAACCCAGGTCTTTGTGAATGCCAGGCAAGTACTCCAGCACTAGGCCAAACTCCTGGCCCCGGAACATTTATTAAAATCTTTTAAATAACACACCAGAAGCTTCCCTCCCCTCCTGTTTGCTCATGACCCTCTGACACCATGTATTCATTTGGTTGGTTTTGAAATTTGTATAAATGGAATCAAACATTCTGACTTATTTCACCCCACATTATATGTCTATGATATACTTGCTTTTCAGTATATAGCAAAGTTTGTTCCTTCTAATGGCTATGTAGTAGTCCATTGTGTGAAGATATCACAGTATGCTTATTCACTCTTCTGTCACTAGGCATTTGGGTTGTTTTCAGTTTCTGGCTTTGACAAACTGCACTGCAGTAAAAGCGGCACACATATATTCAAATGCTATAAGTTCTTTCGACGATATTATTGCAACTTAAACCTAGGAGTAATTTTTTTTTGCCAGTCCCAGGCTTGAACTCAGGCCTGAGCATTGTCCTTGGGCTTTTCCAAGGCTAGAGCTCTACCACTTGAGCCATAGCACCACTTCTGGCCTTTTCTATGTATGTGGTACTGAGGAATCAAACCTGGGTCTTCATGAATATTACGCAAGTGCTCTACCACTAGGCCAAATTCCCAGCCCATAGGAATTTAGGCACTAGAACCATAAATGTTAGACCCTCTGAACTCTACAGACCTTCAGCCGTGTGTCCAGATTTCTTTTTCTTTCCTTTAAATTTAAGATTTTTTTTTATTAGTATGCATTAATTGTACAAGGAGGCAGGGTCTTTCCAAGATTTCCATACATTCATACAATGTATCCCGATCAAACTTACCTCTTCTCTCTTGCTCTTCCCTTGCTCCTCTCCCCACTTCTAAGACAATCTCAACACGATTCATTGTTCTATTTTCATATATGCAAAGGAAGTACTTTGACCATTTTCATCTTCACTTGCACTCTCCATTCATCTTCCCTCCTGCTGATACTCACCCACTCAGCAGAGCCTGTTTTACTTTTCTGTCCATCATCTTTGAAAATTGTGCATTCATAGCATTAAGGCATATCACCATGGTATTTCAGACATGCACATATTATATCCAAATTAGCATAACTCTATTTCTCTTCCCTCTCCCAACTCTCCATATCCTTAAGTTTTAGACACAATTCTGAGGTTCAAGCTGAGAAGCAACCAGAAAAAGTCCCACAGCAAGTAGCAGAGCTGGAACTTGCTCCAGGTGTCCTTTCTGGAGAAGTATGACTGAAGACTGATACTGGTCAAACACCTCCTGGTGTTTGCATGAGGAAACTCTCTTGTCTGAAACCATGGCAATGCAGATACCACAGGCTATTGTTTACAAAGTATCTGCAATGTGCTGCCCTGTTGTGTCACAAGTTTACACTGCATTTTATCTCTAATCCCCTACAGCAACCTTTCTAGGCAGATAATATCCACTCTGTTTTTCATATGGGAACATATTCACTTTGGGTTTCCAGTTTCCACAGCAAGTGGCAGAGCTGGGAGATGAACTACTCCAGCTCCCTCCTCATGAAGCCACTGCTGTTTGGACACCAGGTACATGCTTACTTTCCTCCCTCAGGCCTCCCAGTTCTTGCCTGTCAAGTTCAGAGAAGCCAGTTTTCTGGAAGACTAATCAATTCAATCCAGGCATGCAAGCATTGAAATCTGGTGGAGAAAGCAACTGCGTAGACCTTGGTGGTAGTAATCATGTCTGTTTGAAAGCTGCAGAAGTTGTGATGCTTGGCTTCTCCACTTCTCCTCAGAAGCCTCCTGGGATAGTGAGGCTTGATTTCAGAACAGATTGCATACATTTCAGAGTTGCTGAGACATGAATGTCAATAGCCCAAGTCTTGTTGAATATCCACCTCTTTGCCCTTGTGTGTATTCTGTATAAGTTCTCTCTCACTCACACATACACATAAAGTTAATGAAAATGTAAGTGATAATATGTGCTAAGTATTAGTATTTAACGGTGCTCTACCTTGAATGGTTGTGTTTGCATCTATTAGATCCTCCTCCTACTTCCATTTTGAGGTAGGTCCATTATTATTATTATTATTTTTTTTTTTGCAAGTCCTGGGGCTTGAAATCAGGGTCTGAGCACTGTCCTTGGACTTTCTCAAGGCTAGGGCCCTAGCACTTGAGCCACAGCACCACTTCCAGCTTTTTCTATGTGTGTGGTATCGAGAAATCGAACCCGAATCTTTGTGCATGCTAGGCAAGCACTCTACCACAAGGCCAAACTCTCAGCTGAAAACATTTTTCTTTTTGATTGTGGGACTTGAAGTCTGGGCTTGGGCACTGTCCCTGAGCTCTTCAACTTAAGGCTAGTACTCTACCACTTGAGCCATAGCACCACTTCTTATTATCCCATTTCTAAAGATGAGAGAAGTGAAACCAACCACCTGCCCAAAGGCATAGAGTAGGTAACTGAGCTGGAGGTAGTGGAGGGCTGGCATAGCAACTGTGTGTTTTCTATTCAGGTTTGCTGCTGGAAAGCACAGGACTAACTACTGGTGCTGCACACAAGTGCTTGTTTATTGACTGATAACTCCCTTCCCTTCCTTTTTTATTCTCCATGTTATAGATGGAAACTGAGCATATTGCAGAGTGACCCCTCTCTGTGTAGGAATACAAACTGTCTGTTTATTGCAGCCTTTCTGTACTTGGAACTAACTAAATGGTCTTTAATGAACAGATAGTATTACCATGTGACTCTGAGCCAGAAAGAGATAAAATTAGTGGTTTTACTTAAATTTGTTGAAAGGAAAATAAGAAAAACACCTGAAGTTTTCTAGTTTATCTTCTCCCAAACTCTCTCAGCTCCCTAGGAGTCAGGTAGGGAAGAAGGAGGAAGAGGAAGCTGAAGAAGGATGAGGAGAGAAGGTGGGACTGGATTGAGAACTTCTAGCCTTAACCAAGTACCAGAGGTTCCTGTCTTTAGTCCTAGCTATGGAGGAGGCTGTGACCTGAGGATCTTGGTATGAAATCAGCCTGGTCTGACAGACTCTTACTTCCAATTAACCAGCAAAAAGCTGAAAGTGGAAGTGTGGCTCAAATGGTAGAGTTTCAGCCTTAAGTGAAAAAGCCGATGAAGAGCACAAGTCCCTGAGTTCAAGCCTTAGTGTCAGTACATAAAACAACACTGTGCCTCTGGTAGCTCACACCTATAATCATAGCTCTCAGGAGGCTGAGATCTGAGGATTGCAGTTTGAAGCCAGCCTGGGCAGGAAAGTCTGTTAGACTCTTATCTCCAATTAACCACAGAAAACTGGAAGTGGCACTGTGGCTCAAAGTAGTAGAGCGCTAACTTTGAGCAAAGAAGCTCAGGAACAGTTCCCAGTCTGGCATTCAAGCACCGTGACCAACAAAAACAAAACAAAACAAAACAAAACAATAAAACAAAGACACCCCCCCAATCCCTTCCAGCCTTTAAATATTGATTTTTGCCAATATCTGAAAACGAAATGGTACCCACACAAAAATTAAACTATCATCAACAACAAAGTTTCTAAAATTTTTCCTCTTTCTTTTCATTGTTGTGTCTTTCCTTTCCTTGTGAAAATCACCATTTACCACAAGCCTAGCAAATATCCATCAACCTGATAATAAAGAAACCCTACCTCTCAGCTCAGAGTTGGCACACTAAGCTTTGCAGCCCTGGTCTGCAGTAATTGAGCGTGTGACCTGAAATACATTATGAAGCCTGTCTCCCTCTCACTTCCCACACAGCAAAGCTATTTGTATCCTGCCAGAAAATATGTGGTCCTCAGACACATTAGCATGCTGAAGAGCACGAAGTGTATGATGTATGGAACAGAATAGGTATTTCAATAGCAGAGGTTTATTGAACAGTAGCTATTTTGATATGATTTGATTTATAGTTCATTGTATTCCCTGCATGAAGTCTTTAGACATTTTGCTCTTGTGATTTCCAGCTTTTGTAACTGGGATATTGGGGATGAAACTCAGGGCCTGATGTTTTACTACACAAGTCAAAAGGGCTTGGCTGTTTGAGCCACAGCGTTAGTCCTTTTACTTCATTTGTTTTTTAGACAGAGATTTGGGATTTTGTCCAGGTTTACCCTGTGCTCTGATCTTCCCATATCTACCATCCTAGTTACCTGAGACAAGGTTGTTTTTTGATTTTTTTAAACTATTGTCAGTTTTCTTCAGAATAATGTGAATGTTGAGGATCTTGCTATTCATCTAATTAAATTCACAATGGCTATCATGACAACATGTCCAAATTTCTTCTAACCCATGTACCAGAGATAGGAAACCACACTACTCTGAGGCATGCTTTCATGTTCTTTTTTATTGTAATGTATAGGGTTGCAATTATATTTGCCAGATAGTAGGCACATTACTTCTCACACGTTGATACCCCTTCTCATGTTTTTGTCCCATTTTCCCTCGTTTTCATGTTCTTTTGTGTTCAGGATTTAGGTACAAGTTACCTGGAACAAATTAATTAAGCTGGAGGAGCTTTTACAGGTTACATGGCTGGTACTCATGCTAATGTGTCTGAGGACTGCCTAGGCGGGGGCTCATCCTTTGAGCAGATGAGTACAGAAAGGTGCTATTTTTGAGTCTTGCCCTTAAGGAGCTCAGAGTCCAGGCAGAGGCCACAGGCATGACTATGCTGTTACTTCCTCGTTTATTTTATGTACGTATACAGAAAAGACACCCTTGAAGTACTGATGGAGCCTTCATCCAATCCACACGTGCCATGCCTTGCCTTTTCAGGACCTCTCATGTGGTGCTCACACTGTAAAGAAAATTGCTCAGTGGGACTTCTGTGAATGCCATGATGATTCTCTCTGTCTCTGTCTCTGTCTCTGTCTCTCTCTCTGTATTGGAACTTGAACTCAGGGTTTGAATAATGTCCCTTAGCTTTTTTTTTTGCGCGCAGCGGGGGGGGGGGGGTTAGTCCTGGGGCTTGAAGTCAAGGCCTAGGCACTGTCCCTGAGCATCTTTTTCCCAAGGCTAGCGCATCTACCACTTGAGCTGCAGCACCACTTTTGACTTTTTCTATGTATGTGCTACTGAGGAACCGAACCCAGAGTTTTGTGCATACTAGGTGAGCACTCAATCACTAGGCCACACTCCCTGCTCTTCCTTAGCTTTTTTGCTTAAGGCTGGCAATCTACCACTTGAACTACAACTCCATTTCTAGCTTTTTTGGTAGATCAGAGTCTTATGGGCTTTCTTGCCCAGGCTGGCTTTGAACCTTGATCCTCAGATCTCAACCTCGCGAGTAGCTAAGATTATAGGCATGTAGCACGGGCACCAGCTGCAGGTTAGTTTGAACAAAACTGAACGCAGATACAAGTAATTCCCAGAGAAGAAACAGGACCAGTACCCAACACACATGTCAGGGAAGTTGTGAATTTGCAGAGTATCTGACTTGTTAGGGGAAAGCATCTTGTTCAGGGAGTAACTAGGTCAGATTTCTACTGGCTTCCTTGCATGGCTCTGTTTTCTCTGTGTTATATTTAAATGCCTTTTGGAAATGAAGTAGTAGATACAAGACACGAGCTGCTACTGATAAACAGAGCACGATAATTATCACCTTGTATTCCAAGCAAAAGAAAGTTAGACATTCTAATTCTAGAGAGCTAAGAAAGGGAGTTAGCAGGAAAAGAGTCAGGGAGCTAAATGGAAAAGAAATGTATCTAGGACAAGAAGGAGACCCAGAAAGCTAATGTGCCCAAGATGTCCTTCTTTTTCTTTAATGCAACATTTGATTGAAAAGACTTATGTAGGGTGAATGGTTAAGCTATACACTGTACAGGGCCTTTGGAACACACAGTGGTGGGTAATGTTTGCTTTCTGGCTGTCTTGAGCAGAAATAGAAATTTTAAGTCATTGGTTTAAGTAATGGAACCAGGATTTCAACTGCAGATAACAAAGCTTTCCCTTGGCTGCAGTTCTGAAAGTACAAGTATTCTAAGAACAAAGAGAGCAAGAGACTTGTTTTTTTTTCCTCAAGAAAACATCTTCTCACCTCTTGTCCTGCCATTTCATGGCTAGTTCTGGTGTCTGTGTAGGAGAAGAGAAGCCTAAATCAATGCTCAGCAACAGAAGAACTATAGACTGTTGAGGGCTGGAGAGATCAAATTGTACAGTCCTCTGTTTCTATCTGAAGATGCCAGGGCTCCAGAGAGAAAGAGTTTGCCTACTGTCACAGCAGTGCTGATTCAAGGGCATGGGGCAGAGACCCGGATCTCTGGCTACCCATTCCTGCATTCTTTGTCTTATGCTATGATAGGGATTCTTATCTCTCTCTCTCTCTCTCTCTCTCTCTCTCTCTCTCTCTCTCTCTCTCTCTCTCTCTCTCTCTCTCTCTCTCTCTCTCATTCTGGGGCTTCAGCTCAGGGCCTGGGCACTGTCCTTGAGCTTTCCCAAGGCTGGCGGTCTACCACTTGAACCCAGCACCATTTCTAGCTTTTTCTGTATATGTGGTACCAACGAATCGAACCTAGGGCTTCGTGCATGTTAGGAAAGCATTCTACCACTAGGCTATACTTCCTACTCCTACGATAGAGCTTCTTAACTGTGGGGTATATAGAAAAAGTAATAGGCTCACTTAGAATATATCTATTGACAAGCTCTTGGGAGATGAAGGGTGACAGGCAGGTGTGGGGGAGGGGTAGCTGTGTGCAACAGACCCACTTCCTACTTCCCTAAGGTTACATCCTAGTTGGGGAGAAAGATACTGAATAAATCACCCAAGGCTGATGCTGGTTGTTCAAGCCTGTAACCAACTCGGGAGGCTGAGGATCTGAGGATCATGGTTCAAAGCCACTCCAGACGGGCAAATCCTAGAGAATTTTATGTCTAAGTAACTAAAAGCTGGAAGTAGAGGTGTGATCCAAATGTAGGGTACCAGCTTTGAGTGAGAAGGATAGGAGACAGTGCCCAGGCCCTGAGTTCAAGTTTAGTACTGGCACACACACACACACACACACACACACACACAGACACACACACAACACAAAAACGTATTTCATCTGTGGGAAGTGACACAGAGGGAAATACAAGTGTCCATGCACTTAGAACAAGGGAGATCTGATCCAGGCTAGGGGTTGGGGAGACTTTTACTGACAAGGGGAGAGGAGCTGTGACCAGAAGAGAACAGGGATGGGATCTGGGGATGAGTGGGGGTAGGCAAGGGAAAATGGCAGAATGGCACAGGAGAAATGTTTCTGATATAAGGAATGATGGTGCCAAAGGCCTGAGACTGGAAGGATTTGGTGTGAAAGCCTGGTATGGCCAGGATACCAGGAGGGGGTTTGGGGAGGTGGCGGGGGGAGGAGAGGGATGCTCTAGAAAGGAGACAACAGCTGTGTCACCCCAGGCTGTGTGTTTCTGTTTTAAATACACTGGACATTTTAAGTAAGGATCTGCTGCAATCAGACTTGCATTTGAAGAGGACCTTTTCAGGTACTACATGAGGACATTCTCTAGGTTCTTGAGCTTGAGTACGGCCATCACAGGCTCTGGGCCAGAGTGGAAATGGAGAGGGATGGAGAATTGAGAGAAGATATCTTCTCCCTATCATCATGACTACTAGTATTTGAACATCTAAGGAAAGGCTGGACTGGGTCCCTGGCCTGCTTTGGAGACCTGGCTTAGAAGGTGAGTCAAGGGACTTGAGAATCATCTTCAACGAAGGCCCGGAAGCCACGCTGCTTCCTTTGTCCCTGGGAGATCCTCAGAGCCTCCTTTCTTGTTTATAATCATTTTTCCTCAAGAGCTCTCAAAGCATTTCGCAATGACGCTACAACAAAGGAAAGGTATCATGGGCCTCCAAAGGTTATTTGGCTTTATTGTAATTGCAGACTTGGAAGCAATATGAGTAATGGTGATGTCACCCAAAATGAGTAGGACCCAAAGACAAGACTGGATTGGGCAAAAGGTCATCGTTCTCATTATCATCATGTTGAAGAACCCCTTATCCCTGAAATACCTTCACTGCTGCTCAGGCAACTGTGGGTATTATATGCTTCTAGGTATTATATGCTTCCTATAACAATATAGCAACTAGGAGTTATTGAGCACTTAGCATGTGCTAGACACTGCTCTAATCTATTTATGTAATGCTGAGCGAGAAGAGGAGCCATTTTACAGATGAGATGGAGGTTGGGAGAGGTAGTCCTGGTGGCTCAGCCAGTGTACCACACCCCACAGGACCAGTCCCTGTGTCCAGATGGCCATGCCTTGGAGATAAACACATCACCAAGCATTTTCCTGTTGACATCTACCAAACTCAGGAAGCTGTCCAGAATTGGTAAGGTGGAGGGATTCCCTGGATGTCCTTTCTTTACCGTTCCTGCACCCCAACTCAGCTCCTAAAATCAGTTGGAAATTCACATGGTAATAGCAGACTCATCATGGCTTGAAAGCCCTCCAGTGTCTGCACCCAACTCTTCCCTCCCCCTATCCTTCTTCACCTCCATCTTCAAAGAGAGGGAGAGGAAGAGGGAGAAGGGGAGGGAGAGGGAGAGGGAGAGAAAGAGAGAAGAGAGAGAGAGAGAGAGAGAGAGAGAGAGAGAGAGAGAGAGAGAGAGAGAGAGAGAGAGAGAATCTCTGCTTCTGTTTTCTTGTCTGTCTGTCTGTCTGTCTGTCTGTCTGTCTGTCTGTCTGTCTGTCTGTCTCCCTCTCATATGTGCTCCATGATGTCCTGAGGGGGAAGCAAGAAGGGAAAACCTAAAGTTCATACTGGTACTGATATCCCCACTGACTTCAGAGGCAACCCCAAAGCTGGCTTCCCAGGAGCACCCCATTACTACACCCTTGGTACTGCGATCAGGTCACTGGCCAATCTTTTCCACTTTCCTCGGCCTCATCCTCTTGTTGTCCGTTCTTCAGATCTCTATGATCCTCTCATCACCATGCAAGTGGGTGGGGACAGACCAGTTGTCATCTGGCAGGAAGATTGTTTTGGAACAGGCCTTATATCATAGACCTCAAGACTAGGAGAGGAACTTGATGGGCACGGACTTGTCACAATCCCCAACTCCAGTGGGCATGAAAGACCGGTGTCCGATGGAAGCAACCATGTGATGGCAGCCTGGTTGAGGCTGACAGTCTTGAGAACACTCCTTTCCCATGAGGGGACTCCTGCTCCCTCACGTCAACTCTACTTAATTCCATCCCTGCCTATTTATCTCTGCTCAAGTTCTGTTTTCTTTTTCCATGCCCAAGTTTCCTGAGAGTGACAAATAAAAATTGTGTGTACTGAAGGTATGCAGTGTGATATTTTCAAGATACAGATATCCATTTCTACGAGTCATTTTTGTCCTATTGGATTCTTCTAATATATTGATAACATTATTCGTCAACTTTTTGATGGCTCATGGTTGGAATACAGTAGCAAAATTGCTTTTTTTTTTTTTTTTTTTTTGCCAGTCATGGGGCTTGAACTCAGGGCCTGAGCACTGTCCTTGGACTTTTCTCAAGGCTAGAGCTCTTCCACTTGAGCCTCAGCACCACTTCCGGCTTTTTTCTATGTATGTGGTACCGAGGAATCGAACCTAGGTCTTTGTGCATGGTAGGCAAGCACTCTACCACTAGGCCAAACTTCCGGTCCCACAATTGCCTGTTTGTATGCTAATCTTGTATGTTTCTATTTTACTTAATTTCTTAATTAGTTCTAATATTTTGTTATCTTTCTGATTTTCTCCTTGAAAACAGACAGTTTTACTTAACTTTTTGATTTGGATGCGTTTTCCTTCCTTTTCTTGACTAATTTGTCTGTCCAGCACTTGTAGTCATGATTGTTGCAGAGAATTGGTGGATGTGAGTAACTTTTGGAGAAAAAGCTTTCAGCCATTCACCACTGAGTAGAATGCTTGTGGTGGCTTGTCATATATGGCCTTTATTATGTTAAACACATGCCTTCCACACAATATTAGTTGAGAGTTTCTGTCATGGAAAGATGTTTGAATTTTGTTGTTTTGTTTTTCTGCATCTGTGAAGAGGATGCTACGAATTTTGTTGTATATCTCATTTAGTGATTTCTTTTCTTTTTCTTTTTGCCAGTCCTGAGGCTTGAATTTAGGGCCTGAGCACTGCCCTTGGGCTTTCTCAAGGCTAGAGCTCTACCACTTAAGCCACAGCACCATTTCCAGCTTTTTCTATATATGTGGTACTGAGGAATTGAATCCTGGTCTTCGTGTATACGAGGCCAGCACTCTTACCACTAGGCAAAACTCCTGGCCCCCATTTAGTGATTTCTAATGCGCCATCCTTGTATCCCAGTAATAAATCCCACTACTTCATGGCATGTAAGCCTTCTAATGAAATGTTACATTTGGTCTGGTAGCATATTGTTTTGTACCTGCATCTATTGTGGATTGTTCTGTACCTTTATTTTCTGTTAGTGCCTTGGTTTGACTTTAATATCAGAATAATATCGATCTCAAAAATGAGCTTGGAAATATTTGTTTCGGATTTTTTGGGGGAAGAGTTTGAGAAGAATTGATAATGAATTCTTAAATTGTTGGGAGACGCCATTTTTGTTCTTAGTTGGGAGATTGTTGTTTGCTTGCTTGTTTGTTTTCACAGTTCTGAGGTTTGAACTCAGGGCCTCACACTTGCTGGGCAAGTACTCTACCACGGAGACCTGCCTCCAGCTCCCTTTTGCACTGGTATATTTAAAGTAGGGTTTTGCTTCCTGCCTGGACAGGATCTGAGTATTTTAGGTTTCCCATTAAAGCTAGAATGACAACAGGCTTGCATGACCACATCCAGCTTTTTCGCCATTGATACAGAGCGCTGGGTGTTTGTTCTACCCTAGCTGTTGTAATCCTCCCAGTCTGTTTCCCACACAATAAGTGCATATCATTGTGCCAGCTCTTGGTTGAGAAGCGTCTTGTGTGTATGCCAGGGCTTACCGTGAACTCTGATCTTCTCCCAAGTAGCTAGGATTACGAACATAAACTACTAGTATTAGATACAATTTTTATTATCACAGAAAATATCAAAACTCCAAATAAGTACTGTTTATAAGATATACTGCTGTCATTTTTTTTTTTTTTTGGTGGGTTGTGGAGCTTGAACTCTGGGCCTGGGCTCTCTCCCTGAGCAATTCATCTCAAGGCTATCGCCCTTACCCCTGGAATCTTAGTGCTACTTCCAGTTTTCTAGTGATTAATTGGAGATAAGAGTCACAGGTCCTTTTGTGCCCAGGCTGGCTTTGAATCTTGATCCTCAGATCTCAGACACCTGAGTAGCTAGGATTACAGGTGTTAGCTACCGCATCCAGCTGCTGTCATATTTTTAAATCTGTGACTACATAATAGTTTTTTTAAACCTGAGTTTACTTAATTTGGCCATTACATAATTTGTCAAATCTTTCTTTTTTTGTAGCACCAGGACAAAGCTTTCATTTGTTAGGTAGACATTCATCAACTTGAAGTACACCTATTCCTTTTTTCTTTAGTTATTTTATATAAATAGAGTCTTATTTTTTTTCCCTAGCAGACATGGACTATTGATCTATTCATGCCTGTGTTATAGTTGGAATGGCAGGTACACGCCTCCATACCCAGCTTATTGACTGACGTGAAATCTCACTAATTGTGGTAGGGCTGACCTTGAACTACTACCCTCTCAATCTCTGTCTTTTGAGTAGCTGGGATTACAGGTGGAAGCCACTGTGCTCAGGTTTGTTTTTTTTTGTTTGTTTGTTTGTTTATTTGTTTTGTTCTGTTTTTAAGAAAAGGTCTTTCAGGCCGGAAGGATGGCCTAGTGGTAATGTGCTTGCCTAGCATGCATGAAGCCCTGGGTTCCAAATACAAAGAAAAAGCCAAAAGTGGTGCTGTGGCTATGGTGGTAGAGTGCTAGCCTTGAGCAAAAACGAAGCTCAGAGACAGTGCCCAGGCACTGAGCTCAAGCCCCATGAATGCCAAAAAAAAAAAGAAAAAAGAAAAAAGAAAATTTTAGCATTACAAGTGTGTCATCACACTACACTTAATTTATCTTTATTGACTATAATTATAAAGTTGTAAGAACAAATAATTACAACCTGATAATTACAACACTTGACAGGATTGTGCTATGTGATAATACCGGAACAGAATCACCATTGAAGTAAAACATCAGCACGGCTTTCATTCACCAAAGGAAACATTTTATCCATGGGAACCATCCCCGCTGGTCTAGTAGAGTTTCCCTTCCATTTTCCTTAGTCTACAATGTGCATTTTTGTGTCATCTTTTTCATCCCTCACCCCACACTTCATTTCCTCTTGTCAACATCTGGGGAGCACCACAGTGCTGTCTCTTGAACATCTCTCGTTGAAATGCCCTCTCGACTCTGAGAATATTTTTAAGTCTATTGAGCTTCTCTGGGGCATTCCTCCCTCTCCTTTCAACGTATATTCCCCTTTTCCTGTTTATTCCCTGGGCTTCCAGTCACATTTTTTTTTCCTGAGAAACACAAATGCACACATCACAGACAACATGTTGACCCAAAGCCTGCATACTTCTAGATTAAATCACTGATTTAATTGCCTTTCTCAGTTTTGCCCTAAGATTTTCACTTCTTCATGTCTTTGTTGTTGTTGTTGTTTTGTTTTTATTCATAATGATAAACTTAACTCTGCAATCCAGCTAGATTTGGAGGGGAGTAAGGAAAACATGGGACCCAAAGAACTGTAGTGAGAGCACAAAGATTACAAGATATTGCAAGGAGACAGGGTGGAAAGGCACTCTCTCCTGAGCTACAAGAGGCGTGGTCTGATGGTTATGATAAACCAAGGCAAATGTATTAGAGTTGTCCACAGTCAGTAATGGTGACCTTCTTGCTGGTCTTGCCATTCCCAGACCCAAAGCCCTGCACGGCCTCCACAACTTCCATGCCCTCTTTCACCTTCCCAAAGACCACATGATTGCCATCCAACCAATCAGCCTTGACAGTGCAGATGAAAAGCGGGGAGCCATTTGTGTTTGGTCCAGCATTCTCCATGGATAAGATGCCAGGTCTGTATGCGTCAGGATGAAATTCTCATCCATAGTTGGCCTTGTCACCAGTGCCATTTTGGCATGTGAAGTCACCACCCTGGCACATGAATCCTGGGATAATCCTATGAAAGCAGGAACCCTTACAACCAAATCCTTTCTCTCTAGTGCTCAGAGCAGAACAACTTTCTGCTGTCTTTGGAATTTGTCTGCAAATAGCTCAAAGCAGATGTGGCCCAAGGGCTTGTGGTTTCTGCCTTTCCCTTTCTTGTCTATGTGGGTTTTGCACTTTTGTTCGTTGACTACTCTGGGGTTCCTTTGAGATTTACTGGTTTTCTGTATGGTATGTGAAGGGACCCCTTTCTTGACTTCCCGAAATCCATCCACTCTAGGCATTTCCCATCTTTATGACAAAGGACTTGACCTGAGGCAGGGGCTGCAGAATCTCTGATAACAGCTCAGATTACAAGAGCAGCTAAACCAGGTGGAGTTACCAGAATTCCTCCCCACTCCACCCCCCTTGGCCTGCCAGGGAATTCCCTCCCCTTCCTTTGTCGTCAGAGCAGTGCCTGAAGCCCACAGAGATGATAGGTTAGTTCAAACAGCAAAGGTGTCAGTGGTTGCCCCAGCCATCAATCAACCATGCTGAATTCCATTGGCCACCTGTGTATGGCCAGCCCAACCACATGGCTGGGGCCTATAAAAGATCAGGCGGGGTCGCTCTCTCCCTCACATCTTAGAGGCGGCCCTGACCGGTCAGTATGATTCTCGATGCTAGGCGCGGAATAAAACTCTGTTTAACTAAACTTCCAAATTCCGCTTTTGTGTCAGACTCATTCCTTTGATCACGGACCCTAACAGTATGCTTTAGTATGGCTTTTGTATCTATTATATGTTTTTGCCTTACATAGAACATGTTATAGTTTACCATGTATTTTTAGCTGATAACACCTTAACTTTGATGACAGGCACAAATAGTATACCTTTACCTTCCTCTTTATATTATGTTTCAATGTAACAATTTACTTTTTTTTTTTTTTTTCAGGGCCTGGAGCTGTCTTTGAGCTGTTTTTGTTCAAAGCTAATACTCTACCACTTGAATCACAGCTCCATTTCCTTTACAGGTTTGCTTTTTTGTTTTAATGTGTACCCAGTAACCAATGGTTATCTTCAATTTTTTGTCTTTTAACAACCCTTTTTCTAAAGCTATTTAGATGTCTCCACACTTCCCAAATTCTGGGCCCCAGTCAATCTGCCCCTCTCTCAACCACTAACATTGCCCTGCTCCAGATCATGAGCTCAGAGAGCAGCCACTAATTCTTCTTTCTTTGTACTTCGGCCCACCAAAGGTATCTGGTCAAAATTTGTTCCTTGTTTGTCTTGAGAACCTTTCTTGCTTGGACCCCAGCCTCTTTTTTGGGGGCACAAATTATTAAAATATCTCAGTGGCTCACCTGTTTTTTTTGCCTGAAGGAGGAAATTGGGGTTTGGAGAGCAGACAAGGCATAGCCAGACCAGCCTGTCCTGTCTTCTCTTAACTCTCCTGGGTCTCACCATCTGCCCTGAGGTGTGCCCCTCCCCCTCCACATCTGTTCCTGCTTTGGCTTCTGTTTCTTCTGATTCTGCCTCTTTTCATAGTTTCTTTTCTTTCTTTCTTTCTTTTTTTTCTTACTTCTGGCTCCCCACTCCTCATCATCTCTGTTTCTTTTGTTCTTGCTTCTGAATCTTTGCTGCTACTTTCTCTTGTTTTTTTTTTCCCCTGTCTTTTCTCCTCCCCCTCCACTTTTTAATTAACATATATTTGTCATACAAGAGGCCTTTCATGGAGACATTTTCACACTTATAAACAATGCATCTTGATCAACCTCACCCTTTCCATCACCCTCTCCATCTGACTCCCCCTTTTTAAAAAGCAGTGTCAACAGGTTTCATAGATCTTTTTTTCATATATGCAAATAAACTACTCTGCTCATATTCAACCCCACTCACCCTCTTTGTTTGGCTCTCCCCATCTGCCCGGTGCCCAGGCCTTTATCTGAGCCTGTTTTACTTTCTTGTCATTCATCTTTTTTCATGTGTGTTAATGGCATACAGGGGTTTCACTATGGTATTTCAGAGACCCACATTTAGTGTTTTGCTCAAAATAACCTTCTCTATTGCTATATCTTCTCCAACTCCCTCTTTTCCTTCTCTTTCTGGGTTGGCTCCAAAATTCCCTCTGCTTCTTCTGATTTTGCTGTTTTTCCATGTTAGTGTCCTCTTACTTTTCTGTCACACATTCTCTTCTCCCCGTCCTCCTCCCCTCTTTTTCTTCCTCCTGTCTCTCCTTTCCTTCTTCCTTTTTCTCTTCTTTCTATTTATCCTCCTTCTCTCTTGACATTATTTTTGTTATTTCTCCACTGACTTCTGATTTTCATGCTTGTTTAACTTTCTCTGTTTCTGCTCTTTCTGCTGCAACCATTGTTCCTTTCATGACTACAGCTTCCCATCCCCTCCTCTTCCTCTCCCTCCCCATTCCTTTCTTTTATTCTGATCCCTTCCTTGTCCTTCCCTTCTCCTTTACTTCTCTTCCTTCCTTTCCCCCTCTCCCACTTCTTCCCTTCCTCTTTTTCCTCTTCTTTCCCTCCTCTTTTCCTTCTTCTTCCTCTTCCCTTCCCCTTTCTTCTTCCTCTTACTTTCCTTCCTCTTCCTTCCTTTCCTCTCCCTCCCCTTCCTTTTCTCTGTGTGCTTCTCTGGCTTCATAAACATCTGCATTCTTCCTCCCTTCTTCCCTCCTCTGTTCCACCCCCCCCCCTCCGCTCTTCCTCTCCCTCCTCTCAGTCATGGAGGCTGAATTCAGGGACTGTGTGCTGTTCCTGAGATTTTTCCACTCAAGGCTAGTGCTCTACCACTTGGAGCCACGGCTCCACTTCTGGTTTTTTTGGTGGTTAATTAGAGATAAACATCTCACTGACTTTCCTGCCCGGGCTGGTTTTGAACTGTAATCTTCAGATCTCGGTCTCTGGAGTAGCTAGGATTATAGGATGTGAGCCATCAGCACCTGGCTAACATCTGCTTTTTCTTTTTTAGTTTTGCCTCTGTCTTCTCGGCTGCCTCCTCCAGAACCTGCTTGTCAGTGGTTGCTGCTGCTTCTCCTCCTCTTTTTTCATCCCCCCCATTTTCTGCAGTTGGCTTTTTCTCTCTTTCTTTTAAGTTGTATTTTATGGTTGGGATAATGTATAGAGGAGTTACAGTTACATTCGTCAGGTAGTTGATACCCCTTCTCATGTTTCTGTCCCCTTTCCCTCCTCCACCCTTCCCAATCATTTTGTTTTCCCCCTTCCCTATTTCAAGTATACAAAGAAATGGATATACAATACACCAGGCAATAAAGGTAGATACAGCAACCACATGAAATTAACCATAAGGGGAAATAAAGAGAAAAGCAATAATTGCACATAATACATTAAGAACAACCATCACAGGATAAACCTCTTGTATCCATATCCTAGAGTTCATTTTGTTTAGTCTCATCCTGTATGACCATATGTGCATGGCTTTTGAGCTATTGAGATCCTCTGCTAGGAGAGTCCTAGATGTGCACTAATTATTATGAATGAGGAAAACTATGGAGCCTATGTTCTTTTGGGTCTGGCTTACTTCATTTAATATGATTTTTTCCAGGTCTTGCTATTTCCTTACAAATGGGGCAATGTCATTCTTTCTAATGGCAGCACAGAATTCCATTGTGTATAAGTACCAAAGCTTCTTGATCCATCTATCTGAGTTGCTTCCATATCTTAGTTATGGTAAATAATGCTTCAAGGAACATCGTTGTGCAAATAAGTTTAGTGTGTCCTTGTTTCTGGACATTTGGATAAATGCCAAGGAGTGTGATTTCTGGGTCATAGGGAAGCTCTATGTTTATTCTTTTGAGGAATAACCATGCAGTTTCTTTTTCTATTTTTCATTACTCTTCCGCTTCTATCTCTTCTTCCTCCTCTTTCTTTTTCTTCTGTTTCCTCTTCCTCTTCCATCTCCTTTCCCTTTTCAGGCCTCCTCCTCTTCCTCCTACTTGTCTTAAATGCATCAACACTAAGAAGCTATGGACATGCATGCCTCCTTGGCTTTCCAATGTTCTTTAAGATCTGGAATATGTCTGCTGGGTTGCACTGCCTATTTTATCTTTTGTATAGTCTCTTAGTAAGAGGCAAATGAAAATAATTATAAGAAGACATCGTGGAAGACAGTGTTGTATAACGAATCTAGCATTTAAAAATAAGGTTTCAAGAACACAAAGAAGATTACATATTAAATATGTGTTCTGTCCACGGAGAGAAAATGGAAACTGAGGCTCAGAGTACTTGCCATACCTGCAAAGGTCACTGAGGAAGAAACAGAGCTTCCATAAGAATCTAGGAGCCTTTTCCAAGTGCGCCATAGAACTTTACTTCTTCATGTTGTTATTCCTGTCTTTGAGGTGGCGTCTCTTTATAAACCCTAGGCGATCTCAAACTTATGGTCCTCTACCTCAGCCGCCAAAGTGCTGGGCTTACAAGCAAGCACAATCATTACTGGTTTGCTTGCAGGTTTTTGTTGTTGTTGTTTGTGTGTATGTTTGTTTCATTGTCAGTCGTTGGACTTGAACTCTGGGCCTGGGCATTGTCCCTGAGCTCTTCAGCTCAAGGCTACCACCCCTACCCCTGAGCCACAGTGCTACTTCTGGTTTTCTAGTGATTAATTTGAGATAAGAGTCTCACAGTGTTTAGTGCCCAGGCCAGATCCTCAGCTCTCAGCCCCCCGAGTAGGATTACAGGTGTGAGCCACCATGTCCAGCTTGCTTTCAGTTTTTAAGTAGACTTTATTTTTTAAAGCAGCTACAGGTTCACAACAAAATTGACTATAAAGGACATTAAGGCCCAACAGGATCTTACATTTTTATAGTTTTTTTTTTTAAATTAAAGAAGTCCTTTTACATTCATGTTCAAGAAACACATACAGAGAAAATCATCCCAGAAAGAAAAGGAATCTGGCTATGATCATTTAGAGAAGTGGTAACTTGGGGTCCCCTAGCTCCTTGTTTCAGTGCTCAGGAAGGATCAGAACCACTCAGAATGGTATGGCAGTTAGTGGTGGGTGTGGCCAAGTTTTCCTCCCCATGTTTCTGCCCTGCCCATTCAGGTCCTTTTCCAAGAGAGACATCCCTATGGACTTTGCCAAGCTTTTCTATCCTAAAGGCATATTCTAGTGACCTGAAGTGGAGGTGGCTGGGGGCTGGGGTGGGGGGGAGGAAGAAATCCCAGTAAACCTAAAAGTAGCTTTTTAAGAAAAGCCTAATTGATAGGCTGAAAGTGCCACAAGGCCACAGAACAATTAGAGTCCTCTGGGCTCCAGACTCTGAGCAGATGCCAGCCTGGTGGGGAGCCAGGCCCTGGGAATGGGAACAGTGGCTCTGCTGTGCCAGCTTGGCAGGACTGTGCCAGGCAGCTGGTCTCCAGCCAGTGGCTCCCCTCAGCTGCCAACACTGCACAGCCCCAGAAGGATGGAGATGGAATTTGCCACAGTTCATAGTGTCATCTTTGGAAAATAGACAGTAATGGTATCCTGAGAAGATCATCCATCAGTCCCAGAGGTGCAGGCCTCTCCTCTCATCTCCTCTCTCCTCCCCTCCCCTCTTCTCCCCTCCCTCTCCCTCCCCCTCCTGTCCCCTCCCCCTCCCCTCTCCCTCCTGTCCTAGCCTCCCTTCCCTCTCCCTCCTCTTCTTTCTCTCTTTCCTCCTACTCCTCCCCCTCTCCCTCCCCCTTCTTTGTTTGTTTTGGAGCCTGAATGCAGGGCCTCTGACTCCTGCCTGCCTTTTCCATTCAAGGCTAGCACTCTACCACTTAAGCCATACCCCTCACTTCCAAGTTTTTGCTGCTTAAATGGAAATAAACTGTCTCATAGACTTTCCTGCCCAAGCTGGCTTTGAACTTCAGTCCTCCTATCTTAGTTTCTTGAGTAGCTAGGATTACAGATGTGAGCTATTAGAACCTAATTATGCTTTTACTACTTCCTGAAAAATCCGACTCCAGGATTTTCATGTCTGGAGGACTCTAGTTGGGCTGTGGTCAGTGAGAATGACAGGACAATGACTTCCACACTCAGACTGTTTCACTGAAGGCCTAGAGGACAAAGTGTCTGGACATGGCTTGAAAGAAAAATGGTGACATCCTGGGTCTTGGAGATGCAGAAAGGGAGAAGATGGGACCCGTTCTCAGGTATAGGAAGTGGTTTAAGTCTCACTTATGGAAGTGTTCGTGCAAGTATTTTGTTTGGCTAAACACACATGAGTTTTCCTGGGAAGTGTTGCATGTCCATTCCTCTTCAAGCAAATCCTTAGAAGACAGTCCCTCCAGGAGTGCTGATGTCCTAACGCACGAAGTGCCACACCGCTGCATAGTCCCCTGGAAAAGGCAGCCCTGCCCTTGAGGTTCCTCTTGAACTACTTTTGCCAGCACACTGACAGCCCTGCGGGGTGGGCAGAGGAAGTGCTTTCCCTGCTCAGAAATGCAGCCCCGAGTCTCCTGAGGGGGGAACATTGGGCATGGACCTTGAAAGTAGAAGCTGAGGTTGGAAATCTGAATCTGGGCCAAGTCAGGGATTTCTGTGTCCTTCTTTATTGTTTCTTTCTTTTGACTTTGACTTTCAGTAGAAAGGATTGAGTTAACCACAGTCTACCTATCACACATTCTCATTGGCTTTACAAACTTCTGCTCTTGCCAGGCACTGATGGCCCCTGCTTATAATCCTAGCTACTCAGGAGGCTGAGAACTGAGGATCATGAATTGAAGTTCATCAGGCAGGAATGTCCATGAGACTCTTTATCTGTAGAGGATCAACGAAAGGCCAAAAGTGGAGCTTTTGTTCAAAGTGGCCTTGAACAAAAAGGTTGACAGAATCCAGGCTCCAAATTCAAGTCCTAATAGCAGCATACACACACACACACACACACACACACACACACACACACACACACACACACACACACACGTGCACACATGCACACACAAATCCTGTTCGTTTTACTACATATTTTTCGCCTTTCCCCAAATATAGGTAGTAAATTCTAACGTGCTTCTTTTTCTTTTTACTTTTCTTTCTGTTTTTGCTAATACTAGGGACTGAATTTAGAATCTCATGTTCACTAGGTCAGTACTCTACCATTTGAGCCGTATTTCTAGTACTCTTTCTTTTCTTTTTTTTCCCCCTTCAGATATGGTCTTGTACTTTTTCTTAGGGCCAGCTTTAGATCTTGATCCACCCACTTTCACCTCCATAGAAGCTAGAATTTCAGGCATGCATGGCTACATCCAGCACTACTGCTGTCATTTTTGTTCAAATGTTGTATAAAGAGTATTGAAGTCCAGTTGCCTAGGATACAGGTTGCTAAAATGAATACAGATGATTTGGGGGTTTAGGTATCTCATTCTGCTTTTTAAAATTTGGCACTAAGGTGCTGCAGTCCACACCTACTGTCAAGGGTACATGTAGAAAACGGCTTCCAAACGGTACCTTGTACCCCATGAAAATCATCCATTGTGTTTTCCTATCCATTCTCCAGCACAGATGGAAATGCATATTGCTCTCAAGAGGTTCCTTAGCAAAGGAGGCCCAGGCTCACAGCTATCTTTTAGGCAAGCAGGTGGCTTTTGTGGGCTGCCCCATGCTCATCCTGCGGACCTGGGAGGTCAGTGGTGTGCTCAGAAAAAGTGAGAGGCAGTGACCTCATCAACTTGAGGGACTAGCACAACTGCTTATAGGCTGCCTGGATTCTTTTAACTATGTCATGTGATGACTCATGGGCAAATAGTAGGTCTCAGTCCTAACTTGAAAGGACAATGTGTTCTTTATCCATAATAGGACGTTTAGGAAGCAAACCCAGGATGTCTGTTTTCCTGAAAGTTAGTCTGTGAGTAAACATGGTCATCGGTTTGATGTAGAGACAGGGCTGGGGGGGAGGGCAGTGCTTAGCCATAGCTATTTAGAAGAAAAAGAATGAGACTGGAAGAGGATGTGGAGCTGAGCCTGATGGGAAATGCCTGTAATCCTAGCAGCTGGGAGGCTGAGGCAAGAGAATAAGCCCTTCTTAAAGAAAGGAAGGAAGGAAAGTAGGAAAGAAGGGGAGGGAGAGAGAGAAAAAGAGAGAGAGAGAGAGGCAGAGAGAGAGAGAGAGAGAGAGAGACATAGAGAGACAGAGATAGAGACAGAGACAGAGGAAAGAAATGAGTGTTCCTGTTTGTGTGTGTGAGAAGGCGTAACTTGATCAGAAAGGAGGGACCTGGAAGTGGTATAGGGGCATGGTGTGGTCATTAGATTGTCTTCTTCCCCCAGTTTGCCCATCCATCCTTGCCATGGCTTAGAGATGGCCTGCTGCCGGGCAACAGTTACAGCTTGTAATTGAATCGCTTGCAGAATAAGCTGCTGTTTGGAATTTAATGGGATTGGCCCCCGTATGTGCTTCCTGTATCCAGAAGAATTTATTTTCAATTTAGGGAATCGATCACAGCTCCACTCCCTCTCCAGTGTGCCTGTTCATCTGCGTGAGTAAAGAGGTCAGTACAAAGGGACTGAGGCAGCCAAGGTCCAGTTTTGCCCCTCATATCAGAATGCCAGGTTAGCCCTGACTTCAGGCTGGCATTGAAAGGCTGAGAGTCGGGGCACAGATGTGAAGCAGTCAAGGAATTTCAGGCATTTCCTCTTCTAACTTCAGGAGCTCCAGGCTAAATCAGGTTGCAGACTGAATCCCAGCTGGTCTTAAGATCCACTGTCTTTTCTATTTTCTTTCCATGCATGGCACTGCACACAGACAACCCTGTTGGTAAGAGAAGCTGTGAGTTTCCATGCAGACTGCAGCTAGTGCCACCGGTGGGGTGTGGAGGGCACCAGCAGAGGGGAGCCTCAGAGCCTGAGGTGGGCAAGGCCTGGGTCCCTTTAGGCCAGCATGGTACGATGCATCTATCACAATTCAAAGTCTTTTATGAACAACATAATTGAGTAACAATTTGAGGAAGAACTGAAATTAAGCGACAGAGCCCATAGGAGGCACTGATTTTAGCTATGAGAAAAAAAAAAGTTCAACAAAGAAGGGATTTTCTTAGGTTTATTATTAAAAGTTCCTGGCAAATTATTAGATGTGACATTTTGACAGGGCACTGGAGTTAGGAGGAAGATTGACTGCCAGATTGCTCTTTATAAGTGAGCAAATATTCCATTAGGGATCACCCTTAGGGACCCAGCCCTGGAGGAGGCCTAGTACCCAGCTAACCTTTTCCATGTACTCTGAACCAGACATTATTTTAGGTGTCCTCTGAAAATGACGTTATTTAACTCTCACCTCACTTCTTGGAAGTAAATTGCCACTGAGCAGAAAAGGTATATGAGGCAAACTGGAGACCTCTCTTCAGATTAGGAATCCACTCAGAGGCCATTTTTCATTTAGTGATGAATTAAGGTTGTCCGTGTGTGTGTGTGTGTGTGTGTGTGTGTGTGTGTGTGTGTGTGTGTGTGTGTGTGTGTGTGTGTGTGTGTGCGCATGCGCACTGGAGTTTGAATTTGGTACTGGGCTTCAACTCAGGGCCTTGTGTTTTTGCTTGGCCTTTTCACTCAAGGATGGTGCTCTCCTACTTGAGTCAATCTTCCACTTCTGGACAGGAGGCTGAAATATGAAAATAGTAGTTCAAAGCCAGCCCTAGCAGGAAAGTCTGTTAGACATTTACTTTTCAATAAACTACCCCCAGAAAAATTGGGAAGTGGAGATGTGACTCAAGTGGTAGAGGGCTAGTCTTTTTTTTTTATTGTTGGGATAATGTATAGAGGGCTTACAGTTACATTCATCAGGTAGTAGGTGCATTACTTCTCCCACATTGATACCCCTTCTCATGTTTTTGTTCCCATTTCCCCAATCCTCTTGTTTTCCCCCTTCCCGTTCCTATTTCAAATACATAAACATATATACAATATACCAGGTAACAAAGTCAGATATAGTAACAATATGAGATTAAATGTAAGGGCAAAAAAAAGAGAAGAGAAATAACATAGTACATTAAGAACAATAACCACATAAGATAAAGCTCTTTTTTTTTGCATATCCTAGAGTTCCTTTCATTTAGTCTCATTCTACATAACCTTATGTATCTAGGTTTTGAGCACCAGTCTTGAACAGAACGGCTCAGCAGCAGTGCCCCAGGATAGGCAAAATAAAACTTTCCATTTCTGTTTTCTTTGTTTTTCTTCGTTAATTAGAGATTAATAGTCACGAACTTTTCTGTTCTGGCTAGCTTGAAACCAGGATCCTTAAATCTCAGCCTCTTGAGTAGCATGGACCACTAGCACCTGCCTTTGCATTTCGTTGTTTTAGATCAATCCCATCCCTTATAGGATATATTTTTATCCTTGGTGTTTTTCTAAAGGTCTTAGCCATGTTAACATTTCTACAATCAGACAGTAAATCAATGCTTCATAAAAATGTAAACTTAAACAGAAATCTAGATTAGAAATTTTGTTTTGAACTTACTGTTTGAATTCCAATGCTGAATTCATGTTAAGAGAAAAAAGAAATAGCAGCACCTTAAAGTAAATCCAATTCATTGATAAATGGTGAGAGCAGAAGGAAGACTGTGAGCTGACAGATACAAATGCTATATTTAAGCTTTGGAAGACTGCAGTTATAGGAGTATATATTTATCTTTACGACTGCCTTGGAAATAAACATCGAAATGAAAAGTCAGCCAACTCTGTCATATTTTTTGTAGATACTTGCAGGCTATCAGACAGGCAGCAAGCACTGCCAGGCTTTCCATGGCTGACCCCTCCCTGTAATAACCTGCAGAACTCTCCACCTCCCAGGTCTTTCCACTGTCCCCCCACTCAGGATTTCTCTCCTACCTGACCTTCCTGCCCCTCAGACATCACCAGCCTATTTCTATCCTTGCCTCAGGACCATGTACCACTGGATTCTTTTCTGGGGTCATTGTTTCCCTCAGATATTTACAGGGCTGGCTCCCTGTTGTTAAAAATCTCAGTTCCAGCTTCATTTTCTCAGAGCAGCTTCTGTGGAAATCCTATCAAAGGGGGCCTTTCTTAGGGCTGGAGATTTCTCAGTAGTAGAAAGTGATGGAGCATCACTGCTAGCTACACCATGTGGGAGGCCCTGGGTTTGATTCCCAGCACTTCAATAAAACAAAATAAATTAAATGGATCCCCCCAATACTGGAGTATCTAAAACAGTAAGGGCTTTGGGTTTACTCAATTGACTTGTATGGCTGGTGCTCTATCAGTTAAGCCATGCCTCCTGCATAGCTTTGTGCTAGTTAATTGGAGATGGACTCTCGCAACTTTTCTGCTCAGGCTGACCTCAAACCATGATCCTCTAGGTCGCAGCCTCCCGAGTAGCTATGGTGAACAGATGTAAGCCCCTGGCATCTGGGAAAAGGATCTCTTCTTACCTCCACTTTGGCTCATCCTGGCAACCCACTTTCCCATAATTTTGCTCTATTTTGTTTAGATCACTTGCTAAATGTATTTATGTGATTGTTTAGGTGTTTATTCCATCTCTCCCTGTGGAACACCGAACAGCAGGGACTGTGTTTTGTTAACCACTGTTCCCAGTGGCTGTGCTGATGCATGTGTGAAGAATGTGATTTAACAGGTGTCTGGTTGGTGCATCACCGAGTGAGTGAATGAGCCAGCTAAGCTGGAGGTAGCCCAGAGACAAACCAGACTCTAGAACAAAAGCTCAAGTACAAAGACTTGCATGGGAGCCAAGGGTTCAGCAAAATGCCCTTAACCAATTGGTGCCTCTACTTCCTTATCAAGAAAATGGGTCTCTTCACTCTGTGCCTCACCAGGTGGGGTTAGGAACTGGTGGAGTAGCTCCTTGTAAAATGTGGACTCTGGTCTGGCTCTGCTGGTGCACACCTGTAACCCCAGCTGTTCAGGAGGCTGAGATCTGAGGACCACAGGCAGCTAGTTCATTTCTAATTAACCACCAAAACAGCCAGAGGTAGAGCTGTGGCTCAAGGAGTAGAGCTCCAACTAAGGGCCAGGTTCCAGATCCCGAGTTCAAGCCCCAGTACTGACATTAAAAAAATTACAAACTCTGCCATCCTGAGTCACTTCTTTTGTGCTCAGAGAGATCATCTTACTCCTCTAGACAGAAGGCAGAGGGACAGCACACTCCGGCTGCTTCCCATTTCTCTACTAAGCAACTACTGAGCACTGTTAGATGCTCCTAACTTCTGGAGACCAGGGTCTCCCAGGAGTCAGGGACCTGGTCCTTGATTTAATTTGGGAGTAATTAGTGAGCAAAGCTGGCCAGCCCTTTATTAGTCATGGGTCTAATGAGCTGAAATGGAGCAAGGCTGAAAAAAATTTCCATTAACTATAACCATATTTACACTTCTATTGTTCAGCCACACAATTTGTTGGTTTGAAGCAAGCTGCCTCTAATTTATTATAGTCATTATTTCTGTCTGGGAGAGATAAAGAACCTGAATTTCTAACTATGCGATTCATGATTACCATTGAAGGGAGCCTATGGCTTGGTGGATATTTTTCAGAGCCAGTCATTTTCAACATGGTAGAAGTTTTATTAATTCCAAAGAAGCAGCAGCCTCACTCTGGAACCATAAAGAAGACCCAGGAACCCTGCTGCTAAGAGGCTTCCTTGGTTGTCTCAATTGTTACTCAGACAACCAGGAACCTGAATCCTGTAGATGATGAGGCTTGGATACTCAGGAAGAAAAGGGTGAGTATGAACAGAATAGAACCTCCAAATGGTTGAGTCCTGATGCAGTTCATCAGAAGAAACTAAACATAATCCTGTCGATGGGAAACCATTAGATGCAGGAGAGATGTGCTCAGAGCAATGCCAGAGACCATTGCACAGGGCGCCCTGGGAAGTTGGTCTCAGTGGCAGTCACAGCTAGGTTCTTTTGGCTGCTGTCATATTTCTCATTATAAACATAAGGCAGGTGGTGCTAAGCTTACCATCCCCTTAAGAGATAAATAGGCTTTGTAGGACTACATAGCTAGCTCGAGTTATCCTAGCAAGTAAGTGACAGCCGAACAGGTCAACATCTCCCAAACCAGCAATGCACCACATGGATCCTCCCTGACTCAGCATCCTTCCCGACTCTTGTTCTTCCCTCATAGATCAGGATTCTTTAGCCAGAAATCATCCATATCCAGGGTACTAAGGGCAAATAACAGCATCCAGTGGCTGAGAATCTACTGGGCCTCCTGGAGCTTTCAGGGGCTGGGCTTTCTCCAGTTGGCTTCATGTCTATCATGTCTCTGGTCAGGTGATAGTTCATGTAGACCAACTTCCCATTATACTCATGAGCAGACCACAGCTTATTCCGTCTCCATCTTACTTGGTATCTCTTCAATAAAGCCTTCTTTGATGTCCCCACCATTCATAATTAACCACTTTCTCCTCAAAAGTTCCAGTGACAGTTGGTTGATAATGCTCTCATGGTCTATGACATGGAAGTAACTCCCTTTCACTGTTTTGTGATGGATGATGACCTGTCTACTGGGTCTGAACATCAGCTCTTGCCAAGACACCTGCTCATGACTGACCTCTCTGTGTCTCTCTACATTGCCAATAATAAATAAGTAAATCATGGGCTAGAAATGCACTCAGAGATCGAGTGACCAGTAGGAGAATGTGTGTGTATCTGGAGTTGGAATGGAGGAATGAGGAGAGAGGACATTATAATTGGATGGTTTTCCATTTTCCTCCTGGCTGACAGGCTGGATTTTCTTCTGGAATGACCACTAGGATAGCAAACTCTGCTGACATAGCCTCACAGAAAGTTGGCAGTGTGGACATGGTCATTGGGGACAAGACTGTGGGGGAAGGGTGGCCACCTGCAGTGTGGCCTTCAGCAGAGGCATGTTCAAGAGGGCTGCAGAGGTGCATGGATGGGCCTGTGCTTTGTTTGAGCCAGTGTTAGGCTGGGAGCTTCCCTTCAGTTCAATGAGCATTTGATGAGCACCTATCATGTGCTATAACTAACTAGTTAAAGCCCCAGGAGGGTACATATGTGTAAAACCTAGTCCTCATAGGAGCTTGGCCACATCTTGGAAATTTCTATAATATCTCTTTTATTTACCAGCCTGTCTGTCAAAGCTGGGCGAATCTTAAAGAAGTTAATATGATAGACACAGGGGTGCTCTTTGCATTTTGACTGAAACCAAATGTTCTCAGCCATCTCTTGTCAGACCTAAACCCCACCATCCTCTTTTTCTCAGCATCATGAGAAACCGACCATTCGAGTGGCAGGAAACTGGAGATTGGCTAGGACAATCATCAAACCTGGTTGACAATGTGGAAAGTATAAGAAATGAGATTCCAGAATTAAAGCACTAAGAAGACAAGAAGATGTGGATTCAGAAGGTGATAGAAAGTTTGCAATGGATGGAAACCTAAGAAAGGGAAAAGAATCCCAATAAGAAACTTTTTATTGTTTTCTCAGGATGCTCAAAGCACTTGCCAGGTCTCTCCGAGGTGGCTTTTCCCTGCCTCTGTGATGTACAATGGTCAAGTGGCAGGACGACCAGTAGCCTGGATATGCTTCTCAGGAAAAAAAAAAAGCAGGGGGAACCAGGGAGAGTAGAAAGGACAATAGGGGCAGAGTAGCTGTGCTTGAGACTTTCCTCTGGGGAAGTGACTCTCACTGTTTGTTTTCTTACCATGTCTCAGTCAGGCTATACTGGCTCCATGGATATTCTTGTGACCTACTGCTCTCTTCTTCATTTTTCTGAACATTCACTGGCCACCTTCTCCCTTCCTTCCTTTCTGGTTTCATCTTTACTCACTCTTCCAAGCAGTGTTCACCATGAGTCAGCCTTGATGTGTCCCAGATCAGAACTGACTCTTCCCCTCCCCAAACCCTTCCTCCAGCCCCTGGCCAGCCTTCTCATCTTCCAAGCATCCTAGACAATGATGCTTCCAGGCCCTGGAGGCTCCTTACACCCACCAGGCTCTCCCCAAACTCCAACCAAGCAAATCCCAGGCCAACTGAGCAGATATCCAAGGCCTTTCACACAACACACTCCCTAAAATGCGAAGGTGCATTTGGGGCTGAGGGAGAAAAATGGTCCCAAACACTCTTGTCCTATGTGAATTCAAATGACCTTCTTCCTTTATAAAATCAAACTCACAGCTCTTCAAAAGCTGGTAATGATATTTCTGGGTTTGGTTGGCTTTCATCTCTCTTACCAGCTTCAAAATTACAATTGTTCTGCCTCAATCTTCTGGGTAGCTGGGATTACACTGGGCTGGGCCTTTTTGCTTTTAAAAAGTCTGACCAAGTCCAGAAGGCTTTCAGGAAATTCCTGAGTTGTGCATGATACACTGTTACAAGTGAACCTTGCAAATACTGTCTCTTTTGAGTATCAAAGATGATTACCCATCCCCCATTCTAATTTATTACATTATATAAAGGCCATTGTTTTATCCTTTTGCTTAAATTCATTTTGCACCAGTTGTTGGTGACTCATGCCTGTAAATCTGTATATAATAATATGGGGTGTGTGTGTGTATCTAGAGGCTTGAACTCAGGATCTGGGCACTGTTCCTGAGATTTTGTGCTCAAGGCTAGCTCTCTATGGTTTGAGCCACAGCTCCATTTACAGCTTTTTTTTTTTTTCTTGGTTAATTGATGATAAGGGTCTCATGAACTTCCCTGCCTAGATAGGCCTTGAACTACAATCCTCAGATTTTAGCCTCCTGAGTAGCTAGGATTACAGGCATGAGCCACTGATGCCTAGCACATATATAATTTTTTAAGCAAGAAAAAGAAAGCCCTTAAACAAATCCTCAAGCATAAAACAATAGATTTTAAAACCTCACCTGTTTTCTATGGTTCTGGACACTCTTCCAGCATCTGTTATCAGATCAATTCTCACAGCAGTTCTCAAGTGGCTGTTGGACTTGAATTCTATTTACAAACAAGGATTGGAGGCAAGGGAAAAAAGGAGTGGCCAGCAGGGCACCAGAATCGCTGCTGTCTATGTGCCTGTCTCCTAGCGTCACAGTGACACCATGAGCCATGGACGGAACAGGGAAGTTGTTGGACATACTAAGAAGTGTATGTTGGTGGGATGGCAAGCACCCATCAAGAGGTTCTCCTCCTCTGCTCAGGCAGAGAAAGAGGTTACACATGGGCTGCATCCATGGAGAGGGTCGTCTGCTGCCTGCATGATTGGGCCTTGGGTTTTGTACAGTAACAGTCTTTGAGATCACATGTAGGAGCTATGTGACATCAATGAGGAAGGTGGCAGGGGAGGTTGTAATGCCAAGAACCAGGTAGGGCAGCACATTCCATGTCATGCATCACCAAACAGCCCTAGTTTAGAGCCACCAGCAACCCGCCCTCATCCAGGTCACTTCTTTGTCAGGAGTTGTGATGCCATGAGAAGCTCAAAGTTCCCAAAGACCATTAATATTTCCAGTTGCCCGAATGGGCTTTCCAACTCCATCCATTCCCTCTTGGAACCTCTAGAGAGAACAGTAGGCCTGGGGCTTTGGGTTAGGAGAGCTCAGAGGTTGGGAAGGAGCAGGAGGATGGGTTATGAACACATACTTGAATATTAACCTCTCACCTGGCCTGTGTGTCACTGTTTTGCAATATATTGTTCTGCTTTACTTTCACTGATGAGGTTATCTTCTCCGGAGACTCCTGTCAGAGGGTCCCCAGAGCACTGACAGTGAAGACCTCAAGAGAAGGCATCATGGTGCGGTGACATCTCTGGTAAGAGGTGTGGTAAGAGGAGTGGAAGATATAGTTGGATACTTTGAACTTGGCTGTTTGTACACAGTCCACTGGGCTGGTGTACATGAGGACAGTGCAGCATGGAAGAAGGGCTGAAAGGCATGCAGTATTCTGGTTTGTAGGGGTGTTCAGGTTTGCAGGGGTGTTGAGGTGGCTTGTGTTTCTGTCCCCATTACTTCCTTCCTAAGCCACGTGAAGACTCTGGTGGTGAGAAGGTGAAAACCAAGGCGGAACATCTGGCCACAGGAGCTGGGGTAACTCAGCTGTTCCCTCAGAACAGGGTGTGTGTCTTCACTCACAAAGCCACGCTCCTCCCCTTCAGGCCGTGCAGTGCAGGGCAGTAGACAATGACATCTCACCTGGGGAAATTGCTTAAAATGCAGATAACAAGCCAGGGCTGGTGGCTCACACCTTTAATCCTAGCTACTCAGAAGGCTGATTTATGAAGATAGTTGTTGGAAGCCAGTCAGGGTAGAAAAGTTCATGAATCTCTTTTCTCCAATTAACAACCTCTCCACTCACCAAAATCCTCCAAATGGAGTTATGGCTCAAGTGGGAGGACACCAGCCTTGCGTGATAATGGCACCCATAATTCAGATTCCAGCACTCTTCTGAGTTCTAGTTTAGTGGCGTGGCTTAGGGAACCTGAATGTGTTCTTGAGCTGATTTGGTTACCTGGGGTCTGTCTCTCGACCACACTTGGAGACCGCTTGGCTGAAGGTAAGCCTGACTTGCCCACTGAGATATCCTTTACCCAAGCTCCAGAATATGTCCAGAGCAACATCATCATATCAGATCCAGAAGTCCAGACAAGAAGTCTGCATTACTCATTCATAGCCACACAGGCCTCCCTTTTTTTGTCCCAGTGGCTTCTGGGCTGTCTCCTTGGGAGTGTCTTCAGAGCCTCACCTTCAGTTTTGGGGGGCAAAGTGCTTATCATAGGCTTGTGGGAGCTTTGGTCCCTAGTGGAGTCATAAGTCAATTCTTCAATTTCCTAAGACTGGTTTTTTCCTTACATTTTCTAACCTTTAAGTCATTGTACAAAGGGGTTATGATTCAACATATCAGGTTATGAGTACAATGCGTTTTGATCAATGATACCTCCTCCTAAAACTTCCTTTTAAACTGCAACAAGACTCTAGGCTTTAGCTTTGCTTTGGAGGCAACATGGATTCACTTGGTATACTGAGACTGGGCAGAATTCATTGCAGCAAATGCACCTTGGGTTCTCACAGTGTGGTAAGCCAGACTAGCCTGAAGTATACAAGTGTTCACAATTAGTATGTGTGCAACCATGTCATAAATTAATCTACTCAAGCAAGTGGTGCTGTCTGAGACACAGATTTCACAAAGGAAACAAAACAATTACCTTAAAAGAAAAGGTTTGTGGGAGGGGATGGAGGAGGAAAATGGGGACAATGACATGAGAAGGGGTAGCAGTGATGGTTAAGGAATGCACCTTCTATCTGGCAAATATAATATAACCCTTCTATTAATTGCAATAAAAAATAAAAAAAGAAAGAAAATAAAGAAAAAGTTTATGCCAGGGGTCAGTGGCTCATGCCTGTAACACTAACTACTGGGGAGGCTGAGATCTGATGATCATAGAAGCTAGCCCTAGCAGGAAAGAAAACCACAAGTGGAACAGTGGCCTCAGGTGGTAGAGCAGCGAGCTTCGAGCAAAAAAGCAAAAGAACAGGGCCAAAGCTCCAGTACTAGTACTTTTGTGAAAGAAAAAGTTTCCTTTGTAAAATAGAGGTTATTTGGAGGTACGTACTCCAGTCTGAGAACTCTGCCTTGAAGCTTGCTAAACAAATGCAAACTTTCCCTTCTTTTGCTCAAAGACACAGCGCATGGTCTCCCAGGGATGATCTGATCCTTAGAAACGTCTCTGAAATGCTTATTTTTATTCAGTGTCAGGTAGCAGGGGGAAGGAGTTGCTTCTAGGAGAAAGTCCTTCTACTTTACTATTCAGCTTTGCAGGGTTACCTCCTCGTTTATGGCCAGGGTATGTGCTGCTCCTGGGAGCCTCCTTGTCGCTGATATATGGGGAGCACAAGTGTCTGCATTTAAGGCTTCAGCTGCAAGCAGAGGACTCTCGTGCTCCCTGAAAATGAGTGATGGATGTGCTCCATGCGCTGATGGTGCCAGCCAGTTGTAAGTCCATTAGGGTTTAATTAAGGACATTCTTTACTGACAGCCAAGTACAGACTTTTGGTGTGTAGCAGCCATGTGCTTTTGGCTCTGAAGCTGCATTCTGTACTCATGCGTTCTTCTTCCAGGATATCTCAGCGTTCCACTTAAACAGAAAACCCACACATCTAGAACTGTTTCTAGAGAGGCTCATTCCAAGGGTATGGACCAGGCATCTTCTTAAAAAAAATGGATCTGTGTACATGTATATGTGTATATATACACATATATGTACATATATATATACACATACAAACATATATACTCCATTACCAGAATTCAAACCCCAATACCAAAAAATTAAATAAATTGTCAAGAATGAACTCCAGAGATATTTTATGTGAATCACCTGTTAATAGTCACAATTTAAAATAGATTTAATGAATTCTAACTTGATAATTTATTTAAAAATAGAAAAAAGTGTTGCATGTCAATATCATTAGCATTTTAATTGAAAGTAACTGTTTCTTCAAGTAAAATACTTGCTGGGAAGAATGGTATGATTTCATACCTTCGCAAATCTCTTTCTTGCTTGACAGAATAAGCTGGTGTTTCCTGTGTCGTCTGTGTGCAGTCTATGGGTGATATTGTTCATGGTGAAGTGCATGAGGAAAATCAGCTCTTCCACAGAAAACAGAGAGGAACATTTTAATATCCTTCTTAGAACGATGAGGGTTTTGGGGGGCATTATTGCGACTGACTCAGGGCCAAAGCAGGCTCTCTACCATCTAAGCTCCATACCTTCAGCCTCTGCTGGCATTAGTTTGGAGGTAGAGTCTCACTTTATGCCCAGACTAGTGTAGGCTGCAGCCCTCCTACTTGTGCTTCCCTGTGTCACTGGAGGTGACGGGGATGTGTCACTGTCTCCAGCCATGCATACTACTGCACTCAGCCATGGGTGGGAATGGAATTTTCAAAAATTTAAGGCCTAGGCTGGTCTTGACCTGCAATCCCCTGATCTTTGCCTCCCAAGTAGTTAGGATTACAAACTTGAGTCACCATGTCCAGCTATGGACATTGTTTTTGATAAAACACAAAATTCAAGGAGTCCTTCCTTCCTTCCTTCCTCTTTCTCTCCCCTCCTTCTACCACCTACTTTCTCTTGCAGTAGTAGGGGTTAAACACAGGGCCTTATGCATGACAGTCAAGAACACTTTGTCTTCTGAGACACAATCTGATGTGTAGCTCAGGCTGGTTTTGAACTCATGATCCTCCTGCCTCTGCTAAATGCTGTGATTATGAATGTGTCCTGCCATGCTTGGATCTAAAAATAATGGTTTCTTTTCTCCTCCCCTTCCTTCTTTCCTTCCTTTCTTCTGTCTTTCCTTTCTTTCTCTTTCTCTCCTTCTCCCTCCCAACCATCCTTCCTTTCTTTCTTCTGGTCCTGGGGCTTGAACTCTGGGCCTGAGGTCTGTCCCTGAGCTTCTCAAGGCTAGTGATCTACCATTTGAGCCACAGCATCACTTCTGACCTTTTCTGAGTAATTTATTAGAGATAAGAGTCTCACCCGCTAGCATGGAACGGCAGCCCTCAGATCTCAGCCTACTGAGTAGTTAGGATTACAGGCATGAGCTGCTGGCTCCTGGCTTTACAATTGATAAGTTTTTTTAAAGGTAACTTGTAATGTGGAGTTCAATACCCAAGCAACAAACATTTTATAGTTTTTCTTTTTAAATATTATAATCCATTCATTTATTTTGTACTTTGACTCCTATGTGGTGGGCTAATATCATGGGTCATGTACATTTTTGAAATGTTAGTCCATTTGTTTATCTGCTATTTAAAAAGCATATTCACTAATATCATCATTGGGAAAGCCATTAGGTGTCAGGAAGCTGTCAAGCTCACAGTGGCAGACACAGGTTTTCCCAAAATCCTCATACGTAGTTGAAAATTCAGATTTTCATCCCTGGCAGCAAACATTGTCCGTTGTTTTCTTTGAAGTGATGTTCTTAGGAGATTTACTTTCCAGAAAATAAAACCCAAGCATGAATAGCCAGGTCTGTTAGCTGTTTCTTACAAGCAGAAGTATTTTATTAAAAGAAAAAAACCAAAAAGTGAATGGCTGAGCTTATTGCTGAAACAGGCACGCGTTCACCTTCCCTTGAGAAGATCACAATATTATGTGGCAAAAGGATCCACAACTCTTCCCAGTTCACTCTGAATGTCCAAACAGCACATTTCTCAAGAGTGAAGATTTAATAGAGTTAGTAACTTTTACTGTTTCATGAAGGGTAGCTGACAGGAAATTGGTTTGTTTTTTTTCCAGTCTTGGGCTTGAGTTCAGTGCCTGAGCACAGTCCTTCGACTTTCTCAAAGCTAGAGCTCTATCACTTGACCCTCAGCATCACTTCAAGTACTCTACCACTAGGCCAAACTCCTGGCCCCAAGAAATTGGCTCTTTAAAACATTCATCTGGGCCAAGAGTTTGGTCTAGTGGTAGAGTACTTGCTTATCATGCATGAAGACCTGGGTTTGATTTCTCGGTACCACATACATAGAAAAAAGCCAGAAGTGGTGCTGTGGCTCAAGTGGTAGAGGTCTAGCCTTGAAAAAAACCCAAGGACAGTGCCCAGCCCAGGTCTTGCAAAAAAAAAAAATTCATCGAATGCCCGGTGCTGTAGCTCAAATGGTAGAACCCTAACCTTGAGAAAACCCAAGGACAGTGCCAAGCCCAGGACTGGCAAAAAAAATCATCTAATGCCTGTAATCCTATCTACTCAGGAGGCTGAGATCTGAGAATTGAGATCCAGCTGGGAAGACAAATCCAAGAGATTCTTGTCTTCAATTAATCAATATAAATCTATTAAAGAAGGAATGGCCGTAGTGGTAGAGTGCCAGCCTTGAGTAGAAATAGCCAACTGAGAGAGAGATGCTCTGATTTCAAGTCTTAATGCTGGCATCAATAAATGAATAAATAAACAACTAAAGAAAGAAATAACCTTCTGTACAACTACTTAAAATAACAAATAAATAAATACATAATTCATATTGAGCTGGGATGTAGCTGAGTGGCAAAGCACTTCACTAGCATATGTAACATCCTGGTTTTGATCCCCAGTACCAAAAAAGAAAAGAGAAAAGAAAAATAATAATAATAATTCATGTTATCACAAAAGTGTGAAGGTGAAGAAAATAATGGCTACTAATGCAGCCTGGGGTCACAATGCTCAATTTTGCTGAGTGCCATCAACATTGACTCTTTAGGCCATTATGAAAATAGTTCTGGTCAGACAAGGTGACTCGTGCTTATAATCCTAGTTACCCAGGAGTCTGAGATCTAAGGATTAAGATTTGAAACCAGCCTGGGTGGGAAAGTCCAGGAGTGGCTTATCTTCAATTAACTTAAAAAAATGTAGAAGTGGAGCTGTAGCTTAGGTGGTAAGCAATATCCTTGAGTGAAAAGCTAAGGGACAGTGCTCTGACCCTGAGTTCAAGTTCTAGTATTGGTACAAGAAAGGAAGGAAGGAAAGAAGGAAGGAAGGAAGGAAGGAAGGAAATAAATTAATTCTGACTTGATGGAACCCATGACTCATCATCACCCGGGTGATGAAGGGAATATATTCCACTCTGAGAACTGCTGGACCAACTCAGAAACGCCCAATGGTTCCACACGTCCCACAGGCTAAGGAATGCCAGAGGTGGAATTTCAGGAACTCTGGTCTCTTATTCTTAGCAGGTGCTGTCTTCCAAGGAGGTGCCCAGGGGGAGGGGGTAGGCAGGGGCCAGAGCTTTGACCTTGACTGTAAGGTTAGCACAAACTGGCAGCAGTCACCCTGGCTGTGCTTTGCATCAGTTTCAGGAACAACCTCATTGTAACTGAGTGGCTCAACAAGATAGGCATCTTCCAGGGAGGACGACACGTGAATGTGCCACAGGCAACGGGATTTGGGTTTTTCAGATGAAGAGATAGTGCTGGGATAGGCACAGTACATGGGTGAGCAAATCAGCTTCGAAGTTTTCTGGTGTCAGAAGGCTTTAAGGACACCAGAGAAGGCAGAAGTCAGAAGACAAGAGGAGTGAAATGACTGCCTGGGTTTCCAGGAGAGTGACATGCCCCTCAAACACAAAGAACACTCTGTGGTGTGTAATTAAGGAAGACTCCAAAGCCAGAATGTTGAAGTTGGAATTCCACTCTTTTATTTTCTCCTCTCTACTTCTCTTTTCTTATCTCTACACTCGGGACCATAACACTTGTCTTCCACTATTGGAACAAATCAATGAGGTCAAATGTATATGAAAGTAGTTAGGGCACTACATGACTCATTTATCAACAGGAGCTACTGTCTTAGTATCAGATACTATTGATTTCAGAATTCCCAGGGCCCAGATCACAGGCTGGTCCCCACACCCACAGTGGCTGAAACTGCAAAGCTGCCTGTCAATGATGGGGCAACAGATATTTCAAATGGACTTAAAACGGTTCAGAAAATAGGAGTAACATGGATTATCCGCTACCTCCTACTCCTCTAGGGTACAAGGCCAGGGCTTCTGCTTTCTCACCCCACCCCCATCCACAGGGATGGGTTTCTAAGTCCCATTTTAGAGGAGGGAGGGTCTTCAAGGGAGGATAGGGAGACAGGCAGGAAGTCGACTTGGCAGTTGTGCTCAGGAGGGCGAGCAGCCTTGGGTAACTACCACCTTCCTGCTCTACACTTCCGCCCTTGCTGTCTTACCCAACTCTGTCTCTATCAACACAAGACAAGCAGGATGCTGGGCCCAGGGAGAGCTTTCCTGGCTTCTCAGAAAGAATCCGGGAGAGAATGTGCCATGTTACCTCATACAGTCTTCCTTGAAGACTTTCTTCCCCATTTCCTATCTTTTCCTAGATGAATAAATATAAACAATACCCCCCATATATTTAATTAACACGTAGTAATTGTACATAGTGATGGGGCATTTCAATATGTGTGTATAGTGTGGGGGTAAATAGCTTCTGCCACCTCCACCTTTTTTGCTTTGATACAGGTAGTAGGCTGTGTGAATGAATCATGCTTCACCTAAGCCTTTAGTAGGCAGCAAAATCCACTTCCTCCTTCAGATGACCTCAGAGTAGAGAATGAGGCTGGGAAAGGATCCAGTGCTGTGATGTGTAAGAAAGAGGGGAGATAAAACTGGAAAATCTTCTAGACAGTATGATGTGAACCTGTGCTCTCATTTCCTGCATGTCCCCAGGCTGAGAAGCAAACACTAAAGGAAGATGTGCTCATTGGAGATTTATTGCCCTTTCAAAGGGTACCACTGACTAGATTTAAGATGATGCAATGAAGACTCTTAGACCTGAACATGTTTATTGCTTTTTATTTTCATTAAAAAACGAGTAAGGAAATATTTCTCCAAATGCTATGCCTATATAAAATTCACTCTTAGGAAGAATTTTAAAAAATTAATAAGACCCAGTGCTAGTAGAAGTATGGAGCTGACATTTTTCTGTTACTGTAATATCTTATTTGATTATGGCTTAGAACTCATCACTGAAGGTTTAGCTTTGGCCTAAATTCTTAATCACAGAGAGATTTTGAACCTCCAAATATTGGCTGGCTCATGTGAAGCAATGGCTCAGTTAATGCTATATTACAGGAACAAAAAATATTGACACATCTATTACTGAAATGGATTCTAAGGTAGGATTGGGGAGGGAGGAAGAAAGGGAGGGAAAGAAGAGAGGAAGGAAAGGTGAGAAGGGAGAGGGAAGTTAGAAGAAAGAAGTTGTGGGGCTTGAACTCAGGGTCTGAGCACTGTCCTTGAACCTTTTTCTCAAGGCTAGAGGTCTACCACTTGAGCCACAGTACCACTTCCAGCTTTTTTCTATGTATGTGGTGCCGAGGAATAGAACCAAGGTCTTCGTGCATGCTAGGCAAGCACTCTACCACTAGGCCAAACTCCTGGCCCAAGAATCCATTAAAAACATTTTTTTTTTTTTTGCCAGTCCTGGGCTTGAGCTCAGAGCCTGAGCACTGTCCTTGGACTTTCTCAAGGCTAGAGCTCTACCACTTGAGCCTCAGCACTACTTCCAGCTTTTTTCTATATATGTGGCACTGAGGAATTGAACCCAGGTCTTCGTGCATGCTACAGGAGCACTCTACCACTAAGGCCAAACTCCTGGTCCCCAAAAGAATCCATTTTAAAGAGTTTTGACCTGTTTAACATTTTCTAACATTGTCTGAAGGAAAGATTCTGGAAAAAAAGATTAAAGAGGGCCTCATTTAGGCAAGGTCTCTTCAGGGAGTAAGCCTTCAGATATTTTTCTTTCATCAGTGACCTTCTGCCGAGTCCACTCACATGCTAACTCGGAGGTCCTTGCTCCAAGTTCTTAAAGAAAATTTTCTACTAAGTTATTGATTCTGGATATTCTTAGACTACAGTTTTCTACATCCTAAGGGGGAGGGAGGAAATGGTAATAACAAACGGAGGACAAATCTGTTGGTTTTTTTTTTTCCTGCAAAGTCATAAAGCTCATACTCTCAAACGCAAACAGCCTCCCTTTTACTGGCATGATTTAAGCAAGTGTGTGTGTGTGTGTGTGTGTGTGTGTGTGTGTGTGTGTGTGTGTGTGTGAATGAAAGTCATGCCATTATTTCTGCGCCACTGGAGATACGTGAAAGTATTTATTCTTACAGAGATGCAGCAAGGGGTCAGCTCAACCCCAACATGACTGCTCATTTCTCTTTCACCTTGCAGGGAATATTCTTTCAAGAGCTCTTTAACACAATGACCTTGTAGCTACAAACTGCTGTATGGAGTAAGAGCTGAGGATGTTTAGTCTGGAGAAAGAAGACTTAAGAGCACAAGAACTGCCCCCAGCCATCTGCAGGGCTGCCCTCAGGAGGAGAGCAGATTTGCTCTGTACATCCCAAAGAAATAGAACTGGGTTAGAGAGTGGGCTGGAATGGAAGTCAAGTGTTGCATTGGCTCAGCTGTCTGGGGACAGTGCTGTTAGCTCCTCATCAGTGGCTTGTTCCAGCCAAGGCAGGAAGTCCACTTGGCAGGCATGCTCAAAAGGGCTAGCAGCTATGAGGGAGAGCCAGCTTTCAGCTCTATACTTCCGGTCTTCTTGACTGTCTTACCAACTCTGCATCTATAAACTCAAGAAGAAACTTCCCCAAGAGAACGATGCTGAGACCAGGAAGGTCTTACGGGGCTACAAGAGGAAGGAAGAGTCAGCCAGGGTCTTGCCCTGAAAGGGAGATACCAATCCTGGTAAGTGCCAGCTTATCTGGCCTTGTGGTTTAGGCCATGGCATCTGGGGAAAGTTAAACTGAAATCTATCCAAACCACATTCTGCACTTGATTGTATTTTCTTTCATCCTGTGTTGGTCATGCCTTCAAGAGAGCAGTGGGGTTAGGCTGAGGTGGGCAGGGATGAATCAGATGCAGCTCCTCAGAACCTACAGGCTTTTTATGAGTAATGTGAAGGCATCAAGGGGTGAGTGGAAAAGCCTCAGGGTGTGTGGGCTCATTAAGAATACCTAGGGATCAGGGATGTGGGGGAGGGGGGAATTGCTGTGTGAGATGTTTATTAGTGATCGGAGAGACTGCTGAGAGAGAAAAGAATAGATGGGAATCTCTATTAAAATTCTCTGAATCAGTAGATAGATGGTAAGATAAGGTTGAATCCAGTAGCTTTGGTTTCTTTCAGCTATGTAAAGACTCACTTGTCATCTTAGAAGATACATGTGTTTGTAACTATTCCCAAAAGTAGTGCTAGTGGCTCATGCTTGTGATCCTAGCTACTTAGGAGGCTGAGAACTGGGCAGGAAAGTCTTTTTTTCATATATTTTTATTGTAATTAATAGAAGGGTTACATTATATTTGCCAGATAGAAGGTGCATTACATCACATACATTGATACACTTTCTCATGTCTTGGTCCCCATTTCCCTCCCCAGGAAAGTCTTATTTCTAATTAACTACCCAAAAGAAATGAAAGTGGAGCTGTGGCTCAAATGGTGGAGCAATATCCTTGAGTGAAAGAGTGACGGCACGGCACCCAGAACTTGAGTTCAAGCCCTACAACCAGCACAGACACACACACACACACACACACACACACACACACACACACACACACACACACACACACAGAGAGAGAGAGAGAGAGAGAAAGGTAACTCATCACATAACAAATATTTATAGATGATAGTAATAATTTACAACAGGCACTGTGTTGGAAAGAAGATACCTACTGTTATCTTCTTGGATAATCTTTTCTGTTCTACTACACTATGCCATGTATCTGCACTTTTCCCATGTGGAAGTTTATAAAGGAAGCCAATTTCTTTGCACCATCGTGGTGGACCTCAAATGCCTTCTGCAGATTCCTGGCAAGGGCTATTTGACTTGACTCCTATCTAAAGGTCTTAGAACTCAGCTTAAGACAAAAAGTGGATGCTTCCATAGGTGGAGGAAACACACTAAGGTAGGATGCATTGGGTAAATTTGGGTGGCATGAATATTCCAAGATAGACAGTGAGATTTAGACTATTCTTGCAGAATAGGAATTTAAAGTGATTGGAGTTATAATGTGAAGTATCAGAATTCTGGACAGAAAAATCAAGCTCTTTGGCAGACTGTAGGAAATCATGGGATAGTGAAAACTTTCTAGGTCTTTCATGTATAGTGTATACTTACTTCTCTGCCACAGGGCCTGGAGGTTTTACATTTTTCTTCTGGTCCATTTATTTTGCATCACCTGCTTGCCAGGATTTTGCAAAAGGTATCAGAGACTCACCAAGCTAGTGTCTACTTTTGAGGACAAATCAGCTTGCTTTGTGAGCTTCTAAATGAAAATGGCTGGGGTTTAGGGAACAAAGAAGCTTCATGAATGATGAAAGATGCTCTGGATCCCTCACAAATAGAAGCCAGTGAGAAGTCAGAGCCACTAATCTTGGTTCTTATAGTTGCAGAAGGAAAGTTTGTTGTGAAAGCTTTTGCAAAGCCTCAACCAGCTCTGTGGAAGTCAAGCTCATAGTGTTGAACATGCTTGGTGGCCAACAGATTTCCAGCCAACAGTGGGATTAAGATAATAGTCACCAGAGACACAAATAGCCTCAGTGCCTTCACCAGGACCTTGGAGATATAAGGAGTGTCCATTAATTATACTTCCAGATGAAGTCTCATCTGAGCCATAAAGTACAGAGTCAGAAGAACCATTTGGGGGCACAAGTCTTGCTGAGGAGTCCTTGGCTCACTGGTTGAAGGCCTCCTCCTCCCACACGGACACTTCTTCCATTCTTTAACTCCTGGCAGTCAGGTCCAGAAGTGGAGATCTTGGAGTCCTGGTGTATTCTGGCATTTAGGGAGGACATAGTTCTCTGGGCATTATTCTACCACTGAGAGCTGGGCTCTGGGAGCTGGGCTGGTCAGTGATGAGATGGTCTCTCATCTGAAAAGTGCTTTCACTTTCCAGTTTTCCTGCTCTTGTGAACAATTCCAATTTGGCAGCCTACAGAGTAGTCAACTCAGGCGGAGATAGGTCTTTGGTGTGTGTGTGTGTGTGTGTGTGTGTGTGTGTGTGTGTGTGTGTGTGTGTGTGTGTGTTGGTACTGGAGTGAGAACTCAGGGATTGGACATTGTTCCTGGGCTTTTTTTTTTTTAATTCAAAGCTAGAACTCTGCCACTTGAGCCACAGCTCCACTTCTGGTTTTTTGGTGATTAATTGGAGATAAGAGGGCAGTGAACACCAGAATGAGGATTCTAAACTTGGAAATAAAAGAAGGTCTTTGAGTGACAGTAAGATAATAGAATATATGCCCCACCAAAGACTGCCCACATTCCACTTTCAGCAGAAAAATCAATATTCCAAGTTGAGATACAAGAAGAAAGAATTCTGCCAGAGCTTACTGGGAGGGAACCCTTAAAAGGAAGATGTGCCTGGGAAAGTTCACAGCTGGTTCTTGAGTGTTGTCTCCTCCATCTCACACCGTTTCATTCCACATAGACAACTTTTGAGATGGAGCCAGACTTTCCTGGGTTGACTTAATCAACTATGATTTAGAGTTCAATCTGGTTTCGACTCACACTTGAACGTTCCTTGCACTTCCTAGGCAGATGCTCATACTTCCAATCTTTTTCTTTTCCACTAGTCATTTTGAGGTAGGATCTTGCTTTTGGCCCAGGCTGGCCTTTGGACTTCACTCCTGCCATTTTAAGCTGAGATAACAGTCCTATATCACCATACCCACCTTTTTCCATTGACATTATCTCATGGATTTTCTACCTGGCTGGCCTAGAACTGCCATCCTCCCAGTTTTAGCCTTCCATATAGCTGAGGTGACCGTGTATGTCATCATGCCCAGCTATGGGTTGAGTAGATGGCTTATGTGTATGCTCGGGTTGGTTTTAAACCACGATCCTTCCAATTTCATTTTTCCAGCTAGCTAGGGTTATAGGCCTGAGCTCAATGTCAAGTGCATATTCTGTAGTGATCCATCTTGGTCTGCTTGGCTCATGGGCCTCTGCTCTGGTTGTGATCTGTGGGTCCTGCTCCTAGGGCAGCTTCTTTCCTTTATCCAGCCTGAGCCTGCTGGACTATTTTCCAGTTATCTTTCTACTGGGTTTGGAGCTCTTGGTAAGCAGGAGCCATTTTTCTTTCCCCTCATGGAAGCTTGTGCCCAGTCTGGTGGAATGAATGAAATTTCTCTCCCTGGGATGCCCTTTAGAGTTACTTTTCTTTCTGTAGCCAGGGGGCAGTGACTGGAATGGCTGGAATGTGGCCTTGGTTTGCCTTTGGGTATGTGTTTATTCCTAGGGTGCATGGGCCAGACTCTCTTGTGATTTCTGATCTTGAGGGACTGCACATTTTCCCCTGTGGGTTGTGGTTCCAGAATTGCTCTTGTGACTCTTGTTTCACCCTAGTCGGACTTCCCTGCCTCATAAAACTTTCCTCCATCAGTGACCATCAGGCACTGATGGGTCAAACTTATCACTACTGGCCCAATGGCCATTTGGCAGAATGTGAGTCATGGCAGTTCTTTGACCAGAGAAAAAATGATTGCCTCTAAGCAACTTCCTTCTTGTGGGAGACAAACTTGTCCCATAAAGGTGAGTAGGCAGGTTTGGTTGACCTTCTGCCTTTCAGGGCCTTTCCCAAGGTGACAGCTTTGACTCAACTAATTTATTACAAGGGAAGAAAGACAACACTACAGTCTTCTCTGACCTCTTCAAATGCTTACATCAACTTATTCAGTTGTAACTATCTACAAATTCTTGAAGAGCTGGATGCTGGTGGCTCATGCCTATAACCTGAGCTACTCCGGAAGCTGAAATATGGGGATTGATGCAAGAAGCCAGCCCAGGTAAAGAAGTTATGAGACTCTTATCTCCAGTTAAACACCAAAAATCCCAGAAGTGGGGCTATGGCGCAAGTGGTAGAGTATCAGCCTAGAGAAAAAAAGCTAAGAAACACCACCCAGGTCTTGAGTACTAACGTCAGTAAACACACGCACACACTTTACAACTCTTGAAATTAACTTTCTATTATGTTTTTTCATGCGCTGGAGTCATTTTCAAGATTCTATGAATGTGCAGAACCACTACAGGAGACAGCTGTGCTTCTCCAGTGTGGCCCTGATGTTTTGTTGTGGTGGTGGTTATAGTGTCATTTCTTTATCGACAGGTTGTTTTGAAGATAGTTTAAGGAGCCAACCTGAAAACACTAAAATCGGAAAGACTTCCTACATTCCTCATTTACCTTAGTGCATCATAAGGTTTTTATCACTATAATGAGATTCCCAAGGCTGGCTAGTTATTTAAAAAGTTTCTATTGTTTTGTAGGTACAAGAGTGGGTCAATTGCATGGCTCAGTTGTGGTGAGAAACCCCCTTGGCTAAGTCACATCACCATAGATGGTAAGGTCGGGAGCTTGTGGGAGCAATTGACAGCATCTAGAAATGAGGAACACTAGAGGTTCAGAGGTTCAGTTTGCTTGCATAACAACTGACTCTCAAAGAACTACCTGGATCACTCTGAGGGCTGTGACACCCATGAACTACAGACTTCCCATCTGTTCCTACATGGATATACCATGGACCAAACTTGTAACACTTGGAACCTTGGAGAACAACCCATCCGAATCACAGCATTCATTTGTAGGGAAGGACCACTTCCAGCCTCTGCCCTTCCAGATAGCCCTTTCTTTGTTTTCTCATCTTCTAGAAACTTGGGGGTTTCTTCCTGGAAAGGGTTGAGAAAAAAAGTCATAAAACTGCCTGACCTGTCCACCAGCTGACCTCTCCACGTCTCTCTCCCCTCCTTCACGTGGTCTTATTTCTTCTACTCACTTGCTTTCTTTCCCCCATCCCGTTCTGTACAGGTAAAAAATTGTAGAAATACATGGAGATCAGGGTCCTCTTTTACCTGTTTGGGTCTCTCAGCATTTTCTCACTTAATTCTTAAACCTTTAACAACCTATCTTCAGCGAAGTCAAAGTAAGATTTGTTTTATTTTGCAAGATCATAATTGCTTTTCCCTTTTTTTTCTTGGAGAAATGGCAGTACTTGTTAGGGTAGCCTATGTTCCAGTTGGATTTGCCATTGAACAATTGATTCTGTAAATAAATGTGTTTGGGATGTGGCTTCCAAGCCTTTAGTCTGGTGTGTGACCTTGAGCAAGTCTTTCCTCTTTGTGAGCCCAGTTTCCTCCAGCAAGGGTGGGGGGGAGAGGTAGGTAGGAGATCTTCAAGAACCCCCAAAGCTCCTTCAGATGTTGTAGTTCCTTGAATCTATGCCTAAAAGAATTTTTAGAATTTTTTTGGGGGGGGCTAATTATAAAAAGAAAACATGCTTGTTGCAAAATTAGAACAATTCAAAAGGAGGCAAAAGCTTATATTGTCTGTGTTCCTTCCTTCCTCCATCATTCCCCAGAGACTGTGTTTAGAAACTGGGTTTGGCAGGGGCACTCAATGAACACTTTTGGATCATATTTGCCCTGGGTCGTCTAATTCACTAGCAAAATCAAACGCTGCTTTGAGAAGTTACTGTGTGTATCCCATGTGTTCTCCTTTCCTTGGAGGAAATGTGCAGACTTTTTATATTATTTAGTATTATTAAGAATTTGCCAGGTGCCAGCAGCTTACTCCTGTAATCCTAGCTACTCAAGAGGCTAAGACCTGAGCATCAAGGTTCAAGGCTCTCCCAGACAGAAAAGTCCATGAGATTCTTATCTCCAATGAACCACGAAAATGCAGGAAGTGGAGGTACAGCTCAAGTGATAGAGGACCATTAGCGAAAAAGCTAAGGGACAGTGCTCACGCTCTCAGTTCAAACTCTAGTAGTGGCACCAAAAGGAAATTAAAAAAATTGCCAAACTATGTTGCCCATGACTCACATACATTTTTGTTAGAAAACGGAACAAACAATCCTGGCTTGAACCCAGGACTCAGGTTTGCAGGGACCAAAAGTTCAGAGCCCCTGGTAACCAGGGAAGTGATTGTCCCACAGCAGCAGTGGGTGGGCTGTCCAGGTCTGGAGACTAGACCTGAGGACAGTATATTGATCTCAGCATTCCAGACTTTCTACCACATAAATATTATTTTCTATGCATGTCTAAAACTTCAATCAACTGAAGTCAGACTCTGGCTGAGAACTGAGCTAATCAGTGTTGGAGGACGGCAATATGATGTGTAGTTATCACCTGGTGTTCTGGGCATGAAGCCCATAAGCAGAGATGGATGAAAGATTCTGGACACTAGCTTCCATCCCTTCCATTACAGCCTTAAGAAGGGTCAGATCTGAGGGTGGAAGGGTGACTACAACTCAATGTGGGACCAGGAAGGAGCAGACTACAGCCACGTAGAAGGGGGAGACGGGAGAGGCATGGAAGAGGAATGGGCACACCTTGCGTGGCTTCTCCCCATAAGACCGAGGAGGTAAAAAAAAGAGGGTTGAAGGCTGTGTCTTAGGGCTTTCTGGGAGTGAGAGGGACAGCTCAAGAGGTTTGGAGAAGTTCAATGGGGGCTAAAGAAGCATGGTGTGTGGTGGGGAAGCGCAGTTATTAAGCTGCTCTGTCAAGATACTTCTTGCCATCTGGTGAAAGTTTGTTGGTAAATGCACTATAATACAGCATTAATGTCTGAAAAAAGAGATACTGCTAGCTTATTCAATCTTTCACCTACAAACCCAGCAAACGCTTATGGTGCCCTCTTGACATGGCAGGTATGGGGCTAGGCCCTGGGGACACATGGTACATAAGGTAGAAGTGACTCCTGATCACATGAAGCGTCATGGAGTCCAGTGCTGGATTAATTCCAGGTGAATGGCCAGCAGAGGGTGGGGACAGAAGGAGAAGGGGGAGGGGGACGTGTCTAGGGCCTTGGTCAGGATGGAAATGGATGGGGTGGGAAGGTTGCGGGTCTAATCTGTGAGCTAGAGGGATGAGGGTCCTGGGATCTTCTAGGAATTTGGTGAGCGCACCCAGCAGCAGGTGGTTCTGGACTGGACATGTGGGGTGTGGAAAGGGGTGATGCTGAATCTCTGGGTTGAGGAAGGGGAAGAGGGCTCAGGTAGGAGTGGGAAGGAGAGGCAGGGGAGAATCCCACAGTCATCCGTCTTCAGGTCACACATCACCCATGCAGTGGCAAGGGTATTGGGAAGGCAGTGTTCCACTCTGCCCAGCTTCACCACGGGAGCTGAGGAACCCCTGCTCATTGCACCCATTCTGTGTCCTCAGCGGTGAGCAGAGAGAACCAGGTAAGGAGTTGGCATGCGGAAAGGGAGGCTCAGGTAACTTGCTTAGAAGGAAGGTGGGGTGAAGAGGATTGGTGACCCGGGAGTCCTCAGAGTGTCAGGGATGAGTCCTCTACAGTCTCTCCTGGCACCGTTTCCTCACCTGTCAAATGTCATCTCAGAGCAGCCATGGTGAGCAGGACATAGGTGGTATACTGGGGTAAGAATTAAAGCACCACCCGGGCTCCATCCTGCAGTTCAGCAGACCCTTGGATTAGTTTCTGTTCTTAACCCTGGCCTAAATCAGGGCCTGTGGAAGGTGGGAGAGGGGGATCACCTCTTTATGGAGCAGAGAAAGTCTTCCACAGACAGAGCAGCTTCCTGGGCCAAACCTGCCCCACAAGGCCCTCTGCTACTCTTCAAACTGAGAGGCGCAATGGGAGGTCACAGACATCGTCCCCAAAGAGGGCTTGTCCCCCGACAGTCATCTCCTCTTCAGCCCAGCACCATGTTTATTGCTGAAATATGGCAGACTTCCTGGTTTCTCTGGAGTTGTGAGTATGTTTTACACTTTCTGATCTTGGTAACACATTTCCTTGGAGTTGGTGACAGAGCTGGAACCAGGAGGGTGCAGTTATGACAAATACTTCAACTCAAGTATGGCATTAACAACCACAGTGAGTAGCTCATCCCTTGGCTTCTTTCCAGCTGCGTGGTAATTCATATTAAATCCCAAATGAGTGTGTACGTGGTCTCTGGCAGGTACCAAAAAGCATAGAGGTCACAAGAAAATAACAGCAGGTAGATCAGATAGCTTAACATTTAAAACATTTATTTTTAAATAACACTCCATTTAGCAAAACCTTCATTCAGAATGAGCCTGGTGAAGCAGCATGAGATGACAACTCTGCTTCTGAATAATATATTATTTATTCGGTGCAGCAATGAACCTGGCAGGTGGCAAGCTAAACTGAATTTAAGAGCCTGGGCTCAGGGTGGCCCCTTCGAGGAGGAGAACTAAGACTGTCGGCTGGCAGTCTCTCCTCACTTTGAAATGGGCGCGGACGTTGTACACACTCCTGTGGGCTGGCCCTGTGGAAAGTGACTTCTAAAGCCATGGGAGGACTTAGAGCTTCCTGATGTCTTAGAAAACAGAGGCTAGCTGCCATGATGAAAGCATTTTCTCTGAGATGCCATGCTGTAAGGAGGCCCAAGCTAGTCACATGAGGAATCTGAGTGGAGGGAGAGGCTTTACCTGTATTTGGCTGTTCAAGCTCTCACAGTTGAAATGTGACAACAGAAGGGCTATTTTCAGGCATGTCTTCTGCTGACCCCAGACCTGGCTGCTGTCTTATGGCAACTGTGAGGCGCCCGAGAAGATCTGCCTGGTAGAGTCCAGGAGGAAACTCACAATTATGAAAAGCAGTAGAGCAAGGGCCAGCCTTGGACTGTGATACTACCACTACCTCCCAAGTAGCTGGGATTTACAGTTGTATAGCACTATGCCTGACACATTTTGTTTTAATTGACACAAAGAATTCTATATATTTATAAGGTAAACTGTGACATTTTGATAGCATGTACATTTTATGATGGTTAAATCAATCATATCCACAGTAAACATTGTCTTGTGTTGGAAAAATAAAAAAAATCTTCTTTTCTAGATAGGCAATGCTAAAATTTACTATACTTATCTGTATATTTTCCTACCCATTCACTGACACCTGCCTTTCCTTCACTCTCTCCCCTTCCAAGCTTCAGGCTTCCACTCTTCTGTTCTCTACTATGAGATTTACTTTGGCCTTCACATATGGGAGAGTATGTAGTATCTGTCATTCACCCCATTGCAAATGGTAACATTTCATTCTTCCTTTTGTGCTGGTACTGGGGCTTGAACTTGATCTGGTGCTGTCCCTTTATTTTTTTCCCTCAAGGGAAGCACTTTACTACTTGAACAACACTTTCACTTCCAGATTTTTGGTAGTTTATTGGAGTCTCAGAGATGTTGTCTGACGAGCCCGAGGTCACACAGCAAAAGGGTCAGAATTCATATTCCAACAATCCAACTCCAGAACTCACACTACTTCTCAGGGTACAGAACTGAGGAATAAACTCACATCTGAGGATTTGTTTGGGAATGTCTTACTGAGCCTAGACTTTGCTCTAGGGCAGGTTTGGAACTGTGGTTTTTTTTTGGAACCCCCAGCTAGGGCTTTGTGAATTCATTCCCATGGAGAAACAAATGGCTGTGACCTTTTCTTTCTGAAATGTTTTTCAAGGGAAGGCAGTGCTGCCAGTAGGGTCTAGATTGATGGCATCGGATACTGAGCTGGGGAGCCTTCACAGTGAAACGATGTTTCACTTGGGGCTTGGGTCAGCTCAGCTGGAGCACAGACAGAATGGAAAATGTCATGTTGATTGCTTATTCAGAACACATTCTCTCTTCCTTTACTCCCACCTTTATTCTTTTCTCGATGCGGGGGGTGGGGGGCTGGGTGGGGGGGGGAGGAGTTGTAGATTTCCTGTCCTTAGTGTGAAGAGATAGAAAGGGGAATTGAGTCATGTGAATTGGGCACTAGGGACAGGAGGGTGGAGGGCCAGGTCTCTCAGGACAGACTGACACGTGAAAGGTTCTTTGGTTCCTCTCCTGGTGGGCCCTAGGAGGCCTTCAGGGATTGCTTTGTGACGAATGTCTGGGCAGCCTACGTACCCAGGCAGCTCTTATTCAGGGTGTTAGTAGGGAAAGAGCCCATTTCTCCCCTTCCCCCTTTCCTCTAGCCAGGCCTCCCCTTGGTGTTGACCCTTCACAGTCATAGCCCTGTCTTCAGAGATTTGATGCCTTGAAGGCAGGCTTGAGAGAGAAGGATGAGACTCAGGAAACAGCAAGAGGCAATTCTGAGAGGCAGAGGATCCAGCAGAATTGTTGGCCTGGTGGGTTTTGCTGCTCTTTTCGGCCTCCCCCGGCTCAGCCTCCAGCACGGTCTTCTCCAGTCAGAGGAATTGTTTCTCCCAAATCATATTTCCAAACCTTAGTCCTTCATTGTGCCATTCATCATGTTCTTCCTATCACCACATGGTATGTATACTCTTTTTTTTTTCTAACTAGCTTTCTTTAAAGTGACTCTTTAGCCTTAATTTGGTTGACCTTGAAGTGAAAGTGAAGGCTGGAAATCAGAGTGATCTGTTTTCAAGAGAAAACAAAGCACTATCATTCAGATCAACATTGTTGGCTGTCAAGGATCTGGGCTTGCAATTGTCCTGTGTTTGTTTTTTACCATCTGTGAAAGCCAAGGAGACTCTGGGCTTCCCTAAAGCAGAAACCAATAGGAATCCGTGCTTCCTGAAAGTAGGAGAAGCCAGGAAGAACTGAGCAGGGCAAAATCTTGGTGTGCTACCATTCAGTGCTATTCAATGCCAGGTCGAAGGTCACTTCTCCCATCTGTGATCCACATGTTGTGCTTTCATTATCACTGTCTGACCAAAATTCATATCTTGAAAAAAAGGGTCAAAGCTTTTGCCAGTACTTCTTTGTTTGAATATTTATAGCAATAGTCAGCATAGTGAACAATGTCACTTATAATAGTATATAATGTCACTTATATCATATGATATCACTGTGGTAAACAAATATCACTTAATGGCAACTTGCCACTTCATTGTCTTGAAACTACAGTTTGATCTTGCCAGGGGAATCGCACTCTATGAGGTAGTGACCATTAGCTAGCTCTCTCTCTCTCTCTCTCTCTCTCTCTCTCTCTCTCTCTCTCTCTCTCTCTCTCTCATTTTGGTTTTGTTTTCTATTTTGTCAGGGTCAATACTAGAGATTCAACTCAGGACCTCAGGCTTGCAAGACAGGTGCTCTGTCACTTGGGCCACGCCCCCAACCCCCTTTTGCCTTGATTATTTTTGAGGTAAGGCCATGCTCTATGCTCAGGCTATTCTGAGCTGAGATCCCCTACTTGTGCTTCCCATAGTAGCTGAGGATGACGGAGCACAGGCCTGTGCGCAGCTTCTGTGCTTCCCCTACCACTGGAGTAACAAATGTGGTCCACGAAGCTCAGCCATTGGTTGAGATGGAGTCTTGAGAAGTTTTATGCTTGAGCTAGCCTTAAACTCCAATCCTTCTGTTCTCTGTCTACCAAGGAGCTAGGATTACAGCTTCCAGCTATCATATCCAACTTGACCGTGAACTCTTGGTTTGATATTTGAAAGGAAAGGGGCGTGGTGGGGATGTCACGGCACCTGACTTGGCACTGGTCACCCAGTAGTTCAACTTGCTCACTGGAGTTTAATTCCTTGTGACTGTGAGCTATATATAGTTCTGCATCTCTGAGTTGATTTTATACCATTGTATCAAATAAGACATAACAAAAAGAATTCAAAAAATTATCACATATAAAGGCTATATTGGGGGCCAGGAGTTTGGCCTAGTGGTTAAAGTGCTTGCCTAGCATGCAGGAAGACCCGGGTTCAATTCCTTGGTACCACATATATAGAAAAAAAAGCCGGAAGTGGTCCAAGGACAGTGCTCAGGCCCTGAGCTCAAGCCCAGGACTGGCACACAAAAAAAGGCTATATTGTCCAGAATCAGAGTTATGAAAGCACTTTTGACTTATTGACATAAGTTAACATATGTACTTGAAAGTTATTGACATAAATTGATTATGAACCCTTTACTCCCTCACTTACCTATTTAACAGACGTCGAGAGGGTACTTATCATGTGCCAGACCTTAGTAAACTCAGAGAAATGAGATGAAACATTATTTATGTTTCTCATTTGGAGAAGCTTATACTTTAGAAAGGAAGATAACCTGAAACCCGAACCATAACTAAGTTTGATGCCATGCATTGCAGGTATTTGCCAAGAGCTCTGAGACCTGGAGAGGTTTTGATTCTGACTAAGAGAGCTGGAAAGAGTAACGCAAAAGAGATGACCTTTGAATTAAGCTTTGTAAATGAGCCAGGCTTGTCAAGGAAAGGGCATTCTGGGCTAACAAATGAGCAGGGATGGGGCCCTCAAGGCTGGAGTCTCTGTTCTAAACAGTGATTGGTCACCAGGGGTGTTTATTGTGTAGAATATCTAGGGAGAAGAGACAGGAGTCAGAGCTGGAGAAGAAATAGGAGCTAAATCAAATAGGACTACATGTACCTAGTATGGAGTTATGGCAGGTCCTTAATTAGGAAAATGTAACAGAGATGGTTAATCATCTCTATTATCTATCCCCCCTTTTCCTTCTCTGCTGGGCCTACTTATTTCTAGAACAAAAGGCTAAGTTCTTTAGCTTCCCAGGCAAGAAGAAGTAGCCATATGAGTAAGCTAAGTGTGGAATAGAAATTCTAGGAGATACCATCTTTGAATTTTGCCACTCTATATTTCTTCTTTTGTTTGCAACTTTGGGCATGATGCTTGGAGCTCCAGCAGCACTTTTGAACTCTGAAGTCACCATGAAGATTAAAAACAAGAACTGAAAATCTCAGAAGAGATAGAGAAACAAACCTCGTGTGTCATCTTTTATGTGAGAAATAAACAAGTTGTTAGAGCTCAGTGTTCATGCCTATCATTTCTAGGAAGCTGAGATATGAGGATTGTGGTTTGAAGACAGCCTGTGGAGGAAAGTCCATGAGACTTAAATCCAATTAACCACCAAAAAGCTAGAAGTGGAGCTATGGCTCCAGTGACAGAACAATAGCTGTGAGAGAATAAAGAGGTGCTCAGGGACAGCAATCAGGCCCTGAGTTCAAGCTCCAGAACCAGCACAAAATAACAAATAAACAAAAACCCATTTCTCCTTTTTCAGTCTCTTGAGTAGCTGGGACTACAGATTCCTTACTATGTGGTAATTATTAATTTAAAGCATTGTCTAATATGGTAGCTATTAGCAACATGTGCCTTTTCTTGGTAGTTTATTAGAGATAAGAGCCTCACAAACTTTCTTGCAGGGTTGCTTTCAAACTGATCCTCCAAGTTCAGTCTCCTGAGTAAATAGGATTACAGGTATGAGCCAGTGGTACCTGACAGCTTTTTAAATTAAAATGACATAAAACTCAAAATTCAGTTCCTTCTTAAACTAGACACATTCCAGTTGCTCGATAATGACATATGGCAAATGCCTACTGTATGGGTTAGTGCTGGTTTGAGAACATTCCCATCATTGTCTACAATGGACTTTGTGGAGTAGGAATTACTAGAAGGTTGGAATAGTGGAAATTCTCTTTTCTGGTCAGCCATTAAACTGAGGTGCTTTTGATACATTTTCCTATCTGGCCCCATGAGAATGTGGAATGCTGGGCTTTGTTGTTCACACACTAGACTGCTGTGTACACAAGGACAGAGACCTCCAGAGTGGCTAAGTGTCAGACTTACCTCTTGTGTTTCCCTTCTCTCCCAAATCTTGTCCCTTTACATCCTTGAACTTAGTAGCTCTCCAATGACTTCAAGTGAATTTTTGAAATATATTTGACCCAATTCTTTTAGATTATTGGCAGGAAGGCTGGTTGGTGCAAGCTAGCCTGTCATTGCTAGAAGCTGAAGTCACACCTCTGTCTAAGGAATGTGGCTCAGGGTGGAGGAAGTCTGGTGGGGGATATTCCAGGTGTGGGTTACTTGAATGAAGGGCACAGCTGAAAGGTGGGTGGGTGGATTAGGAAAGTAGAGCTCACAGATCAGTCTTGGATGCAAGGTGGGGTGGCAGAGAGAGGGTGGTGGAGAGGAGAATTCCTGAGATGTCAGCCACGATCCTCGGTTGTGTTGGCTCTTTGGGAAGATGTGCCCTGTCATGTGGTTTAAAGGCTTGAGGCCTGAGGATAAGTTTTTGTGGAGAGGGTTGCACCAAGTGGACTGTGTATACCATGCCCCAGGCCAGGGACAGAGGTGGTGCCAGCTGTGATGCCTGTTGCTTGGCAGGATAGCCTCACCTTCCTTGAACAAGTTCTGTCACATGGTTTTACTGTGGGTCTGGCTGCTGCCTAGCTGGTGTGCATGGCTTTTCTCCTCCTCTTCTTTCTCTTCTCCTAGCTTCTTTTCTGATTTTTTTCCCAGCATTCTTGGCAATTCTGATACCTTCCAAATGGACGCATTTGCTTTTGTTTCTGGAGTATTTCTGTTGCTTACAACCCAGAGGTGTTTTTTTTTTTTTTTTTGCCAGTCCTGGGCTTAAGCTCAGGGCTTGAGCACTGCCTTGGACTTTCTCAAGGCTAGAGCTCTACCACTTGAGCCTCAGCACCATTTTCAGCTTTTTTTTTTTTTTCTATGTATGTGGTACTGAGGAATCGAACCCGGGTATTCGTGCATGCTAGGCAAGCACTTTAACCACTAGGCCAAACTCCCGGCCCCACAACCCAGAGTTTTAAGGCTAAAAGACATACTCACTTGTTCAAACAAGTGTATATATTTCACGCTGTTCTCTCACCATGGATTACGGTTTTTAATATAAATCTGCTAAGCATGCTTGTCTTATTTTTCAGATTTTCTTTTTCCAATGGGATGGGAAAAGATCAGAATGTAGAGATGGAGGGGGGAACAGAATGGGTCTTTCAAGCAATAGTAGTATAATGATATCCATGGCTTAGGTGAAGTCATAAGAAAGGCTGATGTTTCTCTCACATTGTATATCCTGAGAAAGAGAATACTTAAGGGGTTTTATTTAGTCTATTCCCATCCTTAACCAAGGTGAGAGGTTCTTTTTTTAGGGGCTACTGAGCAAGTTTCAGAGACTGGTGTGACTTTCTCCTAGCAAGCTGCTGTGTTCCATTTCAGAATCACATCCATTAACCCTGCAGCAAGGATCTCTGCCAGATCAGAGTGGACCTTTCTCTGTAGGGACCCACTCTGCTCTTTGCAGGATAGAAAGGCTGCTGTGGCATGGATCATTGCACTCCCCAGAAGCAAGTGGCTTAAGGGGGAGGCCTAGTAGCAGAGATGAAATGGGAATCACTCTTTCAGTGTGGTTCTCTAATCTCACTGAGGGTAGAAAGGATGGGGATGGGATGGGGAATCTGCACCACATTTCTGCTAAAGTCCAACCACTGAAGATCCAACTGGCCAAAGTCAAGCATGTGCTCTTTGAATCTGGAGCAGCCACTTGACTCACAAATTGGAAGTATGACTCCAAATGACAATAGATGGGAGGGAAACAAGCTGTATGTTGTGAAACCAGTTTGCTCCACTCTAGCAGATTTGCCCAGGTGGTGGGATGCAGGAGAGACAGGACAGAATGTGGGCAAGGGCAAGGGGACTTCTAGCCGCTCTTCTCTAAGGCGGGCCTATAGGATTTGGGGGAAAGATGATGAGCTCTGCTTGGATGTGATTGTTCTACGTGTCTGTGGAAGATTCAACTTCGTGAATAGAATGACAGTATACAGGTCAAGGGCAAAGTCTAGAGAACCAATACAGATATTGGGGTCCTTGGTCAGAGATTTCCTCTACTTGCCTCTGCTACCCCTGCAACTTCTTGACATCACTGTCCAGAGAGTCTCTCTATTTATATAGGCTGCATCCACCCCTGAGCTTAGCTCAGGTTGTACTTTGTCATACCACCTGTGAGGTCCTCCCCCCATGTGACCTGTGGGTGGTTGTGTCTGTGGACCCATGTGCTGGCCTGCCATCTCCCCCCCACCCAGCCCTCACCACCACTTCCTGCTTCTTGGGAATTGGTGTTTGGACTCAGAAAGGCCTGGCCATCTCTGTTCTCTAATTAGTGGACTTCTAACTTCTGAAGGTTACATGGGGAACCTCACAGAGAGCTTGTGAGAGCCACTGAGAAGAATATGACACATATGTGATGGTGGAGCAATCGCCAGGGCAAAGCTGGGAGTGTGGAAGCATCTTGAGAAGCATAGCCTCAAAAGCCTCAAGTGGATTGCAGTTCTGAGGCTGGCCTAGAACCTGAGTCCCATCAATACCTGCTTCATTGTTCACAATTCTATTCCACTGCCAGCCCCAGGGCCTCTGAGTAGACTCCAGTCCCTTCCTTCCCTGCCGTACCACATAGCCCTTACTCATTGCCAAAGCTTCCCCATGACTCCTGTTCAACATGAGACACACCAGGGCATCCTCCCCTCTCTGAAGAGCCCCATGATGCTCCAGGGAAGCTCTACCATCTGGTCTGATACACTTACAGGTTGTCTCACCTGTCTGTCTGCAAACTCCATAAAGGCCCCAGAACGCTGGTCTATGGTTAGCCCAGTGCCTGGTATGTAGCAATATGGAAGTATTTTGTTGGAGGCATACATGAGTATACATGAATAGAGCAGTTACAAGTAAGAGCTAGAAGACCCGAGTTTAGGCTCAGTCTCTCCACTTTTTTTGCCAGTCTTGCGATTTGAACTCAGAGCCTGGGCACTGCACTTGGGCTTTCTCAAGGCTAGCGCTCTACCACTTGAGCCACAGCACCACTTCACACTCCTGGCTCAGTCTCTCTACTACTTGTTCATTCATTTGCCTTGTTAGATCTCTTCTCTCATCCACACTCTCAGTGGTGAGATGCAGATAGACTCTATTGTACAAATTCATTCTACAATGATGTTCTGAAGCCTATAAACTGACTTCCTTCCTTCCCTCCTTCTTTCCTTCCTTCCTTTTTCCCTTCATTCCTTCCTCTTTCTCTCACTTCCTCTCTTTCTCTCACTTCCTCTCTCTCTCTCTCTCTCTCTCTCTCTCTCTCTCTCTCTCTCTCTCTCTCTCTCTCTCTCTCTTTCTTCTTTCTCTCTCTCTCTCTTTCTGGTGGTATTATGGTTTACATTTAAAGCCTGTGCTTATTAAGCAGATACCCAGGTGAGCCACACCTCCAATCTTTTATGCTTTTTCCTGGGCTGGCCTAAGTCTATCATCCTCTTAACTCTGCCTGTCAAGTAGCTAGGATGGTAGGCACGCGCCACTGTGCTCAGCTTCATTGGATTTGTTGAAGGGTGTATATACAGAGATCCCAAAGACACAAAGCCCTAAGTAGAACTTAGCACAGAAGTCAAGAAGAAGTCCAGGAAGAGGGACTGGGCATGGTGCAGGGGAGCGAGTGGAGCTATAAGTGGGAAAACAGAATACAGAAGAATGAATCCTTGTATCTTGTAATAATATTGAGGTTCTGGCAGAACTGGGCTTTGAGGGAGCCAGGCAGACCCTTTTCTTCATGATTAGAATCATCACTTCATGTGTTTTGTCTAGTGTTTTAGAAGATTGAAGAGGAAGATCTTAAGAGACAAGTATCCAAGTAGACTCATCTTTCAGCTAGAGAGAGGGAGTCTACCAGGGCTGGGCCAGGACCTTTACACGAGGTCTGCCAACCCCAATGCAGAGCTTGTTTTGTCTCTCAGGCTTACTTGTGAGTCTCTGGAGACTTGGCACGTCCGTCTTCCATAGCTGCCAGGTGTGCCATGCAGGGTTCTGTACCCAGAAGGTGATTTGCAAATGCTCAGTGGGGAGCTCACAGTCACACAACCTTGAAGCATTCTGTTCCGTGTGCTTGGGGATAGGGAGGAGCTTTGGGTAATTTTCCAAAGCTTCAGAGTGGCATGGTGAACTTACGGGAGTAAACTGCTTGCCTCTGTGAAGGAATGAACTCTTCCAGGACAGCGAGTTGTTAGGGAATGAAGAAATCCACTGAATGGTCCCTCCTGCAGCAGAAACACAAATGTGCTTCACGCAAGTGTGGCAATTATTTATTGCAGGAACATTTGCGAAGAGAATTATTTTCTCAGCGCTGCTGGAATCGTGACTGGAGGCAGCACCATGGTGCCACAGCCAGCGAGCTCTGGAGAGACTGAGCGGTGTGGCCTCTCTCATCGTGATGATACTTAGAACAATCAAATACCATCCATTCTCTCCTAGTCATTTCAATACCAGCAAGCAGAGGCTCACACAATGGAAGGAACTCCAGAGGCATACAGGAGTGGGACTACCACCAAAGGGCTCTCAGCGCCCAGAGCAGGCTCTACCTTCTGCTAACCTCAGAGCCCACCCTGTTACATCACTGGATGGCAATTCCCCATGCCTTGTTATGCCTCCCACTCTGTGTGTGCGTGTGTGTGTGTGTGTGTGTGCGCGTCTGTTGGGGGGGTTATACCCGTATTCAGATTTGAACTCAGGGTGTGATTACCTGGGCTGACTTTGAAATTGGATCCTCAGATCTTAGCCTCCCAAGTAGTAGGGTGATAGGCTTGAGCCACTGGCACCTGGCTGCCTCCACTTTTCAATGTGGGTGGATATATTTCTTTTCTTCCTCCTTTCCCATTTTTGCCATTCCTGGGGCTTGAACTCTACCACTTGAACCACAGCACCACTTCTGTTGCTCCCCTCCTCTCCGGGGCAGCAACACGGGAACGGGGAGGGACACACAGGGCCAGCCTGTAGTCCCCCGGGAGCCGAGCGAGATGGTAAGTGTCGAAGACCCAGCCCTCCCCCAATCACCGGGGAAGAAAAAACCACGCTAGTCAGAAGCAGTGTTAACCATGAAAGCACATCAGATCTCTCTGCTCATCTCTCGTTCTCTCTGATGCTCTCCTGATGCTCTCCTCCTTTATTGCGTCAGACAATTAGTTATATAATGTTAGGGTAGGAGAAGGTGGGCACTGGGAAGCTAGCCAATAGGAAGAGGGCCTCTGTGTTACCACTAAGGGTCTGGGTGGGCTTTTCAGGTACTGGGCAGGACAGGTGCAGGAAAGCGCGCGAGACTTGAGCTGCTGCGAGACCCGCGAAACTGCGGGGGGTTCAATCGAGTCAGTACACAGAGATGCCTTAGGAGAGGTATGCAAAAGACCGAATGCCTAGACAAAGCCCTTTAATTGCAGCTGAGCCAGAATCAGGCCTCAGAGATGGAGGCTAGGCCCCAACACACTTCCAGCTTTTTCTATGTATGTGGTACTGAGGAATCAAACCTGGGTTTTCATGGATGCTGCGCAAGCACTCTACCACTAGGCCAAACTCCCAGCCCCATGTATTTCTTATGCATTCAGGCTCAGACAGGGAATCTAGGAGCATAGAGAATCTGAGTCTTTTCTGCCCTCCATGATTAAAGCATGCTTGCTCTACTTTGTTTCTGAGCAGCAGAAAATTCTGTAAATACTTAGAACTTCTCATCCTTTCTGGGTCTTCAGTTCTATTCCATTGGTCCTCAGGCTTGTTTTTGTGCCAGTACCAAGCTGTTTTGGTTACTATAGCTCTGTAATGGCGTCTAAAGTTTAGTATTGATATTCCTTCAGCACTGTTCTTTCTGCTAAGAATTGCTTTTGCTATACAGGATCTTTTATTATTCCATATGAAATTTCAGATTGCTTCTTCTATTTCCTTAAAGAATGACATTGGGGATGTCCGCTATCCAGAACCTCCACTCTTTCGACCCCTTTGCTGATGCAAGTAAGGGTGATAACCTGCTTCCTGCTGGCACTGAGGATTATATCCATATAAGAATTCAACAGAGAAACAGCAGGAAAACCCTTACTACTGTACAAGGGATCGCTGATGATTACGATAAAAAGAAACTAGTGAAGGCGTTTAAGAAGAAATTTGCCTGCAATGGTACTGTAATTGAGCATCCAGAATATGGAGAAGTAATTCAGCTACAGGGTGACCAGCGCAAGAACCTATGCCAGTTCCTGGTAGAGACTGGACTGGCTAAGGACGATCAGCTGAAGGTTCATGGGTTTTAAGTGCTTGTGGCTCACTGAAGCTTAAGTGAGGATTTCCTTGCAATGAGTAGAATTTCCCTCCGTCCCTTGTCACAAGTTTAAAAACCTCACAGCTTATGTAATGTAACCATTTGGGGTCCGCTTTTAACTTGGACTAGTGTAACTCCTTCATGCAATAAACTGAAAAGAACCATGCAAAAAAAAAAAAAAAGAATGACATTGGGATATTGATGGGTATTGCATTGAATTTGTTGATAGCCCTTGGCAAGATTGTCATTTTCACGATGTCAATTCTTCCAATCCAGTACATGGGAGGTTTCTCCATTCTCTCAGTTCTATTTTAATTTCCTTTTTCAGGTTTTTAAAGTTTTCATCATAAAGGTCCTTTACATTCTAGTTAATTCCTAAGTATTTTATTTTCTTTGGGGCTATTGCAAAAGGAGTTACTTTCCCGATTTCTGCCTCGCTCCTCTTGTTGTTGGGATATAGGAAAGCAGTTGATTTTTCTTTTTGGGGGGGGTGGGGGGTCATGGGGCTTGAACTTTGCCTGGGCACTGTCCCTGAGCTCTTCAGCTCAAGGCTACCACCCTACCCCTGAGCCTGGGCACTGTCCCTGAGCTTTTCAGCTCAAGGCTATTGTCCTATCCTTGAGCCAAGCCTCACTTCCCATTTTCTAGAGGTTAATTGGAGATAAGAGTCTCAGGTCCTTTTGTGCCGGGCTGGCTTTGAACCTTGATCCTCAGATCTCAGCCTCTTGAGTAGCTAGGATTACAGGCATGAGCCACTGTGCCTGGCTAAGAAGTTGATTTTTGAGGGTTAATTTTATACCCTGCTACCTTGCCAAATCCGTTCAAGCAACCTGGGAGTGGAGGCTATGGGGTTCTTTAAATACAGAATCATGTCATCTGCTAAGAGGGAAAATTTCACTTCCTCTTTCCCTATTTGGGTCCCCTTTATGCTTGCTTCTTGCCTTGTTGCTCTGCCTAGGAATTCTAAGACTACATTAAAGAGGAGTGGAGAGAGTGGGCATCCTTGTCTTGGTCCTGATTTTAGAGGGAATGGCTTTAGCTTTTCACCAGTAAGTATAATGCTAGCTGTAGGTTTGTCATACACAGCCTTTATTATACTGAGGAATGTTCCATGGATTCCTAGTTTCCCCAGAACTTTTAGCATAAAGGGGTGTTAGATCTTGTCATGATAATCATGTGAATCTTGTCCTTGCTCCTATTGATGTGATGAGTTATATTTATTGACTTGCATAATTGAACCAGCCTTGCATCCCTATGATGAATCCTGCTTGATCATACTGCATAATTTTTTTTGTTGTTGTTTTTTGTTTTTTGCCAGTCCTGGACTTTCTCAAGGCTAGAGCTCTACCACTTGAGCTTCAGCACCATGTCTGGCTTTTTTTTTTTCTATGTATGTGGTACCGAGGAATCGAACCCGGGTCTTCGTGCATGCTAGGCAAGCACTCTACCACTAGGCCAAATATCCGGCCATACTGAATAATTTTTTGGATGAGTTGCTGAAGATAGTTGGCTAGTATTTTGTTGAGCAGTATTGCATCAATATTCATCAAAGAAATGGGTCTATAGTTCTCTTTCTTTGGTGAGTCCCTGACTGGTTTGAGGATGAGGGTTATAGTGGCTTCATAGAATGAGTTTGGCAAAGAGCCTTCACTTTCAAATTTCACTGAAGAGCTTGAGGAGTATTGGTGTGAGCTCTGCTTTGAAGGCCTTGTAGAATTCAGTTGTGAATCCATCAGGCCCTGGGCTTTTCTTGAATGGGAGGTCTCTTATTGCCATTTCTATTTCAATACTTGAAACAGGTCTGTTTAGTTGGATTAGGTCTTCTTGGTTCAGTTTGGGTATGGTAATGTTGGCTGGAAATTCATCCATCTCTTCCAGACCTATGGGCACCTAATCTTTGATAAAGGAGCCAAAAAAAAAATAGGATGGAAGAAAGACAGCCTCTTCAACAAGTGGTGCTGGTTAGGCACCTGCAGAAAACTAAAGTTAGATCCTTCTATGTCACCCTGCCCCAGGATTAATTCTAGATAGATCAAAGACCTTGAGATAAAAGTAGATACTTACAAGAAGGAGTAGGAGATATACTTGGTCTCCTTGGCACAGGTTGAAACTTTCTTAATAAAGGCTCAGAAACACAACAAATTAAAGAAAGTTTGGACAAATGGGACTGCACTAAACTGTAGAGCTTCTGTATGGCAAAAGACACAGCTAGCGAGTTAAATAGAAAGCCCATAGAGTGGGAGAAGATCTTCACTAGCCATACAACAGACAAAGGCCTCATATCTAAATATATCTACAGCTAAAAAACTGAATCTCTCCAAAACAAATCTTCAAAGAAACAACCACCCCATTAAAAGATGGGCCAAAGACTTAAAGAGAGACTTCTCTGAAGAGGGAATAAGAATGGCCTAAAGACACACAAAGAAATGCTCAACATCTCTGGCCATAAAAAAATGTACATCAAAACAACTTTGAGATTCCACCTTATTCCAGTTAGAATGTCCATGATCAAGAAATCTAATAACAACAGATACTGGCAGGGATGTGGCCAGGAGGGATCACGACTACACTGTTGGTGGGAGTGTAAACTCGTTCAACCACTATGGAAAGCAGTATGGCGATTCCTCAAAAGATATCAAACGAACCCACATGCCCCTCAGTAGATGATTGGATCAAGAAGATGTGGTACTTCTACACAATGGAATTCTATGCTGTCATCAGAAAGAATGACATGGCCCCATTTGTAAGGAAATGGAAAGACTTGGAAAAAAGTCATATTAAGTGAAGTAAGCCAGATCCAAGGGAACATTGGATCAATGGTTTCCCTCATTAATAATAATTAGCACACATTTAGGACTCTCATAGCAGAGGATTACAATAGCGCAAAACCTAGATTCATAAGGTCATATAGGATGAGACTAAATGAAAAGATCTCTAGGATATGGAAGCAAGAACTTTATCTTGTGTGATTGTTCTTAATTTACTATGTTATTTCTCTTCTCTTTTGTTGCCCTTTGGTTAATCTCATATTGTTATTGTATCCGACTTTGTTACCTGGTATATTGTATGTATGTTTATTTGAAATAGGAAAGAGAAAGGGGCAAAGCAAGATGATTGGGAGGGGTGAGAGGAGGGAAATGGGCACAAAAATATGAGAAGGGATATCAATGTATGAGAAGTAATGCACCTATTATCTCGTGAATGTAACTGTAACTCCTCTATACATTACCTCGACAATAAAAAATTTAAAAAAAAACTTCTCATCCTTTAGAAATGAGAACTTAGAAAGGGACCCAGGAATGGAGATAGCAGAAAGGGACCAGATAGGTGTTCAATAATGTATGAGACCCTTAGGGTCTACATGATAAGGTATGTGTAGCGTATGGTAGAAACAGTGGTAAGGTTGTTGTATCTTGCAGAGGAAATCATTGAAAATAACCACTGATGGATGAGTAAGTAGATTCAGATGCATATTACTAATTATTTGATGAAGCCTTTATGGCAGGGGTTACTGGGGGCTTTTATTTCAGAACAGGTTTGTCTTACTCCTTTTATCCATCTTCCAAGCTACAAAATCAGCTGCCATCATAGGCAGCTGTCCTCTAGTCAGTGGCATGATTCCTGCTCACTGACTAGAGAGAAGGTCTTTGGGCTCGTAGGTTACAAGGACATTTTCAGGGGCCTTGAGGGAAGATTCTAGCTGCAGATTTATGCCACATGCAGTTCTCTGAAAAAGTGGACAGATCAATTTGCCTACTCCTTCTGGAGTCACTCCTGCCAGTGTCTTCCCAGCTGGGCACAGGGTGGTACCAGCTAGAAGATGGAACCCAAGTATTGTGAAACTGCCAGTTTTGTCACCTTGGGCCCTTGGCTGTAATTCACAAGACCTCTGTATCTGAATCCTTGTCCTGGCCTTCTCACTGTGCTGTGATGACGGCATGAGACAGTCATCATCAAAGTGTAGGCCCAGGAGAAGGGTGAGGGGAACAAGGGTGTTCCTTGCTAAGGGCACGTGAACTTTGGAAGGGGTATTTAGAGCGGTAGTGAGGCCATCTTGCCTGGGAGGGCACAGTGGAATAAAAGCTGATACACTGAAAATGGTGTTTTCAGTACAGTTCAGATTCCTCTCTTTCAAGGATCCATCTTGCCTGCTCTATGTGGCTCTGGAGATAGGACCCTATCTTCTGACTAAGGCCATAATGTGTCCTTCATGTAGAAAAGGGTGACCCCAGTCAGTCGTGGTGGCTCACCCCTGTAATCCTAGCTACTCAGGAGGCTAAGATCTGAGGATCGTGGTTCAAAGACAGCCTGGGCACTAAAGTCCGTGAGACTCTTATCTTCAGCTAACCACCAGAAAACCAGAAATAGTACTGTGGCTCAAGAGGTAGAGCAGTAGCTTTGAGTTGAAGAGCTCAGGGACAAGACCCAGTCCAAAGGTCCAGAGTTCAAGTCCCGTGTCCAACCAAAATAGTAAAAAGGAAAAAAAAGTGTAACCCCTCTGGTGTCTTCTCCCCAAGGAGGGAGGGAGGAGCACTTTGTTTTTGGAAGGTGAGCCACCTGGCATTGCTCTGTTATTTGCACTTTCTGTTAGGTGAGCTGTCTCTTCTATAGTGGACATGGTTGACCCTGGTCCACAGCTGGGTGGCCGGTATTTCTACTTTTGGGGCTCTCTATCTGTAAGCAAAATCTCCAGCTTTAACCACAATATATGTACAATATTTTTTTTGCCGGTCCTCAGGCCCTGAGCGCTGTCGTTGGGCTTTCTCAAGGCTAGAGCTCTACCACTTGAGCCATAGCACCATTTCCAGCTTTTTTCTATGTATGTGGTACCGAGGAATTGAACCTGGGTCTTTGTGCATGCTAGGCAAGCACTCTACCAGTAGGCTAAACTTCCGGCCCATATACGTACAGTTTTGATCTCCATTTTCTTTACGTATTTTTCTTATTTGCAACTGGTTTAGGACTGAGGTGGAGAAGATGAATGTTATATGTGAGAATGCTGAGTCCAAGAAAGACTACTAGAATTCTTTCTTCTGAGACTTTGAGTGCTGTGAAAGATCAGAACCAAATTAGGTTGGAGAAGGCTATCTGTAGGCAGGGCCTATAGAGGAAGTGGGTAAAATCACCTGCCAACACACCCACATCCCTTTTGTTTCTGTCCTTACAAAGCTTTGCTCCTGTTTCTGAGAAGAATTGCATATGAGAGCTTTAGCCCTTTGGCCAGGTCGGGAAGAACAGACAGGATGTGCACCCATGTGTGGAGGGAAGGCAGGATAAGGCAGAGGTTCAAACTAAAGAGGATGAGTCACTGTAATTGGTAAACCACATTATCCATGAAGGTAAGTAGGAGATATGGGAGGCTGAGACCAGATCTCAACAGGAACTGAAGGGCAGGATAAGGAATTTGTATTTTATCACATGAGAATATGAAGACTGAACAATGAGGTGCATAGAGCTGACATGCTAGTAACATGAAATGCAGTGAGAGACTGCCACAGGAGTCCGTGAGGACCCCAGCCAGGCTACCTGCTCAGCACTTCGCCTGCTGATTGCACTCATGAGATACTGTGAACAGCTAGGATGTATTTTCCCATACTTTCCTCTTTCTATACACAAACATAAGCAACTACTGTGTTTATTTCCTCTTTTGAGCTGATGTGTGATCATAACCATAGTCACTCCTCTGTAACTTACTTTTGCATTTTTCTTTTCACAATATTCAGCAAATGTTTCCCACATTACTGAGTACTTTTCTACCTTGGTTTGTTTTTCATGGTTGCATTTTAATCTGTGTATGGGCTTTTCACAATTTAGTGGAAATTATTATTTACTGGTGGATGTTCAGATTATGTCAAACTTTTCCTAATACAGAAAGATAATACAGCCAGGTGCCAGTAATCTGAATTACTATGAAAGCTGAGATTTGAGGATTGCAGTTTAAGACCAGCTCATGCAGGAAAGTCTGTGAGAATCTTACCTCCAATTAACAAACAAAGCAATAATAATAATAATAATAAAACTGGAAGTGGAGCTGTGGCTCAAGTGGTAGTGTACCAGCCTTAAGCCAAAAGCTAAGCAATAGCACCCAAGCCCCAGAACTGGTGTGTGTGCATGTGTGTATATGTATGTGTGTGTGTATGTGTGCCAAATACACACACACACAACAAAAAAAAAACACCATCAATACAGAATGAAACAAAGGTAAAGGAATAAGAGAGTCTTGAGCCCAGGGAGGCAGATTTCTGTCTCAGGGAAAATTAGCATTCCTAGCTTCCAGGTTGGGAGTCGGGCATTTATGCAAGGCAGTGATGCATTTAGTACAAAGTCCCTTGGGGAATGCTGGGGTGTTTTGTCATAACGATGTAGATTCTCCATCGAGTTAGTGATCTGTGTGTCCATGGTCTTCAGTCTGTCATCTTGGAGGCCTAGGGATAATGGGTTTCTTTCTAGTTTGTGTTTCATCCCTTGAGAGAAACTGTTGCTTGGAGAGTTCTATCTTGACGTGGAAGGACACCTCGTTGTGTTGGGTGAGTCAACACCCAGGGCAGTTATTTGGGCTTCTGAATGAGACTGCCCACATCTGGTGAGCTGCCCAAAGGGAAACCCTGTTCCTGCCCTGTGAAGTCACTCACCTTGGTGTCAGCCCTCTGAAATCTCAGATAGCTGGCAACACCTCCAGACCCAGGAAGGACACGGCTGAAAGGGTGTGGCACATTGGAATGGGGAAACTGTTACCAGAAGGAATGATCCTGGCTCTTCCATTTGGGGCCATTTTGGCATTAAGACAGGGACATCAGTTCCCTTCTCTGTACTGCAACCAGCTTTCCAACTGGCTTTTTCAACTGGCCTGGCTGCCAATCTTCTTTGGTAAGCGGGTGAGCTGCTGTTTTGTGGCTAGGTCTTAGCTAGGCAGGTCAGGATGGAAGCTCAGACTTTGCATTTACTTCTGTACCTTGGCTTAGAATGGACTTGCCTGGGGACGGGGATGGGGAGCAGCATCTGTTTAAAGACAGATGAAATATTCACTTTCCCCAGATGCAGGACAAGAAGGTGCGTTGTTATTAGTTTTGATTTAGAAAAACACAAGTCTTAAAGCCCGAGGGCCACTTAGCGAATGGACACATAATCCACCGTGCATTCACCTGTAATGCATGCTGCTATGGGCACTGGAGTGTGTTCTCTGCTCCTCTTGGTCTGGCTGAGTTGAACACAAGACTGCTCCAAATGGTCTCAAATGCTTGCGTCCAGTCTTTGTCTTCTGAACCGTGCTTTGCAATCTGGGCCTCACCAAGAGGAAGATTATTCACTATTCACTCAAGAAGATAGAAAAACTCTACTAGGCAGTTACCAGCCTGTAGTCACTGCAGGGACTGCAGATACAGGGACCTATTTTCTCCATTCAGACCTTTCTTAACAAATTCTACACAGTTACATGGGCCTGCTTGATGTCTGAACGGTCTTTGATTTTGCAGTATACTCTGCCCACAATGGCTGGATTTCCCTTCCAACTTCCCATCTTGACTTTCTCAAGTTCCAAATCAAATGTAAATTTCTTCTTTAGAAACTCCTCTCTGCACCCAGAGATCTTGCTGAAGCATTTAATAGTGGCTTCTGAGAGATCTTTTGCTTTGCTGTGTGTGTGTGTGTGTGTGTGTGTGTGTGTGTGTGTGTGTATGTGTCCACATAGACTCACATGTGCATATGTTGGTACTGAGATTTAAACTCAAGACCTCACATTCTCACTTGCCTTTTTCCATTCAAGGCTGGCATAACACTTGAGCCACACTTTCACTCACTCCCATATTTTTTTTTGTGGTTAATTGAAGAGTTTCATATTTTCTTACCCTGGCTGGCTTTGAATTGTGATCCTCAAATGTCAACCTCCTGAGTAGCTGGGATTACAGGTGTGAGCCACCAGTGTCCAGCTCCTTCTGCTATTTTGATGTCACACATAGATTTAATTTTCTTTACTTAATCATTATAAAACCCATCAGGACAAGCAATGAGGATTCCTATAATTTAAGTTCTGTTTTCTCCCTCCTCACCTCCCCAGCCCCTACCTGGGTCCATGTACTTTGCTTTGAAGTTTGCACAGGCTGTGGATTCCAAGCTGTTTGCCTTAAATAAGTTCCTTGGTTTTTCTGAGTTTCAGTTTCTCTATAAAATGAAACTAATAAAACTCCCCTATTGGGGCAATTTAACGATGACATGATTTGTTGAATGGCAGGGCCTGAGCAGCAAATAAAACACCAAGCACCCTAACAATGAGGATACTGCGTAAGTGAGCCTAGCAGGATCCACTCAAAGGGTTGGTATTAACACCGAGTGATGGGATGGAGGCCAAAAGGCTTGCTTATGCCTATGAGCATTGATGGGATTGGTGGAGGGGAATTTTCTGATAGGAACCCCGAGCCTCAGGGAAAGTGTGGGTCTTGTCTGGGTTCTTTGCCATTCTCACTAAGGAAGTGGGTGTATGCCCTTCCACTGCCTCTGTAGCTCCCTCCTCAGTGCTCCACTTGGTGAAAGAGGTGCTGGACAAGGAGGCTGGGGGACATCACCTTCCAGAGTGAAGATGAGGCCCCATGCTAGATGCAAGTCTCTATAGTTTACTTTCATGGTGGACTCTAAGTAGTTTACTCCTTCCAGAAGGTTGAAGAAGATAGTGGCCAAGTCTGGCCAGTGCTATGTTGGCCATATGGTGGATGGCAGGGTCTGGCCATCTTGTCTTCATGGTGAGGAAGGTGAAGCCACCACCTCCCAGGTGAGGGGCATGCCTGAGTCCCTGGAGACAGGGGTGGGCACTTGGCCTATAGGCCAAGTCAGTCCAGCCCCTGGAACTGGAGCGTACCTGTGACCTTGCTCTCTGACCTGACCTTCTTTAGGCTCAGATCAGCTCAGGCACCCTAATGCCATGCCACATGTCTCCATGTTTGTGTCCTGTGTCCTGTCTCCTGGCTGTTCTCTGGTCATCAAGGCTTCCCAATTCAGCTTTCCACTGGAGCCGAATTGGTTTGTTGGTATTGTTTTTGCTCTTTCTTTCCTTCCTAACCTGTTTCTTAATTTTGATAAGTGTACTTGCTGGCTGCTGGTCTTTGAGACAGGAGTCCACCATGCAGTACGATTCAACCTCTCCGAATGTGGCTTCTTTGTATTCCCACCTTACAACACTACTGTAACAGCTTAAGTCTAGGGGAAACCAAAAAGTAGTTATCTGATTGGAGCTGGGGACCTCATATCTGTAATCCTAGCTATTCAGGAGGCTGAGATCAGAAGACTGTGTTTCAAAGCCAGTCAGGGCAGGAAAATCTCGTGCTTTGGCTCAAATGGTAGAGTGTTCATCTTGAGGGAAAACAAAAAAAGCTCAAGGATAGAACCTCGACCCTGAGTTCAAATCCCTGAATAACACCATGACAATCAAAAACAGTGGACAATTGTCATTCCCAGAAGCACCTAGAAGTAGGCTGTTCAGTGGGAGTAGGTTGTTGATGGATGTAATAGGCCAGCAGCAGCTCTGGGCTGGGCCTTGATTGCATTAGCTCCCACACCCTTCAGCATGATGCATTGTTTCAATTCACTTTACTTGGCATGGGGCCTGCTCTGACTGGGGACTGCTCCTGCCCAGTCACATTGGAGGGATAGGAGGGAATCACAAGGAAAGACACACTGAAGTGGGAGGTAGGAAGAGCATTTGGGCTGTGCTGCCACCCTGATGACAGCATTCCCCTGGGCTGGGCTGGAGGACCACAGCAAACAGACCTTTCTGTGAAAATGAACCATGTCGTCACATGGTTGGCTCGGTCACAGCCATGGTCCATTTGTTCCACTTAAGACGCACTGGGTGAGGCAGTTCGAATAAGTAGCGTCATGGATTTCTAGAATCTGTTCTTTTGTGTTTACGTTTTGTTTTCTTTTGTGCCTTTGGATTGATTCCTTTGCATGGTTGCAGTTATTAAAAATCTTTTAGAGCTCTTGGCTCACTCAGAGAAAGGGAGCTTGGACCTGGGGAGAGAGAACATTTGATTACTAACTCAGAACTCTAACTAGCTCGGTAATCCTGGCAATTTTACCTTTTCGGCAAACATCTAGGATTCACCCTGGGTGGATGGGGGAGGACCCGATGTCATGGTAAGTGTCAGGATGTGAAAACAGCTTCTGTACCCTCCCCACTCAGTGTATAATATCTTGCTTTATCTGAAAATTGAGGATCATGGGATGTGGCTCAGGATCAAGACTGACAACACCTATGTCCCCTGAACAAGGTCACAGAGGAGAGTGACGACTTCCTGCCATCCTCACATCTCACCATCGGCATGTTGTCAAGATGTGAATAGTAATTTTTTAGTTTTATTTTAAACTATGACATCATAATCCCTCTTTTTTTTTGCTTACCCAAGGATATGGGATTTAAGAGCTAAATAGATAAACACAATCTTTAAGTAGCCTGAGGAAAATGGCAAGCAAGGAAGAAAGAGGGCTGACTGCTTTTTTTAAATTTTTTTATTTTTTCCAGTCCCGGGCTTAAGCTCAGGGCCTGAGCACTGTCCTTGGATTTTTCCCAAGGCTAGAGCTGTCCCACTTGAACCTCAGCACCACTTCTGGGTTTTTCTAAGTATGTGGTACCAAGGAATCGGACCTGGGTCTTGGTGCATGCTAGGCAAGCACTCTACCACTAGGCCAAACTCCCGGCCCCTGCTTTTTCTTTCTATAGGTGCTGTTGTTGTTTCCATGAGGATTCATAAAAATGTATAGTACCTGAGCTGAGGATGTAGCTCAGTGGTAAAGTGCTTGACCAGCATGTAAAACATGCTAGGTTTAATCCTCAGCACAAAAAGAAAGGAGAGAGAGAGAGAGAGGGAGAGGGAGAGGGAGAGGGAGAGGGAGAGGGAGACGGGTGGGGGGGAGTAAGCCCATGAAGAAGAAATAGTCTTAACTTATCAAAGGGGAAATAAAATGCAGGTCACAGAAAACTCTAAGAACATCGCTGGTCTGCCTGCCAGTCTCATCATCTGGAAGGATAAAGGAGGGCCCAGTGGGCACGCTCAGGGATGAATGAATTTCCTCGAAGGGAATGCTTGAATTCCAGTTAAAAAGGAAATGGTAAATTCAAGGTGAAGCATCACTGGCGTGTGTTGGATACACACTGCTGAAGGTCCACTCTTAGGGTGTAAAGTTCCAGAAGATGGTTGAGCTGGACTTGGTTCTGAGCAAATGGTACAGGACACGGCGGGGTTTGGTGACTGCTGTGCCATGAGAAAAGGGCACAGCTTCTGAGAGGAGTCCAAGAGCTGTTTCTGTTCAGTCCAGGGAGGAGGCACACACCTGAGTCAGGTAATTCTGCCGCTACCCCTTTCAGGTTGTATGACTCCCAAGCCAGTTTCCTGTCTCTAAAATAAGATAACACCTCCATCTGGAGATGCTGAGAAAGCAAATAAAGCCAAGGAGCCATGCACAGTCTTGTGACTGATAGTGGGAAGGATGGGAAGGAGAGGGGCAGGGACTTGGCTGACATCCCCATGCCTCAGGGACAGCCTCTGGGCCCATGCACCCAGAGAATCAGAAGGCAGGTCCTGACCCAAATGAGAAGACAAGAAGAAATATGGCGTCTGACATCTCTGTGTCCAGGTAGCATTTCCTGTATACTTCTTGGGCTGGGATGTCTCGCTGTTTCATGCATAGTCAAAGGGCACTGAACCATAGAGACTCACACAGAATGGCTTCTTAGTGCTAATCTTATTTCCCAGGATAACCCAACTTGACTCCCCATCTGTTTTCAGCCCAACCCTGGTTTCTACCTAATTTCCCAGGTGGATGCTAGAGGAAGAGAGAAGGGGAGTAATCAGCACATATGCTCCAGAGGGAGATGAGTTAACTTTCTATAGGAGTGAAGCCTCTGGGAGACTTCAGTGTTGGGGATTCTTCATATTCATCAAGTGGGACAATTGAAAGTCAGGCTTGTGCCTAATGATGGAAATCACACCTTGTCTATGGGGCTGTGAGGAATGGAGGCAATGGAGATCCATCCCTAGCAGTCTCTGCTCTGTGGTCCAGCTTTCATATGTGCTGTTTTTAAAAACTGGGCACCAGTGGCTCACACTTGTAATCCTGGCTAGTCAGGAAGCTAAGATGTAAGGATGGACACCAAAGCCAGTAGACAAATCTGAAAGAAACTTCTTTTCAATGAATCAGCAGAAAGCCAGAAGTAGAAATATGGCTCTACTGATAAAGTTGGTAAGTGTTGGTTTTGAGTGAGAAAAGCCAAATAAGAGTGTGAGGCCCTAAATTCAAGCCCCAGTGTCAACATTAAAAAATAAAAATAAGGGCGGGAGTTTGGGCTAGTGGTAGAGTGCTTGCCTAGCATGCACCAAGACCCAGGTTCGATTCCTCGGTACCACATACATAGAAAAAAGCCGGAAGTGGTGCTGAGGCTCAAGTGGTAGAGCTCTAACCTTGAGAAAGTCCAAGGACAGTGCTCAGGCTCTGGGCTCAAGCCCAGGACTGGTAAAAAAAATAAATAAATAAAATAAAAATAAAAACGTTGCTTATATTTTAGTTTTATTATCTTCATAAAGAATATTACATTGGAAAGCCCAGATTCCTTATCTGGGAATCTTCTCATAGACTTTTTAATTTCACAGATCAGTAAGATTTGTATTGTTTTAAAAAACAAGACAAATATGAGACTGACCATATCAGTAAGACCATTAAAGCAACTATCAATTGGCACCATGGTTTCATAAAATAAGGGATACTCGCATATGTGTACGCGCATACACACACACACACTCGCATGCACATTGGAAACAACATATAAAAGTCTTTTAAAACCAGGAGCAATTTGATTTGTAAGGCATGTATTATGTTACATGATGTAACATATGTTACATGATGTTACATGATGTATGAGGTCTGTTTTATCGGCAGCAGCACCAAGTTTAGCAGAGTGGTTCCTGGGGCTTCTTTGCACATGGAGTTAATGGTGCTATCTCCTTGTTAGCTATGTCTGCCTCTTTTCTGCTGGATCCTTTAGGATCTCTGGTTCTGATCTGGGCTTGGGTATCTGCGTGACATAGACACGTGTGATGTGGCCAAGCCTGGCTCTCCCACTGTGTCCCAGAGCAGGCAGGCAGCTTCCTTCCTTACTGTCCCATGGCATGGCACTGCAAGTGGAGTTTCTGAGAAGGGCTTCCCTTAGGGAACAGAAGAGCCTTCCTTTATCTTACTCTTTTTCACACACCAGTATATGGAGGAAAGAAACAACATAGATCCCCGTTTTAAGATCCGACGTAAGATGACTGACACTTAGAGCACGGATTTCTGAGGCGGGTTGAGGAAAATTTGTAGTAGTGCTGATAAATTTTGCTAGGAAAATGGAGAGATTAAAATCAAATATCTTGAAAAACAAAATACATTTTATTTGAAAAAAGAAGCCATTTCTGCTTAAAAAGGAAATGATTGTTTAATGTGGATAACTCTTCTTTTCCTTTCTCTCCCCTTTCTCTCTCTTTTTTTTCTCCTCTCCCTGCCCCCCACCTCCATCTTCCCCTCTCCTCCTTTCCCCTCTTGCCTCTCCCATTTTTAATGCCTTTTCTTAGGCTTAGTGGTGTGACAGTAAGATCTATTTTAATTGATCCTGTTTTACTCTGACAAACCTTCTTTCTAAAAGTTTGAGAGTAGATTTATAATTCACAGAGATCAATTTTTTTTTTAACCATTTCCTTTCCTTCCCTCCCTTATTAAAAAAATAACCCAAAGCAAATAAGCTGAGCAATCAATTTGTTTATTTTGTGATGGTCAAAAGGGCCTAATTTTGGTTTGCTACCTCATGATCTGGGGGGCCTTCTCCTCCTTAGGCATGTAGCACAGGAGGTGCTTTGGCTTTGCCCTAAGGAGATGGCAATGCCTCTGGTTTTCTCAAAATAGATTTCACATGAATAAATCCATTTGGGGGTAAAATATTCTTGTTCCTTTACTTCCAGGCTTTAGGCTGCCTGGGCTCTGTATCTGGGAGTCAAGGTGGGGGGGGGTAGCACAGGAGGTGGGTGGGTTGGGATGGGATTCTATGGTCTTTCTTTCTTTCTTTCTTTCTTTCTTTCTGTCTGTCTGTCTGTCTGTCTGTCTGTCTGTCTTTCTTTCTTTCTGTCTTTCTTTCTGTCTTTCTTTCTGTCTTTCCTTTTTTTTCCAGTCCTGGGCTTGAGCTCAGGGCCTGAGCACTGTCCTTGGACTTTCTCAAGGCTAGAGCTCTACTACTTGAGCCTCAGCACCACTTCCAGCTTTTTTCTATGTATGTGGTACCGAGGAATCGAACCCGGGTCTTCGTGCATGCTAGGCAGGCACTCTACCACTAGGCTAAACTCCCGGCCCCTCTATGGTCTTTCTTAAATGTTGTCTAGAAAAGGTTTCATTTTCCCCTCCCACCTGATTTTATATATGTTTAGGAAAGCATTCCACTTTCTTCTTCTTTGGGCCACAGCTTTGTACTCCAGGGATAAAGTCTACAAAGTCTTGATAAAATGGGGGAGTGGAAGAGGGCTGCTGCTCCTGAAAGGGAAGGAGAAGGTACAGTCTTCCTTGGCGAGGTGGTTGTGTGACCTCAAGTAGGAATTTTCCACGCAGCAGGTGCGAGGCTCCACACCTGTGTGGGAAGTGGATTTCAACACCTCTCACGTTACAGGCATTTGGAAACCAACGGCTATAGATAGATATGACCTGTAGCCCAACAAATCCCACCACTGTCCATGGAGCACTGATACTGGGAGGTAATGGGACCTCCAAGGACTAGGTAGCTGGGCAGTTGCTCAGCCTCACACGATGCTCCTTGTCTGTCTAATCTGAATTCATTCTAGATTTCTCATCCAAGATCTCTCAGGACATTTAATGTCCCACCAGATGTCATGGAAAGTGTGTTTTGGCTTGCTTAATTTGTATGTGCATATGCACACTTCCAACTCCTCCGGAGAATATTTTTAGATAGGAATGGGAGGATGGGTTCTAAATGAAACAGGATACTATGACTATCAGGAATTACACCTCCCACATAATGGTAATCCCTGGTTTACACATTGTACAGTGGGAGAGGAGATAATAGGAGACTTAGAAACCCTGGTAGTGAGGTGTGGAGATGAAACTCTTGTGTCATTAAATAACATGTTAAGAAATACATTTACGCAGGGCACCAGTGGCTCACATCTGTAATCTTAGCTACTCAGAAGGCTGAGATCTGAGGACTACAGTTCAAAGCCAGCCCAGGTGGGAAAGTTTGTGAGTCTCTTCTCACCAACAAATCATAGAAAAAGCCAGGAGTAGTACAGTGGCTCAAGTGGTAGAGTACTAGTTTTGAGCAAAAAGGAGTCCAGAGACAGGAGTCCAGGTCCTGAGTTCAATCCCCACGACTGAAAAGAAAAACATTTTAAATTTCAGTCTAAAGACAGGGGTTAATCTAGGATCTAACCTAAAACTGTTTTGTTTTATTTTTTAAATAAAACCTCTGGCTTTCTTCATGCTGGAATCACATAATACCAAAGAAGTTTCATTTTGAAATTTAAAAAAATACAGGAATATATGTATAAGTGATTTGCATCATAAATGTGGTTTTGTTGTTTTTTCAAATATCATATATATTTATTAGGCTATTCATTTTCTCATTAATATTTTTATTTAATTTTTAGTATCTTTAAGTAGTTGTACAAAGGAGGTATCATTTAACAGAGCAGCTTATTAATATGGTGCATCTTGATCAGTGTCACCTTTTCAACATCCCCACCCTCCTTTCACACACCGTTTCCCTTACTTTTAAAAAACTGTGATATATATAATGAATCCTTGATCGAATTTCCTTCCCCCTTCCTCTGTTAGTTTATCTCTCTCACCTTGGCCTCTCTTCCTCCTCTTGCATGTGCTACTGATTTTGTTGGCCTTTGATCTAGTCTTTCTAAAAGCTTATACTGTTTGAGCTCTCCACACGTTATTCTACTTCAGTTAATTCATTTGAAAAAATCGGCAGACCACGCAATTCATTCATTCTCTCTACCACAAATGAGGGAAACCTTGAAATCTGGCTTACTTTTGCCCAAGTCTTTCAATTTCCTTACTAATGGTATAAAATTATTCTTTATAACAGATGAGTAAAATTCTACTGTGTGCATATATATCACATTTTCTTGATCCATTCAGCAGCAATTAGGCTGATTCCATATCTTGGCTATGATGAATAATGTTGCAATGAACTTGATTGTGCCAATGGCTTTACTGTAACCTTGTTTATGTTCTCTTGGACAAATGCCCAGGAGTGGATTGCTGAGTCATTGGTAGTTTTATGTTCAGTTTTCTGAAGAATCTCTAAAAGGTTGAACAGTATTATATTCCCACCAGCCATGTAGTAGAGTTCCTTTTTGGCCTATATCCTCATCAGCTGTTGCTGTTGTTTTTCTTGATAGTGGACATTCTAACGGGGTGAAGTGGAGTCTCATTGTTGTTTTGCATTGCATTTTCTGTATGGACAGCATGTTGATCACTTCTTCATGTGTCTATTGGGCATTTTTACTTCTTCTAAGAAGTCTCTCTTCAAGTCATTAGCCCATTTGTTAATTGGGTTGTTTCTTTGAGGGTTTAATTTTTGAGGATTTAATTTTTTGAACTCTAAGTATATTCTAGATATTAGGCCCTTGTCTCATGTACAGCTGGTAAAAATCTTCTCCCATTCAGTAGGATATTTAGCTTGCTAGCTAAACTTTTAAGTTTGATGCAATCCTATTTATCAAGTCTTTTAAAAAATTTGTTGTGCTTCTGGATTTTTACTTAGAAAGTTTGGACCTGGGCCCAGGAGTTTGGCCTAGTGGTAAGAGTGCCTGCCTAGCATGCATGAAGACCTGGGTTCAATTCCTTGGCCAGAAGTGGCGATGTGGCTCAAGTGGTAGAGCTATAGCCTTGAGAAAGCCAAGGACAGCCCTCAGGCCCTGGGTTCAGGCCCCAGGGCTGGCCAAAAGAAAAAAAAGTTTGGACCTGTTTCCAGGAGACCCATTGTATCCCCTACCCCATCTTCCAATAGTTTCATGGTTTCTGGCTTTACATTGAGGTCTTCAATCCATGTTGAACTGAAGCTAGTTCAAGATAATATATGAGTCTGCATTTTTTTACATGTGGATATCTAGCACCATTTGTTGAAGAGGCTGTCTTTCTTCCAGCCTATGTTTTTGGATCCCTTATAGACTATTAGATTGATATGAATCTGTGTGTTTATTTCTGGGTCTTCTATTCTGTTCCATTGGTCTCGGCCTATTCTTGGGCCAATACCAAGCAAGGACTTCCTTTAAGACAAGAGCATAATCTGGTAATTAGGAATCTGAGGCCAGACTTCCACTCACTAACTGGTATCTAAACTTTGTGTGCCCTGTTTTCTGTATTTGTAAAGTAAAGCTTCCAATACAACACCTGCAAGTCAAAACCAGGACATTAGTTCATTTTCAGCACTTGGGTGAGGGTTCTAGTCACTTTTTTGTGAGCTTAGGTTATGGGTAGATAGGAACAGGCTATACTCACTGATAAAGGTAACATTGGATGTTGAATCTTGGAGAGTCTTGGGTGAGCCCTGTCCCAGAAACATAAGGGAGACCATTAAGTAGACAGCAAGTAGGACCAAATATCAACTCATGTGCGCTCTTCGGCACACCACGCAGAAATAGTCACAAAGTCTTAATTAACAGTGCTAAATGGCACATGCCTACCAAATGGTTCCACAGGCACATGGTACTTATCACTTACCAAAGCAAGTCTATGGAGCAGTTTTCTCTAGAGTCCATACAGAGATTTTCTTCCCAGGGTAGGGCTATTGTGAGGGGACAGAAGCTTTGATGGGTGGAGCCTAGTGGTAGGTCTTGAGGTCACTGGAAGCATTAGGTAGTCCTCATGCAACATCTTGGTCATTCTCATTCCTTCTCTCTCTGCTTCCTGTCTCTTATGTGCTCATGTGCCCTGCCTGACACAAGTTGCCACTGTGTCAGCCATCCACCATTCACCAGAGTTCCCACCAGCATTGATTTGATGCAGGCACCATGTCTTTGAATCCCTAAATCAATTACATAAAGCTTTAAAGTATCCTGTGTCAGATATATTATTATAGTGATGCAGAGCTGACACAAAGTTCTAGGAAAAGTAGCTCATACTACTCTTCTTACTTTTAGTGAGTAGAAACTTGCTTCTGTCCTATCACTCTTTCTAGGCTTTCAAGACCTACATACTTCTCTTCTATACACAGGTCAGGCCCCTCCAGATGTTTGAAGACATTTGTCTTACCTCTCTTCAGCCCCCTGTTCCAGGCCCCAGTTCTCTCACAGATTCTGGTGGAGGCTGTGTCAAGCATGAGCGATACAGGAGCTAGGCATTCCCTATCTGGAATGTATTAAAAATGTGATGCAGTTATCACTGACAACAAGCTCCTATCCCAAGAGAGTGGTGATGTCATTGTCATTGAAGAATGTACTTCTATGGGTACTCCTGTCCCTCAGTCCTACGTTCCCAGGCAAGGGCTGTTGGTGAGTACTGGAAGGCAACTGTACAGACAGTGTAGAACACATTCTAGATTTGAATAGAACTAGAAAGTAGAAAGTCATATTTTATTTCTTCTTCCTTTCCTACCTCTCTCTTTCCATATAGTCACTCTCAGCTCTTCCATCTCCCACCCAGGCCGTCAGGATTCCTGCTCCTTAGCCTCCTTGTATGTTCTGAGGTTCCTTCTTGTGTTCATCTCTTCTTGATGGCTATGATCCCTGGTTCTGTCCTCTCTTGCTCCAGCTCCTAATTCAACAATTTCTGTCCACTTCTCTCCATGGAAACATATAGGCTCTTTTGGCTAAATTCCTTAACTCTCAAAACCTTAGGAAGCTGTCAGTGGTGGAGAGTAGCTGAGAATTAAACACAGGAAAAGTTGACAGTCTGGAAATATCTATTTTCTATTGCCCATTTTAGAGAAAATGGTTACACCATTGGTGTCCTGCTCTTGCTTTCATTCTGAGGGAGAGAATTCTCTTACCTTGTCCAAGTAGTCAAGGTTAGAAGTCACAGAGGCAGGACAGTAGCAGCCAGGTAGCTTGGATACATAGCAAAGGGAATCCCTAAGGTCGGAGGTCATATCTGTGTAAGGGAGAATGAAGGGAAGATGGACGGGTGGACAACACTGATAACTCACGTGACCCATGTATGGAAGGGCAAGAGACCTAAACTCAGAAATTTATCAAGATGACCTGGTTCAAGTTTGAACACAGTTATATTCCAAAGTATGACAGGTCCCCTTTTCAGTCTCTCATGGATAGGCAGTACAGTACCTTTGCTTAACCAAAGTCTTACACAAAATAGAAAAGTGTAATTATAGGAGGTACTTCAAGGTTGCTTTTGCTTGGCCCACCAATTACCTGAAAGCTAGAGAAAAGCTTGGCATCTCTGTCTCCATTTTGTTTGCACCTCTGCTTTAAGCCATTCTCTCTGCAGTCACTTTGTAGTCACTTTGAGTTCTGGGAAGACATGACTGATACATTAACATTTTTAGGACAAGGGACTAAAACTACTTCTAAGTAACAATATAGACTCCTCAGAAGAGACTACTCACAAGGCAAAGATAAGTTATTTGTTTCTTTTGACCAGTGATGACAGTGATAACTTTTCTAGAACCCCTCCCCAAACAATGAATTAAAATAATGATCAAACAGCCTACAGTTTGACCTGGACTGCTTAGTAATTATGTATACCTCTCTCCCCTTACCCCCAGTGCTTTATCTATAAAATCTAAAGCTCATGTCTTAGATGACTAAAGAGGTACTGAAATATCATCTTCCCGTGGCATACCCATGCCTTGTAATTAATCTCTTTTTTCTACTCTTTTTCATGTCTCTTTATATGGTATCTAGAGGCTTATGGCTGGACATAAGAAGTAGAACTCCTGGAATTTGGGCTTGCGGGTTTAAAAATCTAGTTTCTTGCCAGGAGTATAGCCTAGTGGTAGAGTGCTCACCTAGCATGTACGAAGCCCTTGGCACTAAACACAGAGAAAAAGCCAGAAGTGGCACTGTGGCTCAAGTGACAGAGCTCTAGCCTCAACTGAAAATTGTCCAAGGACAGTACCAAGGCTCTGAGTTCAAGCCCCAGGACTGGCAAAAAAAATCTAGTTTCTTTATCTCAAAATAAGGTCTTGCTCTAATCCTCATATGTTAAACTATTTAGAATTAAGCTTTGACTTGAGGGAAGTAACTTCTGTGTTAGAAAAGTTTGCCATAAGAATGAATCAAAATGTACCAAATGTGAATTTGTTTCACAAGTATTCCTTAACATTTTTTCATACATACAAGAATTAGTGTGATAACCTAGAAAATACTGTTAACCATTCTATTACAGCTCTTGTAAATTAGAGATTAAAATTGTGAGGTGAAATTGAACCACTGACCGGCCTAATGTTTCTTGAGCCAAATCAAGAATGAGTGCTAGAAAGAGAAGTCTCTTCTTCTTATCTGTCTAGAAGCCATTCACTGTTCAAATGAAAACACAGCCCTATGGAACTTTGACCAGGAGTTAGGAGAGCCAGTATTCCAGAACTTGAAGGTTGTTGTGACTGCCCTTGTCCTAAAGTGAATGCCCTGAGAAATGTGGATGGGACAGACCCTGTGGCCATATGGACTTTTTTCCAGGAGGCATAGGTCACAGAGGATGGCTGGACAGAAGTCTGAGGAGGGGCAACAGGAGTGTGGCAAGGGCAATGAGCTCAGTGTAGGCTTTCTGTTCTCCCTCGGGTGAACAGGTGCAACTAGACATGGATACACGAGGAACTAGATGCATATCTCTACATGTACAGGTGCACGAATGTATGTAGAAATAGCTATTCAAGGATTGGATACTTGGTTTAGAACCACGTGCATCTTTGAGTCTCTGCTTTCAAGGCATTCAGTCCATTTCACATAGACTAAAATACACATTCTGGAGGCGAGGAGTGGGGAATGTGCATATAGCAGAGGCTGGCATGATTAGCCGGAACCATGGGAGGAAGCATGGGAGGGGGCAGAAGGTTTGCACTGAGGGTAAGGGGAGGAGGAACTGCATCTAACCTGTTCATCCTTAGAGGCGGATGCAATGCTGTGCTCTACAGAGAGCAGGTGACACGATCCCAAGTCATTGATCCCCAAGAAGGGAAGCATCCCTCTGCTCTAGCTGATCTCTCCATTGATCTTTGAAGCTCATCCCTGTGCCTCCCTCAGGGCTCCGTCATACAGGACTTTGTCTATTTCTGTCTGCCTCTTGACTTTACAACAGATGTTTCCTCAAGTCTGTCCACTCACACCCCATTCCTTCTTTTATTCCCTCCTCCCTAACACCGCTGCCCTGCTTCTTTGGTTCTCAAGATAAATCCTTCCTCCTGGGGTCCTTCTGCCTAGAGGCCAGGGTGATTTCAAGATTTCCACACTAGTCCACTGGGCCCTTTGGTTCTCTTATGCACACAGGCCTGGCCCAGGCCATCTGCTCCCTTATTCCATTTCAAGGGTGGTGTTTCTACCCCTGGCTGCATACCAGAAAGAGCACTGGAGACTTAAAAAATATCCTGAGCCAGGGCCCGTTAGACAGCAATGGGCTCTGGATTCCTGGAGAAGGACTGTGATACCTGTAATTTTAAAAATTGATTTTGATGAGTGATTTGGGTGGATTGAGACCCACCACTCTATAGGTGTGACAGCTTCCAAACTATTGTATCCAAGGCCCATCTCTCTCTTGAGCGCTGCAGTTGTGGCTCTGACTTTGTGCTTGTCAGCACTATTTTTATAGTTAACAGACTCCTCACTACAACAGATCCAAATGAAACCCCGACCACCCCCACATTACTCTTCAGTTGTCCTCAACTTGGTGGGTGCCACTTTTCTGTCATACAGGGCTCAATCCTGGATTTTCCCTGGACTCTTTTTCTCCATGGATTCTTTTTCTGCAGATGTTTCCAACTCAGCCCTATGACTTATCACTAATCCTGAAACTTGTTTTCTTGTTTTCATCCAATGTGTGTGTGTGTGTGTGTATGTGTTCATCCTGGGGTGTGAATTAATCGTTTGGCCACTGCCTCTGAGCTTCTATTATTCAAAGCTAGCTTCCTACCACTTGAGCTAAAGCTCCACTTCTGAGTTTTTGGTAGTTAATTGGAACTAAGAGTCTCACAGACTGTCCTGCCTGGTCTGGCTTCCTACTGTGACGCTCAGATCTCAGCCATCTGATATCTAGGATTACTGGCAAGAGTCACCCACACCCAGTCATTTTAGCCGTATTTCTAGAACTGGATTCTCCTTTTCTTTCCTTTACTATTCCCACTTACCCGAGTCATTCTGCCTCACCTGAACTGCCATAGCGACCTACAAGCTGGCTTTCTTCTATGCAGCCGAGTTCCTTCACCTTTTCACACAGCTTACAGGCTGTAAGACAGTGGGCTGGTCCCTTTGCTTTTCTGAGTCCTGGTATCTTTACCTATAAAATTAAAATAGTAGAGCTGTTTCATATGTGCATCAAATGAGATGGTGTTTACAAGTCATGCCTTGTTAATTTTAAAATGATCTATGGAGGAAAGTCTGACCTTGGAGTTAGGCATGGATCTGAATCCATGGCTCTGAAAGAATGAAACATTTTGTGGCCTCACTTTGCTATTGTAAAATGCAGTTATTCTGTTCTCTCTTTCACTGTGTGTGTGTGTGTGTGTGTGTGTGTGTGTGTGAATGTGCGTGTGTGTGTGTGCGCGTGTGCGCGCGCGTTCGCGCACTAACCTGAAACTGTCCAGTCCCTCTAGGCAGAGCTGTGCTTTGTGTAAATCCAAGTGCATCTTTCTTAGGAGCAACTGTCCAGATGTGGGGGGAGGAGGTTAGATACTATGGGCTGAAACCCAGCATCTCCTGTTTTGTTTTTATTTTTATACCCCTGAAGCCCCAAACCAGCTGTCTAAGTCACTTGCAAACAGAACCAAAGCTGTTTTCATGCGTCACAGAAGGCCACAGGATCCAGCCACACCTTCAGGATGATGCACTAAAAATATCCACTTGGTGCTATTTTTAAGGCTCTGAGAGCTGCAAACCACAGGCTGTGAGAGCAGAGTAGCAGAGCTCTTTGCTGTCTGAACTCAGGGGGTGCCAAGTCAGGGCTGGATTCCCAGTAGGCCCTTGGGTCAGGAGCTGGGCTTAACCCCATGCTCTCCTTCCTGAACATTGTGAAAACACCCACACTGCAAGGGAAGCCATGTCCCTCTTTGAGGTCCTTGGTAGGCACAGAGATCCACAGCAGAACTCATTGTGAGAGAACCACCTTGCCCGCTGCGAGCCCCCATCCGCACTGAGGGTTCCATGAATCACCACCACAGAAGCTTCTGCCCAAAAAGACATTGGACATGCAGCATCTTCCTGTTTTAGCAGGTGTCTGTGATTTTCAAAGCATGTTCACATCCCTTACCATCGATGATCTTTTGTTAAATGGATATTTTTTTTTTATCTTTATGTTATACATGAGGAAACAAAAGGAATGTTTGTATCCTGGGGACAGTACTGCTAGATAGGACAATGTAAATGAACCACTCTGGTGTCCACAGGTGAATGCCCCTAGATAAGTTCACACAGACTCAGCGTCTTGTTTCTGTGACTCCGATAGCATTCCCCTTTCTCCCAGTAGTAACTCAGCCATCACTCATTCATTCATTTATTCATTCACTCACTCAACATGAATTTCCTGATCACCCACTCCATGATAGGCCTTCTCTGTGCTGGGAAGGTAACAATTTTCAGAGATAAATGATGTCATCTCTGTCCTGAGAAGGTGACAATGCCAGGACAGAACTGTAGCACACAGAGGGCATATGGTGGGGGAGAAGGCTGAGGAGGAAGCAGTGTTCTTTTTTTTTTTGTGGGTCATGAGGCTTGAATTCAGCCTGGGCGCTGTCCCTGAGCTCTTCAGCTCAAGGCTATGGTCCTACCCTTGAGCCAAGCCCCGCTTCCCATTTTCTAGAGGTTAATTGGAGGTAAGAGTCTCAGGTCCTTTGGTTCCCCAGGCTGGCTTTGAACCTTGATCCTTAGATCTCAGCCTCCTGTGTAGCTAGGATTACAGGCGTGGGCCACTGTGCGTTTTTGTTTTGTTTTGTTTTGTTTGTTTACGCATGGCTAGAGCCCTACCACTGGAGCCACAGCTCTATTTCTGGCTTTTTGGGTTGTTATTTGGAGATAAGAGTTTCAAGATTTTCTTGATTTTGAATCTTGATTCTCAGATTTCAGCCTTCTGAGCCACGGGTGCCCTAGTCAAATGTCTTTTTCATAAAGTACAAAAAGAATCTTGAATGTTGACATTTATCTATTAAACCCACAGGTAGAAATGTAACAGCAACTGGACGGACTTGGGTTCATCTTTCATAGAGTTGAAGTTCTCATAATTGAGTCCCTGTGGTGTCTTTTGTGATTCCCCAAGATAGTATCCATGAAGCAAGGAAGTACTTGAGGAGCCTAAATGAACTGAGGGTCACCTATAAAAGGATGTCTATTTCCTTTAGTCTCAATGGTAGGCATGATGCATTTGCAAAGCCAGGCAAGACTTAGAACTCCTTTAGTATCAATACCACACTTGATTAAAAAATGCATTCCTGAACCTCAGGCAATAATTTTAAGCCCTTTTCTCCACTCACTGTCTACCAGCCCGGGATTTGTGGCCTCCAGCCTTGGGCTCTGGAGGGTTATAATATCTTTCTATATACACTTTATGATCATTCATGGAATTCGTCACCTTTCCAAAAAATTCTTCGCAGGCCCTGATTCTGAGCCATACTTTCACCTCCATTCTTGGGAATTCAGCAAACTTACCATCTCTGTAAGGAAAAGTGGCGGGGCTGTCCCAGAGAAACCCTAGGATGCCAATTAAGTAAAAGTAAAGACAGGTCTCCTCAGGCCCAGGGAGAAGTCAGTAGGAGGTGTTGACAATTAGGCTTTGAGGACTAAGTCCTGTTGCAACTGAAACAACTTCTGTTTTAATGATGACTCTGGTGCTATTTATGGACTTTAAGTGGGTCCTTCTGAACTTGTTGGTCCTCTTCCAACATTCCTTTAGGGCATTCTAAGAAGAATAAGAGTAATTGTTAAAGAAAACCCATACTGTATAATTTGGCATCACGAACTCTAAGAGAGTGCGAAGGGCCTCTGAGATTGGAATCACGGCTCTTGTATGTGGAAACACTGGAGTTCTACACAGAGAAGTGACTTGCCCAGGTTTACAAGGAACTTTGATCTCATGACTTCCTCCCTAGAATTTTTCTTACATTGTCATCTGTTTTTTCTTTTTTTTTTTTTTTAAGATTGCTTCTGTCACAAATGCCTAGGATTTATCCCACTGTAGTCATTCTATTCATGAGGGAATTAATTCAACATTTATGGAGGGTTTTTTTTTTTCTGTTGTATGCTGGGAACCTATGCTAACCACTGAAAATATAGTAAGAGATAGGAAAGAAGCCAGGTCTTGAGAGTCTCATATACCAGTAAATAATCAAAGTAGGCACTGATGCCTCACACTTGTAATCCTAGCTACTCGAGAGACTGAGATCTGAGGATCATGGTTCAGAGTCAGCCTGGGCAGGAAAGTCCATGCAACTCTTATCACCAATGAATTACCAAGAACCAGAAGTGGAGCCATGTCTCAAGTAGTAGGATCCTAGCATTGAGCAAAAGAAGCCGAGGAACGGCCCTCATTTGAAGCCCTAGAGCCAGAAAGAAACAAAGACAAGAAAAAACAGACAGCTTCCCAGGTCAGTTAGGACATATCATGGCCACGAACCAAAATAGGTACATCAAGTGGCTCTGGAGCAACTACAAGGCCGCTCAATCCAGTTGCCAATAAGGGAGGTGGAGTTAGGAAGTGTTGTCCAGAGTCTTCAAGATTGGCTAGGTTTAGAGAAAGGAGGGCAAGGAGCTCCAGGAGGAAGAACATGAAGTTTGAGGACTTGAAAACAAGGGCAAGCATGGTGCATAAGTAGTTACAGCATCCATGCAAGAGAACCTGGGCACTGAGGAAGAAGTTTGTGACTGAAGGTCAACGGAGGCCAAACTGGGAGGATTCAGCATGCCAAAGAATGAGACTGGTAATCTGCTTCAATTTGTGGTTTACAAGGTGTCTCTGTATGCTGTGTGGAGTGGAAGCTGGAGTGGGGTCAGAGGAGAGTCAGGACGGCTGCTAATGAAGCTATACAGGGTCCAAGCAAGAGGTGGAAAAAGGTAGGATGGGTGAGAGAAACGGATGGAAGTCAGCAAGAGGAAGAGCTAGAGGCATTTGTACATTGTTAGAGGTCCAGTTCATGAAAAGCTTTTTGGTTCACTTAGAAAACCTGACACAGAAAAATGGGCCATTTCATTTCTGTGACTCTGAACACATATGAGAGTCTGGTGTTTGCAGCATTCTTGGGGCTTTAAATGCCAGAGAATCTACATGACCACTTTCAGAGCACTGGTGAAGAATTGAATAATTAAAGTAAAATAATAATAAAAATTAAAATAGGAACATAATTAAAGAATTAAATTAATTAAAGAATTAAAATAATATCTATGTCATGTCCCCTGTGCCCCTTGGTTTGAGCTCAGGGCCTTGGCATTATCTCTGAGCTTGGGGCTGATTCTCTATTACTTGAACCACAGCTCCATTTCTGATTATTTTGGTTCTCAGTTGTACATAAGAATCTCACAGACTTTCCTACCTGGGCTGGCTTTGAACCATATTCTCAGATCTCAGCCTCCTGAGTAGCTAGAATTATAGATGTGAACCACTGATACCTGGCTAAAAATAAGTTGTAATAAGCATGTAATAGATTCTTAGTTTTTGTTCCTTTTTTTGAGACAGGATCCAGACAGTGGCCTTGAATTGACAACTATATTGTCTAAACCTCTATGGTTTGGGATGGGATTACAGATGTGTGCTGCCACACCAGGAAAGACTACAACAGGTAGGGAAAATATGTTCTATCTATCTATCTATCTATCTATCTATCTATCTATCTATCTGAATACATATACATGTATACATAAAAATCTATGTACATGTTTACATATAATATGCATGTTTATATGTGTGCATGTACATAAATATTTCCTGATCACCCCAGGAAAACACACACACACACACACACACACACATACACAGAGACAAGGGCTGGCCTCAGGGGGAGAGATTCCTCCTCTAGGCCTCCCTGAGTCTTCTAAGTCCTAGGCAGCCAAGGGGAGCAAAAAGTTTATTTTTAATTGGCATCCATTTTTATGACAAACTCAGTCCGAAGATTCAGCCCAATTGCAATCAGCATAGCAAGCCAACCAGAAAATTGCTTGCATTCCTTGGAGCAATGAAGACCATCAGTGACTGGTCTCCCTTGGGCACAGGGGCTTTGCTGTCTGTCCTCTGCACAGAGTAAGGGCGGGTCCCACAGTTGCCCAGTGTACTTTGTGAACACAACAGCTTTCCAATCTGTCATCCAAGAAATACAGAACTAGAGTTAGGAGACCTAGATTCTAGCCCTGAGTTTGGTACTGTCTTCCAGGTAGTTCTGGGTATAACAAATCTCCATCCTAAGCTGTAGCGTTCTCATCTTCAAAAGAGATGGAAGGGCAGAAGCCTGCAGTGTCCCCCAGGGACAGCAATGATGGCAGAGGGGAGATGGGTTACATTTGTGTGTACCTCCTATGACCATCATCTAAGAGCTAAGTTCCTGATTGTAATGGTCTGACTACATCTGTCTTACCCACTGGGTTTTAACCCTACCCCAGGGGACCTAATGCTGTGAAGCATTCCTCATGTCTTCTGTGGGGCCTCGAGGAAGTAGAACATCAGTGCCCTCTCTGGCTCCCAGCTTAATGGCTATACTTGAAAGGAGGGGGGTGGTTTAGAGATCTTCAATGTCTCAGTCAGGAGTCAGGTCAATTCCCTCCCTAAGGCAGAAAGAAAAGGCTCACAGATAAGACCCAAGATGTGAGGTCACACCTACACCTTGGAAGAGTCTATGATTTAGTGTGTGTATGTATGTATGTGTGTGTGTGTGTGTGTGTGTGTGTGTGTGCGTGTGCGTGTGCATGTACAAAAGAAAGGGGGTGTGGAATCCCCAGTTCAACTTAGAATCTCAGAACCAGAATCTCCAATGTGTTTACCACCCACTTTTAATAACTACCCTTTATGTATGCTAAAGAAATAGATACCATTTTGTATACTGAAGAAATAGGAAATATTAAATCAAAATGAATTTATGCCCACATTATTTATTGTGGAAAGGTCTGAATGTGGCTAGGAATTTCTAAACAGCACAAGAGCCATGGCTAGAGCACACATGCCAGTGGAAAACAGTGGAATATTAATAGCAGCCTGGTTAGGTTAGCTAGTTAGCTTTTTGTTGACACCTTGATCAAGATGCGATGTTCTCACAAACTCCTTGCTTGAATGGCAACTCCTGTGTACAACTAGTTAAAAATAGTGAAAATATTTTTAAAAGAATGAAAATAAGATACAGGTGGAGTTTAGCAAAGATGAATTATTATTTAGCATGTATTAACTTTCATTTTTATGAAGTCACTTTTTATTAGTGCCTCTTACCTATATAATTGTTACTGATTTTATGATATAGTGTTTTTAAGCATTTCATAAAATACACTATATGTTATATCCTTCCCTTACCCCACAAATCAGAAAGATTGGTTCTTATCAGGCTTTGTTTTCTTTATTTTTTCTTTTCTTTCTTCCTTTGGTGCAGATGCTAAGGCTTGAACTCAGTGCCTCACTCTTTCACTCGGTTCCTTTGCTCAAGGCTTCTACTCTAGCATTTCAGCCATAGCTCCATCTCTGTCTTTTCGGTGGTTAATTGGAGATATGTGTTTCATGGACCTTCCTGCCTGAGCTTCAAACATTAGTCTTCAGCTCTCAGCCTCCTGAGTATTTAGGATTATACGTATGAGTCACTAGCATCTCATGTGGGCCTTTGAAATCAGACATCATCATTCTCTGTAAGAGACCAGAAGGCCTCCCGGACTCAGCCAACTTCTGCTTTTCAGTCTAGGAAAGTAGAACGCACAGGGAAAAATGACTTGTCCAAGGCTTCACATGGGGATGGTGGCAGATCTTAGACTTTACCTAGATCTTCCCTTCTATTATCTGAATCTATCCTTCAGCTTTTGAACAGCTCTTAAACCAGAGGGCAGAATGGTGTAGGAGACACTTTCAAAAACAGTCTCTGGTTTGTGGACCTGCTGATGCCTTTACAGATTAGACCAGAGTGGCAATAGGGAGTGACAGTTGGCTCAACCTGCTTGTCACAGAATCCAAGTTCTGTCAAGTATCATAAAACTCAGCTCACAACCAAAGAATGTATTGTCTTCTAGGTGAGTCAGCTTGGCAGCAGAAGCAGCCTTATCCAAGGTCAAAAGGACATTCTAAAGCCTGCCCGTTCTGTCTCTCCCCATCTGGTGTTCAGTTCAGTCCATCAGTGAAATCAGACAGGGCAGTATCACTTAGGCCTCTCTTGGCTTTAGATGGCTCTCAGGCTGGTGAGAAGCAGAGGCTGCCCTGCACAGAAGCTTCGTCAAGCAAGAGTGGCAGTGTACTGGCAGCCCAGTCTGCAGTCTGTTTTACTGTTAAAATTATGGTACCATGATGTGATGTCTTTTCATTTTTCCCTAGGTGCTGAGCAGTTAAGCTGTCTTTGGCTCCAAACAGAGGACTATGTTCTAGGACACTGGAATATTTGTACCCTGGACAAAATGCTTCCATTTATAGCAGTCATTGGCCATCTTTTGGTCTCAACGGATGTTATATGTGTTCATGTTCCTTCTTATCTGCAGAGGTTTGAGGAAAACAATGGTTTGTACAGATTATGTGGATTGAAATTTCAAGCTTCCAAGTAAAATTCCAGACAGTTTTTTGTTCGTTGTATAATATGTGGCCAGCAGCCTTCACTCATTCCTCTAATAAGCATATAGTAATACTATCAATGTAGATTTTGAGCTAGGGATACAGGGGTGAGAGGTGACCAAATAAATAACCAAGCATCAATATCTGTCCGTGTGTGTGTGTGTGTGTGTGTGTGTGTGTGTGTGTGTGTGTGTGTGTACTCGCGTGAGCGTATGTGCACATCTGTCTGTCTGTTTGTACTGGGACTTGGATTCACGGCCATTGCTTTTTCACTCCAGGCTGGTACTCTACCTCTTTAGCTACAGTTCCACTTTTTGGTAATCAGAAATATGAGTCTCATGGACTTTCCTATCCTGGTTGGCTTGGAGCAGTGATCCTCAGATCTCAACCTCCTGAGTAGCTAGGATTACAGATGTGAACCAATGACTGTCTTTTTGGGTGCCCATCCATCCCATCTTTTTCACTGTCCTGATGATACTTATAGATATTTATTGAATGCATGCTTAATATTACATTATAACCCCTAGATACTTACGATTTGTCCTTCTGGTCCCAGCTCCAGTTGCACACATATTTGTTAAATGGGGAGGGAAAGTTGACTGGAAGAATGGATTGGTAATATAAAAGAATGAACAAATAAAGGAATGAGAAACTAAACAAATGAGATAGTGGATTTCACTAAGTAATTTCTTATGCTCTCATTTATTTCTTTTTATGTGTATTTGCATTCTGCTCCATTAATTTCATTGTAACAGAAAAAAAATAAAGCAATTTCATAAGAGGTAAAAGTTTTCAATTTTGGCCCCAAGGAAAACTTCAGAGTTTTTCTCCAAATTCTTAACTCATCATACTTCACAACTGGACATTTCCTGGGCACCTGCTCCAGACAAGATAGGTCTTTGAGGGATCAGGAAATATGATTCTTGCTTTCCAGTTGCCTTGAGTATGATGGTATAAAAGATACCCAGGTGGCAGCAGCAATTCTGAATGGAATTTTATTAATATAGAGGATATTAGGTGGTACTTAGGACCAAGATGTATTTTCTTGGAGTTTGTACATACAGCTACTTCAGTTGACCATTTTGGTGGATGACAGTGTGGGTCAGAGATGTCAGAGCGGTAGACACATGCTAGGTCATGAGACACTTTATGACTTGTACTACAGAGTTTAGATTTTAAGTCAAATATAATGGAGCAGCTGAAATTGCAGAGTTGTAAAGCTGGAGAGTAATGCCTGTTCTAGAAAGACCTCTCAGGGTGTAATGCAAAGAGTGACTGAGAGAGGAAAGGCTGATGGCAGAGGGATTCGTTAGGAGACTTTACACTGCATCAGGAAGATGCTAGGCCTGGCCTATAGCAGCAACAGGGAAATGGTGAGGATAAATGCATCCAATACTCTGGCAGAAATAGCTGTGAAAAACAGAGGAACTACTCAAGAGGGAAGCCCGCCATGGCCTCCTGGTTTTCAATTACAACTGTTTATCTCAAGTACCTGCCTTTCATCAGCTTTTACTGCTAGACTCAAATTCATTTCAGGGGGTTTAAATATTCTTTCATAGAGGCAAGAAAAAAAAAGTCCAACCCATAGGATGACTTCAAGCAAACTAAAGCCTTTTTCTTTTAAGTTCATTCATCCATAGCAAAACCTTTTTACCTTAGGCTTTTAATAGAGACTTTTTCTCTGAATTTTGTCAATCAGTAGGAGGTAGGTGATGGCATTTTTGCAGCTCAAATCCAGTTGAAATTGCCTCTCCAAAGGGCTGGGATCCTGGTCACTGACCTAAACTAGGCAATGACTAGGACAACAATGGGTATTACAAGTTGCAGGGGTAAGGTTAGATCGTCTTCTCAGAGTGTGGTTTGGTGATTCATACCTATGAATTCTATGTTGAAATTGGCATTGATACATTAAAGAGAGGGCAAGATAAGCAAGATCGTTTAGGATAAAAGAAAGCCCCCACAGATCCAAGAGCTCATTCAACCTCAGCCCTAGGCTTGTGAGATCTTCCCTCTGCCCTGAGACCGAGACACATGCATGGAAAGTGCTGTGAAGTGCTAGACTCCTCGAGAAAAGTTCAGCAGGTTTTAGTGGTGAGAGCTGCAGGCGGCCCTGGACTCTTCCTCCTGGGGATGAGTCCAAAGGAGGCAGGACTGGGATTGTGTTAGTGCATGTGGGAGCTTGGGCAGAGGAGTAAACTGGGGAAACTTTTTAAATCTTCTCTTTCTTCCAGGCAACACGTATTTAACAATAATAATTATGGTGGTGGTGATGTGGTGGTGTGTCACTGCAAACCTAGAAACATACATGTGTAGTGAAAAATACAAGGGATCTGGAGCTAGAAAGCCCTGGGTTGGACATTGGCTTTGGCATTTACTAATTGTTGGGTTTGGGGTGGGCTGTTTAACTTTTTGGAGATTGTTTACTCCTCCAGGTAAAAACAAAAGTGTCGTGAGTATTAGGAAGTTCCAGAATACTAGTTGCTAGTATTTATTTTCTGTCAGGTGCCAGATAAACCTAATGACAACCAAATTAGAGAGGAAAGGAGAAATACACAGAGGGAGGGAAGAGACACAGAGACAATAGAGAGGGGGAATACAGGGATATAAAGAGAAAGAGAAAAGAAAGAACAAAGAAAAGAAAAGAAAGTAGTAAATGCTGTTGCTATGGTGGGTATTTGGGACATTTGTAGATCCTGAAGCCTGGGTTTTGTTTTAATAGGCACCTCTCTGCACCTCTAGAAGACTTAAGACTTCCCTGATGATCATGTGTCTGAGCCTCGCCTTCCCCATCTCTTAAGAGTGATAATGATAATCATCACTTTTATGAGGAGCTCATAGTCCTATTGGAAGGTTCAAATTGGATTCATTCAGTTGAGTCCAGCATGGGACATTGTCTACATACCACATGGTCCAGCAGGAGGAGGTGGTATGAGGACTGCTGAATCCAGATGAGGATGGGGTGGTTTCAAAAAGAAGAGAGCAGGACTGGAATACAACTCCCCAAACAAGATCAGTATCAGAAAGAGGGCCTTGGAACTCCTTGCAGAGGTCAGAACACTTGATCGACCCTCTTGCTAATTGGAGCTTCCCCTTTTGCACATCATAGGTATTTATATACCAAAGATTGAAGAGTATGGTTAATTGCCAACTATACACTTGTTACCTGTTTTGTGCCTTTATCTCTCAATAAGAAGAGGTGTGTGTGTGTGTGTGTGTGTGTGTGTGTGTGTGTGTGTGTGTGTGTGTGAAGGGGGAGAGGGAAGGAGGGAGAAAGAAAGATAGAAGGGATTGAAGGAAAGAAGAGGGAGAGGAGAAAAGAGAAAGAAGAGAAAGGGGAGAAAGGAAGAAAAGAATATCTTTTGTGTCTAAGAGAAGTCACCAAGAGGATATCACGTATGGAGAGAGGGTCCAAGGTGATAGGCAGTGAGCTGAGCAGGGCCTGGGAAGGGGAACAGGAAATGAATCTGACACAATTATTGTTTTCAAGAAGGGTCTCCTCACTTTTTTTGCTGTTTTCTTTCTTTTGCCTTTCCTAGGAGTTAATTCTTCCACAGTAGGATAAGTCTTTAGAGTATGAATGGTGTAGATCTCCTGAGGTAAAGTGTATCCTGAGATCCTAAATCTCTATTTGGTCAAAGACACCTACTGAGTTTACATGTGGCAGTACTGCCATCTTCCAGGAAGTCACTCTGGAAAGCAGTATGGAGGTTCCTCAAAAGACTAAACATAGAGCTCCCCTATAACCCAGCAATTCCGTTCCTGGGCATTTACCCAATGACCACAAACCATACTAAAGCTACCAGCCCAACCATGTTCATTGCAGCATTATTTACCACAGCTAATATATGGAAGCAAGCCAGATGCCCCTCAGTAGATGAATGGATCAAGAAGAGGTGGTACATATACACAATGGAGTTCTATGCTTCCATCAGAAAGAATGTCATTACCCCATTCATAAGGAAATGGAAAGAGCTAGAAAAATTAATTGTATTAGGCAAAGTAGGCCAGGTTCAAAGAAAATTAGGTTGTACAGTATCCCTAATTTGTAATAACTGGAATATGTCTATGATATTCCTTTTCTTTTAGCCAGTCCTGAGGCTTGAACTTGAGGCCTGAGCACTGTCCTTGAGCTTTCTCAAGGCTATCACTTGAGCCACAGTACCACCTCCAGCCTTTTCTATGTAGTACTGAGGAATTGAACCTGGGTCTTTGTGCATGCTAGGCAAGCACTCTACCACTAGGCCAAACTCCTGGCCCTGTCTATGCTATTTTAACAGGGACTATATATAATGAAGAGTATCAACATGAACTTCTGAACTCCAAGATATGGAAACAAGTTCTTATCATGTCCTGTATGTAGTTATGTCTTTTTTTTCTGTTTTCTCTTAGTTTTCTGTACCTTGTGTCTTGCATACAAGTTAATTTTTGTTTGCCAGTCCTGGGGCTTGAACTCAGGACCTGAGCACTGTCTTTGGGCTTTCCTCAAGGTTAGCACTTTACTACTTGAGCCACTGCACCCACTTCTAGCTTTTTCTTTTCTTTTTTTTTTTTAATCAACTTTTGATTTTATTTATTTATTTATTTATTTATTTATTTATTTATTTTGCCAGTCCTGGGCTTGAGCTCAGGGCCTGAGCACTGTCCTTGGACTTTCTCAAGGCTAGAGCTCTACCACTTGAGCCTCAGCACCACTTCTGGCTTTTTTCTATGTATGTGGTACCGAGGAATCGAACCCGGGTCTTCATGCATGCTAGGCAAGCACTTTAACCTCTAGGCCAAACTCCCGGCCCCACTTCTAGCTTTTTCTATGTATGTGATACTGAGGAATTGAACCTGGATCTTTATGCATGCTAGGCAAGCACTCTACCACTAGGCCAAACTCACAGCTATACAAGTTAATTCTATGCAGAAGGGAAAGGGAATCACAGAACAGCAGAACAAAGGATGACCTAATGTAACATTGATACTGACGACTCTACGTTGGAAATGAACTCCCCAACTTGGTGGGGGGGGCAGAGGAATAGGGAGGGGTAAGTGGGAGAAAATGGGGGATGGGAAGGTAGTGTTTAAAAATAAATGTACTCATTGCCTTACTTATATAACTATAAACCCTGCCCATCACTCTTTCTTTCTTTCTTTCTTTCTTTCTTTCTTTCTTTCTTTCTTTCTTCTCTTTCTTTCTTTCTTTCTTTCTTTTTTCTCTTTCTTTCTTTCTTTCTTTCTTTCTTTCTTTCTTTCTTTCTTTCTGTCTGTCTGTCTGTCTGTCTTTCATTCTTTCTTTCTTTGCCAGTCATGATGCTTGAACTCAGGGCCTAGACACTATTCTTAGGCTTTCTCAAGGCTAGCACTCTACCCTTGAGCCACAGGCCCACTTTTCTGTATATGTGGCATGGAGGCATTGAACCCAGGGCTTCATGCATGCTAAGCAGTCACTCTACTGCTAGGCCACACTCCTGTCCTCCCATCACTTTTTCAATAAAGAGTTTTTAAAAAGAAGGTTCCTGTTAATTTAGGGGAGGACAAGACAGAACATTGTTTTCATGTAAAAGAGAAAGAGATACTTTATCTTTGTTCATCATTTTATTTATACCCCCTTTTGTGCTAGAAAGTATAGGTACATAAAATATAACAGAAGACATAAAAGAAAAATAAAAACAAGGACATAAAATAAGGCCAGGAATAAGGCAGAGATAAAAACACACATGCTCAGCATGAACAGTAGATGTGCCCCGTGCTTTATTTTATTTTATTTTATTTATTTTTGTCTTGACTTGAACTCTGGGCCTGGGAGCTGTCCCTGAGCTGTTTAGCTGAAGGCTACTGCCCTACCCGTTGAACCACAGAGCCACTTCCAGTTTTCTGGTGGTTAATTGGAGATATGAGTCTCACAGACATTCAGACTTTCGTGCCCAGGCTGGCTTTGAACTGCAATCCTCAGATCTCAGCCTCCTTGAGTAGCTAGGATTACAGGAGTGAGCTACCAGCACCCACTTCCCCTACAGCTAATTTTTGCTACCTAACCAGAAAAGGAAACTTGGGAAAAGACTCACAACTGGTCCATTAAAGGAAAATGAAACCATTTCCCAAGGTTCATGTGAGCATGCTTTCCAGTTAAGAGCAGGTGTAATGTGACAGGCGTCCTCTCTCCCGCTCTGTGCAGGGTCCTCTCGGTGATTTCTGACAGTGAGTGCAGGGTAGGCCGTTACTTGCTTTCCCTTGACAGCACTGCACCACCATGGGGGTGGAGGGCAGAGTAAACGTGGCATCTGACTGAATTAGAGCACCGAGCCTCTGGAAAGAGAGAAATTCTGGCCAGCTAGGGGAAAGATAGAAGATCTGGGCTGCTGTACAGAAAAGCCTGCTAAGTGAGCCAGGATCTAAGTGTGGGAGAATCAACGCCTGGTCTTGGACTTAAAATTCAGGTGTCAGTGACCACAGTAGAGCAGATTGGTGGTGTTTCTGGTAGTAGTGATAGTGATGATGATGGGGTCTAGGGGTGACAGCAGTGATGATGATGGCAATGGCTGTGATGACAGTGGTGGCCATGGAAGTGAGGCGGTGACAATGTTTTGTGGTGGTGTTGTGGTGGTGATGGTGATGAGGGTGGTGACAGTAATAAAGGGTGTGGCAGGGGTGATGGTGATGCTCCCCGCCTCTCTCTCCAAGCTCCTTCTGTGGCTGTGCCTGGCTGCATGTGACCTTTTCTGTCAATCCTCCAGAGTTCCGGCAGGCCTTGGTTTGTTCTTTTACAACATCCCTGTTTAGTTTTCATCAGCCCAAGTTGGGTTTTGTTGCACATATCTGTGTAGGACCTTGGGCTGGTTTGGAATTTGATTTTACTTTGGGCCTTAGCTTTCCATAGAACTCAGTCATGAATCAAAGAAGCTCGTGAAAGGGCCCCAGTCAAAATGTCAGCTACTGTTCAGATTTGCTCATCTCCTCTGGCAGTGAGGCTTTCCCTTTATTCAAGTCTATACACTCAGCTCCTTCTTCCTTTAAGATGATGCTCCCCTCAGGGCCTCCTTCCCTCCATCTCCTGAGCTGTCCTTGCGTCTCCACACCCAGTTTGTTGGATGAACCCAGCTTTATGTAAATTCCACCTGAATACAGCTGAAAATGTACAGCCTTTTTCCCAGAACCTGTGTTAGCTTGCGCCTCATATAGCTTTTCTTCTTTTTTTTTTTTTTTTTTTTTTACACAGGAAAGGCTCTAGAAATCCTCTTATTCTTAGTCTGTTTTAGAAACAGAACATAAATCTCTAGAGCCATTTATTCAAAGAAATAAATTACCAAAAAGAATAACACAAAATATTCATATTAAACATTTATGTTTTAAATGTTCTGGGATTTGAACTCTGGACCTAGGAGCTGGAAATGATGTTTCATTGTATAGACTGTTTTAGAGTTTCTCAGTTTTGATGAGAAATCTGACTGTGAAATTTAAATGTAATATCTGGTATTTTGTCAGTTTTTCTTTTTCTTTCTTTTATTTTGTGCCAGTCCTGAGGCTTGAGCTCCCTGAGTTTCTCTTGCTCAAGGCTAGCGTTCTACCACTTGAGATCACAGTGCCGCTTCCGGCTTTTGCTGAATAGTTTGTTGGAGACTTTTCCTGCCCGGGCTGGCTTTGAACGGAAAGCTTCAGATTTCAGCCTCTTGAGTCACTAGAATTATGAGCCACTCGCTCTTGGCTAGTTTTTCTAAAAGTCTCCATCTTGGTGTAGGACCTGTTGCCATGCGTGAACTTGCTGTGAAGGTCCCTGCTACGATCATGCCACTCCTTCCAAACTCCTAAGCTTCCAAACTTCCAAGCTCCTAAGGGCTAGCAGCCTTCTCCACAAGCTTGGGGAGGTTGGTGGCTCATATGTCCCCTCTGCAGATCAGCTCGTGTTTCTTGTGGGCACTGAGACCTGGCATGAAGCCGCAAGCTTTGGAAGACAGTGTGAAACGAAATCCTTCCCTATGACATCCAGATAGAGAAGACAGAACAGGAAAGACAAGCTCCTGAGGGCTCATGGGTGGGGCCCCAGGACATCCTCCCTGCACCATATGTCTGGTCTAGAGACAAGTGGATCCCTTCCCTCCTGCCAAACAGGTAGCTGTCAGCTCCCAGCTGCAGAAGCATCCACGCAGGCTTGGCGGGCCATTCGTTGTTTTCTTCCTAGATGGAAGCTAGGAAGAATGCTGTGATCTAGAGACATGTATGCTGGGCTGTGCGACAGCCCACCAGAGCCCTCAGACTCCTCCCTAGAGTGGAGGGACATGGAGGCACAGGCTCGAGAGTCAGGGTCAGCCATGGTCTTCTTAAAAACTGCTCTTAGTGCCTCTTCTCTGACAGTCCTATTGCAACCTGCAACACAGCATCTCTCTTGGAAGTCTCTTTGCACCTAGTCATCCTCAAAGCCTCTGTTCATGCTTCCTTGTGCTACAATGCCTAGAAATACCTGTTCTTACCTTCGCAGAAACACCTAAGAAGGAATAATGTCTCATTGGTGTGTACTTTGGGTGTCTCTAGGAGGTAGAGTTTAAAATGCATTGCTCTTTACCTTTATTGGCTGTCATGCTTAGAAAAGCAAATTTTCCTATTCATGGTTACATTCACAATGTAATCTCTTTCTCATGGCTATATTTGTATTTCCTTGCTCCCTTCCTCCCTTTCTCTTTCCTTTCCTTCCTCCCTTCTTCTCTCTTCTTTCTTTCTTTCTTTCTTTCTTTCTTTCTTTCTTTCTTTCTTTCTCTTTCTCTCTTTCTTTCCTTTTTTCTTTCTCTCTTCTTGTCTTTCTCTACTCCTTTCTTTTCCTCCTTGTTTCTTTTGTTCTTTGTTTCTTTCCTTCTTTCATTCCACTAGTACTGAGCTTGAATTCAGGGCCTGGGTGCTGTGCCTTAACTGTTTTGCTCAAAGCCAGTGCTCTACCACTTAAGCTACAACTCCATTTTAACTGGAGATTAGAGTCACTGACTTTTCTGCTTGGGCTGGCTTTGAACTTGATCCTTAGATTTGAGCCTCCTGCATAGCTAGGATTTCAGGTGTGAGCCACTGGCTCATATTTATTTTCTCTCCCAACACCATTTGGAACTAATATTGATGCAAAGAATAGAGACAGATATTATTTTTTCCTTAATAACCACTTGCCTCAGGCCTGCTGGCTGAATTTATACTTCCTTCATGCATCTGAAAAGTCACCTTTGTGATAAAAGAATGTTCTCATGTGTTCTTAGGCTTTATTATTTTGCCCTACTTATCTGTTTCTTTATTTTGGCATCACTTAGGAAAAGTTGTGGAGTCAAAGCAAACGGAATTGATTTGATTAGTTGGGCATCTTTGTAAATCTTCTCAAAAGAAAAACCACCTGCTGAATGTGACTGAGGCTACTGGGGGCAGGGATGGTTTGCCAGGGTGGAAGGCCACCTGCTGGACTTGTACTGCTGGGCAGTACTGGCCTGGCCATCCACTGTATGGCCCAACAATAGGCCCTGGGGGAGCAGGGCCTAAGGTGGGGTCAGAAGGGCCTGTGCTAGAGGACATTCAGAAAGCACTTTCTGGTTTAAGCTCCTTACTATCCAGCTATGGGAACTGAGACCCAGGGAGGTTAAGCAAGGTCTCATCTGACAGTGTTTCACAGGACTCAGTGTACAGCTGTTTGTCTTGGAGCCCTCTTCTAGCACTTCCTGTGCTCTAATTCTGGCCTCCCCCCAGACCTGTTTTTGTGGGTTTTTTTTTTTGTTTGTTTGTTTTTATTTTTTCCCTTTCGCTTGCCCAGTAACCTTTATATCAGCCTTTTCCCTCTGGTCTTTATCTTCTCTGATTGGCAGAACACCTCTAGGTTGGGTTATGCCATTCCTTTCTTGGAAATGTCGAGTCAATGGTTCTACATTGAAATTTAATACAGTCTGATGTGTGAGGATTTTCACACTCAGGCACCACCTAAATTAGCTATTGTTATTTCTCATTTTCCTCCTCTGGGTATTTAGCACAGTTTTATGAATATGTGATAATGCCAAAATTTACTGAATGCTTCCAGTGTCATTGCTTCTGTCAAGAACTATAGCTGGGAGCTGATGATGGTTCACACCTGTAACCCTAGCTATGCAGGAGGCTAAGATTTGAGGACCATAGGACAAAATCAGCATGTTTAGGCATGTCTATAAGAAGTCTTGCAATTAATCGCTAAGAAAACTAAAAGTAGAGCTATGACTCAGTGGTAGAGCACCAGTCTTGACAAAAACAAAACAAAAAAAAGGTCAGGCAACAACATTAAGTTCAAACCCCAGTACCAGAACACATACACACACACACACACACACACACACACACACACACACACACACACACACACACACGCACACACAAGAACTTTACTGTGATAGATAAGAGAACTACGATTCAGAAAGGCTATTTCCCCAATATAAAAACAACCAATAAGATTTTTTTTTTGTCGGCCATGGGGCTTTAACTCTGGGCCTGGACGTTGTCCCTGAGCTCTTTAGCTCAAGGCTACCACCCTACCCCTTGAGCCACAGCCCCATTTCCCATTTTCTAGTAGTTAACTGGAGATAAGAGCATCTCGGGCTTTCTCATTTGTCATAATCAGTAGAAACCTTGGGCTCTCCTAGCAGAAGTTTACAATAGGGCAAAACCTAGATACAAAAGGCCATATAGGATGACGCTAAATGAAAGGATCTCCAGGATATAGAAACAAAAGCCACATAATGTGTGATGGTTGTCCTTAATGTACTATGTTATTTCTCATCTCTTTTGCTGTCCCTTGGTTATCTCATAATTGTTACAGTATTGCACCTGGTTATCTGATGTATTGTATATATGTTTATTTGGTTATTTTAAATTGGATAGGGAAGGGGGGAAAACAAGATGAGGGGCGGGAGTGTGGGGAGGGAAATGGGGACCAAAACATGAGAAAGGGTATCAGTGTTTGTGAAGTAATATACCTTCTATCTGGTGAATATAATGTAACCCATCTATTAATTACAATAAAAATATATAAAAATAAACAATAAAAAGAGTATCACGGGTTTTGTAGTGCCCGGAGTGGCTTTGAACCGAGATCCTCCTATCTCAGCATCCTGAGTAGCTAGGATTGCAGGCATGAACCACCTGACATAGGGTCTGGCATAGGTTGTGCATTTGATTTTACTCCTGTGTGTCAATAATGTGATATGCCATGGACTGTATGAATAGAGTTATTTTTCCTGGAGCAAGGAAGGTAAGGAAGCTCAGTTCAAGCTGAGCTGTCTATGACTGGAACAACAGGTTCAGCAAGCCCCATAAGTAGAGTCAGTCTCTCTCTCTCTCTCTCTCTCTCTCTCTCTGTGTCTCTGTGGGTGCAGTATTGAGGCTTGAACTCAGGGCCTAGGCACTCTCCTTGAGTTTTTTTGCTCAAGGCTAGTGCTTTGCCACTTGAGTCACAGCTTCGCCTCCAGGTTGTTGGTGGATAACTGGAAATAAGAGTATCATGGATTTTCCTGCCCAGGCTAACTTTGAACGGTGATCCTCAGATCTCAGGTCCTAAGTATCTAGTATTACAGGTTTAAGCTTGCTTAGCGCTAGCTTGGGATTCCACTATTTTCTGCCACCTCTTGGTTGGACCATGTGGGTGTTTTGCTTTTGTAAAATTTGGATAATGGAAGCTGCTTCTGCTGCTGATAGAAGTGATGAAATGGGGGTAATGTAGAAAGAGCAGTAAAGTAATGGTTTACACATGGAAACTCCTTGTTCCCTTTTCTCCAGGCTCCCAACAAAAAGGACCATCAGGGAGCACTTCACACAGGCTTCACCTGGGCTTGTCCAGCCTCGAAAACATTTGGAGCTACAAGCCCCTATTTCTGACAGTGTCTTCCTAAGTTGCCTGGGACCAAAGGCTTCCGGGTCCCACTTTCTCCCAGGGCACTAGCATAACCTACTCTGGGTGATACTAGGTCTAGAAGAAAATCATTTTTAATTGTGATAAGATCATCTCCTGCCCGTATCCCTTCCTGCCTCCCTTTCCACCTCCCTCCTCTTTCCCTCCCCTCTCCTCCTTCTCTTCCTTCTTCCATCCCTTTCTATTTTCCTCCTCTTTTTCTCTCTCCATCCCTTCCTCCCCTCTCCTTCCCACCCATCTCCCTCTTTGCTCCCTCTCTCCCTTCCTCTCCGGCCCTTCCTTCTTTCCCTCTTTTCTTCACTCATGTAGGGCTCCTGATTAGAGAAAGCTGTGTCCCACATAAATGCTTCCTGGAAATGAAGTAGCAACCTTGGATTCTTGTGGGTATCAAAGGAGAAAGAAAAGCCAGGAATGTACTTCGTAAACTATGAGCAGTCATGAAAATGTGATTTATTTCTGTGCCATGACCTCTGCCTTGTGAAGCAGGCTGAATGAGGGTTCCAAAGCTGCCAGGTACTGTCTTCAATACTGAAGAGAATAGCCTATCCCTCAGCAATTCTGTGTCTCACAAGGTCAAAGATTCCATTAGCAAAATACAAGCCAAAAAAACAAAACAAAAACATTATTCATAACCATAATGATAACAGATCTTCCTTATTGAATGCGTTCTGGGAGGGAGGCTTTGTCTGGATCACTTTCCATGTTTAACTCATTGCCCCGTGTGCTCAGCCAGCATGGCCATAAGGTGTTCTGCTTGTCATCTACCCAGAATTTTCTGGTACTGATGTGAATCCTTTCATAAGTGAAAGATAATCATGGTGGGAGCATTTATACAAGGGATATTGGAAAATGTTACACAGGCCTACTTGCTCTTTTACTTATTGAGCCAGTATAGGAGGAATTAGCTATTTTGTTATTGGTAGTTGGGACACTAGAGTTCAGAGAAATTAGAGGAAGATAATAATCTCTAAATAATGATAGATTCGATGTGGGGGCCCCTTCTGCTCCTTCTCCTTGTCTCCTCCCACCAAACCTTCCATAGTCATTCTATGTTCCTCCATCCTTATTTTATGAAAAATACCAACAGGACTGATGTGGTAGCTCAGTGCTAGAGCATTTACCTAAGTAGTTTTGAGACTTGGCTTTCATTTCCAGCACCGATAACAATGGCAATAAAAACTTAATTATCAAGTTTGTAGACAGGCACTTCCTGGGAAATGCAGAGCTCCAGATGCCTGGTTTCTGGCTTCCAAAGCTCTCTTCATATTTAAAAGGAAATACATAAACAAGTGGTTGTCAGTCCTGGCTGCACATCTGAATTGTCTGGGGCAATAGCCCTTCCTCTAGGGCCCAATGGATCTGATTTAATGAGCAGCAATTTTTTTTTTTTGGTGGGGGAGGAGGTCATGGGGCTTGAACTCTGGACCTAGATGCTGTCCCTGAGCTCTTCAGCTCAAGGCTACCACCCTACCCTTGAGCCAAGCTCACTTCCTGTTTTGTAGAAGTTAACTGAAGATAGGAGTTTCAGGTCCTTTTGTGACAGGGTTGGCTTTGAACCTCAGTCCTCAGATCTCAGCCTCCTGGGTAGCTAGGATTACAGGCGTGAGCCACGGCACCGGACTTCACCCAGAAAATTTTTATCAGACGAGGCTTAGAATCCTAGATTTAAACAATTGAGTTCACTTCTTCCTATTACCTAAAATAATCCATCAATGAATGACCCATCAATCAATATTTGATATGTTAGGGCCTCTCATAAGTACTCAAACCCATATATCAGAAGCAAATTTCACACATTCTTTTCCCAAAGTTATTCATTCCTCAGAGCAAAAGCCTTTTGTTCTAAATAGGACTCATACTCTGGAAAGGCCACACAAGTAAAGGGAAAAGCTAGCTCAGCTGGCTCAGCTTTCAAAATTATCTGCCTAAGAAAAACTCTGTAAAAAGAGTTGAAGCTTGGAGAAGCAACCATAATAGAAACTATCATACCCAGAGCCAAGGAGGAAGTCTGAGAGGAGGGAATCCTCTCACCCCACTCTTCTGGCCTCCCCAACACATCCCTGGGGCCCGGGGCCACCTCTTGCCTCAGAACCCTAATGTGCATGGATATGAACAAAGGGCTGCCCACACAAAATGAGGCATCACTGCCTCCAGCATGAAGTTGTGGTGGGGGTCCAATGGCATGTTGTGGTAATGTCACTTAGGAAGTAGTTCAGCATGTGGTAGGGTGTAATATTGTTACCCATGCCTCAGACCGGGAGTTGGAAAGCAGAAGAGCCACAAAGTATGGCAGCCATGCTGATCATCCTGGCACTGAGGAGGTAGAGGAAGATTTTGAGTTCAAGGCTATCCTAAGCTACAAAATGAAACCCTGTCTCAAAAGGAAAAAAAAAGTCAGGGGGCAGTGATCTAAAGCTGAACCTTTATGTCAAGTAGTTGCTTGTCTCAAGGAGACATCTAAAAGATTCTGGTGCCATTGATTGGAGCTGAGCCTCCTGTATTTTTCTTTTTTTTTTTTTGCCAGTCCTGGGCTTGAGCTCAGGGCCTGAGCACTGTCCTTGGACTTTCTCAAGGCTAGAGCTCTACCACTTGAGCCTCAGCTCCACTTCCGGCTTTTTTCTATGTATGTGGTACCGAGGAATCGAACCCGGGTCTTCGTGCATGCTAGGCAAGCACTTTAACCACTAGGCCAAACTCCCTATCTATCTCATGAGCTAACCCATAATTTAATTCCATAAATGTGCAATCTATATATGTGGCATAATAACTTTTACAATTTGAAATATATTCATGATTTTCTTTTGAAACGGAGGGACTTTTTTTTGGCATCTGATGAAAAGCTCCCAGAGAAATGCTCTCGCAGTTGAGATAGGACTTCTAAATTCTCCAAGGCCAATTTCTAAAGCAATTCACATCTTACAACAGATTTCCAGTGACTAAAGTAACTAGAGCAAGAAGACTTTGGACAGATGTGCGTGTGTGTGTCACACATCGCACCCCCCCACACACAGTTGATTTGGTTCTAAAATAAATGTAGGGAGTAAAACAATGTTCCCTGGTGCGTGTCAAAGTAGATAACATCAATGATCAAGCCAAATTGAATGTGGCAGACTACACAGCAGGAACCTGCACCGCAAGCTCTACCCAGGAAGGTTAGTGCCATCCCAACTACAAAGTCAAAGAAAATGCCTTGGTAAATCAGAATATAAAAACAGCCACAATATAAAATGTTTGAAAACAGAAGCAACTTTTTTTCCGAAAAGAAACATTGCCTATGGTGTTATTGTGTAAGAACTCTGAAAGGTTGGACCTTTGTGTTTTCACGCCTTGAGCCAAGCAGAGGGACTCATTCATTGAACTTGCACATACTCCAGAAATATTGTAATACTATACATGATTGATTTAATTTAAAAATGAATGTAATGAAGCCAGGCACTGGTGGCTCATACTTGTAATCATGGATACTCAGGAGGTTAAGATCGGGTTGCAGTTCAAAGCTAGCCCAGGCAGCAAAGTCCATGAGACTCTTATTTCCAATTAACCACCAAAAAAAAAAGCTGGAATGAAGTGTGACCCAAGTAGTGGAATACCAAAAAGCTCAGGAACAGTGCCCAGGTCCTGATGTCAAGCTCCAAGACTAGCATAAATAAATGAATAAATGAATAAACAAATACATAATGCATAAATAAATAAACATAGTAAGTCATTTACTGGTGGCTCACACCTATAATTTTAGCTATTCAGGAGGTTGAGATCTGAGAATCGTGGTTCACAGCTGGACAGGAAAGTCCATGAAACTCTTATTTCCAAATAACCAGTAAAAAGCCAGAGGTACAGTTGTAGCTTAAGTGGCCAAATGACAACATTGTGCAGAAAAAGCTAAGGGACAGCACCCAGGCTCTGAATTTAAGTCCCCAAATGGGCTCAAAAACTGGAATATAAATAAATAAATAAATGCAAGAAATAAAGAGATCAGTGAACAATAGGCCAAGATGGCCTAAGAGTCAGCTTTGACAATGTCTTATGTGCATGTTGCAAGAGGATAAGATCATTTCATTGTATCTCTTCTGAAAAACACTTCACCTGCTTTTGAAGATCACAAATGGTGACGTTTTCAGCCTTCTTTAAATGGAAGGAGATTGCTGACATTTCCCCCAGACAAAAGACAAATCAGTTGGCAACTTATTTCCAATCTAGTAATTCCAGCTTCAGTCAGACTCTGAACTCTTTGCCCACAAGAAGTGCCAAAACAACAGGTTTTAATAATCAAGGTCACATAACTCTAACAAGGTTGATGTGTGAATGTCTGATGTTTATTTTCTCTATGCTTTGCTTTGAATTCAAACTTCACTGCCAGAGACATTGGCTGAGCAAGCTTCTCTCACAGCTGTTTCTCTACAAAGCAAATTCACAAAGACAGGATGTTGTCCTAAAAAGATTGTGCTTTGGTTCCCTGCTGGACAGACCAACAGCTGGCTGGGTGTCACAAACAAAGCAGAAAGGTATGTTCAATGATGCCAGCTCAGTAGGGAAGCTGAATCTATGGCTTCAAAAGCAGAACTGCAGAGAATTTGAGTAAACAAGTGGCAAAAAACATGGACAGATTATTGGTTTTGTGTAGAGATAACAAAAAAAAATCAATGGCTGGCAATAGGACCCAGAGTGAAAATACAGAGGATGGCAGGAGATAGAAAGGAACACAAAATCAGCTAAGAGTGCTCAAATGGCCTTCATTAGGTTTCATAGAAACCTGGAAACAGCACTGAGCACAAACACCGAGTTTGTTTGCCACATCAGGAAAATCTCACTTGAGTAAGTTCTGCTATTGCCAGGAAATCACCCACCTACAGAGCTGTACCAAGCACTCTGAAGGCATGTTCTCATTGTACACCTTCAAGATTCGGAGATGAAAAGTTTTATTTCTCCCAGATGGGATGCTTAGACTCAGATAGGAAATAACTCAACCCAAATTGACAGCTAGGATATGAAAGCTATGATGTAAATCTAGTCTCTTAAATCTGAGTGTATGTTCTCAAAACCACAACTTTATTCAATTTTCAAAGGAAAAACAAATGACATCATTGGGCAGTGGAGGAAATGGCTTTGATTAAACAGTCCTGGATCAACTGGATATTTACATAGGGAAATAAAAGCATTATAGTTTCTACCTCACACCATATGTACAATCCCAACTGACTCATAAATTAGTTTTTAGAATAAAACATAGGAGAAGATCTTTATAACTTTGGAGCAACGATTTTTTTATGCAAGGCAAAAATAGTCCCTATCAACATATAATAAAATTGATGTTAGATTACATTAAAATGAAGAACTTTTATTTATCAAAAATATAGAATAGAGCTTTGAAATAGTTGCACAAACATGGAATCCCAGCTACTCAGAAGTAGAGATAGAATGATTACGGTATGAGGCCATTCTAGGCTAAGTTAGTGTGATCCTATCCACAAAATAAACAACACTAAAAGGACTTGGGGTATGGCTCAAGTGTTGCACACTTGCCCTGCCAAACACAAGTCCTGAGTTCAATTTCCAGTACAAGAAGGGAAAGGAAAGAAAGAAGGGAGGGAGGGAGGATGAATGGAAGGAAGGGAAGGGAAGGGAAGGGAAGGAAGGAAGGAAGGAAGGAAGGAAGGAAGGAAGGAAGGAAGGAAGGACGAACTTTAGAACATAAAAAAAGAGACCTCACAGATTTTGTGAAGATTTTTGTAGAAGTGGCACTGTGGCACTAGCCTTGAACTGAAGAGCTCAGGGCTGGAGTTTAAGCCCCATGACCATCAACACCCCCCCCCAAAAGAGTTTTGTAATACCTATAGGACTTACATCCAGAACATACGAGAAGCTTCCACAAGACATCAAAAAGTGAGGAAACCCAAAAGAAAAAAATGGGCAAATGACTTGAACAGGCGACTCACATAAAAAAATATCCAGAGGCCAATAAACGTATGGAAAGTTGTTACATTTATTAGTCACCTAGGAAATGCAAATTCAAACCATAATGCACCCACCCTCAGTGCACACCCATCAGTGACTCAATTTTAAAAGGATGAGAAATACCAGTACTGGTGAGGATATGGCACATCAGAACTTTTATAAACTGTCAGAGGCATAAACTGAACTTTGGAAAAGTGTTGGTCAGTGTCTAGTAAAAGTGAACCTGTACATGTCTGTTATAATTTCACTCCTAGGATATACCTGACAGATTCCCTTCTACTTCTAGCTTTATACAATTCCACTCCAGGAGCAGACCCAGCATATGTGTAGATATGTTATCTTAAAAGCCTATCCTTAAAACATTATTTATTATGGCTGAAATCAATAAAACAACTCAATATACAGTGGGAAAAATAAATGAAATAAATTTCCACAGTAACAGTGTGAACAAATGAACTACAATGAGATAAATCTTATAACTATGATAATAAGCAACAGAAACCAGACTCCAATGAATCCGTTCTGTACATTGCCTTTATTTGAAGTAAGAAAACACAGAACTCCGGCATGGGAAGTCAGACTATCAGTTACTAGGGAGGGATGGGGTGGCTGGAATGGGTCCCGCGAGGCTGTGCTCCTTGGATGCCAATGCTGTCCTCATTGATCTGTGTGCTGAGTACAAAGGTGTAATCAATGTGTAACATTACCAAGTTGTGTATTTATCATCTCCATCAGCTAATACTATAACAACCACCCACAGGCTGGCTGGCAGACAGTAAGTGTTTGTTTCTCACTGACTGCTTTGCAGGTGGTTAGAAGTCAGCTGGGTGTGAGTTGCAGGCAGGGCTGTCTCATATGTCTCTCATCTCCTTTTAATTGGCAACTGATGGAGGCATGTCCTCTTAGGGTGTCCCCATGAGGGACCATTGGAAGCAGGCAGGTCTCCTCAGGTCTCTGCCTGAAACTAGTGTCCTTTGATGGCAGCTCACATTCCATTGGTTAAAGCAAGTCATGTGGCCTAGTCCAACAAGGTTGGGGGGGGGGGATGGCTCTCCCTGGGAGAGTAAATATTTGCTGAGCAATCATCTAATTCAGGACATTTATGAAGGGTGCTGTGTTTCATATTTCAAAAAGAGTTTGGACAGGAAATAAATAAAAGACAAAGAAACAGTTATTTTCCTCTCTGTGGGCCTCAAATGGGGATGGAATGTTGCTCATGAAATTCTCTAAACAAGCCCAGGGAAGAAAGAAGGAAGAAAGATGATGGATGTGCTTCTCTTAGAGCAAGGTGGGCTTCCTGGGGCTGGGGGAGACCTCACTGCCCACTGACCCACTGACCCATTGTGCTGGAGAAACAGTGCACTCTCCCCTTTCTATTGTAGCATCAGCCTGGCACTGGAGGTGGCTGTGAAGGTAAGCTCCAGTTTTCCCAAACCTGCTCCCTTACAATGAGTCTCTGTGGTAGTCAAATTGCTCATTAAAGGGTAAACTCTTTTTTATGAGAAAGAAGGAGATGAATATTTTAAAAGCTCAAGATTTTTGCAAGACTGCTTAAACTTTTCCCTACAGTCCTGAAAAACTCTCATTTAGAGCAAGGCTTTAACTGGAGTTTGAACTCAGGACCTTGGCTTTGCTAAATTGGTACTCTACCATTAGAACCATAGTCCCCACCCTTTCTGTTTTCATTTATTTTTTTAGATAGTCTCCCATGTTTACCTGGGGCTAACCTTGAGTTAGCCCCATAAGTTTGTCAATCTCTGCCTCCAGAGTAGCTAGGATTATAGGTATACGCCACCACATCTATCCCCAGGGCAAGAGCTATAAACCAGGTAGCAAACCATTCTAAGAGTAATATCTCACTCCTTGATCCTCTGTTCTACAGTATGAGAAGTATATTGACAAGAAGATTAGACCTTTGGAGGGTCTGGTTCCTGCTGTAAGGGTATAAGATTCTATTTCTTCCCAGTAAGTTGGTAAAATTCAAATATAACCATGATAATTCACTCTCTCCCCATCACAACCTCACCCATACAAACTCCATTTCCAGAATTAAGCTTTCCTGAGTTAGATCCTGGCTCTACTACCTGTTCACTGTGTGGCTCTGAACACATTTCTAAACTACCCTCACTTTCAGATTGTCCATCAAAAGAATGAACATTTGTCTATTTTATTCAATGGATTTTTATTCAGTGGATCTTCTCTGTGCTGGGGAGGGTGCTAGGCTGTATGGAATGCTGGCCAAGAGACGACAAGGTGCTTGTCTGTGTGGGATTCACTCTGGGGAGAGGCAGAGTTTAAGGAACTCGTTATGTCAACATCGTCCCCAACTCAGCCATAGGGTTATGAAAGAAATAAACCATGACCTGAAACAGAAAATAACTGGAGAGAGGTGGCTAGGAGAGAAGCTAGGCAAGAGAGAATCACCACCATCGGGAGAAGGGGAAAGAACACAGCCCAACAGGGGAGTTTCCAGAAGGCAGGCACCCTCTGTGCTCTGTGTTGCTGTGTTAGAATGGAAGCTCCACGACATATTCCTAAATGACAAGAAGGGAACTTTTCACTGCATATTGTAGCCTTAGTAGCTTGTACATTTTTACATTATATGTCAGTGTCTTAGAGAGCCTGATGGTGCCTGTCTATCATCTCAGCTACTTGAGAGACAGAGGTAGGAGGATCTTGGTTTGAAACCAGTCTGGAGAAAAGGGTCAAAATCTATCAGAGAGAGAGAGAGAGAGAGAGAGAGAGAGAGAGAGAGAGAGAGAGAGAGAGAGAGAGAGAGAGAGAGAGAGAGAGAGAGAGAGGGAGGGAGGGAGGGAGGGAGGGGGAGGGGGAGGGGGAGGGGGAGAGAGAAGCAACAAAAGGAAAGTAAAAAGGACCAGAGGTAGGCGCATGGTATCCTTAATATGTGGATATTAGATCCAAACAGTACAAGAGCGATGACTCAATATTTGGCTACCCAAGGTTATAGACATGGTCTTGGAGATATAAACATAGCTACACAAACATAAAATATATGATGGGATATATACTCTGTAGAAATAATGTTGTATTATATAGATTGATATATACCTATGACATACAAACCCTCAGCTTAATTTTTATTATGTTCTAAAATCTATGTGCCAGTGATTGTGTAGAGAATCCCTTCCTGAATACTTGTATGTTAAACATGACATTTGAAATATGATGTAAAAATCAATGTGAATAAAATCTTTTTTTTTAGAAAAAGGACCAGAGGCTTGCTTCAAGTGAGTAAGTGCCTGCTTTGCAAGCTCAAGGCTCTGAGTTCTATGCTCAGTACCACCAAAACAAAACAAAACAAAATTACAATTAGATGAAAGCGTTACTTTCAGAGTTATTCTCTGCTCCCTCCTGGGAGGGCAATCATAATAAATATCTCGAATCTCAAGCATTTGTCCTAAAGGGTATAAGAGACAATGTGTGTGAGCTGCTTGGCTCAGGTTCAGCATAACTCAGACAGAAGGTCATTTGTCTCCTCATCATTGCCTTCCCTGGAAGCAACAGAAAGAGCCTTGGCACCAACCTTACTTCCCAGGGTCCCCTCAATGAAGGGCCACACACTGGATGTTGCTTTAGCAACAGAACTGTATTCTCTCACTGTTCTGGAGATCATAAGTCTCATCAAGCTGTTGGCAGGGCCCTGCCAGGACCCTGGGAGGCACTGTCCTTGGCTCTTCCTGGCATCAGCTGGTGGCCATAGATTTGTGGTGCCCCCTTGGTTTACAGCTGCACCGCTCCAGCCTCTGCCATTGTTGTCTCATGGCCATTACCTCTGTGTCTCACATGTCTTCTTAGCAAAGCAATACTCACTGTATATAGGCCCACTCTGATCCAGAGTGACCTCAGTGTAGCTGATCACGTCTGTAGAGACTCTTTTCCCAAATAACATCCCATTGAAAGATAGCAGCTATCCATGAATTTGGTGAGGGGCAGTGCCCCTGTCAAGTTTGGGCATTCAGATTCCCACAAGCACAGACGGAACTATAACATTGGGCAGCCACTTCTCCATGCAGGTGCCTGTGTGGAGTAGTATAAAAGGGAGAACCAGAGGCGCTCTGAGCCTGGGGGGGTGTGATTTCCTCAGACACTCCTGGACCTTGTTTCAAGTTAGCAAATTGGCCATCAGGAACCAGAGCTGAGGAGCCAAGGCTTTGTGCCTCCTGGCACTACAGGAAGGACCATGCTGTGGCTGTCACTGTGGACTCCTCAGAATGCTACAGCACTGGAGACACTGGAAGTCCTGGACCCTAGGCTGCAGAATGTGTCCAGACTGGAACTCTGTTACCAAACTCACAGTTCAAAACACAGCACTCCTTTATCACCCAGTATACAGGATATGTGCGAACCTATATTCTTGTCAAAGTGGGGGCTAAAAACAAACTAGATTCAGCATGACAGATTCCAAGGGACAAGTGAAGTGAAGAACAGTTTTTTGTTGTTGTTGTTGTTGTTGTTAGTTTTATGTTTGTTTTTTGGGGATCATGAGGCTTGAACTCTGGGCATGGGAGCTGTCCCTGAGCTCTTCAGCTCCAGGCTACCACCCTACCCTGGAGCCAAGCCCCACTTCCCATTTTCTAGAGGTTAATCGGAGATAGGAGTCTCAGAATCTTTTGTGCCGGGCTGACTTTGAACCTTGATCCTCAGATCTGAGCCTCCTGAGTAGCTAGAATTACAGGCATGAACCACTGCACCTGGCTTAGGAACTGGTTCTTGTAGTACTGAGTCAACCAAGCCACCAGGCTCAGCTCTGCCTTGGCAGGAGAAAAGGAGAGTAAGACAGAGGAGATACAGATGGAAATCTGTGATAGATTACATCATCTCCTTAGTCCCCCCTGGGTACTCTATTAAATGACAATAATTCCACTCCCCACTGAAGCCTTAGCTACCTATTAGCTTGAGCTACTTGATTCTAAAGAGTCACATGTTGCTGGGACTTCCATCTCAGCTTCATGGCTAAAGAAAAATAGTTCCAAGTGGCACTAAGCCTGCTCATGAACACACTGACTTCCAAGGGTGCTGCACGATTGTCAGGAACCATACTCAAAGTCCCTCCCAGGTGAATGGCCTTGAGCATTCCACTGATCTCTACACCTAAGCCAGCCAACTTTGTGGTAAGGTAATAATCTTTGATCTGGACACTCTGTTCTCTCATGCTGTGTAAAGTGTAGACACATGCATTTTTATAGAAGGTTGATATTTTTATTGACTTATAACGTACAATATAAATTAAATCAGTGTGCTTGCTATACAAACACTGGTTCAGATCTGGTGGATCTGTCCCAAGCCTGAGGAGTGACTAAGGACTGTTCTGCCTTACAGAAGGCTCACCTAGATTCTGCTCCAAGGCTGTCTGTGGAGATCGTGGTCTGTATAAAGTAATCTGTTCTTGCCGAGAAAGCTTAGTGCTGGGCTCCTGCTGAGGACACTTTCCTGGACTATCCCACCTGTTGTTCCAGTCTATGGTGACAAGGGATGGTCAGCCACTCCTCCAGAGCTGGTTCCACAGTGAGGGAGGAGCAGAGTTGCTTCTTCTATTGGCTAGGGGGGAAGTTGGGACAGCTTTTGGGACTTCGGCCAATGAATTTGTGTGACCATTAGACAAATCGTCAGGATTAGCTTTGGTTAAGGCTGTAAAAATAGAAAAGGAATAAATTTGTCTCAAGGAAGTGGTATTTTATAGATAGGTATAAGGAATGGGCATGTGTTTGATGAGTGGTAAGCTGGAACTGAAAATCGCAGTCTCACCTCTGTGGCATTCAGGTTTCAGGTGGCAGCTCAACCACAAGGACTCACAGAAGAGAAAATAGTCGGCTGTCAGAGAAAGGTGTGGGAGGAAGGACACAGATCCAGCTACAAGGACTCACTCAAGGTCACAAGGCTCTTAAGGGGAACTATGATCTATCCAGATACCATTAAGTCCCCAGCATTCATCCAAGTACCCACCAGAGACTAGGTGTCCACCAGGTGAGCTGACCTGGTGAAGGGAATAAGAGAGAGGCCACCAGGAAAGGAGAGGCTCCCAGAGGATGGACACAAGCCTCTTGGTCTGGCTAGGCTCTATGCTCTGATTTGCCCTTCTAAGCTTGACAAATAGAAGTGGGAATCAACAGGCACTCTGAGGAAGGAGGCCAAGAGCAAGGCAGTAGGAGTGAACAGATGTTTCAGGAAGAAAAAGGGATGGAGCAAGTGTGAGAATGGCAGGCTCCAGTCTGCTTTCTTTCATTGAGGTACTGACCAGACCTGGCTTATTATTGGTGCTGGCTCCACAGTGAAAGAAAAGATAACCAAGGACTATTTTCCCCAATAACTCTGGCCCACACTAGGCCTTCCTTCTTCCTCTAAAGCCTGGTGGGCACAGTGATGGGGAGCCAGGAAGTAGGAGGGAAATTCACTTGACCTTCCAGGATGAAGGGCAGCCCGTAGCTCACTCCATCCCTCAAATAACCTTAGGAACTCCCCAATCCACAAATGAAACAACCGGAGTCCTTTGGAGAACTTTCTACACCCTTGCTAGGTTAGTTCTTTGAAGATTATCCAACTATACTAATGTTATCAGCAAGTTATGTTAGTAACAGATGGATACATTCATCTTGCCACAAAGAATGTATTAAATAGCAATAAATTAATGGGCTGTGTCAATCTCATTGGTTTTTAGGTTACCACGCAGTCTTGATTTCACTTGGCAATTGTGACCATGGGTAATCACATTGTCTTTTATTTCATTTGAATCTTCATTATTCATATTAATTACTCTCAGCTCACCCACTACACTTTAGTCAGGAGTTACAGGTCACAGAATAGAACTGGTCAGAAAGGGTTAAAGTAGCTGCAGGGCTTGAAGGCAAGGGTAGACAACTGGTACAGATGTGAACAGAGGCACTGTATGCCGTCAGATGAGACATGAACTGAATATATCTAACACCGTCTACCTAGGACTGAGCTAGCGAGGCATGGAACTACCTCAAAGAACAGTGCTGGTTAGAATGAATGGTGCTCTTGCAGTTTGAGTCAAGTGAGAGATGATGTGGAGCTAAAGTCCTGGGGACAGCTCTAGGAGTCTGTGACCTATGATCCCCAAGATTCTTACATATCACCCGATAGGGGGTCATTTGGTGCCACTATAATCCTGTGTTGGAACTCCCTTCTTTTATATGATCCAGATGAGAGGAGTACATCATTTGTTAGTTTGGTATGTTAGAGAAGCTTATAGATCTTGTTTGTGTGTGTGTGTGTGTGTGTGTGTGTGTGTGTGTGTGTGTGTGTGTGCGTGTGTGCGTGTGTGTGTGTGTGTGTGTTGGTGTCAGTACTGAAACTTGAACTCAGAGCCTTGCAGTTTTGTGGCTCTCTACCACTTGAGCTTTGCCTCTACTTCTGGCTTCTTAAAGGTTAATTTGAAACAACAGTTTCTTGATTTGTCTGCCTGGGCTTTCCACACAGTGAGCCTCAGATCTCAGCCTCCTTATTAGCTAGGATTATAGGTGTGAGTCACTGGCGCCCAACTTTCTCATGTAGTGTTAGCATGTTCGTGTGGCCATGTGTCTCCTATTTCATTTGACAAGTTCATAAGTGGTAACTTTTAAATTTTGTAAACACACTGTTCATCTTTCTCTCATGGTTTATGCTAGATGGATGAGAGTTGTTCAATTCAAAAAGCAATATGTGCCTAACACGTGGTAGTTATCCAGTGGTCTAGACTAGTGGTCAAACCACAGCTGGATGATAACTTAAACACTCCAACTCCCAAGCTGGGAGATAGGACTTGTTGAGCAGGTTCAGGTATAACCTCAGTGCCACTCTAAGCTGTACTACACCCATATGATAGAAGACACCACCATTGCTCTGGGCCTCATACTGTGCAAAGAGCAAACAGGCTATGTTCAGGGTTCTGGAGGCTCATAATTTGCCTGGGCATCCACAGCGTGATCAGATGCTATCATCCAGGCCTGCAGCCATATAATTATTGAACAGGAAAAGGGAACACCCTCTAGAACAGAAGTGGCAAATCAAGAGGTTGGTAGAAAGCCCCTGGGATGACACTCATATCTACATTTTACATCTTTAGTTGTTTTGTGGGGTTTTATTGTTTGCTTAGTTCAGTTGACTTGAGTTTCATTATTCTTTTAGATTCCCATAATAAAGCCATGGCTGCTATCCAACTCCTCATCTCCCTGCCTCAGCTTCCCAATGAGGATAAAAATTAGGCATGTGCTGACTTCTCTGTGTTTTAATGTAATTTGCTTAGGAATTCAGAATCAATCTTTAGTCTTACTTTAGAGCTCTAGTAAAAGGGGAAATCCTCAGATTTTTGGTTATTTAGGAAGGAGTGCATAAGACATAACTGAAATGTTAGTGTCTGTTTCTTGCTACTACAACAAAATATGGGAAGCGGGATAATTTATAAGAAAAGAGGTTCATTTTGGCTCATGTTTCTGGAAGTACAAATTCCATGAGCCTCATCTGGTATTGGCCTTTCTGCTGGCAGAATTCCAGGGCAGCACAGAGCATCACATGTGTACATGCATGTGTCTGTTGGTCTCTGTGCTTAATTTTAGAAAGCCACCAGGATCAAATGGAGACTTATGGCCTTATCTAATCCTGATCACCTCCGAAAGGCCCCACTACTAGCCATCATAATCAAATTCAGCTTCCATCCTTTCAATCCTTCACAAGAGGATTTAAATTTCAACCCACGAATCCTTGGAGGACTCTGGAACCATATCCCTGCCAGCTGCTAGAATCACTGCCATTTGTGGATGAGGTACAGAACCTCTTCCCTTCTTTCCCTGGGTCTGGGTGAGGGAGGATGACAGAGTGTTCAAAAAGTACTCAGGGATTCTACGGTGATGTCTGTGACTGGTCTAATCCTAGGACTTAGCATGCAGTTGGTACCTGGCCACAATAAACAGGACCTGTTTTCTTCCATCAATGTCTCTTTTTACACATTTTAGGAATCAAGTTGATGTTTGAGGAGAACTGTAAAGTCAGCAGAGACCAATCCAGGCCTCAGAGAATGAAGCCAATATCTCTCCATTGCCCACTCCCCACATATCACCACATCCTACCCTCCTGTCACCGGGGCAGAGTAAATTGCCTCCAAACCTGTTTACTGTCCTAGAGGCTGGAAGCCAAGACAATGCCTACTACCTGGCTCTCCCTCCTGTTTCAGGCACGTTCAACAGCTCAGAGAGAGGGCCAGAGGGTTCTGAGGCCATCCTACACAGCAGGCAGGCTATTTCCGGGACTTCCTGCTCCCTTCCTGAGGGGCTTTGGGTGAGGTATGCAGGCCAGGGAAATGAAGGCTGGGCGGAAAGGCCAAGCTCCACCCTCTCACTGTAACCCACTTATTAACTCAGAAGATGCCAAGGGCTTTTTCAGCTACTGAAAATACCTCTCACCTTCACAAAACCCAGATGGCTGAAATCCACCTAGGAAAAACCCCAGTAACTAGCAACAGGGCCATCACCCCTGAGTCAGAAAGCAGGAGTAAATCTCCTCAAAAGCTAATCAAACATGCCTTTACGGATGAGATTTTACTTCCTTGATTTTTGTCTCCTAATTCCTATTCTCCTATACCCCATATTCCTGTGAAAAATACTTGGGGAGGGGAGCCGGGCAGAAAGCAGTTAACTCATTGTCTTCATGTGAAAGGGGGTGGAGTATGCCTATGTATGTTCAGGACAGACCCATGGTTAGAAGAAGCCTGAGAACTTTCCAGAGAAAGTCTGAAGGGGGTAGCAACATTATGAAGGAACTCTTGCTTCTCTCTCTTCCCACCATCTTCCAAAGCCCCCCTGCCCTCCTTTTTCCTCTGCATTCTATCCACTTCTGCTTTGGGATATGAGATTTTGCCCTCTTATCTGCCACCTTCTGCAGTAGGCCCAGTAACCCCCTCAAACAGAACAGGGCAGGGAAATGTTAAGCAACTTTGCTCCGGGACTCATGAGAACCCAACTCTCTAATAGGGCACCCTGGGCCTTCATAATCTGATTCTGGTTTCATCCTCTTTTCTTTTCTTTTTATTTTTTCATTTTGGAGTCAGTACTGCACTGACTACTATTCTACTACTTGAGGCTTGCTCACCCTTTTGCCAATGGGAGTGGTTTTGCTTGTTTTTTTTGTTTTTTTGGTTTTTTTTTTAGCTATTTCTGGGATAGTTTGACATTTTTGTCTGGGGTCAGCCTGGTCTGGGTCCTCTTACCTATGCCTCCTGTGTTGCTGGATTCACAGGCACACAGTAGGAGGTCTGGTTTATTGAAAAGGGTCCTTAATCGCTTTTTGCCTACTCTGGTATGAAGCTTCTCCAATCTCCACTTCCTCAGTAGCTGGAATAACAGGCATGTGCCACATGCCCAATCCATGATCCATTCTTTCAAATGCATTTGTAGATCCCAGTGGCCCTTCTCACTCTCGTCACCTCCAGATATCCACCTCTGTGCCCTGGCCACACCTATCTATTTGCCAAACCTCTTTTCCCACCACCCAAGGGTGGGAGAGTATTTGGAGAGTACTGACGTTTAAACTCAGGGCTTTGAAATGGTATGTAGACCCTCTATGGATTAAGCCATGCCCCTATTCTTTTTCATTGCTAAAGAGACCTTTAACATCCACTCAAGGCCCAGTTCAAGGCCAAGGTCTTCGGCAAAGCCTCAAGGACCATCTTTCTCTGCAAGCGAAGTCAGTGCTCATTCGGAGTGCCCTCATAGCCCAAGCCATGTAGCCATCCTGTATCTTCAACACTGGGCATTGTAACTGCAGCTGACTTGCCTCTCCTGATTCATCTATGAATTCAGTGCTGCACAGTGACAGATCGGTGAAACTAGAAGAAATCGATCTTCTTGATAAAAACAACCCACTGATAATAACATCAAAGACTTAGAATCTGGGCAACTAGACATTTTCAAATCCCTGGGCTTGGAAGTGAAGGTGGGGCTCAAGTGGTAGAGTACCAGCCCTGAGCACAAAAGCTAAGGGAGTCTCAGGCCCTGAGTTCAAGCCTCAGTACTGGCACACGTGCACATACACACACACCTTCTAAATTTTGTTTTTTGAAATCTCATTGCCTTCAGTACTATTAACAGCTTACCTCTGGGAGGTCCCATTGGGTCAGGGAGAGTGAGAAGTGGGAGCAGGGAGAAGCTCAAATTTTCTCTTGTTACACTTCTGTATTATTTTAACTTCCCTTGGTAAGCACATATTATATTAATACAAAACAAGTTGCTCCCTATTGGTAGAACTGTGCTTCAAAACAAAAGTCTTTAATGTTTAATGGAAATAAAATAGCCTTTGCCATTGATGAGTTTCTGGACTCTTATTTCTCTAATGTCCTGGCTGCTGGGGATCTTTCCAATTGGCTTTGGAATGAAGCTGAGTATCCTGATTTCTCCATCTCCAGGACTCAGTCTTGGTAGCCAAGGCAGCCCAGCCCCTTCCTGTGCTTTCCAGTACAGTCCTCCTGGGGAGAAGGAAGAGAAAGAGGAGGAGGAAGAGAAGGAGGAGGAGGAGGAGGAGGTAGAGGAGGAGGAGGAGGAGGAAGAAGAAGAAGAAGAAGAAGAAGAAGAAGAAGAAGAAGAAGAAGAAGAAGAAGAAGAAGAGGAAGAGGAAGAAGAACAGGAGAAGGAGGTGGTGGCCGTGGTATAGGCTTTTCACTAGGTCCTGATGTTTGGGGAAGACAAGACTACATCACCCCCAGTCTGGGCTTCCCAAAGCCAATGGACGGATGATCCCCTTGGGAAGGTAAAAACATGTGAGAGGTTAAAACACAAGGGATGATGGCCCAGAAAAGAGGGCAGGGCTCAGCCCGCTGGGCCAGGCAGAGACCCTTCCATCAGGAGGAGGAAAGCTTAGGCCTCAGTCTCTCTTGGTGTCACCTCTCCTTTCCTCTCAGGATGCAGTTGAATCTAAGTGGCAGATTCCACGGGGCCTGGGACTGAGGTGGAACTGAGCGCTGCATGGCTGTGCTCGCAGCCAGGATTAATTAAGTTCCTACAGGAAACACAGAAACACATCACGCACTAACCCTCCGGAAAAGGGCAGTGTCAGGAGGGGAGAGATAGGCTGACTGGCTCTGGTTGTGTGTACCCCACTTACCAATGTCACTTTAATTTTTCACAAACATATCCTGCCAGCTCCCTACTGTACCCAGCCCTGTGGCAGGGAGCCTGACCTGCTAATAGACCAGCTTGGAGGCAGCTGGAGCTGTCTGCCCAACTTGCTATGGAGCATTAATTAGCCATTGTCAGCTCTGCTGTCTCCAGAGAGCACAGCACAGGCGAGCTGAGGACCATACCGGAGTGAGGACCAATCCTGCAGTATCATCACAAACCAATGAGTTCCTCCACCAGCCCCAGGGGAATGTCCTCATTTCTACTTGCTCAGCAAACAGGCAGTCAGAGCTTTCTTCTCTGATCACCTTCAGGGAATTATCAGTGCACGACTCAGCCATGGAGCTGTAAATGTTTGTATGCTAGAACTCAAGTTAAGGAAGAAATAGTGAATGAGAAGTCTTTCTTTGATCTCATCCAATGTAGGGCAAGCACAAAGCAGGCACTGAGATGTTATCTGTTTCAAAGCTCAGGCAGTAAATATGTGCTAAGAATGTGATGCACATTTCCTCATTAACAAAGCCTACTGCCATCAGTTACAGGAACAGGGCCCTAGGCAGAAGGCCCACATCCAGGGAGAACAGGTGCCTAACCCAGCATCAAATGGAAGTGCAAGCTCCCTGGTGGTCTCTGACTCATTGATGTGGTTTAGGGGTGGATTTTCAACCCCATCGTCTCCCTCAAGCCATAGACTATATGGTATTTCTTCAAACACACAGGTCCTTTTCAGTAGTGCTAGGGATGAAGATGAGAAAGGCATTTTTTTTTTTAAAGAAAATTCTCTTACAGCCTTAAGCCCCTTACTGGGTCAAGAATTGGCCAAATGTCTCACTGCCATGCCAACAGTGATTTAAATGTCAGTGCTGTTAGGCCCTTTGAAATGGCCCCGGGTGACTCCTCAGGGATATGGAGACCATGTGAAAGATGTGTCAGGCATCTAGGCCATTGTGACTGCCTTCTCTGTGACATCTGCCAGACACCCTCCATTGACTGGGCACAATAAATGTGACCTCTTCCTTTTCTACCCAGTCTGGCATCTATTTGAACAGCTTTCTCCTCCTCCCTCTTGGCTACAGGCAGCATCGTCCTCTCCTGCATCATCCTTACTGAGTACCATCCTCAATGGGATCCGTGCACGATGAAGGTGACTTTCTTTCCTGGGGATAACCAGCTGCCAACAGATGGCTCTTGGACACTCCTCATGCAAGCAAGGGGCATTTTGAAGAGGGCTGGCTGGCTGGGCACTTGGGGAAGGCACTGCCTCTGAGTAGGGACTGGGGCTACTAGAGTCAGAAGAAAGTTGGTTATGGTGGAAGTGGTCACAACTATTAATTGGGATACACACACACACACACACACACACACACACACACACGGAAAGAACACCAAACCAGACAGGAAACAATACCACTACGTTGTTTATCTCCAATTCAAATTTAACTGATGTTAAACATTTTATTTGCTAAATGTGGTCATTTCAGATGAGAATGCCACAGGCAGGCCACGGGGTCATCTTCACAGACCATCCAGGACAGTTCTGAGTGCTGTCTTCAGGGGACAGCCTGGGGAGAGAGAAGGAAGCAAGTCTAGCTGTTCATCATCTTGCCTGCTATGAAATCCACCTTTGAAAGCCAGCCCCAGTGAGATGCAGGCTGAACACAGAAGCTTTGAGAAGCCCCCAGTAAGCATTTTAGTGTTCAACTAAGACTTCATTAGATTAGAATCGAACCTCTCCCTAAATACTAGAGTCTTGCACTGTCCTTGGCATACAGTAAGTGCTCAATAAATATTTACTTCATACACAGAGAGTTGAGTGCCACTGGACCTCCATGCATGACCATGCTTACCTCATCCGAAGTAATAAAATGTGTAAAAGCAGAAGCTGGCCCACGCCTTTCCTTACAGGAGTCACAGCTAATTCCCACTGGGCAAAATGCCCAGGTACATTAGGTTGATTTGGATTTCAAATCAATTAATGAGTCCTCAGGGAACTTGACTTCTATAAAAGCAAGATAAACTTGAATGTCTCAAGTTAGTTTACTTCCATTTAAAGGGTAATTAATATGATTTCACTAATGTGCATTTAGAAACTAGAGGAATATGGGTGGGAAGGTGGTGAAGTTAAGGCTTTGGAAGGTGCAGGAACGTGCCTGTGTTTTGCATACATGCCTTCTCTCATTTCTCATCACTCAGAGTCACTGGGCCCTTGCTTTTCTCCGGTTCTCTCCTTTCCTTCCTCTGCCAAAACTGCTAGTGGTAGCTTGGTCCTATGTGCTGATGCTTCACTGCTTCTAAGCAGCTGGTCCTGATTAATGAGACCCTTCCCCCAGAAGCCAGAGGGGCCACCAACAGAGGGACAGCAGGAAAAGGCAAATGTGTTTTGAGGACCTGGCTCAGGCTGGCAGGGTGATACCATGAAACAGGACCACCATCATGGGATGCCATCATTGTAGGCAACAATGGTAGGAACCTCAAAGGAACAGACAAGAAGAACTCCTGAGTTACTGATTGGCAGCCAACGGTACAATCTAAGACATATTTGCAAACAAAAGAGCATAACTTAATCTCAAGAAGCAAAATAATTTATTTGATATGTATTATTAGCACTGCCTGGATCAGTGGTATAAGAATACTTCCTTTGGCTGGAGGACCAAATTCAGGAAATAGGGCAGAAACCAAGAGAAGCTGGAACAAAGTCTTATACAGAAAGACCCAAAGCTGGCTGGCACTGGATGCTAGCTGCCCCTTCCCACCTCCAGTGCTACTGAGACTAATCTTGTGTCACTCTGAACTGAAGTCTCATTGGTGTGGTCTGAAGGGCCATACCATATCACATGCATGTGCCCCAGGCATAGCAGGAGGTGTGGGAATGTAGCGATTCCTTCATACTCACACTTCGTAAACCTTTACTCCAAATAGGACAAGGGTTGATGTGCTTGGAAAGGAAATAGATAAATAAAGCGTGTGATCTCTGTAGTCTCATTGAAGTGGAGAGAACAGGAGGAAGAGTGGGTTTGCATGTGACATAATAAGCTCTGAGTTCTGTTCTGGGCATGCTGAGCTTGAGATTCTCAACAAGAGTCTAGATGGAACTATGAAGAGAGGTTGACATGGGAAGTACTAATCTGGAAGTGTCACTTTCATGGAGGTGAGCCACTGGTATCACAGCTGACCAAAGTTCCAGTGGCTTTTCCTGCCATCCTTATATTCCGTTATCTTTAAACCCTGAGGTCTATGAGAATTTCAGGATCTAGAAGCAGGGACAAGTGAAGGCCAACGAGGGGATGAAGGTTTGGTTGAATTTTTTTTCCCTCTAACACTGCATTCCTGAGATTCTCATTACTAAAACTGACTTGCTAAAGAAAGATGTGAAACTAGGTAGGATGTAAGGACAGCTTTAGCTACAGCTGAAGGGGGAGATATTAGAAGAACCAGCCTTCCCTCAGAGCCCCAGCTGTAATGTCAAAGCTCATCTCACACTTCCAGGGTAGAAACAGCTCCAGGATAGCATAGAGGCTCTGCGAGATTCAGAACCCAGGAGCTTCTGATCTGTAAGGAAACCTAAGGGTGCCTCGCACAGCTCTTCCATTCCATGCACAAGGCTCAGAGGGTCATGCAGAGTATGGCATACTTCCAACTCTAGATCAAAAAGAAAAGACACCATCTTTCACCCACACCTCAGCCTATCCTACCCACCCAGCCCCCTACCTGAGAGGAAGGGAGGCCTCACACCGGAGGCAGCTGGGTGGACCAACTTCTCTTCCCCTGGGGGAAGTGACGTCCATCACTCCTAGAAGATGATTAAAATGTAGCTGCTATTGTTAAATTTTGGCAATTAGATTCTGGATTATTCTTCTATGGAAGATGGTCGTGAGTCATGAGTCACTGTAGCACATCCTCAGGAAGTAGCTGGCTGGATGCCCCAAATGACCAGATTCTGCTCTGAACTCAATGAGAACGCAGCTCCTTATGCACCAGGTTCTAGAGATTCTGGTGGCTGTCCTGGGCAAGGATAGAGGGGCTACACAATGGGAGAGATGAGAAACTGCCTTTAAGGTGGACATCAGAGGGCACACTGTTCATAGAACACTGTCACCATATGACAGCCTCGCCATGATGGTGAAGGAGTGTGGAGAGGGCCACACAGGGGTCTGCACAGACAAACTCTTCACTTCCTTTTTTTCCCTTCTGTGAGATGATGCTTGAAATATCCCTGGACCATAACCAGGCCTCCTCCTCTCCCCTACTGATAGGAAGGAAAATGGAACTAGTTCCAGGAAAAGGGCTGTTTGCAGATTCTGAACATCAGGAATCCAACCCTGCCATTTTGGTGATCAACTTACACACAGTGGGTTGCTACACGAGATAGATGAGCCAGAGGAGGAGGCTTGAAGGACAGAAATCCAAGACTAAATAAAGAACGGCTCTGACACATGCCAGGCAAAAATGAATCAAACAGTATACAAATGGCCAACTGGTACACCCACAATGCTCTCTGGCTGTGAAGGAAAAGTGCGTTGTGCTTTGAGCCTCTTCTCCCTTCCCTTTCCGTTATGGTTTGAATCACCAATGTCCTCTAAAGGCCCATATGCTAGCCAGCCTGGGTCACTATTGGGAAGTAATGGAACCTTTAAGAGATTGAGGCTGGTAGAAGGAAGTTAGGTTATTGGGCATGAATCCTTGAAGGGTAAATTGGGATCTTAGCCAAAATCTCTCTTCTTTCTCTCTCTCCCTTCATCCCTTTCTCCCCCTATCTTCTTGCCTGCTATTTCTTGGCCACCACCCTAAAGCAAAGGCTAGCCTTTCCATAAGCTTCTTTTGGTATTCTACCTCACCACAGGCCCCAAGTTGGAGGCCAAGTGATCCTGGATTTCAGTAAGCACTGAAACAATGAGCTAAACTCCACCAACTCCCTCCCCCACCCCTCAATTCCTAGCTGTGTCTTACATGTGATCCACTGGGAAATCAAAAATTCTATTTCCTCTCTGTTCCCAAGGACCTCACTTCTACCCTCTTGTTTCTAGGCCTGTGTGTCTTTTCTCCTTGTGTTCTTTTATTGTCTAGGCCCTAAAATTACCTCTTGCGGAACATGTTAAGAATTTCTTATTCCCACTCCAAGCAGGGATGTTCAAGCCCCAAATCCTCATATTGAAAAAAGACCCACTTTCTCTTGACCACTTTGTCCAGGGTTGCTGGAGTAAATTAGAAATGCATTACATGGAATAAGCAGAAGGTGGGGTCAGAATGTGCAAGAGCCCCGGGGGTAGAAGTTATGAACTCCTAAGTGGAAAGACAAGTAGATCTAAGCTGGAGAAAGTGAATGCATCTCAGGGTGAAATTGAGGACCCAAGAAGGGCTGGCCAGGGAAGATGCAAAAGGAATTGCCATCCTCTTTTTTTAAAAAAATATATAATTTTATTGTTACTAAGGTGTTATTCAGAGATACGCCAGGTAATGAGTACATTTCTTTTTGGGCAATATCTCCCCTTTCTTCATTCTGCCATCCTCTCTTAGTCTGCCCATCGACCTGTGAGCTTGGTGTGGCAACCATGTTCATATTACAGGTGTTTAATTAGAGGCACAGAGAGGTTCTGTAACTTGTCTACAGCCACACAGAGGGTGACTGGTCAAGCCTGCATTCTTAATCATTATACATTGGACACCCTGCTTAAAACATTTGCTCACATGATTTCCAATACAATCACACACCCACACCAGATATATTCTGCTAAAGCTGCTCATTATAAAGATGAAAAAACATCTCTTTTAGGGAGATAATTCAGAGCCTAGAAGCTCAGATAATAATTTTTAGAATCATCTATTGAAAAAACAAGTCTCTATCAAAGGAAAATCTCTAAAGGACTGATATAAGCAATTAAAAATAATAACATCATCTATTCTAATTACCACTGAAGGTTTATTTCACTGCCATCCATTTTCTGCTTTGTTTTACATTTCCCAGGACCTAAGTAAATGGGGGAAGGGGGAAATTATAGCGAATTTTGTTTGATGGAAAGGGAGATGCAGAACAATGAAATAAATGCCTATTCAAAAATAACCTTCAGGCTTACCTGAATGCAAGTAATATGCTTATTCATATCTGCACAGATATTAAACTCATTCTTCCTGAACCTATTTTCATGATGTGGACAGAGACTATAAATCAACAGCTCTGCATAATTTTTGAAAAATGAATGCCTTCCCCTGTGGAAGAATGTGGCTTTTTTCATGTTGGCAGGGTGTGGAGTGTTATCTGCTTTCAACTGCAGATAACAAAAGATCTTCAGTTCAAAGTAAGGACATATATCAACTTGGACCAATCAGCAGCTCAATAAAGACATTTAGAACTCAAAAATTATTTTTCATTATTCCTCTTTGCTATCTCATTTATTGGGATGCTAAGCCTGTTTTCCAGGTGACCGCGGGTATAATGTTCAGAAACAGCAGCCCCCAGAGTATGGACAGGAGATGTTGTTTGGGGTGTGTGGTCTCTGTCTTTTAAAAATATTCTTGGTAGTCCTGGGGTTTGAACTCAGGGCTTATGTTTGATAGGTGAGTACTTATAACACTTCAGCTACACTCTAAAGCCTTTTAGTACTTTAGATATTAGCTGTTTTTCAAATAAAGTCATTTTCTTCCAGGATGATCCTAATAGCGATCCACTATTAATACCAACCATGCGGTTGGGATGGCAGGCATACAGCATCACATCTACCTTAGGGGTTGAGAAAAAGTCTTGCTACACCTATGCTTGTGCTGGTCTTGAATCTCTAGCTTCTAAGTAGCTGGAATGTAATGAGCCACTGTGTCCTGCTCAGGCTTGTGTCACTCTTTTTCTTCCTTCCTTCCTTCCTTCCTTCCTTCCTTCCTTCCTTCCTTCCTTTCCTTCCTTCCTTCCTTCCTTCCTTTCCTTCCTTCCTTCCTTCCTTCCTTTTCTTTCTTTCTTTCTTTCTTTCTTTCTTTCTTTCTTTCTTTCCTTCCTTCCTTCCTACCTTCTTTTCTTTTTTCTTTCCTTCCTTTCTTTCTTCCTTCCTTTCTTTCTTCCTTCCTTTCTTTCTTTCTTTTTTTCTTTCTTTCTTTCTTTCTTTCTTTCTTTCTTTCTTTCTTTCTTTCTTTCTTTCTTTCTTTCTTTCCTTCTTTCTTTTTTTTCTTTCTTTCTTGTGCTGGTCCTGAGGCTTGAACTCAGAGCTTGGGTGCTGTCATTGATCTTTTGAGTTCAAGGCTAGCACTCCATCATTTTGAATCACAGCTTCACTTCTGGCTTTTTGATAGTAATTAACTACCAAATATTTCTCACTATTTCAAATTGGAAATAAATGCTCACAAGCTTTCCTTCCTGAGCTGGCTTTGTGCCGCCATTCTCAGTCCTCAATTCCTGAGTAGCTGGGATAACAGGTGTGAGTCATTGGCGCCCAGCATCTCTCTCTTTAAAAACAGGGAAACTTCTCCCAAAGTCTCTGGCAGGAAATGAGGGAATAGTGATAGTGTGCTTGCCTATCACATATCCAACAATATCAAAGGAAGGCAGGCAGGCAGGCAGGCAGGCAGGCAGGCAGGCAGGCAGGCAGGAAGGAAGGAAGGAAGGAAGGAAGGAAGGAAGGAAGGAAGGAAGGAAGGAAGGCAGGCAGGCAGGCAGGCAGGCAGGCAGGCAGGCAGGCAGGAAGGAAGGAAGGAAGGAAGGAAGGAAGGAAGGAAGGAAGGAAGGAAAGAAGGAAGGAAAGAAGGAAGGAAGGAAGGGAGGGAGGGAGGGAGGGAAAGAGGTCTCTTCACAGACACAGTTGCTTTATTTGCTAAACTTGACAGACTTATGTATTCCCAAGGCAATTCCTGGTTTGGGCTGGTCCTCTTAGAGAGCAAATATCCATGACCCACACAGGGGTTACCAGTTATTCTTAGACCTATCACACAAATTCCATTTCTTTATCCACATAGCAAATCTTTAATAATAAATCGGAATAAAAATCTTTAAAATAGAGAAATACTTGGAATTTTAGCCCAGCATCAGTGGCTCACACCTATAATCCTAGCTACACAAAAGGCTGAGTTATAAGAATTGCAGTTCAAAACCAGCCTAGACAGGAAAGTTCATGAAAATCTCATCTCCAATTAACTACCAAAAAGTTGGAAGTGGAGGTGTGGCTTAGGTAGTAGAGCATTACTTGAATGAAAAACCCAAAGGTCAGCGCCCAGGCCCCAAGTTCAAGTCCTAGAATCAGGACAAACAAATAAATAAATGAATATCCTGAAATTTTATAGTACAAAAAACTTTGCAGTGTCTCCTGAGGAAAAACAATGTCTGTCACCTTGCTTTGCATAAAAATAGCAGTACTGTAGACTATGAAATACAGCCTGGTTCACTAAAGGCAACAGAGCAGCTTACTATTTAGAATGATGTGTTGCATTTTTGAAAATGAAAAATGTTCAGAACTTCAGGTTAGAATGATGTGTTGAGTATACCCATTAATTTCCTCTTTATCCCTAACAATCACCACAAAAAAAACCACAAAAAGAGGGAACAAAGGCACAAGGTACAAGAAAAAAGCATGAGGAAAAAGCAATCACAGCCCTGCAGAGGCTGGGAGCAGTTGGCCCGAGGGAGTGAATGGCAGACCTGAGAAGGATGAATTTGAACACAACCCCTAAGAAGGGCAAGAAATACCCAGATTTTATATCCTAGAACTCTTGAGAAGGCTCAAGAAATAGGGCTCTCATTATCTCTGGAAATGTGCATGAAGGAGAGCTAAAATGTGACAAATGGTTAAAAGTTACAAGTAACAAGTAGTGGCCAGACTTAGAATCCTTCTCCAGCTTCCCATAGCACTGTGGCTCTGTCGGAGCCTGAGGTGGATTCTCCACACACACAGGATAGGATCTGCATGGAAGGAGCACCTGGGAAGGCAGCTAGTACTACGAGGAAGTCAGACCTCAAAAGACGTATGTTGAAACATTCCCTTCGCCCCAGATCTCACCAGCTTTCACCAGCTTCTTCTTCAGCAGCATTGTCTTCAGCAGCTGAAGGCCCAAGTTAAAAAAAAAAAGATGAAATGTGCTAGAGAGAGCTAGATCATCCTGCACTGAAAATCACAGTTGCATGAATTCCAATTCAACATTGCCTTGGAATAAAACGAACACACAAATGGGCTAAGTATGACATTTTCCAGGCAAGGAAAAGCTTATTTTAATCTAGCAAGAATGAAGATTTATGCTGAAACTTAAGTCTGTCATAATAAAAATGAATACTAATGACCATGGACATTTTCTTACATGAATCAGTATAGAAGATCTTTATTGAAAGCAATAACATCCTGAAAGTGACTGTAAAAACAAGGAAAATTAGGGCATAGCTAGCAAGTTAGATAGAAAGCCCACATTAGCCATACAGCAGACAAAGGCCTCATAGCCAAAATATACCTACAGCTCAAAAAATTAACTCCCTCAAAAACAAATCCTCAAAGAAACAACCATCCAATTAAAAGGTGGGCTAAAGACTTAGAGATTCTCTGAAGAGGAAATAAGAAATGGCCTATAGACACATGAAGAAATGCTCAACATCTCTGGTCATAAAAGAAATGCAGTGGCCGGGAGTTTGGCCTAGTGGTTAAAGTGCTTGCCTAGCATGCACGAAGACCCGGGTTCGATTCCTTGGTACCACATATATACAAAAAAGCCGGAAGTGGTGCTGAGGCTCAAGTGGTAGAGCTCTAGCCTTGAAAAAATCCAGGGACAGTGCTCAGGCCCTGAGCCCAAGCCCAGGACTGGCAAAAAACAAAAAAAAAACAAAAACAAAAACAAAAAAAAACAAAAAAGAAATGCAAATCAAAACAACTTTGAGATTCCACCTCACTCCAGTTAGAATGGCCATGATCAAGAAATCTAATGACAACAGATGCTGGCAGGGATGTGGCCAGGAGAGATCACTACTATGGTGTTGGTGAAAGTGTAAACTTTTTCAACCACTATGGAAAGCAATGTGGCAGTTCCTCAAAAGACTAAACATAGAGCTCCCCTATGACCCAGCAATCCACTCCTTGGCATTTTACCCAAATGTCCAGAAACAAGGGCATACTAAATCCACTAGCACAACGATGTTCATCGCAGCATTATTTACCATAGCTAATACATGTAATCAACCCAGATGCCCCTCAGTAGATGAATGGATCAAGAAGATGTGGTACATATACACAATGGAATTCTATGCTACCGTCAGAAAGAATGACATTTGTAAGGAAATGGAAAGACTTGGAAAAAAATCATATTAAGTGAAGTAAGCCAGACCCAAAGGAACATAGACCCAAAGGAAATCCAGTGGTTTCCCTCATTGTGATAACTCATACACATCTAGAACTCTCCTAGCAGAGGATCACAAAAGCTCAAAAGCTGTGCACCTAAGTTTATATAGGATGAGACTAAGTGAAATGAACTTTAGGATATGGAAACAACAGGTTTATTTTTGTGGTTGTTATTCTTAACGTACTGTGTTATTTCTTTTCTTTTTTCCCCTTATGGTTAATCTCATGTGGTTATTGTATCTGACTTTGTTACCTGGTATATTACATATATGTTTGATGGCTCATTTGAAATAGGGAAGGGAAAGGAGGGAAACAAGATGATTGGGAGGAGTGGGGGAGGAAAATGGGGACAAAACCATGAGAAGCGGTATCAATATGTGAGAAGTAATGCACCCACTACCTGACGAATGTAACTGCAATGCATCTATACATTACCCCAACAATAAAATTTTTAAAAAAGAAAAAGTTCTTAAAAAAGACAAGGAAAGTTTAAAATGCTTTATAGATGTAGCAAATTTAGAGCATCTTTTCCATGTATATAGTCTGTCTTAACTCGATGTCAATAGAATTCTAAGTTTGTTGAGGAGTCCAATTTATTTATTGTGAACTGAAACATTTTTTGCTTCAAAGTTATATTGATTCTTTAGAAAAGAAAGACAAACCAATAGTGTGTGTGTGTGTGTGTGTGTGTGTGTGTGTGTGTGTGTGTGTGTGTCTGTTGGATGTTTCCTTTCCTATGTGTCATTTAGAAAGACAGAATCCAACCTCTGTACCTGGCCATTCTGAGCTAATGGCCGCAGGCTTCTCATCTCTTTGAAGCTATTCCATAAGAGCCACCCCTTCTACTAGGGGCATCTGGCTTGAGCATCTAAAAGAGGCCAGCCTCTCTAATCCCATCTTCACCTGCTAATACCATTTAATTTTCTCCTGGTACCAGACTTGGGCCTGTCAGGCTTACGTTACTCCCATGGAAGTCTTTCAATACTTCTCCAAGTTAAATATCTGCTCTGCAGAAAGGAATCGAAGATGTGGCACCTGGAAAATTAAGAGCACCTGAAAACTCTGTGGTAGAATTAGGGTAAGTCCATAGTTCCAGGAAATTGTAAGACTTTTCTCTTCTTCCATACAAACCTTTACAGTCAATTCTTTCCTTGGACCAAGTGCCAGTTACTTATTCAAGAGAATGACAATTAGGGTAGAATTCTGAGAATGAAGACCCACGCTTACTCCTTCTCCCTGTTGAGGACCAAGGGCTTCTCAGGCTTCTGGCATCCCACAGTCCACACAGAGCAGCCAAATAAGCATGTCCCCCTTCAGGCCCAGCTGGACCAGCACATGAGTAGCCTAGAAACAGACCAATTATTCTCCGGATGTAGTTTTAACCATATCGGAAGAATTGCCTATAAATAAAACTGAATAGCCATCTTGGCAAATTTTATCAGCTTGAAGGCAGTAATTACTTTTCATAAAATTCAGTTGCTTCCAGCTTCCAATAAATCTATCCTATGATAATTCTGTAATATGTATTCAGTGTGTAAGCAGCTAGGACTCATTACACAATGTGCAGTGAGTTTCATACCTTCTTCCAAGACTTGAAGCCACCTGTGATTCCTGTAGCCCACTGACAAATATCCAGGCCACAGAGATGCCAGGATGGTTCTTTGTCTGGGGCTTGGGAGTTTGTTATGGCACAGTGTCAACTTGTCAGCATTTCTGATTTCAGTTTTTCTTTTATATGTGGCAGTGGAATTTAAATTCTGGCTTCATACTTGCTAAGCAAGCTTTCTATCACCTGAGTTATACTTGTAGTCCTTTTTGCTCTAATTTGCTTTTTTTCCTGACATTTTTGAGCAGCCCTCCTCCTGAGTAGTTGGGACTCAGATGTATGCCAGCATGTCCAGTTTGTTTGGAGACAAAGTTTTGTACTTATGTCTAAGCTGGCCTCTAATCACATTCCCCTTACTGTCACCTCCTGAGGAGCAAGAATTACTGATATACCCACATCATGTCTGCTATACTTCTGAATTTTTTTCTTTTCAACCTTGTAACTAAGCTGCTTTTATTTTTCTCTTTTGTGTCAGTACATAATTGTACCAAAATGTTTTCTTGTGCTATTTATATGCATGCATATAATGTATTTTGATCAGACTCACCACTTTATTACTCTTTTTGTCTCCCTTACCCCTTTTTAGAGGTAAAGAAAAACCTGTCAATAGGTTTTATTGTTCTATTTTCATGCATGTATGAATTCCTTCAATCACACACACACACACACACACACACACACACACACACACACGCTCTTATATGGGAGGCGTTCTGATTTTCCTAAGATACTAGCAGTGTCAGGGTGGATACCGTGGTATGGCGTAGAGGGAAGTGGAGATCTTTAGGGAAGTGAGATAAACTAAGCACTTTCCTCTTCCTTTCTCTCCTCCTGCAAGCCAGGTTTCTCTACTCAGGGACGGAGGGACACTGGGTGTGAGACACACAGAATAGTTCCTTCTTTTAGGGGAGCAGCAGCTGTTATCTCCTGACACCTTCCCATTCATCTCCTCCCTCCTCTCCATATTAAACTGATTTTTGAATTAATGACTGTATTTGTTGATCTCTTTTTTATGGCACTGGAGTTGAGCTTGGAGTCTTTTGTTTTCCAGGAAGATGCTCTACCACTTGAGCCATGCTTCCAGCTCTAATGACTTTATTTTTAGAGCAATTTCAAGTTCATAGTAAATTGATTGGAATGTACATCTACCCACACTACATGTATCATTCCTTCATTATCAACTTCCTGACAGACTGGTATTTTGTTGCATTTGTTGGCCTTATGCTGATATAGGACCATCACCTAAAGCCCATAATTCACATTAGGATCACTCTTGGTCTTTATGGGTTTAAATAAATGTATATTGCCATGTTTCTACCACTGCAATGTCACAAAGTGTTTTTACTGTTCCCATTGAATCCTCTGTTTTCTGCTATTCATGTCTTATTTTATTTGAGGTATCATAACAAAATGCCCATGACTGGTTAGTTTTTGACAGAAGTTTTCCTTTCACAGTTCTAGCAGCTAGGAAACCCACAATTGAGGGGCTAGCAGGTTGTGGAAACTGGGCAGGGCTACTTTTTGCTTCCAATGTGGAACCATGCTGCTATTTCCTCCAGAGGACAGGGACATTGCATTCTCACCTAGCAGATGGCAGAGGGCAAGAGAATCAAATTCTAGGAGAAACATTTCTCAGCGAGACACAATCCACTCATGAAGGAAGAAGTCCTCCTTATTAATCTAATCACCTCTTAAAGACCTAGGTCTTAATTCCATCATGTTAGCCATGAACTTTCAACACCTGAGTTTTGAAGGCAATATATTCAAACCATCACAGCTTCCCTCTCCAATTTTTTAATTCATTTGAGCAAATCTCCCTCAATTTTCTATTTTATGGTAGCCATTATGTTTGTAGTGTTTCAAGCAATACCTGAGATGCTCTTTAATGTCTTAAGGCTTATGATCCTGTGGTGAATACATACTAACACTGAACGGGTAATTATACGTGTGCTAATTATTACAATGGAGAAACAGAGGGTGCAACAGGAGTGCTGAACAAGGCATTTAATCCAACTTGTTGGGGAGCTAGTAACACTTAGCTGAAGGAAGGAAGCTTTCCTCAAATTTGCAAAACGAAGTCCATACCAAAAGGAGAAGGAGCTGTTGGGGTGTACACCAGTAGACGAAGGGTGCCAATGGCTTATAAGAAGGAAATGGCTTCCTCCACAGTGTCTTGATTGTCTTTGTAGGTCTTTGCTGGAAGCTAATGAGCTTTGGGCAAGCATTTGCTGGATGAATGGCTGTCCCTGGCTCCATAACAACTTGTGGAGCAGCCTAGAGATGGGGACAGCCCACTGTGGGTTAGCATCTGTCAATATCCAGACCTGTGCTTTGGCCAGATGTGAGGGTCAGATGGGGTGCCAGGGGGTAACAGAGTGCTGAGACTTACATGTGCTGAACCAACTGAGAATGGTCAGATGTTTTCCATAGCTTTCCACTCTTTTTTCTTTTAGAATGGCAACTTTTGAGCTTGTTTTTTTTTTTCTCCTATGAAAGCTAGTCAGAGCCCTTGTTTTCTTCTTAGATATGGTTTGAGAGCACAGATTTTATTAGCATTCTTTTGTTTCCATCGTGCAGGAGCAGTCCTCCTTAGCATCTGTAAACTGGAGAAATGTCTTCTCCTGAGGGCCTGGAAGCCCAACTGTGCCTCTAAAACCAGGGTGACAGGGCATACCTCATTTTCCACTACCAGGCACTCCTAGGAGCTTCCAGGAAATTGTACCTATTGCCGGCATAAGTATAAATTGATTGTGTAACATTCACTTAAAAGATTTGCTAATGTTTGTCTGAACTCCAGAAATAAGAGGTTGTTGCCAACTGCTGTTATCAATGAGCTAGAATTACTGTCTAGAATCACTTTCATTTTCTTGGATGGAAATCGTGAATAGGGAGGTCAGTCTAGCAAGGGTCCACAGTCCTGGACCCTTGAGCTAGGCTGACAGATTCAGAAGGCATAGAGCCAATGCCTGATAACTCAAAGTAATGGCTCCAGGCTTTAGAAACAAGACATTTATAACTGTAGATACTCAGGTTAGAGGCTTATTGCTCTGAGCTTTGATGACTAGTGGTCCAGCATTTGGCAATGGGTAAAACACTCAGCTTTCAGCAGCAGCTAGTGAGAGCAGTAGTTGGCAACAGTCAATACCAGCTAGTATTAGCGCACCTAAGCCTTGAGGTTGGTAACACGGGCCTGTAAGGCATAACTCCTTGGAACCCTTCCAGCAACTGGGGCTCATAACCTCTCATCTTTGTCTCTTTGCTGTATTCTACTTTGTGAAGGCTAGGATTTCCTCCTTTTTCTCATTCTTTGTGTGCTAGTGTGGTGTGCCTCTGCTCTCCACAGCCCAGCTCTTGGCTGGCTGTTCTCTGGGACTCTTCATCCTATCCTCTCTCCACAAACACCGCTGTGCTATTGCTCTCACTGCAAACTCTACCATCACCTCCCTGTTACCTCCTTTTCATACTAAAAGCTGAGCCTGCTCTACTTTACAATAAAAAGCAGTTCTAGGTAAAGATTACACAGATTTACTTCCAAAAGGTTGATGAACAGTCTGAGTACATAGCTAATACCTGCATATTAAAGAAGTGGGATTTGTTATTCTCAGAACTTCAGTGTCCCCAACTTTAAAATAGGAATCATAATATCTACCCCTTAATTTCCTCAAAGACAATTTTCAATGAAATAGAATAATGCTCCACATAAAACCTAGTCTGAGCTAGGAAAAAACATAACCTAAAACAAGGTAATATTATTGTCATGGAGGAAGATGCTAAAATGTCTGATAAATATATTTATAAACACATAATCAGTAGATTATGTGGCATTGGTATGATTTGCAAATGAAGGCTTGCTCTTGTGTGGGGCCAGTCACAAGTCGTACGACGCTTTAGTGGCTGCTTCTTGTTGAGTTATTGAAGAAATTCTCCCCCTCTATCCTGAGTGAGAATAACTGTGGGATTATCTAAAGCTCAGCAAGACTTCTCTCATCTGAATTGCTGCCCTCTGAAGCTAGTGTAGGTGAGCTGGAATGGTCGTGATTGGAGCAAGGCCTTTTGGAGTAGGAGGCATGACTTCTGTTGCAGTAGTCTTTGCATCTGCAGGGCTCTTGCAGTGATGATGGTGTGTCCACGAGGACAGTAGGGCAGGTTGCTAGAGAAGGGGATGCTCAGCTGACTGCCACACCGGTATGGGGGAGGGGTGTATTCTTTGGCATTTAAAAGTCTGAATGACCACACTAGTGATTTTACTCATTTTCATAAAAGAGCTATAAATTATCTACAACACATATTTTGAGAAAGTTCAACATAAAACTGACATTTTAGACAGCACTGAATAGTGCTTATCGGTGTTTAACAATATCTAATTGTAACTCCCTCCCTACCCCAGTGCCCTAGGGAGACTGGAGTTCCTCTATCTGTCTCACTGCAATCTCTTTTCAAGGTTGAATTAGCATTGTCAGCCATACCAGGTGAGCTCCACTCTAATGTCAGGGCTCGTTTGAATATTTCAGAGAAAATTCTCTGGTCTCTGTTTTCACTCCCAACAATCTCTTACTGATAAAGACCTTCATCTCTTAAAAAATATTGTATTTTATTGTCAGGGTATGGAGGGGTTGCAGTTATATTCATCAGGTAGTGGGTGCATTACTTCTTGAATATTGTTATCCCTTCCCATGTTTTTTCCCACTTTACCCCTCACCCAAGATGTGGAGTATATTTCCAACCCAGTGTCTGGTGAGTATGGCCTTTACACTGGTTCAAATATATGAATAAATGCACATACGATGCACCAGGTATCAACAGAGGATAAACCCTAAGGAAAGGAAAAAAGAAAAGGTAAAAAAGGGCAAAGATATAACTTCACATAGTATATTAAAAACAATAGCCACAAGGGTAAATCTCCTGTTTCCCTATCCTGGAGTTCCTTTTGCCTAGGCTCTTCCTAGACGGCCGTATGTACATAGCTTTTGAGCTATTGCGCTCTTCTGCTAGGATCCTTACAAATGAGGGAAACCATGGAGCCTATGTTCCTTTGGGTCTGTGAATATGAGTTTTTCCAAGACTTTCCATTGCCTTACAAATGGGGCGATGTCATTCTTTCTGATGGCAGCATAGAATTCCATTGTGTAAATATACCACATCTTCTTGATCCATTCATCTAGCAAGGGGCATCTTGGTTGGTTCCATATCTCAGCTATGATGAATAATGCTGCATTGAGCATGGTAGGTTTAGTATGGCCTTCTTTCTGTACTTCTGGATAAATGCCAAGGAGTGGGATTGCTGGGTCACAGGGGAGCTCTGTGTTTAGTCTTTTGAGGAACTGCCATACTGCTTTCCAGAGTGCTTGAACGAGTTTACACTCCCACCAACAGTGTAGTAGTGATCCCTTCTGTCCACATCCCGGCCAGCATCTGTTATTGGATTTCTTTTTTTTTTGGCTTGAACTCAGGGCCTGAACACTGTCCTTGGGCTTTTCTCAAGGCTAGAGCTCTACCACATTAGCTACAGCACCACTTCTGGCTTTTTCTACATATGTGGCTCCAAGGAATTGAACCTGGGTCTTTGTGCATGCTAGGCAAGCACTCTACCACTAGGCCAAACTCCAGGCTGTTATTAGATTTCTTGATAATGGCCATTCTAACTGGATTGAGGTGGAATCTTAAAGTTGTTTTGATTTGCATTTCTTTTATTCTTTGCCACTTTTAATATGCCTCCCAGCTCAGGAGGAAAGAGCATTTGAGACAAGAACTAGGCAGAGTCCATTTTAGATTATAAGCAGCCCTTGCTTGACACTCTTGATGAGTTGCAGTACCTCCCTAATTGAGACAGAAATACACAGCTGCGCCCCTACGTAGCTTTTCTACTACCATCCATTTCATTGTCCCAATTATTATAGGGCTGTTACAGGCTTAGATATGAAAGCAAAACAATATTGAAACAAGGGCAAAATAATTGAAGGTGGTCAGGGATTAGATAATTATGTTTGAAAAGTTATATTATTAGAATCTAGTACAATTGTGTTGGAAACAAGAGAATCAGGGAGTTTAACTTATTTAATAAATTCCAGGTTAGGTAGTGATAAATATCACAAGACAGGTTCAACCAAAATACTGTTTTATTTGTGGTGATTTGATGTGTTCAGAGGAAAGAGTACACAGATTTCTGAGCTGTTCCATGAAATCCCTGAACAATATTCTGTTTTTTTCCCTTACCTGCTTCCTTGAGGCTAGGTTGCAGCTCTTGGGCTCCCCATTTAACTAGAATAAACTAATAATAATAATTTTAAAAAAGAATTAGAGCCTGTAATCCTAGCTACTCAAGAGGTAGAGAGATCTAAGGATCATGATTTGAAGTGGGGCTGCTTAAGTGGTAGAGTACTAGCAAAATGAAGCTCAGGACAGAACACTAAGAGGAAGAAGGAGAAGGAGGAGGTAGAGGAAGGAGAGAGAGTCAGAGGGAGAGAGGGGGGGAGGGAGAAGAAGTGGGGGGGAGAAGAAAGTATTAGAAAAGTTCAAAGTCTAAACTTAAATGAAATGGTAGCAAATCTATTCTGCACAGATGATAGATGTGAGGTTATATCCAGGCTTCTTCCCAAGGGATTTAATGGTCAACTCAAATGAGTCCTATGCCTGTCTATTCACCAATCACTGGCAAGGAGAATTCACTCTGGAACGAGAGATGGGACATTCTCCTCCAGCCTGGAACCACACAGAAGAAGCACCAACCCACAGCTAAAGCAAAGACTGCTGGCAAGATCAGGAAGATACCCCATCTCCTTTGCTATATTTGCAAATTTGAAACAGCCTGCTATATATTTTTAATCTTAAGAAATAATGGGGTTTTGAGGGCTTTAAGATCATTTTCTACTGGAGAATGGGAAGAATTTTTTCTATGCCTTTCCCTGGACGTTTTCTATTTAAATTTTTATATTTGGTTCTATATTCATGACTTGTTAATTTTTCTGCATAGTATGATATAAAGCCATTTTTACCATAGAAATATCTATTTTTTTCCATCTTAAACTACCTCTTTACTTTGTAGAATATCAGCCAGGTCATGCTTGGTTCTACCTCTGAATTCTCTTTATCAGTTGCTGTATGTACTTTCTCATCTATGTCACTGACTTCATTGCCATGGGTTTCTGGTTAGTTTTAAAATTGGATAAAGCCCTGTGACTTCACTCTTACAGAACTTGCTTTTGCCCAAGGTCTTTTGGCCAAAAATAAATTCTAGTATCAGTTGGCTGGCTTGTATTTTTTATTGATATTATGATAAATCTGCAGGCCATTTTGGGAAGAGTTTCCATCTTAATAATATGCAGTCCTCCAAGTCTTGCATGTATTATGATATATTATTTAGATCTGTAATCACTCTTGTTAAATATGTGTGTGTGTGTGCGCGCGCGTGTGCCCACATGTGTGTGCTCGCACGAGCCAGTTCTGGGACCTGAACTTAGAAACAGGGTGCTGTCAGTGAGCTTATTTTTGCTCAAGAATAGTGCCCTGCCACTTGAGCCCCAGCTCTGTTTCTAGCTTTTTGATGATTATTTGGAGATAACAGTCTCTCAGGGTTTCCTGCCTGAGCCATTTTCAAACCACAACCCTCAAATCTCAACCTCCTGAGTAGCTAGGATTACAGTCATGAGCCACCAGCACCCAACTACTCTCATTCAATTTTAACTCATATTTCATTAGATAAACCCCTCAGTGATTTATAGGCTTGGTTTGATACTCTCATAACTGGAATTGCTTTTGTAATTGTTTCCCAACGGTTTGCTGATACTACATAAACATGTAATTAATTTTTGTATAGTAGCTATTTTCAAACTTCACTGAATTCATTTATTAGTTATTGTAATTGCTCTGTATATACCCTAAGGTTTTCTATGTAAACAATCATGTAATTTGCAAACTGGGATACTTTCACATCTTCCTGTCTGATGCCTATGCCCACGGTTTGTTTTTCTTGCTGTAGCAGAGTAACGAGAGCTCTAGGGCATTGTCGGGGAAAGGGGCTAAGAATCAAAATCCTTGCCTTATTCTTGGGGCTGTATTTAAAGCACATCTCTTCTGTGCATCATATGATAGGAGTTTGATTCACTTTTGTTTTTTGTCTAACAATCCCTGCCATGTTACTAGGATGCCTTATGTCTCTAGATTTTGTTCTATGGTAAATCTCTGCTAGGAGAGCTCAAGGTTTCTACTGGGTTTGACAAATGAGGGAGACTCTTGGGCCTATGCTCCTTTGAGTCTGGCTTACTTCACTTAATATGATTTTTTCTAAGTCTTTCCATTTCCTAACAAATGGGGCGATGTCATTCTTTCTGACAGCAGCTTAGAATTCCATTGTGTATAAATACCACATTTTGTTGATCCACTCATCAACTGAGGGACATCTGGGTTGGTTCCATATCTTTGCTATGGTAAATAGTGCTGCAATGAACATCATTGTGCTAGTGGGTTTAGTATGTCCTTGTTTCTGGACGATTGGGTAAATGCCAAGTAATGGAATTGCTGGTCATAGGGGAGCTCTATGTTTAGCCTTTTGAGCAACTGCTTTCCATAGTGGTTGAACGCCAACTCTCGCTCTCTCTTAAACCATGTCCCCAGTCTTCTTTTGTCTGTTAGTCTGTTTGTTTCATTTGGTTTCATTTCATTTCTAAGACAGTCTCCAGCTAAGTTTTACCTGGGCTGACTAAGAACTTGTAGTTCTCTAAACCCTGGCTCCCTATGGTAGCTGATATTAGAGAGATGCACCACTATATCTGGCATTTCTATTCTTTTCTTTCACATACTTTAGATTGCTCTTTTGACATTATGAAATACAATATGAATTAATCAATATAAACAATGCCATCTATGTGCTAACAATGTCAAAAATGTTTACCATAAAGCATTTCATGAGGAAACAATCATGTTACAATTTGCCTGGAAAATGTCAGTATTGTATAAAAAACAAAGTCACGATGTCTATTCTAGATTAAAAGGGATCTAGCATCAAATGAGATCTAACAACCAAATGCTCAGTAGGACCTATTTTATGTATGTTTGCTGTTCCCGAGGCTTCAACTCACAGCCTGGCTGCTGTCTCTTAGCTTTTCCACTCAAGGATGATACTCCACCATTTGAGCTATAGTTCCATATCCAGCTTTTTGGTGGTTAATTAGAGAAAAGAGTCTCACAGACTTTCCTGCCCAGGCTGGCTTTGCATGAGATCCTTCAAAACTCCATCTCCTGAACAGCTAGGATTATAGGCATGAGTCACCAGTATCCAGCAATGTATGATTCTCGATCATATTATAGACACATATTTTTTATCTAGCTAGGACAGACTGGAAAACATAAATATGCACAAAATACCTGAAATAGTCTTCTATCAACATCAAATATCTGAGTATCATTTCCTATTGTCTTATTCATGAGTAAAACCTAATATTTAATGGTGAAAATTTGTTACCTAAGACATATTCTCAAATTGTTAAAACTAAAAGCCACTCATGAGGTTACTATATCTGAATTGTATACTGGTATACTGTATATACATGTATTTGTTTATTTGAAATAGGGAAGGGAAGGGGGAAAAACAAGATGCCTGGGATGGGGAGAGGGGAGGAAAGGGGGACAAAAACATGAAAAGGGGTATCAAGGTTCGAGAAGTAATATACCCTACTGCCTGACAAATGTAACAGTAACCCCCTCTGTGCATTATCCCGACAATACAATACAATAAAAAAGTTCAAAAAAACTAAAAGTCACATTTGCATTGATATACACATCTAAATATGTATGAATGGATATAAATAATATATATATGAGCGTCTTTCTTTGTGTCTGTGTGGAACAGAATGTAAATTTGAAAAAATGATTAAAATTGTTGAGTTTAGCTGAAGAATTAAGTTTGTTGTTCTAGTCTTGATTTTCTCAATAGACATAATACAAACATGCCCCAAAATATACTTATGAAAAGTGCACATCATTGCATTCTTCTTGGAAATTTTCTATGGCATTTAAAACCTTTTGCCCCCTGCCAGTTCTGTGGCTTGAACTCAAGGACTTTCATTCACTGGGCTTGCTCCCAACTGGTGAGCATTTTCTCAGCTTGCTTGCTCACAGTTGGCAGAGAACCACTTGAGTCATGCCTCAAACCTGGCTTTTTATTGGCTAATTGGAGATAAGTCTTCAGAACTTTTCTTCCCTGGCTGGCTTTCATGTGTGATCCTCCAGATCTGACCTCCCGAGGAGCTAGGGTAACAGGTGTGAGCCTCCAGGGCCTGGTTTAAGGTTGAAAACTTATAAATAAAATTTGGGGTAAAAGATAGCAGTGATCAGAGACTAGATTATATAGATTCAGTGTTTATTTTTCATGTCTCATTAGTTTTCTATTCTAAAACTAATGTTGCTGTTACCTCCTGTCTCTTGGGGGCAGATATCAGAATGAAAGTAAATTTCTTTGGCCTAAAATTTCCTTTTCTTTTTGTTGGTTGCAGGACTTGAACTCTGGGCCTGGGCATTGGCCCTGAGCCCTTCAGCTCAAGGCTACCACCCTACCCCTTGAGCCACAGCGTCATTTCCTAAAATTTCTATTTTTACAAGCTCTAACTCTTCTGATATGCTACGATGAAGCATCACAGCTCTGGGCTGGGAGACCTTCCTGCCCCAGGCATAGATTTCTCCTTGGGAATGGAGAGATGTTAATCCTAGACTTGTTTGCAGACAGGGTGAGGTCTGTACCCCGCTCCACCCCACTGCCCTTCCTTCAGGAAAGGGCCAGCAAGCTTGCAGTGATCTCCAGCTCAGACACAAGCCTGAGTCCTTCCTTGTGAAGATCTGAATTACTGGAAGTTGTTTCATGGGCTGAGATGATAGGATCTGGGGCCAGCTGGCAAGAAAGGACTCCAAGTAGATCCTCTCTCCCTCCCCCACCCCCAAATTCCCCATGGGCCTGGAGAAACTGGCTATGGAGTTGGAAAATAAAAATATTTTAGACCCTCCAAGTGCAGACCTCACTTCTTCACATTGGTTGGTTGACAGTGTCGTTGGTGGGGTGGTGGGAGAGCAGGATCCTGGTGGTTTTCTTCTGTCTCCCATTTAGAAGGCCTTATGCCCCTTTTCAGGATGAGAAAGCTGGAGGATTGTTGGATAAACACAGTGGGAAATCCAGAGAGAAGCAAGACTTCCTGTGAACTTGGCTGTGGGGGTGGCTATCGTGATTAATTGGAACATTACAAACAGATGCAGTCATATTTGCCTTCCAAGCTAGTAACGCCAGCTTTTGTGGAGCAGTGGTCAAAGGTATTTTCAAAGTCAAAGTGTTACCACTTTTTTCCAAACCTGCAAAACATACACTCATACATGCAGTTCACAGAAATGTGCTCCAAGTCTCACTCTTCTGATTTCTCCCTCCTTCCCAGGTTCGGCACACTATCTCCCTCCCAGGTGGGGAAGAGGGAAAAATGCTAACTGGAGCAAAGGAAGACTCAGGAAGAGCAGCCTGAAGAAATTTGCATTTGCTGCAGTGACTTCTTCCTCCAATAGACCCTCTGTCTTCCTTTACTCACCCTTCCCCAATGAACTAATGGGTTCCCATAGTACATAGAAGGCTCTGGTTCTATAGAAAAATAATTTGGAAAAATTGAAATAATGAAAATAATCCTGACTTCAAATAAAAGCTGTCATTTTCATCAAGTGATTCAGGAGAATTAGGCATTTCCCTGAATTAATGAGGTTTTGCATCCAGTCTCTTTGCCAGAAATCACACATACTTAAGGTGTATTTGGAGAGATTTGTTTCATTGGGAAAAGCGGAGATGTTCTACATAGGGAAGTACTATTTGACAAGTAATGAGGAATTGGACATTCAGTAGCCAGGAATTATGCTTTTGGTGTCATTTTAATGGTTTAAGCATCTTTATTACTATATAAATCTACATTTCAAAATGCAAAATTATGGAAATTGACTCTTGGGAATGTCTTTATTGCATTGTGACTGGAGAGAGTTTGGCACTGACCATGGGAAGAATAGCAATTAGAAGTAAAGTATCCTTGAAAAACTTATCCATTTGCATTGGCACCACATAGCACCTCTGGTCCTGTGATAATATCATGGTCTAGGTATACTATCTAGAAATAAATTTTAGCAATGTGCTCAATACTTGGCTGCACCACAGGGTGGTGGAATTATGGTAGGGTAACATCAAAAGGCAGGTCCCTTTGCTAATAACTGGGTCTGCATTTTAACAGCTTCTGTCCCCATCCTGCAAACAGGAGTAGAAACCTCTTTATGGAAGAAAAAAGAAAGCACCAAGAATTTGTTGTGTCCACATCAGGAAGGCACACTAATGTGGATAAGACTAATTTGCAGATAGCCTAACCACTAATTCTACCTCCTTTTTAAAGGAGGTGAAAAATGGCTCCATGAAAATACTGTATTGTGCATTCTCTGAATATTTGAGCTTCCTGACTGGCATTCTTTTCTAGATTGGGAAGGAAGCTCAACTCAGCTCAGTTCTGCCAATACATGAACTCCTAAGAAAGAGGCCAAAAGTAGGGGAGACTTTTGCAGACTCCCAAACTTAGGAGGACTGGGGGCAGTTCTAGCCTCTCTGTGACTTAGAGGCAGAGGCAGAGAGGAGAAGAGTAGAAAAAAATGGGATAAGGACTAATTGAATGCCAAGGTCATTGTTCTGGTTAAATCATTTCTTCCTGGAAAGAGAGTTTTTTTGTACTTAACCCCATGACCCCAGATTTCCAAGACATTATCAGCTCCCAGGAACTCTCTGGGGCCTTCTTATATTATTTACCAGGTTTTCAGGCCTAGGGACAGAAGGATGTGAGAGGAAATTCCTCAAGTGGGACACAAAGGAAAATCAAAGGCAAAGCAAAAGCTTTTAATATGCTGCTCACACAAATCTTCCACTGAAAATTATAATCAGCTAAACAGATGCCATATTTTTATTGCTTGCTTCAAAGCGAAAGTATGTTTCCTATGGTTTCTATTTTATTTTTTTTAATTGTCATTTGGAGAGTACTTAAATGGAAAAGCATAGGAATGAAACAAAATTATAACTAGACAAGTTAATTTAGCCTTTTATAAGCCTACCTCTGTGCCCAGTTGTATGCAAGATTGTCCTTAAAGTTATCCACCATGAAAGGACCAAGGCTTTCTCAAGACTCACTGTGCCCATACTCATTGTTGGATTGCTCAGACCAAATCAGACTGTTTTAACCTGCTTTGCAATCTTGTGATTGGTGGCCTAGGAAACAGAATCCGCATAGAGGCCAAGTGACCATGGACACAGCACAGACGTGGGGTAGGATGAGCCTGACACCTGGATGATAGACACAACAAAACTGGAGGTGAACAGAGTCTCAGAGGAAGAAGATTAGTGCCAGTGGCTCAGCATGTAATTCTTGATACTCAGAAGGCTGAGATCTAAGAATTGTGATTCAAAGCTAGCCTGGGCAGGAAAAATCCCTGAGACTTTAATGTCCAATTGAGCAGCACAAAGCTGCAAATGGAGCTGTTGCTCAAGTGGTAGAGCATTAGCTTTGAGTGAAAAGGCTTAGGGGACAGCACCCGGATCCTAAGTGCAAGCCCCAGTACTGACACAAAGAAAAGAACGAGGGTAGGGAGAGAAGGGGAAAGGGAAAAGGAGGAAAGGGAGAGGGAAAATGGGGAAGAGGGAAGATAAAGAGGAGGAATAGGAGGGGGAGGAGGAGGAGGAGGAGGAGGAGGAGGAGGAGGAGGAGGAGGAGGTAGCACAGTCTAGCCAGAGATCTTTCTAAAGGAAAGACTCAATCAGTCTTGATGATCTCTGGGGACACAGGGGCAAATCTGTATTATGTGGCCCTAGATGAGCAAAAAAGGAATCAAGAATTAGTTCCAAAAGAGGAGGGGCATTTTGCTAGGGTGTCTTAGAAGGTGGAGAAATTCCCGACCTTGGCATATCTTTAGTACACACAGGGTGGCTATTGCTGGGAAGGCTGTGGGCAGAAAGGGCTGGTACACTGTGTAGATGGCTGAACCAGAGCAGAGAGTCTACCGTAAGCATTGACTTAGAAAAAGGAAGGAGGTTTTCTGAGAGCAGCATTTTGAGTTCCCAGCAAAGGCACATTCTGAAAAGATTATTGTACAGAAGTTCTGAAGGTAGGGGCACTTAATTGATTCCATTCTCTGTATTTCTCTGGTACAGTATTCAACAGATGAATGCATGCATGCATGCATGCATGAATGAACAAATAGAGATCTGCTCTGTAAGGAAGATGACAGGGTATTCTATCTCCTAAGCACAAGAGATAAGCACAGGAGAAATGCTAAATAAGTATGTTGGGGCAAGATCAAGTATGCAATAGACACACAAACTAACAAAACAATATATTTTTTTTTAAAAAACACACATGTTCCAGCCTTAGCATTGGCAATGGTTATATCAGACTCCCAAGATTCCCCTAGAGAGTACCCTCCAAATCTCTTCAAATATCTCAAGTTTACCCCTCCTTCCTTACACTCTAAATTCCCCAAAGTCATATCCAAATATCCTCCAGCTCAGGATGATTTTGAAGTTTTCTGGGAAATCTCTTCAACACTTAATCCTTTCTGAATCCAGTTGATCATCACCATTGTCTACCCAGTATCCCAGAATCCTGGCTGAGACAGCACTACATTTGATGGTCTCCATCTTGACCACAGAGCTGTTGATACGAAGCAGGTTCTTTGCTATGATTTGTACTTCCAAGCCTCCCTTGCCACTAGGTAAGAATGCAGAACAAATGTGATGATAGAAGCAGTATGTCTCACTAATGCATTGTCATGATTAAGACGTACATTTCCCCATTCTCTCTCTTTTTTTAATCAACTGAATGAAGAAAAAAAGTCCTCCTACCTTCAGATGATGAATGAAGAGGATTCTGAGCTCTAGCAGAGGAAGAAATAAAGGCAGCAGTCTGGATGTAATAGAGGACACTATTTAAAGGGAGTAAGAGAGGGTACTTCAAAAGTGTGCCTTAAAGGGAGGGACCTGGCTCAAGAGCAAGGTACCCAAATTAAAGTTCCAACAAAATTCAATGTTTTCATGAAATGAAACTCAGGTGTTATCTTATAGCTAGGGGACACATTGCTCAGAGAGTTTATAGAACCCTCTTTCTTCCAGATAGGCTGTATCACATATGTCTGTATCAGTGCGTTAAAGGGACCCAGAGTTTAACCTTCTGGACTTCTGGGTCCAGGTATGTAATAACCATCTGACCCTCCCACACTTCCTGGAATGGCTGCTGTTCTTTGAGAAACCCAATATGGGTTTATATATTGTTTCTGCGAGACTCACAGGTTCACTCCTGGGTTGTATTTTTGTCATATGACATGATCAATTTATAAACTGCTCAAGAAGTCTGGTGTATATTGTCACATGTTGAAGTTTGTACCTTACTTCCTTGCACAAGACCAATAAAAACCTTGGTTAGAAAGTGGCTCAGGGGACAGAGTGATAGCTTTGATCTGAAGAGTTCAGGGACAGCGCTCAGGCCCAGAGTTCAAGCCCCATGACCAACCAAAAAAAAAACCCAAAAAACAAAAAAAAACAACAAAAATCCTTAGTTAGTGGAATGTTGGGATCTGAAGTTGGTGGAAGGCAAAAGAGGAGAAGGAGGAGGAGGAGGAGGAGGAGGAGGAGGAAGGAGAGGAAGTCTGGCTGAAGACAGCACTTTTACTTGATTTCTTTTTGTACCAAATACCTCTAAATGATCCGAAGCCTTCTGTGTCCTGGCCTCCATGTCTCTTGTGAAGCTAATTGAAAGGACCTCCAGGATATTGAAACAAAAGCCATATAATGAATGATTGTTGTCCTTAATGTACTATGTTGTCTCTCATCTCCTTTGCTGTCCCTTGGTTATCTCATATTGGTATAGTATCTCACTTTGTTATCTGATATATTGAATTTATTTGTATTTGGATGTTTGAAATTTGATAGGGAAGGGGGGAAAACCAAGACGGGTGGGGGGTGTGGGGGAGAGGGAAATGGGTACCAAGACATGTGAAAGGGTATCAATGTATGTGAATTAATGCACCTTCTATCTGGCAAATATCATGTAACCCTTTTACTAATTACAATAAAAAAATAGAAAAAAAAAGAAAAGAAAGGGATTTTAGATCTATCTAGCCTGGAAAGGATATTCTAGATGGTGAACAGTCCTCATCTACTCCACTCATCACCACACAGTCGCAGTCATTTGGTCTTTCTTCCTCTCCTATAAGCATGTAGGCCATGTGGTTTCTCACCTCTACCTTACCTCTAGCCCACCTATCACTTGTCACTCGTGACCTCTTTCCATGGACATCTTCTCCATGTGAAAATTCAGTCAGGATCAATGGATTATTTCCTGTTTTCTGAGGAATTAAACTCCTCTTCTCATTCCACTGCTCTTATTTTGTGGATAGACTTTGCCGTTCCGTCCTCTGCTTTGAGGAAAAGCTTTGGCTTTCATCTCTGTACTGCTGATCACAGGAAGAAGGAAAAATGCTTAGGGAAGTGTTCCCAAATTTGAGAAAGCCCCTTAACCTAGTTCCCCTGCCTTCAGCCTCTGGGTGAGAAGACAAAAAGGAAATTTCTACTTTGTTTGTGTGTTCTGTTCAACCTGTTCTTATTTGTTAAATGTAACATGACTTGTACAGTCCATCTGAAAGTTCTTGGAAAATCATGTAGTCATGGACTCAATGGGAAACAGGAAATGCTTCCACTATTACTAGGCCACCAGGTTTTCTCCAGTGACCCATTCTGAAGTGGTCATTCCTACCTCAATGGCATTAGGGCAACAGATATGAGGTCTATACCACCTTAGTGCCCCTAGGGAAAATGATAATTAATCTATGGCTAAAGGATCTGTCTGAGAATAGGCTAAAGTATTATGTCTGCTTATAGGTGTTATTTTTGTGCATTAGTCTAGCAAGCACTGGAGAAAAGCTTCATTTGCCCGTGGAATTCCAGAAGCAACTCAACTACTAGTGTATACACACACACACACACACACACACACACAAACAAAAAAACACCAAAATGCCATTTGATGTATCCATTTCATTCTTATATACTTACTTAACAGATACACATTTGTTGAGTTCAAAGGTCCATGAAAAAAATATATAAATATGCATTAATATATCCACTAGATATTTATTGTGTGTACCATTTAATCCATTCACCAATTACCAGAGTGGTGCAAAAAGAAGGCCCCAGTATGGCCCAATAACATGACCAGAGAACCCAGTAACTCCAGCTCTTTTTTCTTTTAATTTTTATTGTGGGGGTAATGTATAGAGAGGTTACAGTTACATTCAGCAGATAGTAGGTGCATTACTTCTCACACATTGATACCCTTTCTCATGTTTTTGTTCCCATTTCCCTCCCCCCACCCCTCCCAATCATCTTGTTTTCCCCCCTTCCCTTTCCTATTTCAAATAAACATATATACAACATACCAGGTAACAAAGTCAGATACAGTAACAATATGAGATTAACCAAAGGGCAACAAAAGAGAAATAATATAGTACATTAAGAACAGCAATCACACACGATAAAGCTTTTGTTTCCATATCCTAGAGATCCTTTCATATATGACCTTATGTACCTAGGTTTTGTGCTATTGTAATCCTCTGCTAGGAGAGTCCTAGATGTGTACTAATTATTACAAATGAGGGAAACCATGGAGCCTATGAGTAACACCAGCTCTGTGGATAAGGTGATGTGATATTTCTGTAATAGGTGCTCTCTCAAACTGCCAAAAAAGGTGAAGGGCGATTCTGTTTCTTGCATTCTGCAGATTCTCTCTTCTCATAAATCAGTGCATCAGAGAGCAACAAGAGAATCAACAGCAAAGGCCAATTTGACTTCAAGGAACTAGGAAGAATAATTTAGCCAAGTGGCCCCAGACTACCAAGAAATCCCATCTTGGAGCCAGAAGATCAGAATGAGAAATCAAAGGAAGCTTCAGCCATCTTCCCAGTCTGCCTTCTTGAAGAGAACAAAAGGAGACTAAGAGCTTAATTAAGTTAGTAATGAATGCCCAGGGACTCAAGAGCTGCCTTTCCCTAAGAAATTCTCATATTTAAATCTTACCTTGTAGCTTTCAGTTGGCAGAAGGGTTGACCTTAGAAAGCATGAATTTTAAATAATTGCTAAAGAAAAACATTTTGTTTTAAAGATTATACTAACTTCTTTTCCAGATCAATGGTAACTTCTTGAATTTACAAAAAAAAATCCTTTCTGAAGCTCTATGCTTGTAAACTAAATATTAGGCCTCTCCAACCTCACATGATATTAACCAGGAGATCATATCAGTGAGGAAATGAAAGCAATTGTCCCTCTGATGAGAATCACAGGTGCCTGCCGGCCCTGCAGACTGTAATCATATGTATACCAGCTTGGGGAGAGCGGATTACATGTGCAGAATTAGAGCTGAACCAGATTTCCAGCACTTGATCATCCAGTTCTCTCTATTTTCTTTTTTATAAACTCGGTCTCAAATAATACAGGGACTCAGAGCCTACCATTTTCCTTAACTCAGTTTCATCCACAAGGAAAATGCAATACTCTAGCCTTCTGTGTGGCCAAACACCACACTTCAGTGACTAGCGTCACAACTGAAAAGATGGATCAAGATAGGTCTGTGTTCAAGTCCTGGTTCTATCATTAGCTATTGTGACACTGGCTGCGTTATTTTACTTCTTGAAATCGCTGTCATTTACTGAGTGAATAATGCCATCCTACAAGGACCTTGAATTCAATATAAGCCAAACCAAGGTCCACTGTGAAGGCCATGAGAGGACTATGCTGGTTGGTGTGCTTGCATGGGTAGAGAACTTGCAAAACAAGTTCAGAAAGAACAGATTAATTTGGCTCACAGTTGAAGAGATGTCAATCCATCATGGTTGAGAACAGGTGGTACAGCAGAGCCAGAAAACAGAGACACCTCTGCTAGTGAGCTTTCTCTTTCCTCTCCTTTCACTCCATCTGGGCTCCCAGCCTATGGGATGGAACTGCCCACGTCAGGGGTGGGTCTTCTCCTCTTAATTAATCCTCTTTAGAAATACCTTCACAGACACACCTAATGATGTGCTCTACGAACATCCTAGGTACAATCTAGTCAACTTGACAGTCATGGTTAAACATCACAAGGAATATTCTACTGCTGCTGACCTACTTGCTTTGGAAGTGCTTCCATTCATCTCTGTGAAAGCAAGTAGAGGAACCAGCTGGTCACCAAAGGCCCATTCAAACTAACAACTAAGGGGTCATTGCTGAGTCTCTTGCAAGAGATTCTAGCTAGGTCTCTAGCTCCCCAGTTCTAATTTTCTAGAGCCAGTCTGGAGAGGTGGTAAGTTCTCTACCCATGTATCTACCCATGTAAGCATATAAGAAGAATCCTTCTATTAATAACAATAAAAATATATGGGAAAAAAGAAGAACATCTGGCAGGGAGTAGGGTAGAAAAGATTCATTTGCCAACTGAGCTGAAACTATAAGTCATTTGGAGACTACTTCCAATAAAAAAACAAAACTTCCATAATACACTTTTTCCCAGGAATTGACCATTGTTGTTACTAGCAAGTAGTCACCTAGAAGACGTGGACACATTATCCAAACTAAAACAAAGCAAGTCTGGGTCTTACAGGTAGGAAAGTGGTGTGGGACCAGGTCAGATGCTTGCCAAATGCTGCTGGTGGTGCATTTGAATGCCCTGGTAAAAAGAGCCAGCTGCTCTATTTGATTGGGAGAATCTGAGCAGAAAAGTAAATGCTGGGTAAGAACTGAAGAGGACTGAGAGTTTCATCAAGCCAGGTGCTGATGGCTCACACCATAATCCTAACTACTTTAACTGATCAGAGTTCAAATCTAGCCCGGGCCACAAAAGTTGGTGAGACTCATATCCAATTAGCTAGCAAAAAACTAGAAAAGCACTAGCCTTCAGTATGAGGCTTTGAGTTCAAGCACCAGTACTGCTACAGAAGACACTCCTTTTTCCCTCAGATGTGCTATATGTAAATCTAGATTGACTTATTTTACTATTTGATTTATAAGCATAGAGCTTCAGAAAGGATTTTGGGGGGATCCAGGAGCAATGAGTGGCTCTGATCACGATCTTATCATTTAATGTTACTCTATCAACGTGGTATTAGGGGAATATTTCAGCCCCCATGGGAGGCTATGACCGCACTGGTTCTATGCAGGTGATTTCTGGCTCTCTCTGTGCTCCTGGGCTCCCAAGAAGTCAGAAAAATACCTTTCCGTTTTCAATGCAGCTGCTTATTGAAATCCCATCTTTTCTACTAATGAGAAGACAGACTCACGGTGGTAAGGTAACTTGCTACAAGGCAATACATGCATCTTGACAGGTGCTGGCTATGGAATTTTGAGTATCAAACAGAAATATCAGTCTTTGCAATTGTTGGCCCTGAATTGAAATCCTACTGATTATCAGTGTGATTTTAAGACAAGTTACATAACTCTCTGTACCTCAGGTTCCCCAACTATTAAATAAGGTGAGAACAGACACCATTAAATAGCTAAGTGAGTGGACTGGGAGTGTGGCTCAAGCGGTAAGGGTGCTTGTATAGCAAGTTCAAAGTCCTGAGTTCGAACTCCAGTACCACAAACAATAGAAAAATTAAAAAGGGAGAAGGAACAGAGGGAGAGGAGGAAGGAAGAAGAAGGAGGAAGAAGGGGACAATAAGGATGATGATAAAGAGGAGAAGAAGGGGAAGAGTTAGAAATGGCTTGTGCACCGTGCCTTCAGTGGCCAATCTAGGCATTAGTAGCTGTTAAAGAGAAGAGTAGGAAAGAAGAGCCCCAGAGAAAGCACAGCTCAAAGACTAGCTTCCTTCTGTGGGTCACCAAAGATCTAGCCTGGCTGCTCTTACTTCCTCAGAGAAATGCCCTGCACTCAGCAAAACAGAGACAGTGCAAGGTAACCAGGAAAGCTAGAGAAGCTGAAGAAGGATTAGACCTGCTTGTTTCCTGGGAGGAGCAATCATGAGAAAGCCTTCTTATGTGGCCTCCCTCTTGAAAAATGACTTTGGCTTTTCTGGCCTATGGCCTTTGCCAAGAGCCAGCCTTGATCTGGGTTATAGATTTTCCTCCGAAAAATGACCTTAACAGAGCTGTTCTAGGAATTGATAATGAGCAGTGGGAGAAATGTTAGTCCAGAAGACACCATGTATCCGCCCAGCTGTGCTCTCCTGGAGGCCAGAGGCCTCCACTTCCGGTGGGGGCTGAGGAATGTGAATTACAGAAACAGTGCTTCTCTAATGGTTTTGCTCAGCTTCCTCAATGCTGACTGGCAGAACCCCTCTCCAAGCACACACACACACACACACACACACACACACACACACACACACACTCAGTGCTGACTAGGCCCACAGGATTGAGCCCCCGGAGCGCACCAGTGTTCACCCGTGCTCGGTATGGTCAAGGCCTGGTGTTTCCTGCATGCTGGAGAGGAACAGGTGATGGGAACACCCTTCCTGCCCACACTGATTGGCCCAGAGCTGAGCCAAAGTGCACAAATAAGCTGATAGAAGCTCAGGTTAAAGAGTAAGAAGTGTCTAGGGAAGGAAAACCAATCACTTCTGATGGCAGCCATCCCAGGCCTCATGAAGTAGGTGGGATTGGCACTGGGCAGAAGTGGCATGGGTTGGCACAGTGGAAAGTCTCCAGAGTGGGTGGAGCAGAGATAGGAATGAACTAGGAAGTAGGGCAGGGCCGCCATTGCTACAGTAGGTATCTGAGGGGTTTGTGGGAGGTGGTACTTACTACCAAAATGGTAGGTTAGACCCTGAGTTCTCTGGGAAGTCATGGAGAGAGGCTGGGGAATTTGAGGTGCTCTGCACCTGGGCAGTGAAGGCCATTGGTTGGATCCCAGTGACATGGGCAGAGCATGCTAATATCTGTGGGGGACATCAGGCCTGAGAGTCCTCCCAGGATGTGTTCTCTCTCCTCCATGCCGTCCCAATACCTTCCCCCAGGTGGAAGATATCCTAGAATAAAAGGCAGTCCTAACCTGCCACTGCCTTCCACAGCCAGTGCCTCAATCTCTCAATCATTTTGGGGACATTTGGTGGCCTTGTCAATGGTCAGAACCAGACGCCTGTTACACGAATGGTTCTGACTTGCAGCAGGGTCTCGGGGTCCCCCTCAGGGGCATTTGGGGGAGTCTGCCACTATGTCTCTAAACCCACAGCCTTGATGTGAGGAACTTGTGGTAGTGGTTGGGTCCCAGAATCTGCTTAAAGCAGGAGCTGCCCTGATACTTGGCACACAGAGACCTTTCCCACAGACAGTGGTCTTTGCTCAGTGTTTGCAAGGGCAGCATGTGGATAGAGCTGTCCATTCTGGTCACTGCCCTTGGCCTCACCCTCAGCCTCCCCCACACCGATGATGTCTACTGTTGGCTCAAAAGGCTGCTGGAAAGTTCAGTGTGGTTCACGATGATGGCTGACAGCACAAGTGCCCTGTGTTCTGTGCCCCGGTTCAGGAGTAGACAGGGTTGCTATTGCCAGCATCCTGTCTGGGATGTGTAAACTCAGTGTAATTCAGTGGAACTCAACTCAAGGATTTATGGAACCCCACTGTAAGAAGCAGGCCCTGGGCTGAGCTCAGATATAACTAGAAGCAGATCCAGACTCAAACAGTAACCTTCTCAAGGGTAAGACAGGAACAGAAGGGTGATGACAGGAAACTTTGCTGCACACCACACTCATATGGATAGGTTTCCTCATCCCTCCACCTTGTTAACTGTCTCTATTCCTTCCTAACCTTTCAGCTCAGTGGCATTTCCTTGCAGAAGTCTTCCCCTAGCCAGGGGTGACTCAGACAATTCCCAGTTATAGAATCTAGGTTCTACTTGGTAGTGCTTGTCACTGGGGAAAATGTGTGGTTATTTGTGTATCATATCTGCCCAGTGAGGCTGTCAGGAAGTTTAGTGAGGTCAGGACACAGGCACATTTCCTGCAGTGCTCTCTGTTGAGTATTGGCATAGTTAAAAAAAAAAATAAATGAGGGCCAGGAATTTGGCCTGGTGGTAGAGTGCTTGCTTAGCATACAGGAAGACCCAGGGTTGATTCCTAGGTACCACATACATAGAAAAAAGCCAGAAGTGGTGCTGAGGCTCAAGTGGTAGAGCGCTAGCCTTGAGAAAATCCAAGGGCAGTGCTCAGGCCCTGGGCTCAAGCCCACGACTGGCCAATAAATAAATAAATAAAAATTTAAAAACAATGCATCTCTGCCTGGAAGTGAAGGGACACGCGGCTAGAACACTGGTTTTGCAGATGGAAATCCCCCAAAAGGCTGAGACATAGCAGGGGCTGAAGGTAGGAAAGGCCAGGGTGTGTGTAGTAGAAGAACTGCCAGGTGAGAGAAGCCAGGCTTTGGCAAGCAGAGATGGGTGTGGTCTTCCCAGCTGGGCCTAAGCACCTACCCAAACCTCAGCAGTAAAGGAAGAAGCACTGGCGGGTGGGGTGCTTGGCCAAAGCCAGGTTTGTCCAGTGCACAGGAAATGAGTACACTAAAAAAAGAGTGGACACGGGGTGGTAGGCCTTGGATGGTAGGCTAGAGCTAAGATTATTAGGGGAGTCTTGGGGATGCCTCTTCTGGTCCAAGGGAAACTGGACCCAGAAGAAACAATTGCAGGCAGCAGCGATCACCACTCAGGCAGGAAGTAAGGAGACCAGACTGCAAGGCTGGGGATGAGAGCCAGGGGAGAAAGATACCACGGGTGTGAGGCAAGAAAATGGTTCTAGTTCATCCCTCAGCCAGAATGGGAGGGGAAGCTGTCCCAGCCAGCAGTGCCGAGTGTGGCTGGAGAAGGAAAGCCACTGCCTCCTTGGACATGATAGAATTGTACGTATTACTGTTGAACTCCTCTGGCCTCTGGGAGGATGAAGGTGTCAGGGTCCTGGACAGCTGGTGTTTATGGTACAGTGGGTACTGTACATTCTCTACTTACTCCTCCAGACCCACCCTCCGCCCTTCTCCACCCTCCTCTGTATCTCAGGAAGGGGTTCCTTGGTCTGTCAGGCTGGCTGACTCACCTATAGGTTCCATTAGGTTCAGCTGCTTGGTATAATAAAAATCTTATCGGGTCTTTGTCCCCAGTTCTTGGCACAGAGCTCCTACCACCTTTGGTATTTCCTGAGTGATAAGGAATGCTTCATTATAATGAGCTCCTTCTGATCTCACTGAGCACGGGCTCATGAGATGACTCAGTCAGGGCTTCTGTTATAGCTTCTATATGAGGACCGGTTGACAAGAAAGGACAGCACATGTCCAGAGAGGACCCTACCTCAACTCCACAGAGGAAAGAAGGCTGGTGCCAGGGTTATAAAAGAGATCTGGGAGAATGGTGTGCTCAGACAGGACATAGAGCCATGGAGGTTCTGTGACAATGCCCTCTCATACACTCACATCTACACACCTCACAGCACCTGCCCAACACGCCAACCTACTTTTCACTTGACATTTCCTTGGTTCTTATCTTGTGTAATAAACAGCTAATCACAAGAAGTCTCCTGCATTGTTCCAGTAAATTACTGAACATAAGCAGAGATTATGGGAACTCCTATAGCTGTAGCCAAGTTGCACTGCAGTGTAGATTTGGAACTTGTGAGTGACATCTCAAGTCAGGGCAGTCTTAAGCCCCTTACCTGAGGAAGCTTGTGTCAGAATTGAACTCAATGGTGGGATAGCAGTTGGTGTTGAAAAGGGTTGTGAGGTGTGGATAATATTATGAATAAGTTCCAGCCATAGCGAAGTTCTGGTGGTCATAAGTGATCCAAGAGCTCACGTCTACAGATTGGTTGGTGGAGGCCTTATTCCAGCAAATCACTGCTGACTGACTGGTGATCTTTGTCTCCCATCATTCCTAAATTCCAAGATGACTTTAGAAAAGAATGGCTCAGAGCAAAGAACACACATACAAAAATAGAGAATGGGATGCCTAGTTGCCTTTTTGTTTGTTTGTTTGTTTATTAACCATGCTTCTGATTACGTCATGGAGACAAGTAATGAGTAGCTTACCAGCGAAAGCAGTTTTCAAGGTTATCCTTTCCCTAGAGATGACAGCTTTCAGTTTATTGAAAGTGCATTTCTTCCCTAACAACAAAGCAGGTTTTAGTACCTGTTACAGAACTACTGGAAGGCAGGAGATGGTGGCTAGAGGAGAGAGGACTTGGGAAACAAATGGCCCCAATGTCTCCTATCAGACTACTTCAAGTTGACACATCCCCATTAGAGCTGCAGCTCCCATCCAATTTCTCATGGCTACAGCTGTCTGGGCTCCCTTCCTTGCTTTGTCCCTGTTAGTTCTAAGGTCTTCAGTATTCCATGTTGGTTACACACACACATATATATATATGTATGTGTGTATATAGTTATTATGAATTAACTATAAAATAAATATATTTATATATAAATAAATATATAGTTATTGTAACCAAATATATATATAGTTATTGTGAAAGTGATATACAGAGGGGTTACAGTTACATAAGTCTGGTATTGAGTACATTTCTTTTTGAACAGTGCCATCCCCTCCCTCATTTTCTTCCAGTGTTCCCCTCCTGATCCCCTCTCATCCCACCAAACTTGTATAGTTTATTTCCAACATAGTGTCTAGTGAGTTCACCCTTTTCCCCCACCATTTCTGGGCATCTCCTTCCCCTCCTCAAATCAGATCTTGTCCAGAATATTACAGATTACTAGTCTCATCCCCAGAATTGTTCTCCGGGAGGTCAAGAGCAGGGTCCAGGAATTTGCATGTCTACAAGTTCTTAGATGAAAGTGAGGTATTGGCCCATAAGCAAAGGTGTGCTCAGAAGGTTCTTGAACTGATAAATGTGTATCCTTTGCTTCTTGGGCTACTAGTGGACTGGATATCTAAGAGCTCCCATATACACTGGAGCAATGAGAATAGTACTTAACATACCTTTAGAACTTGCTATACAATTTTTTCCAACAGCTTCTTCATGATCTCAATTCCTTGTCTGTCAACCAAATGTTGGGATCTCTAGGTGCATCTAGTGCCCCAGCAAATTCTTGTGACACAACATGTAAGACCTGGGACCCTGAGTGACTGTGTGCTTTTGGTTCTCCAACCTCCAGCTCCAAGCCAATCAATACTGTACTATAGTATGAAGAAGAACAAACTTCTATTTTGTACCATTTGGTATAGACACTGAGATTTACCAGCTGTTTGTCTCCCCAATTATCATTCTTTGCCGAATGTAAAAAAAAAAAAACTTGTGCAAAAAGTTTACAAGAACAAAAGAAATGGAATAAAAACAACCAGACAATTCAAGGCCTGCAGCAATGGGGAAACAGGGCCTCTCCTAGGAACTTTACCCTTTGGGCACTTTCTTTCTACTTCCCCAGATAAAATGAGTTACTGTATTGCTATAACAATCCCCAAATCTCAGGGCTTACTACAATGAAACTGTCCTTCTCAGACACTGTCCAATGTCTGAATTTTAAAATATTTTAATCAATGGGCACTCAATAAACCTTTTTTTGTCAACTAAATTCGGTGAATTAGGCATGAGGCAAAAATCAATTCACTGGACTATGCCTTTCTACCCCAAGCCTAATAGCCTAGAGGTAAGCAGCCATTAAGTTGAGAAAGCAAACCAAAATCAGACAGAATAAGATTATGAGTCCAATTTAAAAAAAACAATTTAGTATATGGAATTGGCTAGAAAGAAACTGGTTGGACACCTCCTAAATTTTGGAAAGAGTTATATTACCAAGGAAGGCAGTTTCTGGGTTGACATTCTGTGGACCATTCTAACATACCTGAAAATTTTCAGTGTTGGTATGTTGCTAACATCGGACTTGGTCAAGAAGTGGCAGAGACAGGAAGTAGCAAAAGCATTGACTGTCAGAGACAGCTAATGCCTCCTTTTCATGTTGGAACATTGTAGTAGCCATCTTAGGTTGTGGTGATAAAAGACTTCAGCCTGGTGTCTTATACTACAAAGCTCTATATCTTCACAGTTCTGAAAGCAGGAAATCCAAGATCAAAGTGTCAGCAGGCTTGGCCTCTTCCGAGACCTCCTACCTTAGCTTACAGATGGCTACTTCTCACTGTGTCTGCCTCATAAGGTCTGCCCTTGTGTGGACAAGTTCCTAGTACCTCTTCAGGTATCCAAATCTCCCCTTCTTGGAAGGATAGGATTTACCCTGACAGCTTCATTCAAAGTCAGCTCTCCTGAGACCCTATTCCACATTGCAGCTACATTCTGAGGTTGTGGGGTTGGGGTTTCATTGTGTGAATGTGGGAACACAATTCAACCTGTTACAGGCATGTTTCCCAGCCCCCTCACATATGGGGATGGTGGCTTGTGGCCAGGTGTACTACTTCCACCTCGGCCCCAAGCTACCTGTGACTTATTTCAGTCTCTGCTTTCCCACCTGCCAGACTGACATAGTGAGTCCAGGGAACGACCCCTGTGGCCCTGGAAGATGGGAAAGCCACAGGACAGAGCTGGCATCATGAGAGCACATATCTGAGACAGTCCTCCACCATTAATGTGTCCAGAACTGTGCCTAAGAACCAAGCTGTCACTGGGTTAAACCTTGTATCTGGGGATGGGGGGTACTTCATTGTGGCAATCAGCAGATTCTCATTAAAATCCACAGATTCACTTTACGCCCAGCCAGGCCTATGTGAGGCAGAGCGGAAGAATGAGCACATCCACACCTGGCATGCTTCTTCATACATTATGACTGGAGCCGTATGGGCTTAGGCAAAAACGTCCAAACATTGACTGAGAAAACCTGGCACCCATCCTCTCAAGCTACATACTCCAGGCAGCAATGAACAAACACACCAGGCAGGCTCCCTTCTGTGCTCTGTGGAATAATCTCTCTAAGTCTGCATATGGCCTTCAGTTCTAGTTAGAAGCACCCTTGTTTATGAAGAGAAAAATATCCTAAAACTTTACAATATGATTTATAGTCTGGATGTTGGTGGCTTATACTTAAAATCCTAACTACTTAGGAAAATGAGATCTGAGGCTAGTTCAAAGCCACTCCTGACAGGAAAGTCTTATCTCCAGTTATCCACCAAAGAGCTGGAAGTAGAGATGTGGCTCAAGTGATAGAGCATTAAGCAGAAAGCATGAGGCTCTGAGTTCAAGCTCAGTCTCTCTCTCTCTCTCTCTCTCTCTCTCTCTCTCTCTCTCTCTCTCTATATATATATATATATATATATATATATATATATATATAATTATAGTATATATCCAAGGCCCAGTATATGTATGTATGTAGAGAGGTTTTTATTTCTGACATTTTAAAATGCACCTGGAACAACAGTTCCTCATATTAGTAGATGTTTTCTGCAGCTCGGTGGTCTGGCTTTGAAGGCTGGCTGTAGTAACTTCACAGAGGATATGATATAGAGCAGGACATCTGCTAGAAGTGCAGTGCTGACCTCGTGTCTCACAACAGGTGGGGACACACAGCGGGCAGTCACTGGGCTTCGGGCCAGGACTTCCTTCGATGCAGCAGGTCTGCCTAGCTCCAAGCAGCAGTGTGTGACATGGACCACTTCTTTAGCTTAGAGCCTCCGCCTCTTTATCTAGAAATAGATGATTGTAACAATCCCATCATCTCTCTGGACGGGCTGAGGTGAAATGAAATAATGCTGGACAAACACTTAGCAGAGTGCTTGGCACCCAGTAAACACGGACGGGAGGGCTTCTACCCATCAACCCCCACTTTCCCCAACACCGCTCAAGCTAGCACCTACCTCTGACTCCCTCTCATGGTAAGGCAGCTGTTGGTGTCCTGCCTGGCCTTCCCAGACTGGCGCTGGCTGGGTTCTGCTTGAGCCCCATTTATTTACCCAACTCCCACCATTTATTTCCAGGCCTATTTCTGTGGACCCCATTATTTTCTTTATCTTGGGAGTCCTTATGGCAGCTTGTTTCTGGTGCAAAAGGTTGGGTTGCAGATTCTCATTTGCATCTCCCCACCCTGCCCATCCTCCTCCTCCCAGGTCATTCAGAAATCTAGACACGTTTCTGGAATCCCAGCAATGGCAAACTGAATCAGTAAGATACAAAATTCAAGCCTAATCTGGACTACACACAACCTTGTCTCAAAAATGAACAAAAGAGAGGGGAGGAGAGAGGAAAAGAGGCAAAAGAAGAGGGAGAAAAATAGGCAGGGAAGGAGGGAGAGAGGCAAGGAAGGAATCTAGATAGAATCCCCAGCCTGGGAATGGGGAGTATCCTTTGCTTGCTTTCCTGTACCCCATTATTCAGCACTCTCCTGGGGCTCAAGAGTCTTGACTCTCCATCTTCCCATCTAAACCCTTAGGAGATGGCAATGACTGAACTAATGAGAGGCATGCCAGTCTGAAGGCCTCGAGAGACAGAATGGGCTGGTACTGGATGTTCCAGATGAAGTGAAAAAGAAAAACAACATTGGCATGGGCAACAAACACGTGTTACTGTGTTGTTTTTGAGATGGGAAAGGAAATTAAATATGAAAGTATTTCACAACAAGGAGAACTTCAAGGGTGTGTGATGCCAAGAGGATGTGGCATGCATGTGGAAGACACAGTATGTGTCCCCAGCTTTAGGACTCCTGCCCAGAGGCTCAGCTACAAAGACCTTTGAGTCAAGCAAAGGGGATCCAGGCTATTTATCCAGCCTCAGAGAGGATGACCAAGGGAGGGGTGGAAGAGAGACTTGGTGGGGAAGAAGACTGCTGAAGCATTGTCACCCCCAGATGAAGGAGGGAGAAAGAAGGTCCCACAGCCATGAGGGATCCATTTTCATAAGGCCCATTGCAGACACAGAGCTGAAATGGGCAATAGAGGGGATTTGGTCCAGTTACTGTCATGTTCAAATCTCTCCCATCACATCCTTCATAAAAAGCTTTTATATTCTGCTCAGCATTTAGGTCGCCCACTAACTCCCCAAAGCAAAGTATCCTTGGCAGCACTTCAATAATGAAAAGCTGTGTCCTGCTTTTCCCTAACTCCATCTACCCATCCCAGCTCAATTCTACAGGGCTCACCAGCATACACAGCAGTTTGCCAGCCATCCCCCACCCATACACACGATGCCCCCCTGCCTCAGAAGACAGCCCACCTCCTTGTCCCTCTTCCACCCTAAAGACCCCCATCCTGTCTTGAAGGATCTGGTGTTCTGTCTCTTGAGCTGAAAACATCCCAGCATGCCATGTGCTACTCTGGATGATGCTTACAGCATCCTTTGATAGACCTGACCTGTCCGGAGAGAGTGATTGCTCTCTTTATTACAGCCACCATTCCTGTACAGGGCATCCGGGTGCTCCAGATGGGTCCTTGATCAGGTGGTGCACATCTGCTCAGCCAAGACTCTGCGCCTTTCTTAGAAATGTTATGGAAGGAAAAGCTGGGAGAAAGTGAGGGAGGAGTGACATTGTCCCAAAAGAAAGGTACTCTTTCCCTGACTTGTGTAACTGTATGGCCTCTGTACTTCACCTTTATAATAACAATAAAACAAATTTTTTGCCATTCCTGGGGCTTGGACTCAGGGCCTGAGCACTGTCTTTGGGCTTTCTCAAGGCTAGAGCTCTACCACTTGAGCCATAGCCCCACTTCTGGCTTTTTCTATGTATGTGATACTGCAGAATAAACCTGGGTCTTCATGCATGCTAAGCAAGGCCAAACTCCTGGCCCCCAATAAAACCATTTTTAAAGAAAAAGAAATACTTACCTTAACTCCAGACTCCTTTCTTGCAGAGCGTATTAGTCAATTTTTCCATCACTGTAACAAAACACTTGAGTGAAACAATTTAAAGGAGGTTAGGATTCTTTTGGTTCCTGTTTTCAGACTATGATCAGTGGGCCCCATTGTTTTTAGGCTATTATAAGATAGAAATGTCATGTGAAAGCGCATTGTAGAGAAAGCTGCTCACCTCGTGCAGCCAGAAAGCGGGGGGGGGGGGTGAGGGGGGAGGGGAGGGAGTGCTCAGAGCTAGTTACGATGTATACTTTTCTAGAGTATGCCCTCAGTGACTTACTTCTTCCAACTAGCCACCTCCTCCCAATAATGCCAATAACTTTGAATTCATAAATGGATGAACCTGTTGATGACGTCAAAGTCCTCATAATGTAATTACTTCCCCCAAGTTCCACTTCTGAACATTCCTGCTTTGGGAATCAAGACTTCAATACATGAATCTTTCCAGGATGTTTCCTATCTGAACCAACACAGGGTCTGGGCTTGGTCAATTCCAGTTAACTTCCTGCCACATTGAAGAGAAAGGGCTAGTTGACAATGTGGTCGTCCCAAAACAAAATTCAATATTGACAGGGAATGAGAAGCACTGACAAGAAGCCATCCATCCCGATCTATGTAGCCAGGAAGAGGCAGAGCCGCAAGGTGCAGAAGAAATGCTTTGCTTCCCTGAGAATTAGGATCTCATTTTATCAACTCCCTTTACATCCCTCATTGCTGTCCCTCATTTCTGCCTGCCTCTAACAATGTCTGTGCATTGGTGACTGGCCATCACCATCACCACAGCTGGACTAGGGTATTAGCCCAGGCCCACAGCTGTCTGTGGACAAATAGCTGTGGGACTTCTTCAGCCGTGGGACTTCTTGATTTCTCCAGCCTTGAGTCCATCACAGTGTTTAGCTCACACTTGGAGCTACAGTCAAGTTTCATCTCTCCTCACAGCCTCCAGCTAACTCAGAGTCAGATGGATCTGGGATATGGCGTTGCCTGGGTACAGAGTGCCAGGCTGTATTCACTGAAGATCGGCTCAGAGGAACCTTTTGAGTTCTCTTTACTCTTACTCTGGTAAATATCAGAATGCAAAAAACAGGTAAGGTGAGTTTGGGGGACCTAGCAAATAATTCTGGGGCAGGGGAGGAGATTTAACTTATATTTGATGTTTTCTTTCCTTTACTCTTTTTCACAGCGGGAGGGACATCGAGGGATCCTTTATAAAAGCAGAAGCATACAGAAAAGTCGATGTCTTTCTGGCAGCACTGAGCCTTACCTCCCACCAGCTGCCTTAAGCCCTCAGGTCCCAGTTCCAATGCCACTCCCGAGGGGCAGTGCCCTGGGTGTCACCAGACAGCAATTAGTTAAATGAGCCCTTTAGTAACAATTTTATTTCCTAATACCTTTACTGATACATTTTGAAAATCATGTGTTTGTTGCATGAGGTGGCAGGGTGGCTGGCCTTAAATGAAGACATCAAAGGCGTTCTGCATGAACCTGTCCAAAGTTCTCTACCCAGTCTGAAAACACTGGTTTCCACCAAGCTCAAGACTTGTCCTGCTGGGCTGTATCATTGCTATACGAATTGTGCATGGACAGCAGGGCTTCAGCTGCTCCACATCAAAGCCAAGGCCACCTACTTATTGCCTGTGGAGCCAGGACTTGAACTCAGCATTGTCTCAATTGTTCATCTCTGCTTTGTACTTGGGCTCAGGCTGTTTTTCAGTCAGCCTGCAGTAGTTTGGAGTGTGTGTGTCTGTACCTGTGTGTGTGTCTGTGTGTACATATGTATGCATGTTTGAATGTAAATTTGGTTTCTAATTCCAGTTTGATATTGAAAAGCATGAAGTTTTTGTTTGACTGAGTATGTAGTGATTAAACTCAGGTTTCCCACACACTATGCAAATGCTCTACCACTTGATACAGTCCCCCAGCCCTTTTTTTCTATTTATTTGATTGATTGATTGATTTGTGTGTGTGTGAGACAGTCATGGGGCTTGAATTCTGGGCCTGGGTACTGTCCCTGAGATTTTCAGCTCAAGGATACCACCCTGCCCCTTGAGCCACAGCCCCACTTCCAGTTTTCTAGTGGTTAATTGGATATCAGAGACTCCCATTCTTTAGTACCTGGGTTGGCTTTGAATCGAGATCCTCAGATCTCAGCCTCCTGAGTAGCTAGGATTACAGGCGTGAGTCACCATACCCAACTATACTTTGTTTTCAAGGTATAGTCTTACTTAGCCCAGATTGGCCTTGAACCCTGATCTTCTATGTATCTGTCTCCTAAGTAGCCAGGATTCCAGTTCTGTGCATGATCATGCCAGTTGAAACTTGCTCTTTAAAATCCTAACTCAAGATCATATATTCCAGTCTACCCATAAATATTAACATGTCATTAATATTTTGGCTCATAGAGGTTTATACTACAGGGAAGCTCAGCACATTAAGAAGAATTCTATGTGATTGATGTCACACTGGAGAGATGAGTTGCAGGGTATGAATCTTGGAATTTATTACAAATGCAGGCCTCAGGCATTTCAGGCTTTTCCAGCTCTCACAGTTGCTTCCCTTCTATTTTCCAGGCTTTAGGCTGAGTTCTGTAGTATGTTATGCCTTGTACCCTTCAGTAATAATTTCTTATGAGACACTGAGGTCTAGAGGTATTGGAAGACCTGCCAGAGCTAAAATGTGACAGAATAGAGATTTGATGTCAACCACTTAGGCAAGGCCTCAGGCAATGGCCCTGGCTCAGGGGTGGGGCAGATGTGAGAAGCCAGCTCATTGCCCACTTCTTGCCCTTAATAAGAACAAGCCATTGGGGGCTGGGAGTTTGGCCTAGTGATAGAGTGCTTGCCTAGCATGCACGAAGACCCGGGTTCGATTCCTTGGCACCACATACTTAGAAAAAGCCAGAAGTGGTGCTGAGGCTCAAGTGGTAGAGTTCTAGCCTTGAGAAAAATCCAAGGACAGTGCTCAGGCCCTGAGCTTAAGCCCAGGACTGGCAAAAAAAAACAAAAAAACAAACAAACAAAAAAAAACAAGCCTTTGGGACCATGGGATGGTTGTCCCCCCGGTTGGGGGGGGAGGAGGAGGAGCCAGGTTTTGTTTACTCAGTCATGCATAGTGAAGTCTGACCTTCAGGTACTTGATAGCATTTCCAGAAAAAAATAATAATAAAGAGTCACCACAAAGCCTCCCAGCTTCCTCAAATCTGGTACCCTCCCTCTGCTCTTCCATCAAGGGGTTGGGATCTCTCAGTACTGCTCTGGGGAGGGGCAGTGGAGCTGTCCCTGACCAGGTTCTGCTTTGTAAAGAAAACCTCTTATAGCCAGGTGCTGGGGGCTCATGCCTGTCATCCTAGCTACTCAGGAGGCTGAGAGCTGAAAGTTGTGGTTCAAAGTCAGCTAGCGAAGTAAAGTCTGTGAGATGCTTATCTCCAGTTAACTAGCAAAAGTCAGAAGTAGAGGCACAGATCACAATGGTAGAATGTCAGGCTTGAGCAGAAAAGGCAAGTGACAGAACAAGACCCTGAATTCAAACACACACACAAAGAGAAAGAGATGGGGTCAGGGAGAAAAGGAAGGAAAAAAGGACTAAAGGAGAGAGAGAGGAATGGAGGGAGGACAAGGAAGAGGGAAGCAGAGAGAGGAAGGGAGGAAGCTCTTGTTGCGAGCTGGGCTACACAGCACTCATTTTTCTTGGTCTCCCTCCTGGGATGCCTCTTGTGGGATATGTGTGATGTCAACCCAGGGCTCTGAGAAACAGTCGAGCTCTTGCTGGGCACCTTAGATCCTGGCACTAAGGGCCCTGCAAGTATGATGATCCTGTTGTTTAAGCTGTTGGGGGTGGGAAGTTTCAGTTCGAACATAGTGCTATTGTTTGCATGCATTCTACCACAAGGCTTATGCATTGGAAACTTAATCTCCATTGCAATGGCATTGGAAGATGGGACCTTTAAGAGATATATGCCAGAGAACTCCACACCCCCCTTCACCCACAATCCCCACTCCCACTAGCTCCAACCTTTTGTCACAGGCTTGCACCTCAACAAGCTATCCTAAGACAGAAACACCTTAGTCCCTGTCTTGGTAAGTCTTTGAACTATGGGAAATCAATTTCTGCTCATTGTCATTACCCAGCTTCAGGTATTCTTTTATTACAGCAGAAAACCAACTAAGAATACATGGCTATTCAAAGTTGAATACTTTGGATGCAAAAATCAGTTTCATCTCCTCTTCTAATGTGGTGTTTACTGCGGGGCTAAAGGTGTGAACATACTGATCACTTCTTTACAGAGCGGGTGGCGTGATTATGCCTATGCCGCCTTTATAAATGGCTCTGGTCATGGCCCTGGGAGAGCAATGTCTGCCTGAATGTCTGGGCTGGAGAATCCATCAGGGCCCTGCCATGACGCCAATGGCTGAGAATGTGTTTCTGGAAGAGGTTAGCATTTGCATTGGAGGACAGAGCAAAGATCATTCCCATTAAATAAGGGCTGCATCATCTAATCTGTTCAGAGTCCAGATGGAACCAAAAGTCAAGAAGGTTGAGTGGGCTCTCTGTTTCAGAGCTGGGAGCATCCATCTTCCTCTGCCCTCTGATATCAGAGCTCCGGGTTCTTATGTGTTGGAGTCCAGGATTCATATAGGCAGCACTAGTGCCCCTTCAGACAGTAGCCTTAGACCAGAGCTTACACCATCAGCTGACCCAGGTCTCAGGCCATCAGAGTCACACTGAATTACACCACCAGCTTTCTAGGGTCTCCTACTTAACAGCTGGCAGAGTGTGGGACTTTTCAAATCTGTAACCATATGAGGCATTTCCCATGGTACGTCTATTCTTTTGTATTTCTACATACGTCCTGGGGGTTTTGTTTCTCTAGAGAACTCTGACTACACAAAGAGATGTAACTTCCTTTCAGCTTTCTTCACTTCAGGCTGATTCAGGCTGGGCTGCTTTTGGTCTCCTATGTCATTCTCTTAAAATTTCATTTTTATTTTGCCAGAGTAAAGTCTCAGAATCTGTTTTCATCTAGAGCCAAGAGATGGAGACAATGGTAAGCTAAAAGCTAGCCTCCAAAACAAAAAAATCCCCACATCACTCATGGAACTTGTGAATAGCAAATGATGGCCCTTACAGGTAAATATTTTAAGATAGAGAGATTATTCTTTTTTTGATTATTCATGTATTTTTATTTTGAATCCTAATCTATCAAAGCTACGAGAGGCATTTTACATTAGCATTGAATTTTATTTTTTTCATATATTTTTATTGTAATTATTAGAGGGGGTTACAGTTATATTTGCCAGATAGAAGGTACATTACTTCACACACGTTGATACCCCTTCTCATGTTTTGTCCCCATTTCCCTTCCCCAGCCCCTCCCCTCATCTTTTTCCCCTTCCCTTTCCTATTTCAAATAAACAAATAAATGTATATACAATATACCAGATAACAAGGTAAGATACTGTAATAATATGAGAATAACCAAGGGACAACAAAAAAGATGAGAAATAACAGTATATTAAGAACAATAATCACCTATTATATAGTTCTTGTTTCCATTTCCTTGGAGGTCCTTTCATTTAGCGTCATCCTACATGGCCTTATGTATCAGGTTTTGAACTATTGTAATCCTCTGCTAGGAGAGTCCAAGGTTTATACTAATTATGACAGATGAGGGAAACCACTGAGTCTATGTTGCTTTGGGTCTGGCTTACTTCACTTAATATGTTTTTTTCTAAGTCTTTCCATTTCCTTACAAATGGGGCGATGTTGTTCTTTCTGACAGCAGCATAGAATCCCATTGTGTATAAATACCACATCTTGTTGATCCACTCATCAACTGAGGGACATCTAGGTTGGTTCCATATCTTTGCTATGGTGAATAGTGCTGCAATGAACATCATTGTGCTAGTGGATTTAGTATGTCCTTGTTTCTAGACGATTGAGTAAATGCCAAGTAGTGGAATTGCTGGGTCATAGGGGAGCTCTATGTCTAGTCTTTTGAGGAATCACCATACTGCTTTCCATAGTGGTTGAATGAATTTACACTCCCACCAACAATGTAGTAGTGATCCCTCCTGGCCACATCCCCTCCAGCATCTGTTGTTATTAGATTTCTTGATCATGGCCATTCTAACTGGAGTGAGGTGGAATCTCAGAGTTGTTTTGATATGCATATCTTTTATGGCCAGAGATGTCAAGCATTTCTTATTTCTTCTTAGGTCGAGCCATTCTTATTTCCTCTTCAGAGAAGTCTATTATTCTTATGTCCTTATGAGAGAAAAATAGAAGGAGACTCCTCAAAGACAGAAGAGAAGATGATGCGAAGACGGACCATAGAGAGATTTAAAGGTTAGCCTGAAAGATTAAAGCAGTACAGACACAAACCAAGGAATCCTGGCAGTTTCCACAGCTGGAAGAAGCACAGAAGGTCCGATAGACCTCCAGAGAGAGATTGGCCCAGCTGGTGCAATTGGTTCCAGACTTCTAAGGCTTATCACAGTAAAAGAATCTTTCTATCGTTTTCAGCCACCAAAATTGTAGTGCTTTCTATTTATTTATCTTCCATTACTAGAGTTTGAATTCAGGGGCATATACTTACTTAAGAAACACTCTAGACTTGTTTATTTGTTTTAGTAATTGTTGTTTGTTTTTGTGTTATACCAGTGCTAGGCAAGAATTCAAGGCTAGGGTGATATTCCTCAGCTTTTTCACTTGAGGCTAGTGCTCTATCACTTGAGCCACAAATCCACTTCTGGCTTTTTGGTGGTTAATTTAAGAGTCTCATAGACTTTTCTGCCTAGGCTGGCTGCAAGCTGTGTTTCGCAGATTTCACCCTCTGGAGTAGCTAGGACTGCAGGTATGTGCCACAGCACCTGGTTTCCCTGATTCTTTTTGAGTTAAGGTCTCCCTTCCTATCCAGATGCATGTTTAGAATATGATCTATCACGTTTAAGCTTCCTATGTTGCTGGGATAGCAGGTGTGTACCACCTTGTCTAGCTTTTCTCCTTTGTGAAGGAGTCTCAGGAACTTTCTGCTAGGACCGGGCTTAGAACTATGATCCTCTCAATCTCAGTCTCCCATATAGCTGGGGGTGACAAGCTTGTGCCAGCATACCCAGATATGGGCTGAGGATTCTTGTATACTTTTCAGCCATTGCTGGCCTGAAATCACCATCCTCCCATTATTAGTTTCCCAATTAGCAAGGATTATAAGCATGAGCCACCAGGGCCCTGCTGTAATTTGTCACCGTGTCAGAGGAAACTAATATAGTAACTTTGCCATTTCTTGTCTACTTAGAATCAGCTTTGGAGGTGTCATGCTTTTACTGAAAGTTTGACAGGACATAAAATTTATGTTCTATATTAAGGACTGAATTTTCCTTAGATTTAAGAACATTACACCATGGTTTTTTAGCATTCAGTGTAGCTGATGAGAAGAAATCTCATGCCAGTCTTAATGTCATCTTTCTTGATACCCATATTTCCCTGCTCTGTATGCTCAATGCATTTCTCCTTAGAGTCCATTCATTTTGTCAAAATGTGACTACAGAAATCCTTCTTGCTTGGTGCTGGTGGCTGACACCTGTAATCCTTCTACTCAGGAGACTGAGATCTGAGGATCACAGTTCAAAGGCAGAACAGCAGGAGAGTCCATAAGACTCTCATCTCTAACATACCACTCAGAAAAGGCCAGACGTGGTGCTATGGTTTAAGAGGACTACCCTTGAGAAAAAGAAGCTCAGGGACAGTGCCCAAGCCCTGAGTTCAAGTCCCAGGATCAGCAAAAAATAAGAAAAAGAAACCCCTGTCATTCTGTAGGCCGTTTCCATCTGAAGACTCCTGCTTTCTTTCATTTGTGAAATTTCTTTTTTTTTTTTTTGAGCCAGTCATAGGGCTTGAACTCAGGGCTTAGCACCATCCCTGAGCTCATGTTTACCACTTGAGCCACAGTTCCACTTCTGGCTTTTTAGTAATTAAATTGGAGCTAAGAGTCTCACAGGCTTTCCTGTCTGGGCTGACTTTGAACCTCAGTCCCCAGATCTGAGACTCCTGAGGAGCTAAAATTGCAGGTGAAAGCCACCAATGTCTGGCTATTTTTTTCTTGAATATCTATACTCTATGAAAACTCTTATTAGACAGACATTAAAACTACTTTTTACATTAATCTACTTTTAAATTTTTTGTTTCTTTGATTTTTGCTCTATCTTCTGGAGATTTCCTTTATGAATTACTAAATTGGTTCTAAGTCTTGTCCTATTCCAATACTTACTTTCATCAGTCATGTTTGATTTCCTAGGTGATTTCTGTTTCTTGTTCTCAACATTTTACACATTATCCTCTTCTTTTTTTATGGCTACAATAACCTCTTGTCTTTCTAAGAATACTAATCACAATTTAAAAAAAAAGAAAGCCACATTCTTACTGACATTTTCTTAATTACTTCTCATTCTTCTAGGGCTAGCTGATTCTTACTCATTAGTATCTGTGATGGTCAGTTTCTTGTTACAACAACAAAATACCAGAGTCAATGAACAAAGATAAAAAGTTCATTTTAGTTCACAGTTCTGGAGGTTCCAGAACAATCTTAGGCAAGCTCCCTATATCATGGAGGGAGCACAGAGCAGAGCAAAGTGTTCATCTCATAATCATAAAACCAAGAAGAAAAAGAAGAGGCTGAGGTCCCTCCATCCTTATTAGTACACCCCCAGTGACTTAAGGACCTCTCACTAGGCCCTGCCTCTTAAAGATTCCATCACCTCTCCATAGAGCCACCCTGAGAACCAAGCCTTTAACAAACACATGAACCTTTCAGGGCATCTCTCAAAGGTCAAGAAATAGTAGAGGGAGGTACATCTAAGGAACACATTTCAGTTTCAAAATGGTCGTGTATAGTTTGGAAACCATAAATATCAACAGGTAAATATATTCCCATAGTTCTTTTTAAAGTTTAGCACTGCACTAAATAAATCCTCCTTCAAAGACTGTAGTAAGCAAACCACTCCCCACCCTGTCCCCACCTACCAGGCCATTGACTGCTTCTCATGGTGGACTATTAGAGTGCATGACAGAACTTCTTCCAGCTGCCTGGGCACTCTCAGGTAAGCTAGTGTGTATGCTCAAAGTTATGAATACCTGCGTTCACTGTCCCTGGATTAACTATTAGGCAGTCTGTGAGATCAGGCTTTGATAATTAATTATGTTGGAGAAACCAGCAGTGTTCGCATTACCTGGAAACTTACTAGAAAGGCAGAATCTCAGGCTTCCCCTCAAGTGCTCCACTCAGAATCTACACTGAAGCAAGATCCTCAGCGATGGATGAACACATTCCAGTGAGAGGAGCACGGCTTTGTAGGAAATCATAAGATAGCATAGTATACACCCTCAGAGCCTGCTGAGTCACTTAACTAACCCATGAACACATTAAAGGGAGAGAAACAAGGTATCCTGGTTCATGTTCTGCTGCTGCTATAACAAAAGCACTGGAGGCTGGGAAGGGATCTTAGAAAGAAAGGAGGTTTATTTGGCTTACAGTGTGGGAGGCTGAAAGTCCAACGTTGTGTTTCCGCATCTTCTTGGCCTCTTATGAGAGACTCGTGATGGATGATATCATGGTGGAAAGCAGAGGCAGATGAGATCACATGGTGAGATAGAAAGCCAGAGAACAAACACGTGAAGACCAAACTTGCTTTTCTATAACAACCCACTCTCACAGGAATTTCCCAGGGTCCCGTGAGAACTACATTAATCCTGGGCATTTCCCACAGTCCTCTGACCATCTTCTAAAGGGCCCTGCTCTTAAAAGTTCTCCCCCCCTATCAAACATTGTTGTGCTGAAGGCTGAGCTTCCAGTGTGACATACTCTGAACCACATCCAGCCATAACCAGAGCCATAGAATACTGAACACAGGGCTGGCCTGTGGCAGGAGTATCATTAGTCCCTTTCTCACCTATCTCTGCCAAGATTCCTGCCCAGACCAGAGGGAGGGCAGTGATTCAGCAGGACCATCTTCCCTGTATCTCTGTTGCAGACCCCACTGCCCTGTGTCTTATTAACCATGTCTTTGATCTCCTTTCTCCCTGACAGTGTCAGGGCTGTCCATCAAGTCTCTTGGCTGGTACCATCTTAAATGAGAGACTCTCTGGACTTTTTTTGATATGCAAGCTACTTTGAAGTCCACCCAATCTGTGGTCAGAGTAACAAATGAGCTTTTCCTCCTCTGAAGCCAGAAGGCCAGTTGAAAAGACAGCTGTGCTCTCTCCCCTGCTGGGTTGCCTGGACTGTGGTCAGATAAGGATGAGCACACCACCCTGCAGCCATGCTCCTGCTGAAGACACCTTTGACTCCCCCCAAGTCACTCTGGCAGAGTTCACAGTCCACTTCCTTGTCCTGCCTAACCTGCTCCTCATCCTCCCCTCTTACTTCCCGCTGGGCTTAGAGGTAAATGACTAAGTCTGATTTACACTCCACAAAGCCAAGGGAGAGGCGAGGTCACCGCCCAAAGACTCAGGGCCCCCAGAAATCCCACCTCCCTCAGCAGCTAAGTACCCCATTGGGAGCTAGTGAACTAGTGAAGCCTCCCTTTCTTCCTCCTGATTTAGGGGCTTCATGGGCCACCAGCTGCAGCTGGTTCCAGCAAACCACCAAGTACTCCTTTATAGAAACATTAGAATCTTTGTGGTTGTTGCTCTCTCTCCATTCTCCTCCTTGTATTAACTTGGTGGTGGCCCCCCTTCTCCAAGCCATAGACACTGAGAGCTTGACTGGGTCATAATCACTTCACAATAGTTGTCCCAGGGTCCTAAACAGATTCATGCAGTCAAGAAAAAGTAGGTCATGCCTGTAATCCTAGCTACGCAGAAGGCTGAGATCTGAGGATTGCCATTCAGAGTCAGCGGAAGAATGCCCATGAAACTTTTATCTCCAATAAATGACCAAAAAAAAAAAAAAAAAAAAAAGCTGGAAGTGGAGCTACGGTTCAAGAGGTAGCACACTAGTCTTACACACTAAGAAGCTCAGGGACAGTGCCCAGGGATTGAATTCAAGCCCTGGACTAGCACTAAAAACAAAACAAAACCAAATAAACAGAAATAATCACATAGTGTATCTTCTCATTTTAGAAAGTATTGTTTAACAGAGAAAATTCTGGCCATCCAAAAGAAAGACGTAAACTCCAAATCCACAGATAATTTTACCCCTTGGGGTAACCACTGAGAACAATACTCTGATGATACCCTTCTCAGACTTCTAGATAGATAGATAGATAGATAGATAGATAGATAGATAGATAGATAGATAGATAGATAGATTTGGTATGCGCTGGTCCTAGAACTTAAACTCAGGGCCCAGGTGCTGCTTTTCTGTTCAAGACTAGTGTTCAACCAGTTAAGCTACAGCTCCACTTTTATTTGTTTTGGGTAGTTAACAGGAAATAAGAGTCATAAGGACTTTCTCTCCCTCTCTGGCTTCCAACTGTGATCATGAGATCTCGGCCTTCTGAGTAGTTAGGATTACAGACATAAGCCACTGGTACCCAGTTACACTTTTATTTTTGAAAAATAAAGTCATCTGGTATATAATGCCTTGCATATCCATAATATAATATTTTATATCTTCACATGCTATGAATTTCTTCCTTTAATAAATATTGTCTTATAAAGTAATTGAAACAGAAATTATCCCACATGTCCTCAATCCCTAATGGCTTTTTAATAGATTTAACCTATTTTCAGTTTTCTATTAGTTAATACAATATGATGAACTAACTTGTGGTTGAAGTTCCCACAAGGCAATTATAAGTATTATTTTAAAATTTCATATTAAAGGGCTGCTGAAGCAACCAAGATCTAATTAAACAAAATCCAGGCAAAAAAAAAATTCGTATTATAAAGTAAGCACTTCAGGGCCAAGAGTTTGGCCTAGTGGTAGAGTGCTTGCCTAGCATGCATGAAGACCCACGTTTGATTCCTCGGTACCACATACATAGAAAAAGCCAGAAGTGGTGCTGTGGTTCAAGTGGTAGAGCTCTAGCCTTGAGAAAGTCCAAGGATAGTGCTCAGGCCCTGAGTTCAAACCCCAGAACTGGCAAAAGAAGAAAATTAAGTAAGCATTTCATTGCATAAAAATATGTTAAGAAGTTGAAGACCTATAATTTACCACCCTGAAGTTGTATTTCCATATCTTTACTTTGTTCTGTACATATCTATGTATAAATAAATGCATCAAGAAAGTCACTAAGTCTAGTACAGCTAAATTTTTACTAAAACAATGCTATTTTCTAGCATGTCTTACTACATAAGTATCCTTATCATGAGTTTCAGTATTACCACTTTATTGCTTCCTAATTATATATTGTATAAGTATATACTTCTTTTTTGACTAGTTTATACTTGTTTATTCTTGTATGTGTGTTTGTGTGCCAGTACTGAGTCTTGAACTTAGAACCTCATACTGTTGTTTGGCTTTTCTGCTCAGTGCTGGCTCTCTACCAGTTGAACCACATATCTACTTCTAACTTTTTGCTGGCTAGTTGGAGATGAGTCTCTCAAATTTGTTTACCAGGTTGGCTCCATACTAATTCTTTATTCTGTTGTCTATTTGGGTTCTACTTGAGACAATTCTTTTTCTGATTTCTTCTAAGAGTTTCTAAAATAGTAAAGATATCAAATTTTTTGTTAGTTTACACATACCTTTCCAAGGCTATTCTTTTTCCTTGGGACTATCTTAGGTAAGATTTTTATCTTTATTCTATAATTACAGAAAAGAATATGATTGTTTTACAAAAATAAGAAAGCAAAATATAACTCAAATGATACAACACTAAATCCCACCAACTAGAGCTAAATACTGCCAATTTTCTTTAGTACATCATTCAAGAGTTTCCTATTCCTCAATGAATATGATATGAGATTAAAAACAAAATTGAGATTATAGGTCGGGAGTTTGGCCTAGTGGTTAAAGTGCTTGCCTAGCATGCATGAAGACCCGGGTTTGATTCCTTGGTACCACATACATAGAAAAAAGCCAGAAGTGGTGCTGAGGCTCAAGTGGTAGAGCTCTAGCCTTGAGAAAGTCCAAGGACAGTGCTCAGGCCCTGAGCTCAAGCCCAGGACTGGCAAAAAAAAAAAAATTGAGATTATAGTATACATTTCTGTGACATACTTCATTTTCTAAGTGCACCCTGAAAATCTTTTTTGTGCCCACACAAATGAATCAATACCACTATGCATTTAACTAATTTCATTTTTAAAATACACAGTAGTTTTTCATAGTCTAAATTCAAGACTACATGTTTAAAAAGAAAAAAAGCATGTCATGCCAAAAGCTATGGCTCATGCTTATAATTCTAGTTACTCGGGAGGCTATGATCTGAGAGTCTGAAGTCAGTGCAGGCTGGAAAGTCTGTGAGACTCTATTTCTAATTAACCAGCCCAAAATCAGAAGTGGAGCTCTGACTCCAGTAGTAGAGTGAGCAGAAAAGCTCAGGAACATCAGGCAGATCCTAAGTTTAAACCCCAAGACCAGCACACCACACACACACACACACACACACACACACACACACACACACACACATATGCGTGCACGCACGTAAGTCCTTAAAACTCCATAGCATCATCTGTTGTGTGGGACTGGAAGGCTGCCCTGTTAGAGAACAGGAGAAGCCATGGTTCAGCTGAATGAGAACAGCATTGCTAAGACAAACACAACCACGAATCACTCAGTGTGTGCGTGGGAGAGAGGGAGCATATCATTAACTATCAGATTCTGATTCCACAGGGTCTGAAATGGGTCTGAGATTTTGCATTTCTAATCAGTACCTTAGGGATACTGAACTGCTACTCCAAGGGCCACATTTTGTTTGGTAAAAGATTAGAATGACCTCCCCTTCCTGGAGAGTTTGTGGGGACTCCAGGAGGTGGTGGAAGTAGCAAGGGAGGACGCCTTGCTGGGAGGCTGCCCGCTGGGGATGGACCTCCAAAAGGCCTGTGTCCTCTCATGACTTGGCCACACTAAGCCTGATGGAGTCATTCAAAAGATGGTAACAAGGGAGGCTAATTTATTCAGCAAAACATATCAGCAAGTCACAGGAAGTATGGTTTATACACCTCGGTATGTGCTAAGATTTTTGATCCCATTCATATCCATTTCTGGGAAAGGAAAGGGAAAAAAAGGTTTGTGTAAGTTCAAATCCTAGTCGTGGGAGAGAAATGCTGTATAACATAGCAGAAGACAAAATAAACACCAAAAGTGAGAATTTTCATACAAACATATCCAATCACCAGGAAATTAATGTATGAAAATTCGATTTCACATATGCCAACAAAGTAAGACAAAAATGTAGAAGTCAAGTTGAAAGTTAATATGCAGACATCAGTAAAACAGATTTCACAGAACCCAAAATGGTTTGGACATAGCAAACTACTTCACAGGACATTAAATAGTGTCATCTGTCTATCAGATTTCAGGCATTGCTCAAAAATGCTGATGGTAACGGGGGCGTGGTTTACTGATCTGGTGAGGCCATTTCTGAACGGGGCATCTCAGTGTTAGTATCTACAGACATGTCCTCCCCTGGCCCCTGCTACAGACATGTCCTCCCCTGGCCCCTGGGGAAGATTGATTAATCTCCTACCTGGAAAATGGAAATCTGGAGGCCATGTTTTGGACACAAAGTGGGGAAGGATGAAATATCTCCTCATTCAGCATCTAAATTTTCATATAATCCTCCTGTTTTCAATATATCACTGTCATTGCCTCACTTTTTAGGTCTCTAGGCCATCATCCTGTGTTCTAATTTTCCTGAAAATAAAGCCAGTATTTAGTGGGAGTGTGATGCTAACTGCTGTGTCTTTATGGAGGGAAAAGGTGACTTTGGACATTTTCCTCTTTTTTATTTTTGGTACAAGTACTGGAGCTTGAATTCAGGTCCAGGATGCTCTCTTTCAGCTTTTTTCAATCAAGGATAGCGCTCTACCACTCCAGCCACAGCTCTACTTTCAGCTTGTTGCTGGTTAATTGGAAGAAAGTGTCTCATGGACTTTCCTGCATGAACTGACTTCAAATTGTAATCTTTAGGTCTCAGTCTCTTGAGTGGCTAGGATTATAGACATGATCCACTAGCACTTGGCTAACACACACACACACACACACACACACACACACACACACACAAATTAGTATATAGTAATTATACTAAGGGGTTTCTTTCATTGTGGTATTTTTACTGTGATAGTCATACATGCACATATTGTATTTGAATTCATCCCTCTATTGCTCTTTCTTATCCCTGTACCCTCTTTCCACCATCACCCTTTTGTTTTTAGTGGGTTTCATTATGTTATTTGTATTTTTTTTTGCCAGTCCTAGGCCTGAGCTCAGGGCCTGAGCACTGTCCTTGGACTTTCTCAAGGCTAGAGCTCTACCACTTGAGCCTCAGCACCACTTCCGGCTTTTTTCTATGTATGTGATACGGAGGAATCGAACCCGGGTCTTCATGCATGCTAGGCAAGCACTTTAACCACTAGGCCAAACTCCCGGCCCCATCATTATGTTATTTGTATACATAGACATAGTATGATGAGAAGTACAGTATTGTGTTTCTCTTACCATTCTCTCCTTTTCCTTTCCCTGTCCTTCCAATTCCTCCCCAGAACATTCACACATTTACATTTATGTTATATATATGCTACAATGATGCATGTGTTTGAATGCGTGTATACACACAGACAGATACACATATAGCACATAGAACAGGTTCTGCATATGAGAGAATACATGTATTTTTATTCTACCTAGAAATAGATTTGCTAGGCCATATGTTAAGTGTTTACTTTTTTGAAGGATAGCCAGGCTGTTTTCCAAAGGGGCTGCAGTGAACAACTTTACATTTCCTTTGGTTAGCATATGAAGTTTCCAATTTTCCCAAATCTTCACTGAGTCTTGTTATTATCTGCCACTTTATTATAGCCACTCTAATGAGTGTGAAATGGAATCTCGCAGTTTTCAGTTGAGTGTGGAATGGAATCTGTGGTTTTCAGTTGTACTTCCTTGATGACTAGTGACATCGAGTGTCGTCTGTGAGCTCCTTTGCCATTTCTATGTCTTCTTTGAAGAATACTTGTCTAGATGCATTGCTCATTTTAAAAGTCGGCCTCTTTGTGTTTCAGTTTGGGTTGTTTTGCTTCGCATTTTGATGGTGTTGCTTCTTCAGAGGCATTTTATAAGAAGCTGAGCTCTCTTCCTATCACAGAAGCCAGGAGGGACTGATTCTGACTCTCCTTTGCAACTAGGAGATTAGCAGAGTTTAGACGAAGCCAATCAGACTCCTATCTGCCCTAGACATGAGCAATGATTGGATGACAAATACCAAAGGCAGCAGAAAACCTTCCCACCATGGCAGAATCTGTGGTGTGACACCCCAGTGACAGCAGACGGAACTATCATCAATGCCCTGTGTCCCAGGGCAGTGGTGGCAGTGGAGTGACAGGGTCAACAGCAGATATGATAAAAGCCTGCTCCCCTAGCCCATCTGGGAAATAAAATACTACTTGCCTTTCTGTTCCAGCCCACTTTCTAAGCTTCAGCTTTCCTAGTAGTATGAAAAAACATCCAAAAGTAATGTGTCTTTTTAGCTCAAATTAGCATAATTGTTTTCTTTTTTTTTTCTTTTTGCCATTCTGGGGCTTGATTTCAGAGCCTGAGCACTGTCCTTGGGCTTTCTCAAAACTAGAGCTCTGCCAGTTGAGCCACAGCACCACTTGCGGCTTTTTCTATGTATGTGATTCCAAGGAATTGAACCTGGGTCTTCGTACATGGCAGGTAAGCACTCTTAACTAGGCTAAACTCCCGGCCCCTTGTTTTCTATTGTTGCAATTAAGAAGCCTGACTGGCCAAAGATGCCTCTTTTATAATTGATTGGCATACAATAGCAACACCCAGACTTTAATACAATAACAACATAAAGGCGAGTTAAGTATGAGAAACATTCACAAATGCCGGGCCTTGACTCACTCCTAGCAAAGCACTCTGAAAGCAACCTGAAATCATAAGAGAGCTTCATTTCTTGTTGTATAGAGAAATAGAATGAAGAGACGAAGGTCTTGTAGTGCCAACGGCTCACACTTGTAATCCTCAAATCTGAGGATGATGGTTCAAGGCCAGGCTGGGGGAAGGAAAAGCCATAAAACAGATCTTCAAGTAACCAGCAAACATTGAAAGTAAAGGTGTGGTTCAAGTGAACAATGCCAGCCTTGAGAAAATAAAAAGGGACAGTGCCCAGGTCCTGAGGTCCTGAGTTCAAGCCCTATTACTAGTACACACATGCACATATGAAAATCTGTCTAAGATGTATTATGAATGCAAGTATGACATTACATGATCAGGAAGTAACAAGTTCCATGGCCCAGTTGAATAAAATGCTGCTATGGATTACATGCATTACAATTAATGGTATAAAGACAAAATACCTGCTTGAGAACCAACTGTGATGACCAGTCTCCAAGATGGTCTAGTTTCCCTAACCTCCTGGTCACACAGTCTCATGGGAGTCTCTGCTTCTGTTGAATCAGAGCTGGTCTGGTGACAGAGTATGACATAGGTAAAAAAACAAACAACAACCACAGAAATGTGACAAGTAAAGCTAGGTCATGAAGGACAGTTTCCTCCTTTGCCTTTTGAATCCCTGAGGAAGTTGGCCACCGTGTTGGAAAGACATTCAAGCATCCCATGGCTGGACAGGAACTGAGGTTTCTGTTATAGGCAGAACCCACTTTCCAGTCTGACCAGGAGTTACCCCAGTGTCAGACAACCCCTTCAGACTAACATCTGACCACACCTTCAGGAAAGACCCAAGCAAAGTTGCCCAGCCAAACCACTTCTCAGTTGCGGATCCAGAAAACCCATGAGTGCTAGCAAATAATTACTGCTGTGTTAAGCCTTTCAGCACTGGGTGGTTTGTTATGCAATGATAAACAAATAGTATGTCAACAAATAGTCTATATTTGCTCTCTATTTTGAGAAACCCAATAAATTCCTTTGGATAAGCAATGGGAATATGGATAGCCACTCGTTCAGCAATGTGTATATTTAAGAATAGTTTTTCACACAACTACATAGACATAAAAACTTATGACTCTATAGACATAATGTTTTACTACACTGATTAATATGTATCTATGATACACAAACCCTTAGCCTAATTTTGATTATGTTCAAAAAACTATGTGCTTATGACTGTATATAGAGATTCCCTTCTTGAATACTTGTTTGTCAAACACGGCATTTGAAATATGATATGAAAATCAATGTTAATAAATGCTTTTTAAAAAGAATACAATTTTTCCTGTGCGGCATATCTCTCAAAGGGAAATTTTAAAAATAAAAATGGACCTACTTCCCATGTGTGTGATGCTGTGGAAGGCTTTTCTCTTCTCTCCTCAGGGGGATTGGTAGCAAGTCGTAGCACGTATGATGGTTAGGAAAATGGAGGAGAAAGGAAAGGAAAAGGCTGGACTCTCCCTCTCAACAGGTAAGGATTTCATTGAGGCACAGGAGGTTGTGCAAGGTGGTAGGGTTAGGTTGGGCTTTTATGGGCGTCTGAGCAAGGAAATAGATGGTTAGAAAAGGCTATTTGGGCTGGTGGGGGAGGTGGGAGCTTTTGGTTGGGCCCACACTGGAGTGTTTACAGCTAGGTTTAGGTCCTGCCTGCATGTCAAGCACATCCATGCATAGCTGGGGTTTTGCCTGGTGTCTATATGTACCTTGGATGATAGGGTGGGGATCAGTACTTCAGTAATACCCCAGCTTCAAGGGTCAGGATCTCAGGATGGCCAGTGGGTTAATACCATCAGTCTGTCCTGAAATTGTTCCTTTTCCTAACAACGGCAATGTACTGAGCTGCTGCTGCTTACTCTCCTTCTTCTTCTTCTTCTTCTTCTTCTTCTTCTTCTTCTTCTTCTTCTTCTTCTTCTTCTTCTTCTTCTCCTTCTCCTTCTCCTCCTCCTCCTCCTCCTCCTCCTCCTCCTCCTCCTCCTTCTTCTTCTTCTTCTTCGTCTTCTTCTTCTTCCTCTTCCTCTTCCTCTTCCTCTTCCTCTTCTCCTTCTTCTTCTTCTTCTTCTTCTTCTTCTTCTTCTTCTTCTTCTTCTTCTTCTTCTTCTCCTTCTCCTTCTCCTTCTCCTTCTCCTTCTCCTCCTCCTCCTCCTCCTCCTCCTCCTCCTCCTCCTCCTCCTCCTCCTCCTTCTTCTTCTTCTTCTTCTTCTTCCTCCTCCTCCTCCTCCTCTTCTGCTTCTTCTTCCTCTTCTGCTTCTTCTTCCTCCTCTGCTCCCTCCTCCTCCTCTGCTTCCCCCTCCTCCTCCTCCTTCTTCCTCTTCTTCTTCTTCTTCTTCTTCTTCTTCTTCTTCTCCTCCTCCTCCTCCTCCTCCTCCTCCTCCTCCTCCTCCTCCTCCTCCTCCTCCTCCTCCTTCTTCTTCTTCTTCTTCTTCTTCTTCTTCTTCTTCTTCTTCTTCTTCTTCCTCTTCTTCTTCTTTGTCTTCTCTGTCTTTCCAGTGTTTGAGCCTCAAGAACACTCAGGCAATACTCTACCACTTGATCCAGACCTCCAGGCCAGCCTTTGGTGGTTATTTTGGAGATAAAGTCTAGTGAACCTTTCAATTCAGGCTAGCTTGGAAATGAAATCCTTTAGTTCTCATCCTCCTGAGAGATATGAGCCACCAGACCTGAATCCTTTTTTCAGGCTTTCACTGCCCTCCTGAAGACTGTGCTACATAAAAGTCTTGATGCATTCCACTGCATGCTCTTCATTATCCACAGCCTGAGGACTCCTCTGCCTAGAAATAAAAAAAGAAAAGAAAAGAAAACAAACAGATAAAATAAATGCCTCTGAAGTCTGCCAACAGTACACTTTGAAAAACATCGATAGTGATTAAGCAAGTGTTCTTCTGTACCACTTGAGCCTCAGCACCACATTCAGTTTTTTTCTATGTATGTGGTACCAAGGAATCGAACCCAGGTCTTTGTACATGCTAGGCAAGCACTCTACCACTAGGCTAAACTCCCAGCACACAGACTGTATTTTTGGATGCAGCACTGAATGTCTTTTACACTGCTAAAAGCTAGATATGATACTTGAGTAAAGCTGGATTTTCTTTCTCAATCTGGATTTTTCCTAAGGCCTCTGCTCCAAAATGCCCTCCCCTTCACTGGTTGGTGTTGTGCCTAGCAAAGCAGTGTGTACCTCTGCAGCCCATCACTCGAGCTTCTATTTCCTGGCACCCAACTGCTTGCTTAGAGTCTGGTCCCTAGCATGTTTTCAAAAAAGCTTCCTAGAGTTCCAGAGCATCTGCCCTTTTCTTCCAGAGAAATCAGAGTAAAACCTCAGGCTCCTGAACACTCTGAGCTGTGATACATCACCTATAGATACCACTCAGTCTACCAGGGAATTTCTTCCTGCTGATTCTTTGGACATTAAGCAGCAATAGTACCTCAGCTAAGCTGATGTTACCCATGCTTGAAACCAGGCAGCTAGAATCCTATGGAGAAGACACAAAGCCTCAAGGAGACCTTTCAAGACTGGCTCCACCTCAACTCTCCCATAGATTGTCACCTCTCACCCCCAGGACTCTCGCTCAGAAGTTCCCGTCCTCTCTGCTTCCATGCAGAAGGGTGAGTTGAGGTCACCCTATTAATGCCCACTCATAGAAAGTTGAGAGACTAATTCACCCACAGCCAATGTTACAGAGCCCAACATGCCAAGAAGACACTTCACTGAACTAGTATAATCTGCTTATTGGCTCATTCAACAGGAATATTTTGCATTGCTAATGAGAGTGTTTAAGTACTGGATGGCAATACACATAGAAGAGTGTCATTCAGAAGCGGCAGCCCACTCCTAGCTCTTTTTTCCCCTGGGATCTTTTCCCTGGGAATGATATTTGGGTTGAGGTTGTTTGGGCTAATACTGGATTCTCGCAAGCACTTTGGGAGTTTAAGTTTGGAGGAGGAAGGACTTCCTGCCCCATCCAGAACCCCTCAGAATGGCCAGATGTGCCCCATGCCGGCCTTCCATAAGCTTCACCTCAGCTACATCAGCCAGTGCAGCTGGCTCTGACTGGGCCTGAGTGAAGGGGTCTCTATTCCCTGGTGTAAAAAGCCCCCCAATGGCTGGGCCAGAGCTAGACACTCGCTGACACCCTGGGGGAGACAGGTGTTGATGGGCATGGCAGCTTGGTCACATTTCCATTGCCAAGGCAGTGACACTCCTGCACAAGCTCCCAATGAGCACAGAAGATGAATCTTCAAACATCTTAACACTAGAGCCTGTTCCGTGTTTCAATGGAAGCACAGTCAGATTGTGGAATCACAGATTGTGGCCCTTTGTGGGGAAAGTGGTCATGACCAGCTCCTCTGGCCCCCGGTCAGCCCCAGGTTCATTCGGACAATTCTCACTGGTGAGCACAGTGACCTGGGTTGCCTTGTCATTTCCCTGGAGCATTGACACTCCTGACCCTTGGGGCCTGAGAACTCATGTCCCCATACTATGGCTTTGCTAAAGGAAGCAAGGAGCCTCTGCCTCTGGGGTCAGATGCAGGTTGTGCCTTTCCCACTTCTTCCTCGGTACCCCTACCCTTCCTTAAGGCTCAGGCCCGGGGAAATGTCCGGTACAGCTGTTCTGAAGGCTCCTTGAGCAATAGCCCATTGCACAGCTAATTGCAAACCTACAGGGAGGAAGGGCCTGTGGAGCACGTCCGAAACTAAACAAAGATACAGGAGGTCTGTGCTCCATGACTTTGCACTGGGCTCTGTTATCTGTCTGCTGATCTACTGTGTGATTTGGGGCAGGTCACTTCCCCCTTTTGGGCCTCCATTCCCTTAGCAGTGGCAATAGATGGTATGCTGGATCATCTCCAGGGAGTTCTTTCTTCTCTGATTTTCTTTTTCCTTTTCCAAGAGCTCTTTCCTCTTGTCTTCTCCCTCTTTATTTCTGTCTCTTCTCTCATCTCAGATGTGTATGCTTTACAAAATCATTGTATCACTCCAAACTCTTAAACATGCTCTTAATCTCTCTAGAAGAAATTTTATTAATTACTTTTGTCAGATTGGCAAGTGGTTCTCTTACTGTGATATGCTTTTTAATAACTTCTTTTTGCCTGGGGCTTGGAAAGTTTATCTTTCTAGTGGAGGTCCTATAACTTCCTAACTGCCTCAATCTTCAAACCATCTATTTCTAGTTGCTTCAGCCCATTTTCAGAGCCAATGTGGATAATTACAAGGAAGCAGTGCACCCTCTTGGAACCAGCCTATTCTCAGTAGCATAGCTGCCACTGCCAAATACAATGCCATGACCTGTCCAGTTGATTTCACGATGAGCATGTACTGGATATGGGTGCCAGAAGGACGCCTTTTCACATGGAGTCAAGTCCTGGGTTCATGTAGGCTTTGCTCAGGATGGATGCAGTGCCAACATCACCATCAGCACGACACAGGCTCTAGGGTGAACCAGCCCTCAATAGCCAAAGAAAGGATCCTGCTACTAGGCCAGAGTGCTTCAAGGGCATCAGAACCAGATCCAGAGTGAAGAGGGGGCTTGTGAAGAAGCCATCAGAGTACAAGCAAAGGACCAAGACCCAGTAGCTACATTAGGAAAGCAAGGTAGCCAACGCTGTTTAGAAAATGCATTCTGATTTCTGGAGCCCAGACAAGGGATTGTGTGTCCAGCAGTGCAGAGAGGCCGAAGGAGAATGGTGGGGTCTTCACTTCCAGTCAAGGTGGAGGTCTTTACTGCTATGACAAGTCTCTCATTCTAAACCTTCATTCATGTGCTGGGTGATCAACTGCAGAAAATGAAACTTCAAAACAACTCCTAACCCAGGCTCAAAAGCCAACCCCATGTGTGGTGGCTGGAAGACAGAGACTCACAGCAGCGATCAGGAATACTTTCTGAGAGATTAGAAATTGTACCAACTTGTATATAGAGTTGTTTTGTTTGAGGGGCTTTATTTTTCCACTCATGGGGCCTGGGCCTGAGTTATTTGCCTCAAGACTGGCACTCTTTCACTTCAAGCCACAGTGCCACTTCCAGTTTTCTGGAATTGGAGGTAAGAGTCTCAAGGACTTTCCTTCCCTGGGTTGGTTTTGAACCATGATCTCAGAGCTTAGCCTCCTGAGTAGCTAGGATTACAGGTATGAGCCACCAATGCCAAGCTTGTATACACCATTTTCATCTTATGACTTTTTATACACCATCTTATGACTTTTTAAAATTTAGACATAAACAACAGAATTGATGCTTTAAAACTAATGATCGGGTTTCACAATTATTAGACAACTTACAGAAACATTAACGTGTAGGCTGAAAGAGTTAAAGAAATTACAGTTATGTAGAAATATGAGGTATGAGAGGAGAATTAAGAGGCATGAAGAAGACTGAGAAGCCACTTTCTGTGCCTAAAAGGCTCATGTAAAGAATGCAGAGCCTAAGAAATATGCAATGTTTTAAAGACAATGACTGAGGTCTTTTTAGAGTAGAAGAGACACATGGCAGTACACTGAATAAGCACATTAAGCCCAAAAGATGATAAATAGACATCAATCCATATCTACAAAGAATAAAAGCTAAACTTAATAAATATAGATCAGCCACAAAAGAACGGCTGCCAGATAAACAGCAGAATTTCTGTCATCAACATAGACCCCATGAGACAATGGAGTTGTCTTCTAACTTTGCTAAGGAAAACTCCCCCTGGAGAATTACTCTACAGATCATTTCCCTCCATTCTTCGCTTTCAAAGAAGGGAGTTGTGTTGCTGTTGGGTATTTTGTTATGTTTTGTTTTGTTTTCAGTGCTGGAGATGGATCCAGAGCTTTTATCCTTGATAGGCAAATGCTCTACCATTCAGCTACATCTCCCCAGCAATTCTCTGTCCAAATGTCCAGAATTAAAGGGTCAGTGTATTCTTTTTTCTTTTTTATTGTGATTAATAGAAGGGTTACATTATATTCACCAGATAGAAGGTGCATAACTTCACAAACATTGATACCCTTTCTTATGACACGGTCCCCATTTCCCTCCCATCCTCCTCCCGCTTATCTTGATTTTCACCCTTCCCTATCCAATTTCAAATAACCAACTAAGCACATATATCAGATAACAAGCTGAAAAATTATAACAATATGAGATAACCAAGGGATGGCAAAAAAGATGAGAGATAACATAGTACATTAAGAACAACAGTCACTCATTATATGGCTTTTGTTTCCTTATCCTGGAGGTCCTTACATTTAGTGTCATACTATTTGGCCTGATGTCTCTAGATTTTGTTCTATTGTAAATCTCTGCTAGGAGAGCCCAAGGTTTCTACTGATTATGACAAATGAGGGAGACTATTGGGCCTATGTTCCTTTGAGTCTGGCTTTACTTCACTTAATAGGATTTTTTCTAAGTCTTTCCATTTCCTCACAGATGGGGCGATGTCATTCTTTCGGTCAGTGTATTCTTAAACATGCTCTCACCCATTTTAGCATGCCTGGTTGAGGATATACTGACCAAAGAGAATGATTCCTGAGACGGCAGCATTTGGTAGCCTGGAACTTATGAAATCCTGGTCCTATGGTTAGAATTATTATCTAAGTAAACTATCATTCATAGCATATAAGCATATCAATTATATAGAGTTGAAGTAAATATGTCTTGGGGTATATAAGACTCAGAGACTCAGATGTGGAACTAATTAACAATTTGAGGGGAGGAGATGAGTCCAGAAGACAAAACAAAGAGTAGTTTAACAAAACAAAAAGTTAAATGTGACACTCTGTTAGGGCCACCATAGCATAATGCCATAGTGGTTTATTATACTTTTTTTTTATCTAATTGTAGATTACATGACCTGGGTGTACAGGTGTCAACAAGGTTGGATTTTGTCATAAACTAGCTAGGTGGGCTCAATCTGCTCTGCCTAAATAGAAACCATGTAGAGAAGTTCCTCCAGTTATTCAGGGCCCTTGGCAAGTGCTTCCAAATAGTGGCAGGGCATCCACAGGCAATGGCAGTTGACTGTGTCAAGAAAACATTGAAAGCTTGGGTGGAAGCATGAGGTTCCAGGCCTAGAAGGTTGGTCTGAGACCAGAAGTGTTGTTACTCACCCAGGATCAGGACCCACCATGGGAGATATCTATCTTCACGATTGCAAGTGGATGTCAGTAGTGCTTTCCCAGCTATGCACTATAATTAATCAATGTCAGCCTGACTTGAACCCTCCCTGTTGTTTTCTCTGGTTTCCTTCTTTGGCAGAGATTACTTTCCAATCCACAGTCCTCCAAGTTACTGCAGCCTCCCTTTCACCAACCCCAGCCACTCTTGTCCATGCTCCTGCTACCATGAGAACCAACTGCCTACCCCACTGTCGCCTCTACTGTGGCTTTTTCCTTTTCTTCATGGTACTAGCTTACCCTCTCTACTAATGATGAAAATCAAATAGGTAAGGCAAACTGTTCAAGAGAAAGTGTTGCTTATTTTTTGCTATTGTTCTTTGTTAATGTTTTCATCATAATGGCATTTGTACTCAGTGTTATACTCACTAGACAAGTACTCATGCTTCTGCCAGACCTGCCTTCAGCTATAATCCTTTTTTCCTCTCTCTTTCTCCACTGGCTGGAATTACAGGCATGAATCACCACATCTGGCGTTTGTTTTTGCTCTATTTTATTTTATTTTGGTCGTGGGGCTTGAACTCTGGGCCTGGACACTGCCCCTGAGCTCTTCAGCTCAAGGATACCGCCTTACCCCTGGAGCCACAGCCCCACTTCCTGTTTTCTAGAGGTTAATTGGAGAGAAGAGTCTCACATTCTTTTGTGTTTGGACTGGCTTTGAACTGAGATCCTCAGATTTCCACTAGGATTACAGGCATGAGCCACTGAGCCCGGCTTCTATTTTATTTTTAAGATGGACTCTAACATTTTGGTTCCTCAGTTCTCCTATATCCACCTCCAAAGTGGATAGGCATGAGCTGATGTGCCCAGCCTAGAGAAGTTTGTATTTGTATCTATTGTTGTATTGCGAAGAGATGCCACAGGAGAGGACTCAGTAGGGGAAGCACAGTGTACTTTGCTCTCTAAGTGAACTAAACAGGCATTGAACCCACACTAACCACAATACTCCCTTCATGCAAATGAAGGATTATGCTTGCACCAATCATGGCAGAGTTCCTGTCCCTTATGCAAATAAAGAACTTTTTATACCAGTCATGGTCTTCTGTGGGCTACTAGGAGAAGAGCTTCCCCTCTGGCCTGGAAGTGGCTGCTGTGGTTTGATGCAGAGTACTTTCTGGAGCCATATTCTAGATCTATAGACCTGGCAAGATGGCTTCCTGGCTAGCAGTGATTTCTTCTCTTGGAAGAAATTATAGAGTTAAATCGCTCCAACCCTCAGCAACTCAGCACATTTAAAGGGACTTTCACAAGGAAGTTTACAACACAAGCTTGTCAGTAATAGTGCTTTAACATTATGACTGTGCTCTAATAATACTTAACTTCTGCTCAGTGCCCCAGGGGTAGTAGGTCCCTATCATCTGTTTCAATTTCTTCCAAGAACTCTCTCCTTGCTTAGATTGCTGCCTTCCCTGTGGTCCTAACCTCTACCCATTACGTGTCTGTGTCTACGGTACCTCTTCTTGAATTAAGGCCCACCTTACAGATCGTGTAACTTGATTACTTCTCTGAAGATTATCTTTCCAAATGCAATTACTACCTGACATTGGGAGGGAGCTCAACATGAATTCCGAGGGGATACAACTCAACCTCTAAGTTTAAGCAAAGATCTAAGTTTAAGTAAAATCTAATTAGCAATTGGAATGTTTTTAAACATGGATGGGGGGAATACAGACTATTCGGATTTACAATATGACTTTTTCTTCAGCATTACATGGCATGAAGCTCAAACAAATTTTGATCTTTCCCCAGGCTTTTTAATGAATGTTATTCTGCTTTCTCTCTTGTCTGGGAAGCGATTCCCAGTCAGCCATCAGGAAGGAAACAACCCTGGATGGTTGCTAGCTAGGATGTTTGGTAAGGTGCATTCAATGGATTTTTAGCTTAGGATGCCTCAGTTATAATGATTTATCAGCATGTAAGTCCCTTATAAATCAAGTGACTGAACTAAACTGGCAATAAGAAAATGACAGAAGTGTCAGAAGTTAATTGCAGCACAAAGTAGCAAAGGAATAGTTTTTAGAACATATAAAGACCATCTACAATCCAGCACAAACAAGGCATTCAACCCAACAGAGAGGGGAGGGGATATATAAAGGGGAAACTCACCAAAAGAACACAAATGGTTGCTGCACTCGTGAAAAGACGCTTTCCATTCTCAAACACTCAGAGAAAACAAAGTGAAATGGTATGATACCATTTTAATGCTGGTGTCTTGGGGAAAAAATTAAGAGCCTGAAAATTGTATTCTCTGTGAAAACACAGGAGAAAGGGAACCTAATTACACTGTCAGTGGAGAGGTGGGTAAGTTAGCACAACCATTTGGAGAACTTATTTGCAGTCATCATTAAAATTTGTTCTAGGTACTGGTAGCTCAGACCTGAAATCTTAGCTAACCAACAGGCTGAAATCTGAGGATCACAATTTGAAGCCAGCCCAGGCAGGAAAACCCAGGAGATGCTTATCCTCAGTTAATTACCAAAAAGCTAGAAGTGGAGGTATGGCCCAAGAAGCAGAGCACCAGTTTTGAGCATAAAAGCCAAGGGACAATGCCCAGTACCTGAATCCCTGGAACCTCTCAGTTATCTTATATGTCAAAAAGACTCTTTGTAGATCTGAATAAATTGTGGTCTTGAGATGAAAGGCAATCCCAGATTATCTGGGTAGCATTATATGTCATTTCATTTGTCCTTAGGAGTAATACAGAAGAAGAGTTGGTTACACTCCAGTGAATCCATATGAAGATGGATCCGGGAAATTGGAAGATGCTGGCCTTGAAGCACTGGCAGCCTCCAGAAATGGAAAAGACAAATAACAAATTCTTCTCACAACCTTCAGAGGGTAACTATTACAGCTAATAACTCAATTTTATACTTATGAGTTCCAGAACTGCACAACAATAAGTTTATTTTGTTTTGAACTATGTAGCATGGGGTAGTTGCTTTTATTTAAATAACCCATGGGTTAATCTTGATCATCTCCAGAAACACTGGCACTGCCCAGAATGTCTTTGGGGCACTTAATGTACAAGTAATAGTCAGAATCAGGCAGACTGACTCCTGATGACTCCAGAGCCATCCTCCTCCTCTACCATCTCTGTGACCCCATCTTTCAAGTCAGGTGGCCCAGCAGAGTCAACTCCCAAGCAGGGAAGAAGAAAGGTATATCCACCCTGCTGCATATCAGAAATTCAGGAAGAAAAATGTTATAAGTCTTGGCTCAGACATCTCTCTACTGTCAGGTCCCCAACCAGTTCCAAGAAAAAGAAACAGAACTCTTTGAAACTGAGCAGAACAGGTGGGATTAGATGAATCACACACGGGGAGGGATCTAGTGTTCCTGGTACTGCAGGCCTTGGAGAAATGTCACCCTAACCCAGCCCAGTAGACCTATTGTAAAAATCATCAGGAGCTGGAATCTCCCTATAAGAATGGCTTATTTAGAAAGAAAGAAAAAAAGAAAGAAAGGAAGAAAGAAGGAAGGAAAGAAAGAAAGGAAGGGAGGAAGGAAATAGTTCAAAGTACTGTTTACCCATGAGCTGCACTCAACAAAAGGAACATTAAAGGAATTCTGAGAAAGCAGGTCCTTGGCAATTGAGTAGCTGCCAAGTAAATCTAAGAGCACCCATCAGACCCAGGACCCAATTAGGTCCCTTTAGGACCCTGAGCTCTGCATTGATCCTTCCCTGTGCTTTGATCCCCTCTGCCCACCTGCCAGACATCCTCTCTAGGAAATGTCACATGGGCTACCACTCACACAGCCCACAGCCGTGGCTCTATGGTATGCTCTCAGTCACTGTGCCACACAAGTCATTTGACTTGACTGTGACACATTCTCTGGGTACTCGCTGGCCCTCATCTGGAAAGAACTCAAGATTAGCCAGGGAAGTCAGCTTGCACACAAACCTTCACATAGGGAGGCTAGATTATGACGCAGACATGAAGGATCTAAAAACACCCATTTATGGTTGGAGCCTTTACTCTGTATTGAGCACGGCCTCGTCTCATTTCTCACGAAGTGCATATGTGCATATGTGCATATATCTTTGGGCTCCCTTCCTTCCAGCTGTCTGGGTAAGAGGCTCAGGATTTTACTTAAGGAGTCATCCTCAAAGACTCAGCTGCTCTGAAATTCACTAAGAGCACAGGGACTGATGAGTTTCTGGTCTCCTTCATCCTTCAAGTGAGTGGAAAGGCCTCACTTTCTTCCCTTTCTCTTCTTTTTAGCTTCCTCTCTTTGTACCCTGGGGCCCTGCCTCATCCTGTGTCTGCTCACCAGCTCTGCTCAGGAAGTCCCAGTTGTCCTATGTCTTCTTTTTTCTAAGCTCAATATTAGTCTCTGCCTGGCTGCTGCTGCTGCTGACTGCCTTCAAAAATAATGCTGCAAAAAATAAATTAATACACAATGATGCTAAAGTATCACCCTTAAAAAATAAAAAGGAAGGGCAGGGGGAGAGCACTGGACAGGTAAAAAGGGGACAAAGGGTCTTTTCCTGACTCCTGGTTCAGGGATTGAGGAAGCCTTCTAGAGAAACTGAGGTCTCATGTCCGATGTCACATGACTCATAACCTCACACTGTACACTTAGGCCTGACGTGTGGGGGAAGAGTCCCCACTCTAAGGAGGTATGCCCCTGACCTCTCAACCACCCTACAGCCTGCTGCTTAGCAGGCTGCGGCTATTGGAGGTCTGAAGGAAAATATCATCAAGGCCAGTTATGAAGTCACCATTTCTGAGCTTCCACAGCTCCCTGGGACCCTGGCATTCTGCATCCAGGGTTCCACTTTGCCAGTGATTCTGTTAGTCTCCACAGGGGGTGCTAAAGAGAGGCTGCAATGTTGGCTTTGGGAGACCAACCGGGCTCTTTTCCTGTTTGTTCCCTGTCTGCTTCCTGCCAGCTTCCTGTTTTGGGGGGGCGTCATTCCAGCAACTGGTCTTAATCCTGGCCTGCTGCAAGCAGTTCCAACCTGTCCAACCGCTGAGCTCAGTTTGCAGTTTCACAGAAATAGTTGCATCTCTCTGGTCCCCAAGAAACACTATTTGGTTAGTGCCCACTGCTTGATTTGGTGGTCGCGCTCCTGGACCTTGGCTGAGCTCTGGCTGAGGACAGCCCTCTGCACTCCCTCAGCAGTAGACTTGGAACTCTTTTTCTAGTTATTCCATCACATCCTAGGGGGCTTTTCATTTATCCTTCCAGCTACCTGGTTCCTTGTAAACCTGACAGTTGTTCAGTGTGAAATTCTCTCTGTTCTTGTTACTAGGCCCTGTAAATTCTATTGTTCTAAACTTTCTCAGGAAGTCCTCTGACCTCCCCAGGACTAACAGTACCCTTTATCGACAAAGTTGCTTTTCCCACAGGCCCCATGCTGTATGACTCTGTTGAGCTGTCAGGGACACTACTCCAGCCCTAACCACGCCTGGACACCATGATGTTGATACCAGGGCGGCCACTGTAGTCTTGAGCAGCTGCGGAAGCCCTCCTTCGGAATCTCTGTACACCGTGCCCGCCCTCTTTCTTCTACATATGGTCATCAGTGGGGAATTTAAATGTTGATGACTGCAGCAGGGCCTTTCCCGTTACCCCAGGCCACACGCATTCCAGTAATCAACTGTGTTGTAGAAAGCCATGAAAATCAAAGAGAGAAACAAGGCTGAGTACCAGGGAGGATGGAAGGGAGATGGAGAGAAAGACTGGTGGTGGGGGGGAAGAGCGAAGGGGGAGGGAGAGAGAAAGAGCACAGTAGGCTGAGCCTTCAATTCAGTCATTCCTGATTTCCACTCCCAGTTTCTGGAGACAAAAATTCCCTTTTGTATTTGTTATCCTGAGTTGGATTCCGGCAACATTCCACCATGAGCTCTGACTAAGATGGCTGAGGCCAAAATTGTCTAGAATCAAGGTGAGTCAGTGTTTGTCTAGTCAGACTCCTCACCAGGTGCAGCAACCCACCACATAAGCATTTCATAAGCATCCTGTTTGGGCAAGCACTGAGCCATTGGGTCAAGATGCTTAAGCAGTCACAACTGAACCAGCATTGAGTCCAAGATGTGAAATTTAATATGAAACTGGGTAACAAAAGAATAAAAACCATATAACCCCCTACCTCCTAGAGTCCTGGGCTTGGTCCTATCATATTCACTTGTGAGAAGTGTGTAGACAAGTATTATATAACTAGATAATTGTATTAATAGCACTTACTTTTCTAATGAAGCTCATTTTGGAAACACTGGACTTCAAAGATTGCTAGGAAATACACACACACACACACACACACACACACACACACACACACACACGCACACAGCTTTCCCTTCCTGCAGGGTAGAGTTAAAGGGATCTTAACATTGTTTAGTGCCACTCACTTCCCATCCCCTGGTTAGGAAGTTGAGAGCTCACCTGAATTATGTAGTCAAAACACAGGCCTCATTCCCAGAACATCAGGTGTCTGCCTGAGTCTGAATGGGAACAGAGCCAAAGGTCTCCCAGACACCACCCCTGGTGCCGGGGCTATCGGGCAGCGAACCTGGATTCCTGAAATAGGGGCCAAGGACTAGGGAAAAATATAAGAGAGACAAACAGATGGGTTTAGGGAGGCCTACAGCCCAAGTCAGCAGCTCAAGAAGGCTGTGAGGTTAAGACTGCAGCCTCGTTTATTTCCAAATCAAGGCTCATGCACTTTCTTGAAACCAGGGAACTGCCAGGGGTTACATTCATATGATAAATCAGGGAACTGCTGGGGGTTACATTCTTGCAATGTGTTAGATCTCAGATCAGAGAAGCAGGACAAGGCCAAAAAACAATAAATCAATAAATCAAAGAGATCAGAAAGTTCCCAATACAGACAATGTAGTTTCAGAAGTTCCTAGGCATGACACCAGCTGGCTTCTTAGTGCGGTTATCTTACTCTGATGTGCAGATTTAAGGGGCAGCCTGGCTCCACACTCTGGCTCCCAACACCCTGGAACTAGCCTGATCATTTGCTGTGAGGCCCTCACAGAGAAAGGGAGCAGCCAAGGCTTTGAATAAGCAAGATTCCAGACTGGAGGTGTGGCTCAAGTGCTAGTGTGATAGCTGTGAGCCAAAAAGCTGAGCAAGGGCACAGGCTCTGAGTTCAAGCCCTGTTACCATCACAAAAGCAAGGAAGGGAAGGAAGGAACAGAGGGAGGGAGGGAAAGGAAGAGAAAGAAGAAAGAGAAAGAAGGGAGAAAGAAAGAAAGAAGAAAAGAATGAAAGAAGAAAGAAAGAAAGAAAGAAAGAAAGAAAGAAAGAAAGAAAGAAAGAAAGAGAAGTGAAGGAGGGAGGGAGGGAGGGAGGAAGGAAATCCTCACACTCATACATCTGCTATTAGCCAAGCAGTCTCTCAGTTTTCCACATAGCTTCTCTAGCAGGCTAAGAAGCCAAGGCTAGAATCACAGGATAGCAGAAGCAAAGTATCACATGGCCCCTTTAGATTTGGAACTCAACTCCATCACTTCTGCCACATTCAGAGCAGGACGTAATGCCAATTCAGCTCATGCCTAGGGAGTAAGGAAACAGACCCTGTCTCTTGATAGTAGGACTGTGAATCCCCCATAGCTGTTGGCAGCCTTACAGATGCATGAAACATGGTATTTTCCTCATGCAATGCTTGTAAAAGGACAAGCCTTTCTCTTGATCCTCTTATGATCCTCATGATTATGGAGACTTGATTTTCCCAGTGCTCTGTCCCCAAATACATGCAAACTACTTCCTCTACTTGTAATGCTGGACGAACTATCCATCCATGACAGCACTTAGGAAAAACTACCCAAAGTGGGATTTCCAGAGAGACAGCAGGACGGACTCCAATGTTCTGGTCTCCTGGGCTTTAAGACCCCTTTATTGTGCAAACAGATAATGCTCTTCTCCCTTTCTGCAGTGTTTTCTGTCTCTTCTTCACTCTTTCTCCCTCCTCCTTTTCACCTTCCCTCTTCCCATTTCCCTTTCAAAAGCTCAAATCTTCACTTTTTGTGGCAAAAACACTTCAGTTTGGTTGGAACTCAAGAAATACCTCTAGGGAACTGACTTTTTGAAGTAAAATCTTCCACCTTTTTTTCTCCACCCCCCCCCCCCGAAGGATGTCTTAACGAATTATCTTGTAAACCGATAGGCCTCACAGATATTTTAATGAGACTGAAAATGTTTCGTTCTAAGTAAAATAGTTGTACAGTATGATTTGTGGCACAGGGCAAACAAGGACATTTTAAAATATATTACTTCATTCTATAGAATGTATCTAGCAGAATCTAAGTATCTTAATTCTTTATTCGTTTATTCTGTGCATTTTTCTAGTGTGTAAAACGTAATGCAATAAAACTGTGTTGTTGGTACTAGGAATTTAACTGCAGGTCTGGAGCTTGCTAAGCAGGTGCTCTGTCACTTGAGCTACAACTCCAGCTCTTTTTACATTGGGTTATTTTTTGGATAGAGTCTTGATGGCTTTTTGCCTTATGGCTGACTTTGAACCCACCCTACATTTGAAGCATCTTAAACTATGCAACTATCTTGCAAAATTGAAACTCTACTCACATAAATCCTACTTCTCCCTTTTCTCTTTCGCAGCTCCCAGCAGCCACCATCCCATTTGTGTCTTTATGAACTTGATATTCTTGTTTTAATATTCTACCTGTTTTTTTTTTTTTTTTGCCAGTCCTGGGCTTTGAGCTCAGGGTCTGAGCACTGTCCTAGGACTTTCTCAAGGCCAGAGCTTTACCACTTGAGCCTCAGTAACACTTCCGGCTTTTTTCTATGTATGGGTACTGAGGAATCGAACCCGGGTCTTTGTGCACGCTAGGCAAGCACTCTACCACTAGACCAAACACCCGGCCCTCTACCATTTATTTTTATTTTTATTTTTATTGTGCTTTTTCCTCTTAATACCATTTATTTTTAAATAGATAGACAGCTCCTTAATGTTTGATATTTTACATCCTCTACCTTTTGTCTTGGAATTTAGTTTCATGCCACTTCTCACAGAAATTTATCCTAATACATTGGTAGGTCATGATTTTGGGTTTATCCTACCAAACTCCTCTAACAAAACATCAATCATACTCCTTTAACAGAACATGAAAATGCATTCATTTAAATCATTTACATTTCTTATTTTTATTTACTAAAGTATTATATTCTGAACTGAATTACCATTTAGATTAATAATTGTATATAACTGATCAAACACATAAAATTTGATCATTATATAACTTTGAAAGCAAGCTATTACAAATGTATTTGTTAATGACATGATAGAGATGGCTTTGTTCCAGTAAGGTCATGTCTCAATCCATAAGCATGACTTATTATTCCAATGAGTCAGAGCAGATTCTGGACATTTTAAAGAACACTGAGAAACCCTAGTTGCGTCAGTAGGTAGGAACAGATGATATTTTGTTCTAACAAGGCAGTCATTTAATTCTTTTGACCATGGAGTTATATACCTAAATTACTTTTCAGTTTTGGTGAATGCCAAAAAAAATTGGACATCATTTCACTTGCAATTTTTATCCAGCCTCTAGAGTTATTCTTTCTTGCTATATTCAGGAAAGAACATCAAAAATTTCTACTAGGACTTAAAAAATGATGATCAATCAAACTTCTTCCTCTCTGTCTTTAAAGTATCCTCTTATTCTATTATTTTCAAAGAGGGTTAGGAAATCAAACTCTATTAATTTAATTGAACTTTGGTGAACACTTTTTTTTTCCAGGACCGGGTATTAAACACAGGGCCTTGCGTTTATTAGGAAAGCTATCTACACTTGAGCCCTTGAGCTATATCCCTGGACAGTTTGTTGTATAGACAAGGTCTTACTTTGTTGGGGTTGGCCTTGAACTTGAGATCCTCTGACCTCTTGCTCCCAAGTAGCTGGGATAAGAGGTGTAATGCTACCGTATCCAGCTGTCACCAACTTTTTTTCTTTTCTTTTTTCTTTTTCTTTCCCATTTTTTTTGCCAGTCCTGGAGCTTGAACACAGATCCTGAGTACTGTCCTTGAGCTTTCTCAAGGCTAGTGCTCTACCACTTCGGGCCTTTTCTGTGTATGTGATACCAAGGAATCAAACCCAGAACTTCATGCATGCTAAACAAGCACTCTACCACTAGGCTGCACTCCTGGCCCCACTAATTTTTTTTCTAGAAAGAGGTTTTTTTTATTGAATAATTGTTTATTGTGATTAATAGGAGGGTTACATTTTATTAATCAGATAGAAGGTGCATAACTTCACAAACATCGATACCCTTTCTCATGACATGGTCCCCATTTCCCTCCCTCCCTCCTCCCACTTATCTTGATTTCCCCCCTTCCCTACCCAATTTCAAATAACCAATTAAGCACATATAAAATATGTCAGATAACAAGGTGAAAAAATTATAACGAGATAACCAAGGGATGGCAAAAGAGATGAGCAATAACATTGTACATTAAGGACAACAGTCTCTCATTATATGGCTTTTGTTTCCTTATCCTGGAGGTCCTTACATTTAGTGTCATACTATTTGGCCTAATGTCTCTAGATTTTGTTCTACTGTAAATCTCTGCTAGGAAAGCCCAAGGTTCTACTGATTATGACAAATGAGGGAGACTATTGAGCCTATGTTCCTTTGAGTCTGGCTTACTTCATTTAATATGATTTTTTCTAAGTCTTTCCATTTCCTTACAAATGGGGAGATGTTGTTCTTAGAAAGAGGCTTTTATATTATTACTTCCTTTCATATATTTTTAAAAGAAACATAAAACTGCACATTTAATTTATTTTATTTATCATAGCTCAGTACAGGTTCCTGGGCTTCAAGGTCCAACTTAGAACCTTAGCTTTTTCCCAAAGCTGTAGGAAGACAATTATACAAGCTGTGGCACTCAACATTCAGAGGTGCCCTCCTTGGGGTGGTAGAAGGGGTGCTAGGCTGTAGATAAGCTCCCATCTTTCCCCCAGTGCTCCTAGTGCCTTTGAGAGTTCTTCAACTGGCAACTCTGTTCTCCGAAAGAGGGAGGATTTTTTTTTCCGCAAAACAATGGAAAATTCAGTGTGTTTGGCTTCTCTTCTCCCAAGGCTGAGTTTTGGGATGGGTGTGCAGGGCTAGGTGAGTTAAGGATGCAGGGACTAAGGAAGGGCTGAGTCTTCATGGCCTCATGGCTCATCAGGCTACATAATTCTGAGCAAGTCACTCAGATTTTCAGCTCAAATTTTCTTATGTTCAAAATGTGATATATATGCTTAACTCCTATAATTGCACGAGGATTAGGCAGGAGTGCATTCCTGAAGTCCCAAAGAGTTATCTCATCCTGCTGCCCCTGCTCTTCCCCTCAGGATTGAATCCCATCCAGACCTGCTACCCTCTTTTCCTACCTTTAGCCCACAATCCTAGCAGCCAGGCTCAACTCTCAAGACTCCTCTTCCCCAGACCACTCCAGTCCTATCAGTGTTCTAGCTCAAAGCCTTTCTCAGACAGCACCAGATCTGAAGACTCTCCTTTCAAACTGATCTGTGTCTCTCTGTCTCTGTCTCTGTCTCTGTCTCTGTCTGTCTGTCTCTCTCTCTCTCTCTCTCTCTCTCTCTCTCTCTCTCTCTCTCTCTCTCTCTCTCTCTCTCTCACACACACACACACACACACACACACACAGATGCTACCTTTCTTTTGGGCCAAAGCAACTCCATAGAAAAATATCAAGTAATTTACAGTAAATGAATGAAATCCATTTTCACATTCTTCCAAGCTACATGAACATCATTGTAATTGGACAGATGCAAAATGAATGTAAGGCTATTTTAAACCCCTAGGTCTTCTTAATTGCCTCAGTTGGAAGAGTCATTAATACATGATTAATGTACTCGTTTCTGTAAAGATTGAATTACCCTGAGATGTGTTACAACCTGCTTCCCAGACACTCTGGAGTGTTGGTAGCTGGTAATAGCTTCAGGCTTTCTCTGACTCCACACTACACACATTCCGCAGATGGAGTGACTTTGTCCTGGAGCCTAGCCCTTTGCTCGTGGTCAGAAGAAAGCCTGAGAACAGGCTGACCAATGATGCTCAAGCACCAGAAGCAGCCAGGCATAGTCCAGAGTAGAAATTCAGGCCAGAAATAGCCAGGCAAGTACATAGATGCTCTAAACCCCTTTGTCACAATAGGGTTTGTGTGTACATGTTCCGTTGCTGGGCTCTGAACTCAGGGCCTGACATTCTTGCTTAGCTTTGCCCATTCAAGGCTGGCACTCTGCCAGTTGAGTCACAATTGAGCCACCAATTGGCTGTTTGCTGGTTTGGGAGATAACATTCTCATATTTGTCAGCCTAGGCTGGCTTTGAACCCCAGTTGTAAAATCTCTGATTACAGGTGTGAGCCACTGGCACTTGACATTAAAATGTTTAATGTTATTTTGGAGAATCTCATACATAGCATCTCAAAGCACACATACAGGCAGGATGGCTGAGCACAGGCAATCTGCTTACATCTCATAGTGAAGCCATCCTGAGGTTTGAAGTCATGTGTGCTAAGCACCTGCTCTATCACTGAGCTATGTACTTGTCTTATTTCCCAGATACAAATGGCTGGATTCAAGGTGAGCAGAGATCACCAGAACCATCACAGCAGCATCAGATCACATGAGGTCAGCACTGCGCCACATCCCCCTGCCTCTCCCTGGCAGGCGGGGATGGGGGGGGAGCAGAGCATGATTCTTCCTGGATCCTCATCTGTCCTCCTCCTCCCCTCCAGCCCAGCTTGGCCATGACTACTACCAGGTCAGACAAGCAACAGCCAGCTGTGTTTTCAAAGCCATAGACAGGCTGCAGCCACTTGGGTGTAAATTGGGAAAACTGAGGAAGGGTCCTGAATCCAAGAGGTGAAAAGAAAGTTTTATCTGACCATCAGTAGAAACAATACTTCTAGCAGGTTCCCAGCTCTTGATTCAGGATGGCTGAGTCAGAGGGCTAGGGAGCTGTTTTTCTGTTAGAAAGAAACTTCCACAGATGTCCTGAAATCTTGGAGTTTCCTGGTTTTATGTCCTTAATCTGAGGCTCAGCTTGCAGCCTTCAAACAAATATAACCTTGCAAACTTACAGAGCCAGTAAGTAGATTTGTGGGTACCTGAGTGCAAGTGTGAGGTTGAGGGTTAACTTCAAAATGGGCTTGTGGGTTCTGCCTGGGGGCTGCAGGTGCTTTTAAACTGCTTTATGATAATGGTTGTGCCACCCAGTAAGTTACTAAAAACCAATGAATTATACACTTAAAATGGCTGAATTTTATGATCTGTAAAACAGACCTCAATAAAGCTGGTAGTAAAACCAAAATGAGCTAAAGCCCAAACAGCAGCAAAAATGTATCCGGCTCATGTAACTTTTCTCCCTGCCCTGGTTTCTCTTCTGCACTGTACCAGAACCTGTGCATGGCAATTCTCCATTACTATAACACAATGCCTGAGATAAATAGCTCACAATCCCAGAGGTTTCTGTCGTGGTCGGTGGTCTCCGTTGCCATGGGGCCTGTGGCAACACAGGACAGCCTAGCAGGGGCATGTGGCAGAGGAGGTCTGTTCGCATCATGGCTGTGGGAAGAAAAAAGATGGAGAAGGAGTTTGGTCTCTAAGATCTCCTTTAAGGGCATATTTCCAGTGTCCTAGAGTCCTTCTAGTTAGTGCTACCTCTTAAAAGTTCCATGACTTCCTAGGCTAGACAAAGGAGCTTTAAACACATGGAAGCACACATCTGAAGCAGAGAAGAAATTAATCTAGAAAAGGATACGTTGATGCCTATGTTCACTTTGCTGATTATGGCAGTGACACACTGGAAATGTGAAATCCTAATAGACTTTGGCAAATAAAACTATTATCATAGGAAGGATCATTGGATTGATAGAGATATTACTCCAAATTAATTAATGGATGGAAAATTGATAATACCTTGTTAAGCCACAAAAGCCAAGTGCAAAATTTTAAACAGTATATACAACTCCCTCCCCCACCCAGTGTGTGTGTGTGTGTGTGTGTGTGTGTGTGTGTGTGCACTCAGGAACTAGGTACTATTCCTGAGCTTTTTTGCCCAAGACTAGCACTCTACCACTTGAGCCACAGCTCTACTTCTGGACTCTTTAGGTGGTTAATTGGACATAAGAGTGTCAAAGACTTAACTGCCTGGGCTGGCTCCACAGTCCTCAGATCTCAGCCTCTGGAATAGCTAGGAAAACAGGGAGGCCACCAGTCTCCAGTAACACTCCATTTTTTGTATAGGAAACTCAAGCTAGCAGGAAGACCAAATGTTATAGGGGATGCTTTAAATCTCTGTCTTTGTGCTTTTCAGCATTCATAATTTTTGTAATAAGCTTGCATTATTATGTTTTAATTCACTTGAAGTGGCTTTAGGAAAGCACAAAAGATCACCAATAAAAGCCATGTATTTTCCTTCCCCCATGAAGAAAGGTCATACTTAGATTTTGTTTCTTAAAAGCATAAATCAACAGATTAGATCTGCACCTCCATCTTCTGATTCAGCCTCAGGTTCTCCCCAGCCTCTCACAGAATTTCCAGTTCATGTTTTCATAGTCATATAATATTGGTTCCATAGAAGTGGATTTTAGGTCATTTTCTTAACTACTAATAAAATGGCATCAAACTATATAACACCCTCCAACTTATATCTTTCCAGAGCTGTTAGTATTCAAGGAGTATACTCCTTTCATTCCCTTAACCTTTCTAATCATCCATCCATTCACACTTATCTTCTCCTCTGCCAATGAACTTCAGGGTTGTTTCTAGTTTTTCCTATTGGAAGTAATAAAATAGACATTACTGGACCTGTTTTCCTGTGAACATAAGCAAGAGTTAAACCAGTACAGAGGTTTTCATGGGGTAGCTCCAGGACTGACCCTGACAACTTAGCCAACCCCCAAATCTACAGGAGACTGAATGGGGAGTGCTGGGGCTTGGATCCATAGTCTGTTCGCATAAGCCTCCAGGTGTATTCTCAGCTACTGGGAAGGCAGAGACAGGAGGATCCTGAGACTGAGGCCAGTTTAGGTAGAGTTAGACTCTATTTCAAAAACACAACAAAAGGTCTGGTTGTATGGCTCAAGTGGTAGAACCCTTGCCTAACATGCTCAAGGCCCTAGATTCAATATTGCAAAGAAAAACACCGAAACCCACAACTAAACAAATACTAAAACGTGGACATGAAGTCTCATGATGTGGCGTCATCACTTGTTTCTGAAATGAAAACCTAGATTGGAGAACCACTGCCTGTGCAGTGCTCTGCCCCATGGCTCCTAACTCAGTCACTAGCCTCTCCTGAGATGACCTAGTGGGAGGCTCACATTCTCCTCCCATAGCTACAACCATCGCAGCCTGAGCTTGGACTAATACCCGAGGGTTATAACAGGGAAAGAGCTCTCATTGTACTCAGCATTAGTCCTGACTAGGGCACCAGATCTAGTTCTAGGGATCATGTATCATGTGCAGCAGGTGTTTAATGATGTCTAGCTAGTAGCTCATATGGTCATTTATTCATGCACTCAAAATGTATGAACATATGAGCAGCATAAATATGCCAGGTACTGAGCTGGGAGCATTGATGAGTGACTGACAGTGAGAGCCGGCACTCTGGGGGATAGCGGGGAGGGGGGGTGGAGGGAGGTCTTCCTGAAGGGGAAGAAGACACAGACATGGAATGGACAACTCCACAGGATGATGTGAAGTTGCAGTGGCCACAGGAAGGAGTCATGGGTGGTACTTTGACAGCTGGTCAGAGGCAAGGGAGGCATTCCAAAGGTATTAGAATTCAGAGCTGGAGGAAGCCCATCTTTAGGATTCCCCAGAATCTCCAAATCTCCAACCCCCAGCCATCCCTTCACACACTGCTCTGAGGATGTGATGAGAAGCTAAGCAACAAAAATGGGTAGCCCAGACACAAAAGACCAGGCCAAAAGAGCTGGGTGGACAGCTGCAACTCCAGCAAACAGACTCATGCAGTTTTGTCTCCCTGGGCAAAAGAACAAATAACTTCATCAGATTGTCATCAAAATTGAGCAAATAGCTTCATCAGATTGCCCAGAAAAGTCCTACTGTTTAGGGGACTGGCTGCTTCCAAGACAGACAGCCCAGAGCAGTCCAATCAAAGCCTGGAGGTTGCTTTGCAGGCAGCTGATGTGCTCTAATTTGGTTTTAATAGCACTCCAGAGAAAAAGAATCATTTCTTTCCACCAATGCTGCCCCTCCCATTTCTGTCTGGGGAATCTCATCCTTGGTGAATGTATGATAATGCTGCTGTTTACAGTTTCTCTAAGAGGTGGAGCAGCTGATTCGTGTGGTCTCTAAATCACCAGAGGAAAGAAGCCATCCGCCCCATCCCTCCCTCCATCTGTCTCCCCAGGATGCTCTGAAACCCCTCCCACCCCTCTCCCAGATGGAGAGAGCTTCCTTACTCTGATTTTGCAGTTCTTTTGGGATCTAGGCTATGTATTACAACACTCTTGTTGCAAGCAAGTTATGTTTCTAATGCTCATGTTCTATCTCTCCTATGCAAATTTCACCTTCCTTGGGCCTTAAGATACAGGCTGTTTGGAATATGTTCACTTGTTTACTAGAGATAACAATCACTTGAGGAAGCAGATAAACTTTGATTATTTCAGACTTGTAGGTTTCATGAGATGGTGTGAAAATGAGGAAATCCTTTTCAGGATTAGGCCAAGTCACTCAAAAGTTGCCAATGTTTATTAAGTCATCCTGACAAATCACCATTTAACTTTTAAAATTTTATTCTTTTTCTTTTTTTTTTCCAGTTGTGGGGCTTAGACTCTGGGCCTGGGCACTTGCCCTGAGCTGTTTCTAGAGGTTAATTGGAGATAAGAGTCCTACGGACTTCTATGCCTAGACTGGCTTTGAACTGAGATCCCCAGATCTCAGCCTCCTGAGTAGCTAGGATTACAGGAGTGAGCCACCGTGCCCAACTTTTTCTTAACTTTTTACTTTTTGTCAGTATTGGAGTTTGGATTCAGGGCCTCAAACTTTCTGAGAAGCATGCTTCTGCTTGAGCAACACACACCCCAGTTCTTTTGCTTTCCGGTAGAATCTCGTGCTTTTTCTTGGGCTGGTCTTGAACTAAGATTCTCCTACATCTGCCTGCTAAGAAACTGGGATTAGTGGCATGCACCAGCGCACACGGTCACATCATTCCTCTTGAAGTCTTAGTCGATTCTCTTTCATTGAAAGGGTTGTGTCATCATTTCTTGAACTTTTTTATAATGTCCATGACCTTTAATTAATATTTATATTTTAGGCCCTACTTCATGGCATATGAATCTTGGTGGCTTACAAAAATGTTTGGCACAAAGATTTTTTTAAAAAAACATAAACGGGGAAATTAGTGTCCCAGAGTAAATTGGGACACTAAAGCAAAATTAAACTCTAAGCTGCATGATAATGGACTCATTACTTTAACAGAGGTGAGCCAAAAATGTACCTGCAAGCTTCCTAGGAAGCCAAAGCTAGGAATGGAAGGCAATTAATTTCAAGACTAAGAAGAATGGACAGAACACAACTAACCAGTTAGTTATTTAGGAAAAGTTCTCCTTTTCCTGGATGGACTTCACATCTTTTCAAGAAACTTAATAACCTGTTGGCAAGACTTCCAGCAACATAACACCAAAACATGGTTGGGTGAAATCAGTTTGTCCTGGACCAAACACTGGCCATTATCCAAAGCTTAGTGGCAATCTGTAAGGCCAAGAATCCTTGGAGGTCCAGAGAATCTAGGGTTAGACCAACACTGATACCTGAGCAGAGGGGTCACCCAACACTATTTCCAATAGTGGCCTGAGGAATGGAATGCATATGGCGGGGAACACACATGGGGGAGAGGTCACAGTGGTGACCTGAGAGACGCACTGTTTCTTTTTCTTTTTTCTTTTCTTTTTTCAATGGGTCAAGGAGCTTAAACTAGGCCTGGGCGTTGTCCCTGAGCTCTGCAGCTCAAGGTTACTGCCCTAACCTTGTGCTAAGCCCCACTTCCTGTTTTCTAGAGGTTAATTGGAGATAAGAGTCTCAGCTCCTTTTGGGCCCCGGTCTGGCTTTGAACCTTGATCCTCAGATCTCAGCCTCCTGAGTAGTGAGGATTACAGGTGTGAGTCACTGAGCCCGGCCGAGACACACTGTTCCTTGTTCATACCACTCCACCTCCTGTCCCTTGGACTTGATGTGGTCCACCAGCTTTGTCCTCTGGCTTCAGCACGGATGCTCTCTGTCCTCCCCTAGACCTTACACAAAGAGTCCCTGGCACCCATAGCAGCCTTTTGCTGACTCCTCCCCTTTATGCATGTTCGTTTGTTCTCCTCCCCACCTCCTGAAAACATTTACCTTCCAAGGTTCTGCCCAAAGGAAGCTGAGGCTTCCCCCATTTCTCCAGGTTACATAATTTATCAGCGGCCTTGGCCAATCTCACATTTTGAGTCCAGCTGGTATCTTAGAAGAGCCAGAGTTCTGGGGGTTTCGATTTGTCTTTTCGTCTTGACAGGGGGCTGGGCTTCCTAAGGACAAAGGCTCCATTCACCAGTTCCAGCCCTCTGGGGCTTCAGTGTTCCCCCACTATTTCCCCTGCAGTTCGCTAGTGCCTATAGAACTCATCTATCTGCAGGAGAGAGGCGCAAGGTGGGGCTGTTCCAGGGGAGAGCACCCTCAGAAGATCAGCAGGGTGGGTCCACTGGCTGGATGAGCTGGGAAGGGACAGCACTTCTAATCCCTGTGTCACCACCAGGCTGGCCTGAACAGTGGCCAAAGGAGACCCAGGGAAGGTGTTGCCTCCCTGTAGATAAGCACCTGAAACACTTTGTGCCTATTTCTTGCTGTCCCTGTTTACTTAGCCAGAGCATTCTCATCACAATGTCCATGAGGAACTTGTTGACATGTTTGAAAATCTGCATTCACAATACTTGAGCTCAGGCTTTCCATCTGCCAGCCCGCTGGGCTGTGTATTAATTGGAACCGGTCCTCTCTGGGGGAAAGGTGGGGCTTCTTTTTCAAAGGGATACAGTTTCAGCTTGCAGAGCATGCTGGGTTGCCTTCCAGAATCACATATTGTCATCTGTCTACTGTTTAACCACCATGCGCAGCACTTCTTGCAATAGGAAGAGGTGTGACCTGATTTCTGAGCACTCTTGAGTACCTGGTGTATGTTCAGGTATGAGCAATTGTGTGTATGGATACACAGGTGTGAGCAAGTGTGGCTTGGATGCACATCTGCACAGCACCTGCTAGTGTTCTGCCGTTAGGAGAGCTCTTGGAAAACCAAGTTGGCAATTTGCATTTTGTTTGGGTGGAAGTGCCAGGCAGCTACTCCACATCCATCACCTGAGATTAAAAAAGAGGGAGATTTTTGTGTTTACACTGAACTCTTTGTGATGATAATTACTAGGACTTTGTAATAGCTCTCCTGGAGAATTTGGCAGGCTTTGGAACACTTTATTTTGATAGTTGCCAGCTCCTTGCAAGTTATTTGTCTCTTTCAGCATAGCAATAGTTTGGGACCAAGAAAGGAAGGAACCCCTGGGGTCCAGCTCTGTAGGGGAGGCTCCATGGAGTATAATGACATGAAACTCACATGCTGGGCCCTAGGGAGAAGCCCAGCTTAGGAGTGTCAGCTGTAGGGTATGCCCCCACCCCCCAACCGCCATGTGCACATGTGCACACACACACACACACACACACACACACACACACACACACACACACACACACACTGCATCTTTGAGATCCTGGAAACTTATTCCCTCTCCCTCCAGCCTCAGTCTAGTCTTGAGTCTTGCTTCCCTGTTTACAGATTGAAGCACTTGCACTGGATTATTCTTTGGCTCCCAACACTGGCAAATAGAAAAACATGGTGAGAGCGGAAGAGTTGAAAATAACTCTCCCCTCCTGCCATAAAGGAAAAGGGACTTAAGGTTGACCTGATTAGAGGAAGATCCATGGCAAGAAAGAACATGATGGAGTAGAAAGAAAAAGAGGAAGCAAGGCAAGATTTTGAGGAATTGCAAAATGGCTAGATCTCCTGGGCCCTGAGGACAGGTCTGCCCATACCACCTCCTCAGATCTCACTTTCCCAAAGCAAATGTTAACTATTGTTCAGTAAACCTTAAACATAAGAGAAGAACATAAGACCTAGCAGTGAGTTATTGGGCCAGAAGGCCTGGGTTCAAGTCCTACTTTCTCTATGTGTAGGCTGTGTGATCAGGGCAAATTACTGACCTTCTCCTGTTTCAGCTATTAATAAGGACCCAGGAAACCTTCCTGAAAGGTCCCTAAAGTCAGGTGCCATTGGTTCATGCCTATAATCCTAGCTATTCAGGAGGCTGAGATCTGATTATTCATAATTCGAAAGCCAACCATGAGACTCTTATCTCCAATTAACCACTCAAAAACCAGAAGTGGCACTATGGCTCAAGTGGTAGAACACTAGCCTGAGTCCAAGCCCCACAACTGAAAAAAAAAAAGAAAAAGAAAAAGAAAAAAGTCCCTGAGATTATTTGAGATAATGCAATGCATTGCCATGGTGCCTGGCACGGAAAGAATGTAGATAATATGAACCCCTCCCTTTTTTATTGATGGTTCTGAGATTTGAACTAGGACTTCATGCTTGCCAGGCAAGTGCTCTGCCATTTAAGCAACGTCAGGTTAGGATTTAAAATAATCTCTCTCTTTTAAAAAAAAAAAATGTGGATCCTAGGACTTGAACTCAGAGCGTAGACACTATCCCCAAGATAATTCACTCAAGGCTGGTGCTCTACCACTTGAGTCATAGCTCTACTTCCAGCTTAGAGAGAAGAGTCTCAGGCACTTTTCTGCTTGGGATGCCTTCAAACTGAGATTCTCAGCTCTCAGCCTCCTGAGTATAGGTATGAGGCCCTGGTGCCCAGTTTAAAATAATCCTTTTTTTTATTTCTATTTTATTGTAAACATGATATTCGGAGTGGCTACTGTTACATAAGTAAGGCAAGGAGTACATTTCTTTTTCAACAGTATTACCCCCTCCCCATTTTCTTCCTCTTTTTCTTCTCCAAACCCTTCTTAGACCCCAGTTGTAAAGTTCATTTCCAACATAGTGTCTGGTATCACTGTTGAATTGGTTCACCCTTCGTCCTACTATTCCTGTGATTCTCCTTTCCTTTCCCAAGTTAGACAAACTTATCTACAAGTCAAAGGATGCAGAAATCAAAAACAGTGACAATGGGGAATAAATCAAAGGAGAAAAAAGAAGTAATCAAGCAGTCTTGTTGACATTTCTTGGAGTTCATTTAGATAAGCATCCTTTTATATGGTCTTATATACATAGCTATTGAGCCATTGTGAGCCTCTCCTAGGAATACATCCTCCTTTTTCACAGTGTGTGAGTGCTTGTAGTGATGCTTAAGTAATCATGTCCAAGTGTAATCATTTGTCTTTTACTATCCATGGGATTAACTTGTAGATTTATACATATATTTTAATTAATACAAATGAGGGAAATCACACAGCTTATGTTTCTTTGAGTCTGGCTTAATTTACTTAATATAATTTTTTCCAAGTTCCTTTCAAGTGGGATAATGTCATATGCTTGATGGAAGCATAGAACTCCATTCATCCACTGAGGGGCATCTGGGCTATTAGCAATGGTAAACAATACTATAATGAACTGGCTTTAGTTCAGGCTGGTTTGTAGTCATTTAGTTAAATGCCCAGAAGTGGGATTGCTGAGTCATCAGGAAGTTCTATGTTTAGTCTTTTGAGGAATCTCCATACTGCTTTCCAGAGTGGTTAAACAAGTTTGCATTCCCAGCAACAGTATAGCGGCATTCCCTTTGGCCGCATCCCTGCCAGCATTAAAATTATCTTAAAGTTTAGCCAAGTGCTGGTGGTAGCTACTCAGGAAGTTGAAATTTAAGGATCACAGTTGAAAGCCAGGCAGGAAAGTAAAGTATGTAAGACTCTTGTCTCAATTAACCAGCAAAAAGCTGAAAATGGAGCCGTGACTCAAGTGGTAGTGCCTCTGCCCTGAGCAAAAAAGCTAAGGAACAGTGCCTAGCCCTTGAGGCCCTGAGTTCAAGCCCCAGTACAGGCTACAAAAGAAAGAAGGAAGGAAGAACAGAAGGCAGGGAGGGCGGTTAAATAGGAACAGTTGACTGTCTGGCTTGAATTCTATACCACACTGGGTTCCTGAGCTCTAAACATGGACTTCTGCATCTTCCTCCTTGGTTTTCACTCCTATTTCCTCCTCACCGTGGTCTTCCTCTGGTCTTTGGGACAAGGCATGGCGTTACTCAGGCCACCAAACTCAGTGAAACATGCCCAGACTCAAGCAAAACTCTTAGCAAGTAACTGAAGTATACAGCCTGCTTATCTTGCCAGATTAGAGAATGCTGATTGCACAGCAAGGAAGTCCTGGTGGTCTTCTTGTTCCCTTAGCAGGTCTACGACTCTGTTGCAAGACCACCTGCCTATAGCTGTGTGGGTGGTACACGCTGAAGTCTGTGGGCATGGAGCCCCCCTGGAATTGTGCAGTGCATAAACTGAGCAAATGTATGCAGGACGCCTGTCCCCACGTCTCACAGCAATTCATGTTACATTCCTTGTAAATAATTGAAAGGCTTTAGGAACAGCTGTGCAGGCAAGCACTGAGCACAGGTAGTTCAGAGTAGCCACAGATCTGTTCTTTTGAAACAGTAAAACAGTCCCTGCCATAGTAAATAATATAAGGGGGGAAATATTCATCTCCATCCCCTCCAGAGCAAAGAGTTGGGGAAAGGACACAGTAGAAGTTCCAGAATGTGTACAGGGGCCATCCCTTCCTGGGACCGGAACATGGACTGGAAAGAAGGGAGGTTTGAGTCACTTCCACAGCTCAACTAGTCCAAGATATTTGGGATAAGCTACTCTGGTTGGTCTTCCCCAATGATACCACTGGATCCTGAAGGAGCTGGGAGGGTTCCCAGCTATGCCATGAGCCTGTGGGGAGGGCTAGTAGAGGAGGGAGAATTCATATGTATGGAACCCCAGCCCATCTCAGAGACCAGTTACCAACCTTCAAGGCCAAGCCCCAGGCCACCCCCTTCGTTGAGCTGTCCTGATGGATGGACAATGCTATGGTCCCCTCTGTGTTTACAAGGAGGGCAGGGCTCCTGCTGTGGCCCAAACCACTGCCTTCACCTCTTCCTCCAGAGGGCACACCTTGAGTCCTGCTCCAGGCTCCCTAGCAGTGAGGCAGGGCACCTGGCTGAACCAGGTGTGGCGGAGGCTGATGAGTGTGGACAGTACCAGCTCTCAGCCCCACCTGCTGATTCACAGGGCCGATGACAGACTGAGAGCAAGATAAAGACAAGGCACCCCAGTTCTTCCATTCTTTTGCCATATCCTTTGCCCTGCAGTCACTCTGCAGCCATCTTGAAAGCCTGGATGCAATAACTGCCAGGTGTCCGTGACTCTTATTGTACAAGGTCATACCCAACCAAGTCCTGAGACAATGGGCTGTTCAGACCACCTGCCTTGGCACTAGTTTAACTATAATTACCTTCTCACATCTACCCCAATTTTTCCTATTTAACCGACGGTAAAATGGCTAAAGTTCCGTCTTCCCATGTTTGCCACATAATACATCTTCTTTGTCTGCCTTTCACTTTATCATTTATTTGGCATTTAGGGGCCTGTGTCTGGATCTGACATATACATGGAACACCTAATGTTTGGGCCTGGAGTCCAAAAGCTCCAATTTCAGGACTACAGAATCTCTCTCTTATAATAAACAGGAGAGAGAGGGGGGGAAGGAGGGAGGGAGGGAGAGAGAGGGGGGCGGAAGCTGATTTTGGCCCCATCCATCTTTGGCCTATTGCCTGCCTGATATCTGGCTCTGTTTGGATGGAGAACATATCATGTATGAAAATCTGAACTCTGCCAATAACATCTGACTTAGGTGGTTGGTTCTAGAAAGCTACTTCAAAAGAATTTATTTAGGGAAACAAAGAAATGAGGATAGTCAATGAAATTTTGGAAAAGAGAAAACTGAAGGAAATACAAATCCTGCTCTCAAGACTTCCGGTTGTGCAAGATCACGTATGAATGGCTGGGCAGCCTCAGAACTACAGGGGGTTGGGGGTGGGCAGGATGGAGAGCCAGAAGCATTGGCAGACCTGCATGATATGGCTGCCGATTTTGACAAGTGCACAAGGCAATTCATGAATTCCTGACACATCACTATAACATTCCTTGTCTGTTAAAAGCCTGTCTCCCTGCCTCGTTTCTATGTCCTGCAATGAGAAAGATGTTTCTGTCTTGTTCTCAGCTCTGTGCCCAGCACTTACAACTACAACACCTGGAACAACCTCAAAGGATCACAATTTTTAGTTTTAGTTTTTGAAAGAAAGGGATAAAGGAGGCCGGTAGGCAGGCGGGCAGGCTCAGTCCTTGGGTCATGAATGGAATCCTTCTGCAAACTCTGACTTCTAACCACAGACATGATGCCTTTTCTTTGGTTTTTCACCCCTTCAAGATGTTACATAATGTTTCATTCATTTTTCTAACTACTCTCTTTGCTTCCAGAATATGGTTTTGCCCGTCACAAAGACATAATTATCAAAAGCAAACAGGCCTTTGAAGCCTAGCCTGGTCTGACCTCACTGCCCACTTCAGCTCTGCAGGATACTCAGCTCATAATCTGGTCTGGATCCTGCAGTCCTGTGGGGCCTCCTGGCTGTCATCACAGGCGAGAATAAATTCACGGTTCCTCTCTGCAGTCCTTGCAGAGAAAATGCTGCTGTGGGTGGAAGGATGGAGAAATGCATCACTAAAATTGATTTCCACAAAGACTTTGGGGTGGGGAGGGTAGTCAACAAGACCATGAAAATCTGCTTCTTAGAAACAGCAGCTTTTCTTCTTGAGTTAAAGTGTGATCATTTGTTTCATGTCCATGTTGGTAGAAATTTCTGTGTTAACAAAAGTCTTAGGGCTGAGCTGCGTTCTGTTGCTCTTCTCTAGAGAGAAATGATAGCAACTCTCAATGTAGCAAAGCTAACTAGAAGATGTCACCGTTTTCTTCAGGGTTGTGATGATCCTGGTTCACCCATCATCCCCTAATACAACCAGAACCTGGAGAACACATTCCAATTTTTCTCAAAGGCTTTGGGTTTCCGCTTCACATTGTATCATCTGGAACAGAGGTCCTTGCCCCAAGATGACCTGGGAGATGTGGGTCAGGGACTCTGAGGAACCTGATGTCATCCCCATCGTTATCAGGCAAAGCCTGAGGTAAGTCTCAACACTAGACCTTGTACTTCTGGCAGCAGTTTACTGTGCAAGTTTTATTACTTTTTCTGTTAGTCAGAGTTCATGTACAATACGACGATATGTTTTATTTTGTGGTGTGTGTGTGTGCCACTTTTGAGGCTTGAACCCAGGATCTGGGCATTGTCCTTGGCTCTCTTGCTTGAAACTAACAGTGTATTATTTGAGTTACAGCTCTATTTTCAGCTCTTTAATGGTTAATTGAAGGTAAGAGTCTTATGCTCTTTTCTGCCCAGGCTGACTTCAAACCACAATCCTCAGATCTTGCCAGTTGCTACCCACAGACATAGACGTAGGGTTGTGGACAACTGTAGGTCAAATCTCTTCCTCGAAGACTTAATTTTCTCCTCAAGATGCTGAGAATTCAAACCAGATTTTCTCAGTGAGGATATTCTTAAGCCCAGGCCAAAAACAGAAGACCGATCTCATTTTAATGGCTGTGAATTTTTATCAATCATTCTGTCCTTTTCCCTCTTTTTTCTTTTCTTTAAAAAAGAGTAGCTTTTTTTTCTTTTTGGGGTTATGCCTTCAATTACATTCTTGAACTTTTTTTTTTGACAGCACTGCAGTTTGAACCTAGGGACTCATGCTTGGTAAGCACTCTACCACTTAAGTCATGCTCCCAGCCCTTTTACTTTATTTTATTTATTTATTTATTTTTTGCCAGTCCTGGGCTTGAGCTCAGGGCCTGAGCCCTGTCCTTGGGCTTTCTCAAGGCTAGAGTTCTACCACTTGAGCCTCAGCACCACTTCCGGCTTTTTTCTATGTATGTGGTACCGAGGAATCGAACCCGGGTCTTCATGCATGCTAGGCAAGCACTTTAACCACTAGGCCAAACTCCCAGCCTTTATTTTTTAAATGTGTCATATTTTGTCACAACGCCTCCCTATAAATGGGATTGAACGTGTGGGTCATCATGCCTGGCTTGGGTTTTTGTTTTTTTCTTTTGTTTCTGTCATAATGGGTTTGACCTCAGATCATTCTGCTTGCTAAGCAGGTCCTCCACCACTTGAGTACACCCTCTGCTCTATTTTGCTTTAGGGTCCTGAGTGTTTGCCTATAGCTAGACTCTGATCAGGATCCTCCTACTTACCTGAAGTATCCTACACACTGGGATTTCAGTATGTAGGATTTCAGGCATGTGCCCAATCCTCTTGTCAGTATAGGATAGACAGTCAAATGCACATTAAATGCTATCTTCATTTCTGTGGGATAGCTGACATGAGGCATTCCCTGCATGGCAGAAGCCCAGATCTCCCTTGCTTCCCAACCTCTTACTCCACAATCTGGGAAGTCTGTCCTAGCTAGAGTACCTCAACTATCAGACAAAAGCTCCCAGACAAGCCAGGTGCCTGTGGCTCAGACCTGTAATCCTAGCTACTCAGGAGACGGAGATCTGAAGTGCACAGTTCAAAGCCAGCCTGGACAGGAAAGTCTGGGAGACTCTTATCTCCAATTAACTACCAGAAAATCCAGAAATGGCACTGTGGTTCAAAGTGGTAGAGCACTAGACTTGAACACAAAAGCTCAGAGAAAGTGCCTAGACCCTGAGTTACCAATACAAAAACAAATAAATTGGTAGCTGCAGCATCTACAGTGACAGTTTTCTTTCAGAACTTGTAAAAATGTATGATAGGACATGATGTGGCATTAAATTCACTCAGACTTTTATCCTAGATGTTTAAGCAAGCATTTAGTACACTTAAGAAAATATATGGCAAACCTCAATAGTATCTCACAGTTTGCTTAACCAATGTGGATCTTTCCTTACATGAGGCTCTCTGAGTATCTCAGGAGGAGAAACTGCTACATCTATCTCTAGGAGGCCAAAGCCCTGGATTCAGATAGGATCTCTCTGGGCAGGAAATGAATGGGGCATTTCATAAATGTGCTTTTGCTCAGAACACTGCTCAGAAGGTACACACCCAAGCTAGCAGCTTCAGTTATTAGAGCGACCAGGCCTCAATGCCCAGCCTCATCTCCTGATGTTATCTCCTGCCCAGAGTCCTTGTAATCACAGAGCTCCCTCCAGAACAGACCACCCAGAGCCCAGATGCTAAACTTGTATCCTCAGTCGACTGTTAAAGCATGAGAAACCCTACCGACCAGTCTAGACTATATGGCTGCTTCTCTGACCCCTTAGAGTAGCGGAGGGCCTGCCTGGAAGCCAGAAGAGTTAGATGAGACCTTGACATTGGCACAACTCTCCCTGCTCAGCTATAGCTCTATAACCCAGTCTTTTCTCACCATTCTCTTTAACTAATAGCTTATAACTGAATTGGAGGTTTGGGGCTTCTGCTTCTTTGTTTGAATCCAATCTATGAGCTTCCATCTTTTATTGGCTAAATTTATTTTTGTTTAGTCAAAGGTCATTTTTTTTAAGATGGCTCCAAGGCCATCTTAAAGCAGAATGGCACAGAAAAGTTTAAGGGAAGACCTAGAAAATGTTATTTATAAATGTAATGTAGGTTTGTTTTTCTTTATATTCATTCTATTAATTGAAGTAATTTGATTTCTCATTATCATGCTACTTAGTATCAGGTTTTGTTTTGCTAAATTTTTTTCTCCACCTCCCTTTCTTTCTTCTATCTCTCTTTCTCTTTCCTTCCTTCTTTTTTTTTTTTTGCCAGTCCCAGGTCTTGAACTCAGGGCCTAGATGCTGTTCCTGACCTTCTTTGTGCTCAAGGCTAACGCTCTACCACTTGAGCCACAGTGCCACTTCCGGCTTTTTTTCTGAGTAGGTTATTGGACATAAGAGTCTCATGGACAGTGGGGGAAACAAGATGATTGGGAAGGGGGAAGGGAGGGAAACGGGGACAAAAACATGAGAAGGGGTATTAATGTGCAAGAAGTAATTCGCCTAATACCTGATGAATGTAACAGTAACCCCTCTATATATTATCCTGACAATAAAATTTAAAAAAAATTCAAAAATAGAAAAAAAAGAGATTCATGGATTTTTCTGCCCTGGCTGGCTTCAAACCACAATCCTCAGATCTCAGCCTCCTGACTAGATTGTAAGCCACCAGCTCCCAGCTTCTACTTCTTTTTCTACCTTCTATTAAACTGAGGGTTTTTTTATTGTGATTAATAGAGGGTTACATTATATTTGCCAGATAGAAGGTGAACAAACATCGATACCCTTTCTTATGACATGGTCCCCATTTCCCTCCCACCCTCCCCCCGCTCATCTTTATTTCCCCCCTTCCCTATCCAATTTCAAATAACCAATTAAGCACATATAAAATATGTCAGATAACAAGGTGAAATATTGTAACAATATGAGATAACCAAGGGATGGCAAAAGAGATGAGAGATAACATAGTACATTAAGGACAACAGTCTCTCATATGGCTTTTGTTTCCTTATCCTGGAGGTCCTTACATTTAGTGTCATACTATTTGGCCTTATGTCTCTAGATTTTATTCTATTGTAAATCTCTGCTAGGAGAGCCAAGGTATCTACTGATTATGACAAATGAGGGAGACTATTGGGCCTATGTTCCTTTGAGTCTGGCTTACTTCACTTGATATGATTTTTTCTAAGTCTTTCCATTTCCTTACAAATGGGGTGATGTCGTTCTTTCTGACAGCAGCATAGAATTCCATTGTGTATAAATACCACAACTTGTTGATCCACTCATCAACTGAGGGACATCTGGGTTGGTTCCATATCTTTGCTATGGTAAATAGTGCTGCAATGAACATCGTTGTGCTAGTGGAGATTTTCTTTATTCACCTCACTATATTACTGCTTAGTATTTCTCTATTTCTTTTGTTCTGAAGCATACTGGTTGTTCATGCTGCAATCCTAACTAGCCAAGAGGTTGACACCTGGAGGATTGCATTTCAGAGCTATTCAGGCAGAAAAATCCATAAGACTCTGTCTCATATTAACCAGCAAAATGCCAGATTAGGGCCTGCTCGAATGTAGAGCGTCATCTGTGAAGAAAAGAATTGAATGAGAGTACAAGATCTTCACACACACACACACACACACACACACACACACACACACACAATCTAGCAGTTTTACTTAACAATATTTGAGGGTAAGAATAACTCTAAACTTTTAAAGAACCAAAGATGTTATTCTGTTCTAAAGAGAATGATGCTCTGTCATATTGCAGTTTGGGGTCACAGGAAAAATCATCAAAACTGATCTTGTCTTTATTTGAAATGTTACTTTGTGCATCACAGATGTTTGCACTAATTTTACTTTATTTATTTATTTATTGTTGGTCATGGGACTTGAACTCTGGACCTGGGAGTTGTTCCTGAGCAATTGTGCTCAAGGCTACTGCCCTATCCCTTGAGTCACAGTGCAACTTCCTAATTTTACTTTTAAAAGGGTGTCTTTAAAACATCTTTTTAAAAATTGATTATTGAAGTTTTGGTGAAATTCCTTCAGACTGTGCATATTCTTTGTCTCCATCTATTCCTAACCATACTTAAAACTCTAACTTTGAATCCCTTTCACATGTTATTTTAGTTTTTCTTTATTATGACTTCTCCAAATATTGGATCGCTCTTGTCATTATTTTATGTAATTGTTCCAGTGTTTTGGGGCACTATTTTCTCTGCTCCTCATTACATTGTACTCCTTCCTTCCAGTTGGATTTTTCTTCTTTCTGAAATATTTAAGGATTGAGTAGAAATTTCTGCTAGACCTGTGTATCTGAAGGTGTCTTTGTTTCTCTCTCACTCTGACATTTATTTCATTGCTTTTGGCCTTTTTTTTTTTTGTCAGTATGGGGTTTGAACTCTGGGCCTGGGTGCTATCCCTGAGATCTTTAGCTCAAGGCTACCTCCCTACCCCTTAGTCCACAGTGCCAAGTCTGGTTTTTTAGTAGTTAACTGGAGAAGAGTCACATGGACTTTAGTGCCTGGGCTGGCTTTGAACCATTGTCCTCAGATCTCAGCCTCCTGAGTAGCTAGGATTATAGGCATGAGCTACTGCTCCTGGCTGCTTTTGGCCTTTATAAATCATGCTAGGAATGCTTTACCTGCTTTCTCTTCCTTATAGACCATCCATCTTTCACTCACAGTGTTCATACAATTTCTTGTATGGTGTTGCTACTTTAAGACTTTCTATGATGTCTCTAGGTGTGCATAATGTTATTTATCCGGCAAGGGACACACCATGCTTCTTTAATGTCAGACTCATCCATATTTAAAATATGTAGCCATTTTCCCTGTAAATATTTTGTTGTCTTTATTCTGTCTGTATTTTGGGGCTTCCATAAAATATATATTGAACTTCTCATTTTGTTCTTCAAAACTCCCCCAGTTTCTATAGCTTTTTCCCTCCCTCCTTCCCTCCCTCCCTCCCTCCCTCCCTCCCTCCCTCTCTTCCTTCCTTCCTTCCTTCCTTCCTTCCTTCCTTCCTTCCTTCCTTCCTTTCTTCCTTCCCTCCTTCCTTTCTTCCCTCCTTCCTTTCTTCCTTCCTTCCTTTTTTTTGTGCCTTTACTGGGCTTGTTGAACTTAGTGCCCAGAAAATGTCCATCAGCTTTTCTGCTCAAGAATGGCACTCTACCACTTGAGCCACAGCTCCACTCCTGGCTTTTTTGGTGCTTAAGTAGAGATATGAGTATCACAGACTTTCCTCTTATGTCTGGCTCTGAACCATTATACTCAGATCTCAGCTTCCTAAACAGCTAGTACCTGGCTTATTATTCTGCTTTGTAGCTCATCTACTAAGTTTTTCCATTCCAATATTTTTATAAGCTATATTTGTTTCTTTTCAAGTTTGCTTATAATGTTTGTCAGAGTCCTATTTTTGGTGCACACAATAGATTTACTTACATCGCTTCCAAACATATACATTAGATACTCCGGGACCTTCTTCACCTCCTCATTGTTCCTTGTATCCCTGATCCTTCTGCAACCCTGAATCCTATTGTTGCATGCTATTTTTATTTCTTTCCTAAATAAAAATTAAGCTTTGACAAAAGCCATATAATGAGTGACTGTTGTCCTTAATGTACTATGTTATCTCTCATCTCTTTTGCCATCCCTTGGTTATCTCATATTGTTACAATATTTCACCTTGTTCTCTGATATATTTTATATGTGCTTAATTGGTTATTTGAAATTGGATAGGGAAGGGGGGAAATAAAGATAAGCGGGGGAGAGGGTGGGAGGGAAATGGGGACCATGTCATAAGAAAGGGTATCAATGTTTGTGAAGTTATGCACCTTCTATCTGGTGAATATAATGTAACCCTTCTATTAATCACAATAAAAAATAAAAAATTAAGTTTTGAATAGTTAGTATGCTCTTGTGGTTTGAAAAGCAAAACAACATAAGATATAAACATTGAAAAATATCACTTCCTATGTCATCAACACTCTCATCTCAATGGGTTGGGATTCTTGATTAGTTTGATCTATATTTTTCAGTATTAATGGAAATGCAAGTAGACAAGGATGTAAATTATTACCTTCCTCTTCCATTTTCTTAGATAAAAGTAGATAACTATGAAAACTGTTGGCCTCTTTTTTTTTTTAGTTAACAATAATATCTACCTTTCTCATGTCAGTATATAAAGCATTTTCTTCATATTTTTGAATAGCAGCGTAACAGTACTTTGGGTAGATGTTTAAAAAAACAATCCTTTTAAAGAATGGCACAAGTTATAACTTCTTTTTGATCTTACAAGTAAAATTGCAATAAATAATTCTGTGCACGCCTTACTTTTAACACATATGAATTGTTTTTGTTTTTTAATTTTATTTTTTGGTTGGTCATCAGGCCTGAACTCTGGGCCTGGGCACTTCAGTTTTCTGGCGGTAAACTGGAGCCTCACAGACTTTCATGCCAGGGCAGGCTTTGAACCGTGATCCTCAGATCTCAGCCTTTTGAGTAGCTAGGATTACAGTGCCCAGTTCCAGTTGGTTTTATTTATCTGACTGTTTTCTATTCCCCAAGTTTTCTGATTTCTGGTCCGTGGAGTCACTGTTAGTGTGGGCTCCTGTAAATTTCTTTCATCCTAGACTATTGGTCAGTTCTTCCAAAAGAGTGCTGTTTTTACTTCTCCAAGCAAATCAGAAATCTCAGAAGCCTGGGACTCAGTTAGCTGAAGGCTTGGGCTTGAAAGTTTCCAGACCTCTGGATAGTGCACATTCATAAATAATTTGTAATTTGGCACTGAGTTTTAATTTCCTAGGGGAAAAATTTTCTCTGGGCCCAAGCAGAGACAGGCATGCTTTCCTATGATCTTACTGTGCCAGGCACAAGTCCTTTTCTTACGCTAGCCTTCCCCTGAGTGTGCAGCCCTCTAACAACAACAGCTCAAAGCAAGATGTTATTCTAGCTCTATTCCTTAGACAGGCCCTGGGCCTCACTTCCTGCTCCTGTGTGGGCTTCAAGTCCTGGCCCTTTGGCTACTGGAAATAACATCACGTCACCTCCATACCTTTCTCCGTATCTCTCCTCACTCCCCCATAGAGCTAATAAGTCACACAACTCAGGCATGTCTGCCCCAGCTACAATTTCCTTCCTCATCCTCTTCATCCTAGTGCCTGCTCATCTCTTTCCTGACCGGCACACTCAGCTCTTCACTCATGACAACTTTTGCAGGAGTAAGTGGCAAACAAGATTATGGTCATTCAACGTTTCTGTTTTGCTGGTCCTGGGCTTCGAATACAGGGCCTTACAGTTGCTCAGCTTATTCACTAAAGCTACATCTCTAGCTCAGCTTTTTGCTACTTATTTTGGAGGTGAAGCGTCACTGACTTTCCTGGCTGGGCTGGCTTTGAACCACAGTCCTCTAGATCTCAGCCTCCTGTGTAGCTAGGATTAGAGGTGTGAGCCACAGGCAGTGGCAACATTTTTTTTAGTCCATTTTCTCCCTTGTCTTCATGTAAATTCATGTATACCCTACCACCCATCCTACATCCATCTTCCTATCACCAGCTTGGTACATACAGCTAATTATTTCTTGTAAGAACTGTGGTGTTTGGGGCTAATGGAGAATCTTTCAGCTGGCCTAAACCCAAGGAGGAATCACTCAATTTACTGTGACAGTACCTCAAGTCTGGCTATGATTTTATACACCACTTTTCTTTTCCATATGGTTCTTCTGCTCTGATGAAAGTACTATGTAGGTTGAAGGCCTTTTGTCAAACCCACATACTATTCATTGTGGAAACAGTCAAGGATGTCATCAATAAATAGATACTCGTTTTAATCTCCATTTTTCAGGTGGAACACAGATCATGACAGTAAAACAGATGTGATTTACACTAATTGGAGGGGGTGACTTTAATCAAAGATGAGGTGCTCTCTCTGACTCTTGCTTATTAATCATAAGTGATCAAGGGTTTTGACTATCTCTGTCCTCTTGCTCTTTTATCATTTGACAGCTGAATGTATTATTCATTAAATAGTAATGTTCCTAGAACATTTGTCCTTTCCTCTCCTGCCATGCAGGATTCATGAATGTTAATATTCTCCTAAGCTACCATGGAGAGAGAATAAAGTGGTATTTCCTATGTCAAAGAATAGTAAGCAGCCTACTTACGTGTGGAAATACCTTGGTATATACAGAATGTATAAGCTATATTAGCAAGTGGATGCCTTTCTTCCCTTTCTCTCTCCTTTCTTTTTCCTGTCTTTCTTTCTTTCTTTCTTTCTTGGCAGTACGGGGGCTTGCACTCAGGACCTGAGTGCTCTTCCTTAGCTTTTGCAATACCACTTGAATGACAACTCTACTTCCCACTTTTGGCTGGTTAATTGAAGATAACAGTCTCATGGACTTCCCTACCCTTGATAGCTTCAAGCCTCAATTCTTAGACCTTAGCTTTCCGAGGACTATAGGCACAAGTTACCAGCAGCTGGCTATGTCTCCCATTCTTATTTCTGGTCATCAGTTGGGCTGTTATAGAGATGGAACTGGCTGGAAGAAGTCACTGAAACTAGAAGAGAATTGCAATATATTCAACAGTCGTGAGCTTTGTTGAAAAGGCAGCCCCAGGAGTGAGGCTGGGAACATCCAATGTTCCACCTCAGTATGGAGCCACTCATGAGATCGAGCATTCTTTTTCCCTCTGTTATTTCCAGACACATGGATGACCAGATAGATGGCCGTCAGTCAGACGTTGGTATCTTCAGAATCAGAACCGGTCAGAACATCTCTCCCCTATGCAGACAGCTTTGCAACATGGCTTCCAAGATATAGAAACTATAGGAAATTCTTTTAAAAAGTACACAGCTGTAATACCCCAGTGCCAAGAAAAATAGAAAACTCAAAAAGATCTGAGCAAACAACAAGATGCATCAAAATGCCTTTACAACCATTCCATCCCACCTCCTGAAGACAGACAAACACAGTGTTAACTTCTCAGCCAGCACAATGGTGAATCTGCTGTCATAATTACTCCATGCTTAGAAGAACTGACCTGGAAGGAGAATCATTCTCTATGCAGGAACCACTGACTCTATTCTGCATAAACAACACTTTTAAAGTCCATCCCCTCCGGGAAGCTCAAAGGCAGGTCACTATAATTTGAATAGTCTGAAAATAGTTTGATTTTGTTAAGTTCCTGGCAATATACCAAATTATAGAAAAATCAGATCTCAAAGTTGCAAGAGAACCTAAAGGTTATTTATTCCATCCCACTCAGAGATCTCCTTTCATAGCATCGCAACCAATGAGTTACACACGCTCAGTTTGATTGCTTCAGGTATGGGAGCTTGCTTCTCCCCTGAGCAGACTAATGGGATTTCCAATTTCCTACCAAGAGACAGAGACTTCCTGGAGGACTATGACTTTGCAAGCACCTGTGAATTCATGCTGAGCCACTTTCTTGGTCATCATACCAAATACACCTTTTGGGAGTTTATCAAGTCTTCTCCTTGGTCTCAAATCCTTTCACATCACTCCTTCCCACTTCTCTCCAAGCACTTTATGTCCACATTTAGCACCTAGATTATCCACAAAAGCCACCAGCTTCCCTCCCCCCAACTCATGTTCTCTTTCCCAGGTGCAATCCTAACTGCAACAGAGATGGGAGGTAAGACCTCCAGGAGATGATGTCATCAGGGCACCGCCCACATGAACAGGCTTGTACTGTCATAGATTTTGTGATTGCAGGAATGGGCCCTTACCGTAGGGTGAATTCAGCCCTAGCAACTACTGCCTCTGTCTCTTGTCGCTTTCTTACTCTTCCACCTTTCACTATAAGATGATACCACAAGAAGATCCTTGCAGAATGTGAGCTTCTTGGCCTTGGACTTGTAGCCTCCAGACTAATACATGAATGTCTGTTTTTTTTTATGAATTCTCTAGTCTTTGGCGTTATAGTAGAACAAAATGGACTAAGACCTTGTTCACAGACAGACTCTGGGAATCACACTTTGTATCATTTATTTTGTTTGAATGACCAAGCAAGCCCTCTTCTTCATCTCTTCTGAACTACCTTCCTCCACATACTTCATGAACATATTAGGCTTTCCCTCTACTTAAAAATAACCTTGCCTTACTCTGCTAGCCGTCTAACTAGGCTCCATCTTCACTTATTTCTCCAATGTGTAGAATAGGGCAGGTTGCACTGGTATAGCAAACAGCTCCAATCTAGCACAACAAAGCCCTCCCATCTTCCTTCACACAGGTAAAGTCCAGCTGCACACCAGTGACTCTTTGAGACAATCCTACAGACATAAAGGATGCTTTCATCTAAAGCCTTCTTAGAGCCAGACTTCCCACTTGCCACTAAGTCCAAGGAGGTAAGAAAAGTTTCTCCCATGTGCCAGGATGGAGGAAAGAACTGGAAAGGGATATTTCCTACCATACCTTCCTCACCTTCCTTGACTACATATTCAATGTCTTCTCTTCTTGCTTTCTAGGTCCACCTTACCTGTGTTACACTGGAAATGCTCCCTTTTCAATGACCAATGGTAAGTGCAGAATCTTGTCATTTCTATTTGGATCAAAGGACCTCATTGTCTCACAGAATCCTCTTCTCAGATTGCATTTAGTGTTGTGTCAATGGAACTGTAAAACAGTGCAGTCGCTATGGAGGTTCCTCAAAAGACTGGAACTAGAACCTCTCTATGATTCAAGGTTGCCATTCTTCGAGCATTTATGTGAAGGAATGTACATCAGGATACAGTAGAAGCAACTGCCCACCCGAGTCCATAGAAGCATTTTTCACAGCAGTTAAACTAATCAGCCCAAATAGCCTAAACCAATAAATCAATCAAGACAAATGTATGCTGTAACATTATTCAGCCATTATTCAGGGAAATGGATGTATCCGGAAAATATCATATTCAGCAAATTCAGCCAGTTTCATGAGGATATTAGACCTGACGTATACATATGTATATTTTTGTAACCAATCTGATTAAAACATGGTACATGCAGGTGTGAGACACCATGGCAAAAATTGCTTTGAACAAGTAACATACAGTTCAAAAAATATTAGGAAATTAAAACATGTCTGGGCTGGGATGAGGAGGGGAAAGATGAATGAAGAAAGGGAAGGAGGGTAAAGAAAGTCATGATAATCTATGTACTGGATGAAAATAAAACAAGGAGGCTTGTAAGAAAGGGAAGAGAGAAGAAAAGGAATGAAGAAGAGGATGACTCAGCAATACCTTGAATCCATCACAGAGGGCTGGCGCCTTCCTTGTCACCCAAGGCCATGGACATGATCCAAACCTGGCCAGTCACAATGTCCTTTTCTTTGGTAATAGCAATTAGTTCAGAAATGGCCAAGTGACCCAAACAGAGCCAATCAGAGACTTCACCAAATCTCATCGGACTCCTTCAGATATAAGCCTAGGGCTTCTGGTAACCACTTTTCAGGGACATAAGGAAGGTATCTCAGAGAATAAAGTCAAAGAGGAGAAGGGAAAATGAGAATAAAGAGACATTATTGATTGATGGTGCTTGAGCCCAACCAAGCAGAAACCAGTTACACTCTTTAAAACCTTCTAGTTCCACAAACTAGTAGGTATGCTCCTGTTTGCTTATGCCCATAAGAACTGGTTTTCTGTCCCTCACCACTGGGGGAGTGTCCTGACAACAAAGTGGCCTGCGTGGGATGCAGGGAATGGGGAAGAGGCTGGACCTCTTGGCAGCTCAGAGTTAGTGTGCTTAGCATAGGGCCCGACATGCAGCTCATGTTTTGTTAGATGGACTTGAAGAACCACACAAGCTGTAAAGATCGTAAACAACAGGGAATCCATTACCAAGGCGGGTCTTTATCCACAGCCTCCTGAGCAGGCTGGTGGAGAGCCCTCTCCAGGTGTTGGCTATGAATTGATGAAGTGTTTGCTCTAGAGCTGGCTCGGTAGAGCAACTCAGACAAAAAGGCAAGCAGAGCACCATTTCCAGAGAGCCAGCTACCTCCCATCCTTCCTTCTTGTAGGGGGCTAGGCTAGCTGCATACCTGGAATCTAGAGCCCCCAATTCCAGTACCATCTCTACCTGTTAAGCCTGGCCCAAGAACCTGCAGAGTTTTCCATAGTTTTCTGAGATGATAGCACTCTTAGAATCATCCATCAGGGAAAGCATCTGGATACAGTTGCTATAACAACATGCTACTGAGAAGATCTAGTAAGTAACATAAATCTAATAATACCATATACAGGCTTACACAAAGAACAGAAATCTATTCTCTCATAGTTCTGAAGTTGGTTCCCCACATCCGCTTGGTCAGTAGATGGTCAGCCTTCCCATTTTGTGGCAAGAACACAGATCCAACACCCTGATGCGGGTCCTTGTTTCCTCCTTTAACCACACCTGTCATAGCAGATCAGGGCTCATCCTAATGGTCTTATTTTAATTTAATCACCTCTTTAGAGATGCCATCTACAAATATAGCACCTTCTGGGGTGCGGGGAAATTGAGGGACACATCATTCAGTCCATAACCAGAACACACACGGCCCCCTTCTTCATAATTGTTTCTTCATAATTGTTTCTGCTTCTTCATAATTGTTCCTCCTTCAACTGGTGAAGTGGCTTCTGACCTTCCACGGAAGGCAGGAGGAGGCAAGAGCAGAAAGCTCACCAGCTGGGGATGTCACTCAACAGTGGAGCACTTGCCTAGAACGTGAAAGGTCTTGGGTTGGGATGTCCAGGCAAACGTGCACAAGCACACACGCATGCACGCACGCATGCAGACGCATGCACAGACGCGCGTGCGCACACACACTCACACACACGTATGCATGTGTATACGCGTATACTCATACACTCGTATACTCCTTCCATCTCTCTTGACTAGTGGCATCAGTTCACCCCATCAATACCTTGACTTTCAAGATGACTTGACTATTAAGATGATACCTCTGGAACATAACGCCAGGGGGAGGTTGGCAAGGTTGCAGGTCGAGTATGAAGCAGATGCTACTGAATCAGGTTCAGGAGGGAGCCGAGCATAGACAGAAGATAATGTGATTTGGTGAAGGAGAGGAATACGAGAAGAACTGGAAGGATAGGACCCAAGAGGTGATATGGTAGATACGTTCCTTGACATTAAAGATTGTTCAGGCCAAATACAAAACAGCACTTTCTTGTATTCACTCCAGGCAAGGAAACGTCCCTGACTCCCCATCCCCGTTGCCTTCCAAGACAGCCAGAAGATTCTAGGCCAGTTTTCACTCTGGGGAACACATCATGTGAGCCTGAGTGAGATAGATGCTCTCTCTGGATTTAAGCTTCTCTAGCACGTGTTACCCAGGGAGGGTCTTGCCTCCCCTCCACACCTCACTCACTTTACTGAGAACCACCCTCCAGGTGAGTTCTGCCTCCTGCTGGACCAGTGAGATGAGACTGGGCCTGAGAAGCCTCTGCCCTCAACCTGCAAAGCCCAAAAGTCCTTGGAAATAGCTTTTCACTTGGCTTCCCCAAAGTTCACATCATTCTGGCCATACGTGATCGCATAAGCTGAGACAACCTTGCTACCCACAGTTCGCTACAAGGAGACTTGGCGCTTCATTCGTGCCTCTTCTGGTCTAGCACTCATACTAGGATGCCAGGTGATGATGCCACCTCCATGTCCTGCTGCCACTTTCAGGAATTCTTGACCTGAATGCATTTTGGAGTCTCCTGGAAAGTCCATGTCAGGCACCTAGACCAGGGGTGAGGGCACCAATTCCATCAGGAACATCACTCCAACCAGGACTGCCACCATTGTTTCTCCTAAAGCTGGGGTGCTTGTGATGCATAGGCAGCCAGAGGTGCTTTTTTTTGTTTTTTATTTTTTTTGTTGTTGTTATTGTTGTTTTATTTTGCTAGTCCTGAGGCTTGAACTCAGGACCTGAGCATTGTCCTTGGGCTTTTCACTCAAGGCTAGAAGTCTACCACTTGAGCCATAGCACCATTTCTAGCTTTTTCTATGTATGTGATACTGAGGAATTAAACCCAGGTCTTCGTGCATGCTAGGCAAGCACTCTGTCACTAGGTAAAACTCCCAGCCCAACAACCTGCTTTTAAAATGCCCCATGGCCCCTCATCCTGCCCAATTCTTCTTGGTATGAACAAGTGCCATTTCTGAATTCATTTTTAATGACACATGAATATGAAATACATTTCTTACAAAGTGCTCACTGATGTTTGATCACTATTTAACTGAATTAGATGGTTAAATCCCTTTCCATTAATCCCTTAATTATATCCCCTTGCCTGTCTTCAGAGCTACTCACCTGGGTCTTGGCATTTGTCCCACTGCAGGCTTTTCTATCATTTCCCATAGAAGCATTAGGAAATGAGGTGTTGACTGCTAACAGTATGGTATTCTATGCCATGTAATGCTCTACAATGTATTTTACCCAGAACATTTTCAAAGATTTCTCCATTTGATGACATAATAAGTCTAGCACAGCTATTTCAAAAGCCTAATCATACTTTACAGTAAAAATTTTATGATAAATTTGATGGTAAAAGTAGTCTATCTTTTTTACTATTGTATTTATGGACACTTAGGCTATTTCCAAGTTTTTATTTCTCACAAGTCCTAGATTAAAACCATCCTTGGTGTATCACAGAGTTACTTGTAACAGGGCATTTATATAAATAAATACATTTCCATTTTCCCCAGTATGCCTTTATATTGAAAGAAAGGGAATGCTGCCAAGAAGAAGCACTAGACCTCCAAGGGTGTGGAGCTTGTATTTGCATTTTTCGCTGGCATTGCCTTCTTGCTGGCCCTTCATCTGTTCTCCTAGCCTTCAGTTAAGGAGCCATGTTACCCACATTTTTGCCAGTGCTTGATTTATCAGTCTTCTCATGTTTTTGCACAGAGAAGATTAAATAGTATCTCATTAAAAAAACTTCCATGCAGGGCACCAGGAGTGTGGCCTAGTGGTAGAATGCTTGCCTAGCATGCACAAAGCCCTGAGTTTGATTCCTTTGTACCACATACACAGAAAAAGCTGAAAGTGGTGCTGTGGCTCAAGCGGTAGAGCACTAACTAGCCTTGAGAAAACTCAAGGACAGTGCTCAGGTCCTGACTTCAAGCTCCAGGATTGGAGAAAGAAAAAAGCTTACATGCAAACAACTATTTTACTAGAACTATAAAACAGTTGAGATATTGACAGTCATAGAGTCAGATTACTTTGTGTAAAGGAGGAATTTTTGATGCATGTATGTAATGCAAGAAGAAAGAAGAAAGGTATCCAAAAATATGTTATCATGGCAACTTTTTAGACATATATGTAAATGTCTAGTCATGTATTGAATAAAAATGAGAAATCCTCATTGTATTCACCCTTGACTTCCTTCCTGAGAATCTGATGGTGATGTTGGCATATCATAATGAGTATTTATCACTTATTTACACATGGAAATACATAAACATTGAGTGACAGTGATATCTTACACATAAAGGTACTTATATTTTCTGCCATTCGCAGCACATCTTGAAAATCTTTTCTGTATCGGTACACCCATTGTGGTAACTGTTGCATGATCTTCTTAGAATAGAGTATATTAGTTCTATTTCTGTGTAACAATATTCCACCACTCCCCCACACTTGATTGAAAAGCTCAAAACAATAAAAATGTATAATATAAGACTTGATCTGAGATTGAGACTTGTATATGGTTTGTTCTGGTAGTTTTGGCGCAGCACTTCTTGTGAGGTCAAGCTGAACTGTGGGCCTGGCTACCATCATCTGAAGGCTTGATGGGCTAGAAGATTGGTGTTCATGGTTCATTCGCAGAGCTGTTGGCAGGTAGACTGAGTTATGCTCTACCTGGGCTCTTTCTGAGGCTGCTCTCAACAAAGGAGCCCTCCACCAGAGCAAATGGCAGTAGGAAACCCCACCACAGAAGCCCCTGTCTTTACATAACCTATATTCCTTCCACCTTATGCAAACCAGCCCTGGTTCAATGTGGAGAGCATTTCCCCTGGGGACCTGGTGGAGGAGGGGTCTCCTTGAAGACAGATTACCAATGCAAGGTCACAGTGGTGCTTTACTGATGTCAAGACTGGTCCTTGACTTTCGTGCTCACATGTAGTGCTATCATGAACATGCTTCCAGATACCCTGTACCTTCCTTCTAGTTCTACTAGTAGAATTGCTGCAATTCCTCCATTTTTATATTAGAGTTGTCCAGAGGAACAGACTCTTATATATATACACATATAGGTATATGTGTGTATGTATGTATGTATGTTTGTATATCTCTCTATATAATATCAATATATAATTATTATATTATTTACTAATATTTGCTATATAGATAGTATATATTATATAGACTAATAGTACATATTATATTCTATAATCATAGTATATGTTAATTATATATAACATAATACACCAATATATAATTTATATGCTATATAATATATTATATTAATATGTAATTTTATATATTACATATAATTTCTATCATATAGAACATGTTATATTAATATATAATATTGTATACTATATTTATAGAGAAAGAGATAATTTTCTTAGATGATTGGAGGCAGAGAACCAGGTAGAGGCTCAGTCCAAGAAGCTGGAAACATCAGAGCAAGACAGAGTAACAGAATACCTCAGCCCAAGGCTATAGGCCTGGCCCTGGGGTTGGTGATGACAGTCCTCACTGAAAGGCAAGGAGTTGGTTTGTAATTGTTGTTCCTGAACACCGGTAAGAAAAATGGATGCATTCACTTGGGAAGAATGATGCTGCCACATTCAGGGCAGGCCTTTCCCCCTTCATTTTCCTCCTACAGGTTAGTCCTCTCTGCAAACTGACAGACACTGTCCTCACGGACAGAGGGAAGCGTGCTTTATTAATCCTGAGCAGCTCTCAATCTAGTCAGGTTGACAAGTCTAGCCATCACTATTTTCAAGTAGGAAAAGTGACCTCATTTCTTCATTCATTTATCCATTCACTCACTCACTCATTCATTCACCCTGCTTCATACTCAAGTATCAGATGGGAAAACTGAGTCAAGAAAGGTGATTTCTCCAAGGTTACTCTGCTAATATACAAGACCTGATTTGAAACATTGACCATGTGACTTTCAACCCATTCCAATTCCAGCGTCATTCTGTGGGTAAAGCAAACATAGTCTGAGATTTCAATAAATATCTTGAGATAAAACTGATTGGGATTTCCAAAGAATTGATTCCCAGAATACCAAGAAATCTTTGAAGGCCTATCTTACTCTTTGTAGGTGATAAATAAATATCACTACATTTAAAGGCTAGACTCACCAGCCAGTAAATGCCGTAGCTGCTCTGATTAAAAGAAAGCTGGTAAAAGAGAGAACTCTTTCCCATGGTAAGATTAAAATTGGGCCTGGTTCTAGCTTTGTGACCCAGGACAAGCTACATAAATCCTGAGCTACTGGTTCCTTCTCTGAAAGTGAGTGTTCTAAAGAGTTTGTATGGTGGTGTGTGTGATGTGCTTAGCACAGGGTCTGGCCACAGAAGCTGCTGCTGTTCTGACTCTCCTTAGGCAACCTATTTCAGATGTTCTTCAAGCCTCCCAAATAAGTAACCTATTTCAGATGTCCTTCAAGCCTCCCAAATAAATGAACTGCATTTTCTAAAAATACATGGTACCTGCAGAGCCCATTTTATCCAATTTTCCCACATTCCCAATCTCTGCTCTTTAGACTCATCATTATTTTGTTCCTAGTTTTTTCTTTGTTGCAAACTTCCAGATTTTTCATATACAGAGTGAAGCATGGGTACAAAGGACATACAGAGCCTTCTAGAGCTACTTCTCCAGCAAACCACAGCCCTTCTCTTGTTGCATGTGCTAATATTTACCAAGCATCCTTGCAGACACAGGTTGAATCCTCCTCACCTCTGTGTCTATAGCTCAGGCACAGTGCCCAATTCTTCAGAGCACTCTGGAAAGAAAAGAAAAAGGAAGAAAGAGAAGGAGAGGAAGGAAGGAAGAAAGGAAAGGAGAGAGAGAGGAAGGAAGGAAGGAAGGAAGGAAGGAAGGAAGGAAGGAAGGAAGGAAGGAAGGAAGGGAGAGAGAGAGGAAGGAAGGAAGGAAGGAAGGAAGGAAGGAAGGAAGGAAGGAAGGAAGGAAGGAAGGAAGGAAGGAAGGAGAGTTGAAGATAGGGGAGGGTTGGGAAGGAAAGGGAAGGGGAGGGGAGGGGGAAGGAATCAACATATCCCAATCAAGTGAAGTGGGTTAGACATAACATCAGATCACTGCCTGGTGCTAGATTTAGATGAGTGTTCTCCAGCTCCATGTGTTGAAGGCTCAGTTCCCAGTGTGCCAGTGGAAGGTGATGGAATCTTTAAGAGGTGGGGCCTAGCGGGAAGTCCTTATGTCATTGGCAGGATCCTCAAAGATGATGGGACCTGTGTATTTTCTTACTGCCCTGCTTCCTAGGTCATGGTAAAAGCAGTTTTCGTTGTCACATACCCTCCACGTTGCCAGACAGTGCCCTTACTAGAAGGTTTGAGCAATAACCACTCAGTTATGAAGTGGAGTTCCAAAACCATAAACAAAATGACTCTTCTCTTCATAGGTTAATTGTCCCTGTACTTCACAGTAGGGAGGGCAACCAAACATATGTAAATTCTGATTTAAAGCGTTAGGAGGATTAGGGATGCTATAGTCTTGAATATTTGTGCCACCCTCAAAGTCTATATTAAAACTTTTTTCACTATTGTGATATTAAGAAGTAAGACCACTGAGCCCAACTTGATTAGGTAGGACATAAGAGCCAATTTTGTCCTTATAAAAGAGATCCAAGAGAAAAGTATGGCCCTACCATCACCAAACCACCACAGGAAGGCCCTGTCTGAGAGGCAAAAAAATGAAGCTTCACCAGACAGCAAGTCTGCTGCCCCTTTGATCTTGAACTCCCAGACATGGGCTTTTAAAAGTATATGCAATAAATATCCATTGTTTAAAATGACACAATCTGAAGTATCTCGTTACAACAGCTGAACAGACTGAGACAAGTGAGATGCCGAAGAACTCAGAATAGTTATAGAGACACTGAAATGGGGCAGGAGACAGTGCAGTCAGTTCTGTAGGATGAGCTTACAGTATTCTTGGAACCTCCATTTACTTCAAGGTGCTTAAGAAAGAAACCCATGACTTCTTAGTACTGATTAGTGGATAGCTTTGCCCACAGGACTGAGCCTGGTGGCCAAAACTTTACCTGATTTTCCTGATCCTCCAGAGAAAATTCTTAGGACCCCTGAAGAACCATTGCTCTTCAGAAGCTGAAGGCCACAGACAGACAAGAACAAAGGTTTATGGCAAATAGATCAGGAAAAGTGATTCTGAGTCCCTAACTGGAGGGGTATAATCACCCGCTTTCTCTCTCTCTGAATCCTGAAAAGTCAGAAGACATGCCATAGGGAACACAGCAGAACAAAAGCTCAGCAAGCGTTAGCCAATAACTAAAGGTCCCCTAAATAGCTAGAGGACCCTTTCAACCCTGGGGGACCCCCCCCCGAGAATCCCAGCCCTGTACCTATTCCTGCCCCTAAATTTCCTGGAGAGAGTGGCTGGCTTGTGGTTTTGTTGGCTTTAATGACAGCCACCAACACAGAGGTTGGCTATTGGTCCAGAGGCTGAGGAGGCTCTGGAGAACCTGGGGAGAAGGGCAGAGCTCTGAGGTGCCCATGAGCTGCTGGGGCTTGGCAAGAGCCAGGCCCAGCATGGGCACAATGCCACAGGCAGTAATGTTCCTTGTATGGGCATCTCTTACTGCATCACCAACACTTCCTTGGCATGCTCTCATTCCAAAGCCCTTTGCTGTCCTTCCTCAGGAAGTTTCCTAATGAAAAACAAATGCTCTGCCTGTGATCAAACAGATTTGTATTTATTTATTTTACTTTCCTCTAGGACCAGGCTAGCCTGGACAGGTCAGATGGCAGGAATCCAAGCAGTTAAGATAGTCTTTGGAGAAGCCTGGAATTTCCCTGTAGAAAAAATATGGCGGGAAAAGGCAGGGTCTCCTCACAGCCAGGGTAGGAAATGAGCAGCAGCCTGGAACCCTATGGCAAATGGACTATCAAGAACCTTCTAGCTCCTTGGGAAAGCTCGCTCAAGGTTCTAGAACCTGGGCTGTCAAAGAGCTGAGGGTCTGATGTCTCCTGAAACATACAATAATCAAAGACATGAGAATCCCGTTTCTTCAGGGTGGCCCAGGAAAGGACATCCTGCAAACACTGTGATTTGCTACAACTCAATAAGCATTAAGAAGGGTCTTCAGGGTTCTTCAGTGATGTCTCACAGAAAAGCCCTGAAAAATTCCCCTTATCAGACACTGTCAAGGAACAGAGACTTCTCTATATGGAATGTGAAGGTGCTTGAAGACCAAAGTTCAACAGTTTGTTTTATTTTTTAATTCTACCAATGTAGAGTTCTGGCAGCCATCAGTCAGCTTTCTATACCTTTGTGACCTACTCTTTGTTGAGTTGTCAGTATGTATCCTCAGTACTTTTCTGTTTCACTAAAGTTGCTGTGGATGAGTGTCAGGGAAGGAGCCTGGAGGCCTGGGGCTGCCCTGGAATGTGTTTTTTCCTTCCTGTGGACTTTCCCCTCCTGGGCTGAAACACAAGGAACCAGCCTTTACAAAGGCTCCAGCATGCTTTTATTCCCACGAAAGTATCATATAGTGACCTCAAACCCAGAATATCAGCCAAAAAGAGAAATTCTCAGCTAGTGCCTTCTTGAGGGCAGGGGCCACCTGTGTCCACTTTCCAGTCCTCACAGGTAGCTTGCCTGTGATACATGAAGGATCTACAACCCAACAAATGGAGCCTCAGTGGAGACCAAAACTCTGACTGTCCAACTGTAACCTTCTTCCCAGGCTCCTCTGCTGGGCCAGGGCTCCTTGGAACAAGGTGTGGATCTTTCTTCGTAACAACTCTGGTCAGAAATGATGGAGAGTCAAGATGCCCATGTATTCCCAGGCCAGTGTGTATTCAAGTAGAATCAGCCCTCTATAGCTGCTGTTTCCATTCCCATGCATCCAACAAACTGAGTTAAAAGTTCTTGAAAAAAAAAATTGCATCTATGTATTAAACATAGACTTTGTTCTTTATTCCCAATAAAGCCAGTAACTATTTTCATAACATTGCATTGGGAATTATAATCATGTGGATATGATTTAATTTAAAGTGTACAAGAGGCTGTGCTGGGAATTATAATAATGTAGATATGATTTAATTTAAAGTGCACAAGAGGCTCTGCATAGGTTATATGCAAATACTCTGCCATTTAATATAAGGGTGTCCATTAGGGGCCTGGAGCCATGCCCCATGGATACTGAGAGACAAATGTGCTTCTGTCCAGTTGTTGTCTGAACCCAAGTTAGTGACCCATGTTCCATCTTCCCTCACCTCCCAAAGCCACCCCCTATTTCCCAGCATTAAAGGGCAATGCCTGTTTTGGCCTGGCCTTTAGTACTCTGCTGCAGCCCTGTGGCCAGTGTCATTGTGACAGGACAATGCCCTGTCATACCGTTGTCCAATGTCTGAGGCTGAGGCTGGTAACAAGTAGTAGATGTCTGTTACGTCTTCCCTATGACCTGAGAATCCAAGGAAGTAGTCACAGGTCTCCCAGGTGACTGAACTTGTTCTCAGCAAGAAGTAGGTGGTATCTGATAACTGACCCCAGGAAGACACGTGAACAGGGTTCCCAGCTGCACTTGGAAAGGCAGTTTCAGAAGAAGCAAAGTGCAAGACATGCTATCCGTGCCACTCCCTAGATCTGCCCATCCATCCATCCATCCATCCATCCATATGCCATCCATCTTTTATCTAAAGATTTAGATGCTACGCTCTCAGCTCATCAGTGCTTGGGAGGCCAGAGAGTAATTCTGCAGTACAACCAGCTGAGCTGGAGTACAGGTAAGGGAGCAGGTAGACAGTACGCTTGGGTCACAGGTGGGCTAGGCAGAGCTGCCTCTAACTAGTGAGCCTGGCAGCCACTTCTACTGGAACCAGTGTTTTCTTCTTCTGTTTGTAGCAGCTTACTAAATCTTCCTCCAGGAAGGACTGATGAGGCCAACCTTCTAATCTGGTACTCCTAAGTCTTCATTGGTTTTTTTGTTGTTGTTATTTTGTTTGTTTTGCTGAGGTTTGAACTTAGGGACTCCTACTCAGTGTTCTCACTCACAACTGGCACTTGAACTGTTACCTCTATGTCTTGCTTTTTGTGATTAATAGGAAATAAGAGTTTCAAAGATTTATCTGCTTAGGCTGATGCTTCAAATGTGGCTCCTCAGATCTCAGCCTTCTTAATAGGACTACAGACCATAGTCTTGTTTTGATAAATTGCAGCTTTAACAGAGTGATCCACAGGTGTATTCAGTCTGTGCCCATGCATCAAGCCACACACTCAAATGCACTACAGTAAGTGTGCCTTATTTGCAGGTTAGGGACACATGGTTTTGACCAATTATCAATAAATATTGATAAATATTATCAACAAACAAGGTTTTGTTCGATTTTTTCGGTCATGGGGCTTGAATTCAGGGCCTGGGCACTGTCTCTGAGCACTTTTTGCTTAAGCTAGTGATCTACCACTTTTGGTTTTCTGGTGGTTAACTGGAGATGAGTCTCATGGACTTTCCTGTCTGGGCTGGCTTTGAACCACAAGCCTCAGATCTCAGCCTCCTGAGTAGCTAGGATTATTTGGTGTGAGCCATCAGCACCCAGATGAACAAGTTAAAAAAAAAAAACAAACATGCTGGGATTTGGCCTAGTGGTAGAGTGCTTGCCTAGCATGCACAAAGACCCGGGTTCAATTTCTCGGTATCACATACGTAGAAAAAACTCCAGAAGTCGTGCTGTGCTCAAGTGGCAGAGTGCTTGCTTTGAGGAAAAAGCACAAGGACAGTGCTCAGGCCCTGAGTTCAAGCCCCAGGACTGGCATACACACACACACACACCCTTAAGAGCCAAAAAAAGAAAATTAATTATGTACCTTAGTTGTTGCAGAGAAACTTTCAGTTAGTCCTGTATTAATGTCATCGGGTTTAAATTTTTGTACAATCTGTCAAGTGTTTTCTTGCCCTTAATTTTGTGAAAATTTGCCATCTCAAAGCAAATAGTTCCCCCCAAATCAAGGAAAAGTGGATGTGCTTAACTGAAGTTGAGATGTGTTACAAGGCAGCATGTCTTTAGCAGAAGTGGGTCGCACTGCGGGGAAATGAATGAAACACCTATGGGATTCATCATGGAAGTCTGAATTCTGAGCATGCGCACTTTTCCTCAATGGTGATCTCTACCGAGTGATCTACCCATGGATACCAAAGGCCAACTGTATTCTACATGTGCATCAATAAAAAAGTAATATTAACTGTGTCCTCAGGCACCAAAGCTTGGTCAATAAGAAGTGTCTGTCCAGGGAGAAGTTAAGATGCAAATACAGTCAGTATGTTCAATGTACATTATGTAAAAATTGAACTCGGTAACTTGAGGGTAGAGATGAGAAGGTGCAAATTAGAAGAAAAAGATGGAAGGGGTGATGTTTATCCCGATGAATTGTACTTATGGAATTGACACCTCTGAAGTTGAAGGCATGGCTCAGGAGGTAAAGCACCCGACAGTGAGTGAACGCATCAGATACTGAAAGAGTAAAATAACCTCTTTGTACAAGTACTTAATAACAAAAGAGATTACAATGTTAAACAATGGAGTAGCAACTGGAGGTATAACTCCAGGGATAAAGCACCACCCTTGAACAGAAAAAGTCAAGCCAAGAGCAAAGCTTAGTATTGGCTCTATAAATAAGTAAATTATTAAAGGGCTAAGCAAAATCTAGAATTTTAGAGAAAGTTCCTCAACTACTTTTCATTCCTGCATTTCCTGTCCACAGAAGCAAGTTGAATGTAAAATCAGTCCTAGTCCTTGATAGACATCTACTCCCCTCCCACGCTCCATACCCCCAAAACTGAGTGCTCTCTGGCACACAGTAGTAACAGCTGAGCTGGGAAAGTAAGGCTAGGTGAGAGCTGGCAGAGTCTGTGGCCAGGGGAGCCCAGAAAGTGGTTCTACTGGCCTTGGGCAGACACACCTGGCAGATTCCACGTGGGGTTCATGGGAAGGATTACATTTGAAAGGGAAGAGGAGAGGATGCAATAAAGAGCCAGGCCATGGTTAATTGCATCTAACAATCGATTGTTTTAGTCCTTCCTCATCCAGGAAATAATGTGCTATTGACCTTCACACTTCAGAGAAGTGTGTTTAGGACACACAGTGAAACAGACAGCTGCCGGCTGAGCCCCAGAGGGATTTCTAGTGTCTTCTGCCCTGCTGTACAGAGCAGGAAGAGACAAACTGGAGAGATGGTTTCAGCTCTTTCTGGTTTGAAAGGACAAGGACCAGAGGCTGGTGCCTTTCTGGTTTGCATGCCCTTATCATTTTTTAAGAGTGTTCTGGCCTGCAGGCTTTTATTTGGTTTTGGTTTTGTTTTTCCTGGAAGTTGGGAGGCTGGATAAAACCTGTAACAAGAATAATGCAAAATTCCAGTCAGGCACAAGGGGCAGAGGTTAACCACAGTCCTCCATATTGTCCCACACACACCTAGAACTGGGGATCACCTATGGATGAACTGATTTATTTGAAGCTGAGCTAATCACCATCCAACTCCCCCTTATATCTCACAATTCCTGTGCCTGGAGCAAGTGCTCTCTCCAGAGCTGCTGATAAATACTGTCTCCAGAATGAAACTTGGAGATGTGATCAGCAGGCCGCCACAGGCCAATCTAGCTGTGCAGTCATTACTTGTTGGCCCCCAATGGTTACACTCCCACTTTTCCACAGAAAACTCAACAGGAGACCGTTCTAAACAAAGCGTTGGTTTTCCAGAATTTCTTACAGTATATGTGACTCTACAATTAAGTTCTAATCAACACGCAAGAGGAGATGAGTCTTTCTCCTTCCCTTTTCTTCCATTCCAGAATTTAATGAGGACATAAACATTAGTATGGGAACAGCCAATTACTTCATCTTAAGGATGAAGTCACATTTAGAAATGAAACAAGCCAGGAACTAATGGTTCACACTCATAATCCTTAATACTCACGAGGCTGAGATCTGAGGATCCTGGTTTGAAGACAGCCCAATTAGGAAAGTCTGTGAGACTTTTATCTCCAATTAATCGCCAGAAATTGGGAGCTGAGGCTCAAAGTGGTAGAACACTAGCTTTGAGCACAAAAGCTCAGGGGCAGTGCCCAGGCCTTGAGTTCAAGCCCCACAACTGACAAAAAAGAAAAGAAAAAAGAAATGACAAATGGAAACTATTGTGTCTCAGACCTCATAGAGCCACAATGTTTATGGGTCCATGGAGTTTATCTATCTTTTTATATTTTTGGAGAAAGAAACAGCCTTGGATTTAGTTTCTTGGGGATGTGGGGTTTTTCTGGTACTTATAATGCAAAAACTTCCCATTCATTAAGCAGAGAATCCAACTTCTTCTAAGAATCCACCTAGGCAGAAGCAGACTTGCCCTGTCCCGTGTATACTACCATCACATTACTTCCTCTGTGAACTGGGTAAGAGCGAGTGATGAGTCTGGGATCGCAGAACCTCTCCACCTAAGTTTTATTGTCTAGGAGGGCATCCCCAGACAGACAGACAGACAGACAGACAGACAGACACACACACACACACACACACACACACACACACACACACACACACACACACACACACAGAGATGGTTGCTTTCCTGCTTCAGTAATACTCCAGCTTGCATTTGAACTATGATGGCTGATGGCTTTCTTCTGCTCACACTTCCTCCAGGGCAGAGCCACTCACAGCCCTGCTCTGTAAATATGTGATGAATGCATGCATTCTCTGTAGATCAACTTGTTCTCCTTCTCCACCGAAGGGATGGATGTCCTCCGAGCCATGTTTCTCTGGCTGACATTCTCTAAGAAAGGAAGAGAAAGCACAAAAGAGAAGAGCTTGCCCCCTTCCCTAGGAACCCTTGACCTGCAGAGGGCCTGGGTGGGGACTGAGCACTGAGGGGGCTCTCAGGCTGTGGACCCTGAGAGGGGAAAGGAGTGGCTCAGAGGTTGAGAGGATTCTTACTGGAGGCTAGGAGAGGATTCCCACCCAGTGGGGAGGGGGCAGAGAAGGAGGCACAGTAACCCCCAGTGTGCCAGTGTGTGTGTGTGTGGGAGGAGTTACCAATAACCCTAGAGCTGGCTTCACAAACCTCCTGATTGCTAATATCACCTTAGTAAACCTCGCAGCAGTTTCATGTTTTGAGGGGAAAGGACTATGGCTGGAGGAGAATTAAAATTCAATCTAGTCTCCCTGATACATACGAGGGAGAATCAGTGCCCCAGATTTACAAGGTCCCTGTGGGAAGGAAGAAGCTAAGGATTCTACCTCAGTAGGGAAACACTGGCCTTCTATTCCTCCTCCCTGCCTCTCATCCTTGCTATGTCTCCTCCCCAACACCAATGGTCCTACCCCATCCCGCACTCACAGGGCACTCTGCCCTGGAAACAAAGGCTCTCAAGCCTTAATCTCCAACACACCATTCAGGATCAAGGCAGGTGTTACCCCCTTTCAACTCAAAACTCAAAGAGGGGAAGAGACTTGCTTAAGTTCACACAGCAAACCTCCCACTGTCTGCTATTCATTAATGTTCTTGCAGGGGTGCACTTGGGGTAAGAGGTTGGCCTCACCTGCCCAGACTACTAGAACCAAGGAGGAGAGGGTGGTGACAGACAGGGCCCAGGCCAGTCATCTAGGACCCTGGGCCTATGACTGACTCCAAAGCTATGACTCCCTCATAGGAAAGGAGCCCAGCCAGGCACAAGGCTGTAGTCTTTTTATTTATTTATTTTCCCTTTGGCCAGTGCTTGGGCTTATACCCAAAGCCTCATGACCTTGCTTGGATTTCCACTCAAGGCAGGTGCTCTACTGCTGGAACCATACCTCCACTTTGGATGTTTGGTAGTAAATTAGAGATAAAAAGTCTTAAGGACTTTCTGCTTGGGCTGGCCTCCAACCTAGATCCTTACATCTCAGCCTAGAATTAAAGGCATGCGCCACCAGCACCAGGCTTACAGTCCTGTTTATTTGTGTCTCAAAACAAGGAAGGGGCATGTCAGGCCCCGTTCCTGCTCCACGCACAGATGGGAGCTTGGAAAACCAGCCTCCTTCCGTGTCCTGCAGTCACTGGGGCTGGCTGGGAAGCTGCTCTCCTGGAATGTACCGCTGCTCTTTGTAATAACCTGTCAGGATTCACTGTCTAATTCTGTTTTTGTCTTTTGTAAAACTACTTAAACTGCTCGACCACCTGTGTGTGGTGTTTTCCTGGTGAACGGGACCACCTGTGTGGTGCTGGCCTTTAAAAGCTCAGCCTGAAGGTGGAGAACAGCTGCTGCGCTGCTATTAAATGGACTCCTAGCCCCGTTCACTGAATGTTGGTGACTCTATTGCTGGGGGGAGGGTGATCAGGGATCCCAATATGACTAAGATATAACATATGGAGGCCCAGTGAGATCCCAGCCTCAGGCCTTAATTTCAGGAAGCTCAGGATGGGTGAGCCTGGACCTTTCAAAGGGGGTGGCCACTGACAGAAATTCCTTTCAGCTCCAAGAAGGGTGGTAGCTTTTCCCAGCCAGATACTTCCCATGGTCAGTGTTAAGCAGGAGTCTGTCTAAAATCCTCTAGAAGTGTTTTGTTGTATACGGACTGAGATTGATGACTGTTTTGTGTACCAGTTGAAAACAGACTGGTGAGCATTTTACATACTGGCTAAAACAGGCTGGTGTGTGCCAGCCTTGGATAAGTTCGTGGGTGAGCTGGACACGGCTGTACACCCAGACCTGAGTGAGGTGGTGGTGAGACATTGCCCCATGGTTGGACCAACTGAACCCAGTTGGCACCAATTGAAACAGACTGGTGAGGTGTCTCAGGTTCCAACTGAAACAGGTTGGCACCAGTTACACAGGTGAGTGTTTCATGTTCTGTGTACAAAATGAACCTGAATTGAACCAGAACTGAACCAGAACTGGACCAGGACAGACAAGTGCTGACTTTGGGAGGGTTTGAGTCCCACCTGAAGTTTGTGTGGTCACTTCTTGTCTCTGTGCGTAGCTGTTTCCATTTACCAGTGTGACGACATGGGCCAATGACCTCAGTCTCTACCCCTGGTGGAATTAATGCTTGAATATTTCTGATTTCAGGAGTAGAGCTTAGCGCTCACTGGGCCATCTCTGGGCTCTCGTGAGTTGAATGTAAACTGGCCATATGAGGGTTCCTTTAATACACCCCTTCTTTCCACAGTTCACAGGATCATCTTCCAGGAGCCTCGTCACCCAAACCAGGAGCACAGGAACCTCAAGGATGACTTACCCCCTCCTTTTTCTGAAAAAACCCCAGGCTTTAACTCCTTGAGTCTATTCTCTTTATTCACTAACCCACTTGGAATAATTAACAGCAGGTTTTTTTCTGGAGGGGGGGGGCTTGAACTAGGCCTGGGCCCTGTCCTTGAGCTCTTCAGCTCAAGGTTACCCCCTACCATCGAGCCAAGCCCCACTTCCGGTTTTCTAGAGGTTAATTGGAGATAAGCGTCTCAGGCCCTTTTGTGCCTGGGTTGGATTTGAACCTTGATCCTCAGATCTCAACTTCCTGAGTAGCTAGGATTACAGGCGTGAGTCACAAGCCCAGCTGATAGCAGGTTTTACAGATCCTCTTTATCTCCGAGGAGTGGGATAGGAGCCATCAGCTGTCTTCAAAGCTACATGCCCCAATTACCTTCCAGAAACCAGAGAGAAGCCTGCCCTTGGTTAAAAAAGAAAACCAGCGAGCTCATTGTTACCTTGGAATGGACAAACCCAGAAGGCGGCTTCTCTGGCCAGCTAACCTGGACAAGGCTTCTGCAAGGTTTCAAGAACTCCCTGAAGCCCCGAGTCAAGACCAGTCAAGACCTGGCAAACTTTCACACAGTACATCCAGAAGTAGCTCCCTTCAATGTTGACCTCCTACTGGCAGCCTCAAGCAAAGAGGCTTTGTGAGGAGGCTGCCTGAGCCTTGCTCAAAAAGCTTGAGCATCTGAGCTACAAAGTCCCAGCTTTGCATATTAGACGACTTATCTGCTCTATGAGTTGAAGGATGGACAGCAAACCCTGTCCAAAAGGAGAATTGAAGCTATTCTAAAGATATTGCTCCCTTCAACCAGAATTTGCTGAAGTAGTTAAGCCTTTGTATATGACTACAGCTGGAGGAGATCCTCTCCTAAATTGGAAGGAGCAACAGGCCTTTGTCTCATGAAAGCAGGCACTGATATTTGTGCCAGCCTTGGCCTTTCCTAATTTGCAAAAGCCTTTCCAACTTTCCCTCTCTGGGCAAAGGGGAATGGCTTAGGACTTGGGTCCCTCAAGAACAGATTCCAGGCCCTAAGTAGAGGTACCTCTGCCCAGAAAGCAGAACTGACTACTCTAAAGCTTGCAAGGTAGACAAAAGAAAAGACTAAATTTCTTCACAGATAGCAGATATGCTTTTGCCATGGCTCATGGCCCTTTTCTTTGTATAATACCTCATGGACAATTAACCTCAGCAGGAAAACAAGGTGGAAGGACCTTGACAATGCTGGACAGTCTGGCTGCCCCAAAAGGTGGCCATGATACATTGCCCAGGCCACAAAAGGAATGATTCCCTGAAGGAAAGGGGAAACAGGGCTACTGACAAAACAGCCAGGCTGGCAGCAAAAGAAAGGGAAAGCCTACTGATGTTTTAGTCATGACCTCTCTTCCAGATCTCTCTAAAAGCTGCTTACTTAGATGAGGACCTACAATGGAAGAACAAATGCTTCTAAATACATCTAAATGTCTTCTGGTTGAAGACATTGGAAGACCAAAATGTCTTCTGGCTGAAGACCTTAGAAGACCAAAGAATTTTAATTTCTCGTGCATCCGGAAAACAACTTGTGCAACAAGCACATCAAAACACCCACATAAGGGGAAACGAACCTTTACCAATTGTCATGAACCTACTTTATTCCTCACTTGAAATCTGAAATCTTGGGCATAGTTTTTGTTTCTAGGTGTGAGATGCCAGGGAGTAGATCAAAAGGCAACCTCTGTTCTAGAAGAAGTAAGAGCTATACTTTTGCCTGGAGAATTCTGGGAATTAGATTTGACGGAGGTAGAGCTAGGGAAATATGTATATAGGTATTTGCTTGTCTTTGTGGACACTTCGCTAAGGTTGATTGGAGGCTTACCCAATTGAGACTGCGCAGATGTTGAGTTGCTGCAGGAGATAGTGTCTCGGTTTAGTCCCCCACAGGTAGTTGGACCTGAGAGTGCGCTACTATTTGTAGCTCATGTCACTAAATCTCCAGGAAAGAGAGGGAAAAAACAACAACAAAACAATGGGCTTGACACTCGAAGGTAAATGGGCCTAAGCTCCAAAAGATCATGTTTTTAAAAGGCTTTTTTTAGGGGGTGGGGAGTTTGGCCTAGTGGTTAATAAGAGTGCTTGCCTAGCACACACGAAGACTTGGATTCAATTCTTTGGTACCACATACATAAGAGCCGGTGGTGGTGCTATGACTCTAGTGGGAGAGCTCTAGCCTGGAGAAAGCCCAAGGATAGTGCTGGACCCTGAATTCAAGCTCCAGGACTGACCAAGAAAGAAAGGCTTTTTAATGATCTTTTGACTTGCAAAAGTGAGATCTGGTATTTTAAGGCATGAAGCTGTTTATACTATAATCAGATTATCCCCGTTTAAGAAAAAGCATCAGAGAATAGAAAAAGCACAAGAAAAAGCATCAGGGAATAGAAAAGGCACCAGGGAATTTGGAATTTATTTCCTTTGGCTAAAATCTTGGGTCAAGTATTGTCAGGGAAATGGAGAAAGGCCCAACTTGAACTTCCACAGGCAAGGACTGTTTATTGAGGTAGAGCAGTGAGGCAGTGTCCCATACTGCTCTCTCTCTCTCTCTCTCAGGCTGGGAGACTGTTTCTGAGCTAGAAACAGAGGAGTTGGGTTTCTATTAAGGTCTAAAGGAGGTAAAGGGACATGAAGGGCTTTTTCTCTGCTGAGCCCATGGTGGAATGCTTAGTTAGGCTTAGACCCTGCTCGGGTCAGGCAGTCTGCACTTGCTTTGGTGGCTTGCTTGGTGTCTGTGCATCTGGGAAAAGGGTCAGGATTCGTCCTTCAAGTATTAGAAATTTAAATGTGCAGGTCTATTAGTCTCAGAAACTTAAGTCTGTTCTGTCCATCCAAAACTGCTTGGGTATCTAATAGAAAGGGACAGAAAGGGACAGGCCTAGGATGAGTCCACACATGGTGGAAGAAAATAAGCTGGCATGAGGACAGTTCATCCAAACCTAGTCAGATGGGCCAAGTGGACCAACTTCATACTCTTTACTTGCGGACTGACACTGGAAATTGTGGATGATGATTGGTATTTCCAAAAATTACCCCTTAGGAAGCTTTAAAAGGAGGGTTTAAACCCAACAAACCAATCACTAAATGGGCAAGGGAACTAAAAAGAGACTTACAAAAGAAGAGGTTAAAATAGCAGAAAAACATATGAGAAAATGCTCATCATCCATGGTCATAAAGGAAATGCAAATAAAAACAACCCTAAGATACCACCTTACCCCAACAAGAATGGCCAAGATTTTGAACTCAGACAATGACAGTTGCTGGTGGGGTTTTGGAGAAAAAGGAACCCTACTACACTGCTGGTGGGAATGTAGACTAGTTCAGCCACTCTGGAAAGCAGTGTGGAGGTTCTTAACTGAAAATTGACCTCCCCTATGATCCCGCCATACCACTTCTGGGCATCTACCCTGAACATCATGACCCAAGATATGATAAGGACACCTGCTCAGCTATGTTCATCTCCGCACTATTCACAATAGCCAAGCGATGGAAACAGCCCAGATGCCCTACTGCAGATGAATGGATACAGAAAATGTGAGATATATATATATATACATACATACACACACACACACACACACACAATGGAATTCTACATAGCAAACAGACAAGATAAAATAATGGCATTTGCAGGGAAGTGGATGAATCTAGAGTGAATCATGTTGGGCGAGACAAGTCAAGACCAAAGGAACAAAAGGCGTATGGTATCCTTAATATCCAAATAGTACAAGAGCGAGGACTCAATATTTGCATACCCAATGCTATGGACATGGTATTGGAAATGTGAACACAACTACATAGACATAAAAATCTATGACTATAGACATACTATTTTATTACATAGATTAATATGTATCTATGGCATACAAACCCTCAGACTAATTTTAATTACGTTCTAAAATCTAAGTGCTAATGATTGTATATAGAGATTCCCTTCTTGAATACTTGTTTGTTAAATACGTCATTTGAAATATGCAAAAATCAATCTTAATAAATTCTTTAATAAAAGGGTTAAAAAAGGTTTAAAAGACAGTTAAGTCAGTTAAAAAGTTTATCAGTGATATGTAATGTGTTCCCAATACTATTTTATAATTGAATGTATTTCTTTTAAAAAGAGGCATATGCTAGTTTGGAATTCTTAGTACAGTGGTAGTTTTTCAGTAATGCAAGAATTACCAAGCACCATCATTTCAATTCAAAGGTTCTCTAGGTGACCCAAGGCAATGGGCTGCTGTCTAGAGCTTCAAGGCTTCAAATGAAAATAAAGGCTAAAGTGTAAAAGCTAAAGCAATGCCTAGCAAAAAAATAGGTTAAGGCTATAGGTTTCTGGTTAGGGAGTGTCAATACCCCTGTGTCAGCTGGGAGAAGTTACAGAAGATGAGAATCTTTGCCCATCAACCCAATGAAGAACCAGGCATTTTTTTTTTTAAAATTGAGGCAAGGTAAGAGGATGGGGAGGGGGGAAGGAAAGGGGACAAACATGAAGGGATATCAAGGTTCAAGAAATAATGTGCCCCTACCTGACGAATGTAACTGTAACCCTTCTATACATTATCCTGACAATAAAATACAATTTAAAAAATTGAGGCAAGATACAAAAAAAAAACACTGAAGCAAGAGAAAACTATAGAGTCTGGAGACAGGAGAATAACAATTAGCATGAGTCTTCATTTTTGTAGAAGCCTTGAGTCACTATAGCTTTGACCTGGCCTATCGTATTCTATCAAATATTTGATTATGTGTGAAGGAGTTGGGAATGTAACCTGTCAGGATTGGCTGGCTAATTGTGTTCTTTTGTAAAAACTACTTAAACTGCTTGACCACCTGCATGTGGTGTTTTCCTGGTGAGCAGGTCCATCTGTGTGTGGTGACCTGTAAAAGCTCAGCCCCACAGAAGGTCAGGGCTGCTCTCAGCAGGAAGGTGGAGAGTAGCCGCTGTGCTGTTATTAAACTGACTCCTAGCTTTGTCCAGTGAGTGCTGGTGACTATTGCTGGGGGATGGGGGTCAGGGACCCCAGAATAACAAGGATATTAGGGGCTTGGCCCCCTGAGCACCTTTTCTGCTTCAGGAACTTTTGAGCTGACTTATCAAGGTTCTGTCACCAGATCCTACATTTTCCAAGAGCCCCAACCAGCTCCACATCTGGGCTACTTGTCTCTGCCTCTTATGGACTCACGTTTGACCACTGGTTTGCCAGTCATTTGGTTTTTCTCAGAGGTTCAGGGCCCATCTGAGATCTATACAGCATAAGTGGGAAACTTGGAAATGGTTTCTGATGGGATGAGGTTGATGACAGCTGGGTGAACCTGGGTTAGAGGACTGTGTGGGTGCTGAGCGCCTGTGGTCACGCGTTCCATGCTGTGGGTGGCAGTCCCTTCCAAGGCAGCCTGTGGACAGCAGATTCGGGAGAGTGGGCAGCTCTGGCTGGTTTCTGGGCTACTCTCTGCTTCCTCTTTGGTTTTCTGGGCCATGAGCTATTTGTACTTTCCTTTCTTGTTTATGTCTTCCCACAAGAGGAGAAGCTGGTGAAAGGCAGCCACTGTATCTGCCTTGATCATCACTGAACTCCCTGGCATGCAGAGCCATGCTGGGTTCTTAGGATGAATCCAATAAGCTCTCAGTGACAGAACAGCCAGGAGTCAGCATCCTTCAACCTCCAGTCAGTTCTACCTACTTGTGAGCTGCGTAAGCTTAGGCCAACATCACCTAGATGAGCCTCAGTGTCCCCTCTGTGCACAATGGTGACAATAGCTCCTATTTCCATTTTGTGGGGGACACAGCTAGAAGACAAAATGCAGCTGTGACTGTGGAAGTAGGCTGCTCCGTTCATGCTTGTTTCTGAATGGTAAAGTCCGTGACGCATGTGATCCCAGGAGGAATAGGAAGTAGAGGGAGGCAGCTGGGGCGAGTGACCTGAGGCCAAGCAGACCCCACTGCGGCTGGGCAGAATTGGAGGGAAGTCCTCATACTTGGTATTCATCGAGGACTTCTACTTTTCTTCAGAAAAAGAAATGGCAGTACATTTTGGCTGTTCAAAGTATCTCAGTTTAAGTCAGGATGGTTCCTTTCTCATCTTAGTAAGTCATCTTCCATTTACAGAATGTCAGCTATATAGAGAAAAGGACAGTGTGGGGCTGGGAATGTGGCTTAGTGGTTGAGTGCTTGCTTAGCACGCATGAAACCCTGGGTTTGATCCTCAGTACCATATAAACAGAAGAAGATGGAAGTGGCCCTGGGGCTCAAGTGGTAGAGTGATAGTCTTGAGTAGAAAGAAGCTCAGGGACAGTGCCCAGGCCCAAAGTGTAAGCCCAGGACGGGCAAAAAGAAGGAAAGAAAGAACAAAAAGGACGGTGAACTTTGTTTTTTTTTTTTTTTGCCAGTCTTGGGCTGAAGCTCAGGGCCTGAGCACTATCTTTGGATTTTTCTCAAGGCTAGAACTCTACCACTTGAGCCTCAGCACCACTTCTGGCTGTTTCTGTCTTCATGCATACTAGGCAAGCACTTTAACCACTAGGCCAAACTCCCGGCCCCTGAACTTTGTTTTCTAAAGCTCCTTTTATTCAACGCTTTATTCAGTCTGGGACTCAAACAGTGCAGCCTCTCCTTTTTCCATCTGGACATGGCTGCCTGCTTCATGGAGGCTGAGTGGCTCCATCTCCCTCCCTCTTCCCTGTAGTCCCCTCCCTCCCTCCCCCCTATTCCCTCTTTCCCTCCCCTGCCACGGCTTTACCAAGTGTGTTTGCCTTTATGATGCTCTGTGTGGCCTTCTGTGGTGTTTTATTTTCATTTATTTTTAATCAGAGTATATTAATTATGCAGAGGGAATTTACTGTGATATTTTCACATTGTTTATATTATACTTTGATCAGATTAACCCCATCTATTCTTCTCCTTTCCTATTCTACTCTTTTCCCACTTGTCTCCAGTTTTTAACAGTTTTCCAGTATGTCTTCTTTATAAACACAATGCATTTTGATTCAGTGAGGTGTTTTTTTTTTATTTTTATGAAGTAAGGAAACTGGGTCTAAGCAAAAGACCTTAATATAAATGATATCTTTTGGTCTAAAAATGTGTTTTGAGTTAATAAGTTCCAGAAATGTCTGGCTCTCCTTAGATGATTGGTTCTTGATTTCCTTTGGTTATATCCACATTTGATTTGTTTTGGCTTCTATTTAACATCTTTGTTAGATTTGAGTGTTTACTGGCTATTTACTTTCTGATTTACTTTCTACTGTGTTAAGATTAATCTCATGCACCTTGCATGGTTTGGGGGCTATGGTAATTAAAGGAAATACAGAAAAGCAAAGAGGTCTTACAGAGAGCAGTGTTGGTATGGGCGGTCATGAATTGAGGGGTGTCATTGACTTGCTCCTTAGTGGGGCCCAGATAGGCTTCCAGACTCATGAGTCACACACCAGAAGCACAGGCCTGTGGGATCGGGGAAGCACTGGGGGAACCCCTGTACCTCGAGGAGGCTGAAGAGAGGCATGCAGTGGCCCCTCAGGCTCTGAGGGTATATGGTCTCCAACAGGTCTACTGAGTTCTGGTGCAAAGAAGCCCGTCTTCCCTTCAGAATGAGGGTGTGGGTGGAGATGCCCTGGGAGCTGAGCCTGCCCCTGTCTTGACAGCCATCACTGAAATCTGAAAGAAATTTTGTGTCCTGTACAAGCTCCCCAAGGAGTTGCTGGGCATTCCATGTCGCATGTACTGCAGGGAAGCTCTGCCTGGGCTCTCTGGCTTGGGCTGGGGTCTTAGCATTCCCCAGATGTCACTGAGGCTGTGATCATCTGTAGAGCAGCTCTGCCTGCAAGGCCCCCTGGGAGCCCAGCACATATGGAGCCAAACGTTGATAAATTTCATGCTCTAGCAATTAGGCTAGCCAGGCAATGACAGAGGCTGACAAGTTTTATTGGCACAGCTGCCAAGGTGCTGTAAAAGCAGAAGGACAGGATGACATAGTTCTCTCCTAATTTCCAATTACCTTTCACAATTTCTATCCTACTTTGCCTGTCCAACCTCTGGATCTCCCCAAATAATAAGCCAGCCAACCCGGAAATGTTAAAAAAAAAAAAACAGTAGATGGGCTTTAATCAGAGCAGACACCCCTTGCCTCTGGCGTGATCTAGACGGGAGCCACAGAATGAACACATGGCTTTGTGGCATTGACGAAATACTACTTATTATTGGGAACACAGTAGTTGGTTTGGCTTGACACACATAGAAGAATGAATTTTGTCAACAGGCCCTCAAGCTTTCCCAAGGCCATTATCACTTGTGGAGTAGATATTGTACATGCACAAAAGATGACAGTGTCTGAGAAAGGAAAACAGGGTTTGGAGCTGCTATTATTGGATTACTTTTATTTAAAAGAACAAGGGCATCGATTGGGAAAGGTGAGGGCACAGAGCCTACTTAGCCAACATCATGCTTTCCTATGGTTGATGTTATCAGGAATTGTGAAATGACCAACATGATACTTACCTGCAATAGCAGAGGTGGTTAAAAATGTATTTTGCAGGAAGTGTTGTGGCTGCAGTGCTCAGGGACAGAGACCAGGCCAAGTTCAAGTCCCATGACTGACCCAAATATATGCAGATAGATAGATAGATAGATAGATAGATAGATAGATAGATAGATAGATAGATAGATAGTTGGGGTCAGGAGTTTGGTCTAGTGGTAGAGTGCTTGCTTAGCATGCACTGTGAACCTCTAACCACAGTGAAGCCATTTTGAACTCCGACTCCATTTTAAAGTTCCCGGAAGGCCCACAGAGTGTCTCACTCATGTTTTCTCTGAAAAGGCCTCAGCAACGGCCAGTCACCAGGTGACGTGACAAGCTCCAGAGCTCCAGATGTTGCCCAAAGATGACATTGTTACTAGCTTGTAAAATATTAGCTCCTAGACCTAATTCTGTAATCTATAAAAACCCCTCCAACTGAAAAGTCGGGGCTCTCGATTCTGAGCCTCTGTGTCGGTGACAATTGGGAGGCCAGGCTCGAGCTTGCAGTAAAGGACTCTCATGCGCTTACATCGGATTTGGCTCTTTGGTGGTCTTTGGGGATCCTGAATTCTGGGCCTTATATCATGAAGACCCCGATTCATTTCCTCAGTACCAAATACATAGAAAAAGCCGGATGTGGTGCTGTGGCTCACGTGGTAGAGCTCTAGCCTTGAATAGGTCCAAGGACAGTGCTCAGACCCTGAGTTCAAGGCTCAGGACTGTCAAAAAAAAAAAAAGGTATTTTGCTGCCTGGCAAAGTGGCACATGCTTGTAATCATTCCAGCACTCAAGAGGCAGAGGCAAGAGAGTAGAGTCGAGGCCTACCTATACTACATAGTGAGATCTTGTTTAAAATAATTTGTGTGTGTGCTGGTACTAGAGCCTGACTTCAGGGCCTGGTTGCTATCCCTTAATATTGTCTGTTCACAGCTGGCACTTCACCACTTGAGTCACACCTCCACTTCTCAATTTTTGCTTATTAAGTCTCGAAGATTTTTATGCCTGGGTCACCTTTGAATTGATCTCCGGTCTCAGCCTCCTGAGTAGCTAGGATTACAGGCACAAACCACTGATGGCCAGGATAATTTACTTTACTAGGCGGAAATGCTCTCTTGTAGACTTCTGTTCTTCTTGTTTGTATGGACACAATCAACTGTGAAGATTTCATGAAGCCAGCACAGCACTACACACCCAATGATGTTTACATGACACTGATTATAACAAGGCCCCAGCCAGGAATCAGCACTCCAAAATATGTCAGAATGCTGCTCAAGTGAAAGCACCCAAACCCACAGTTAACTCTTGTCAGTGTAGCTGGATTTCCTGTTGATTTGCTGCTCACTGTTGGTGGTGAGGTCAAGGCCTCTGTGACAGAAGTGGAGGAGCCCCTGAAGGGGCGATCACAGAAGTAAACAGAAGTGCTTGCTTTACAATAAAAGCCATGTGAAATACTGGGAGAAATAAAGTGAGAGATGCTGTGGAGCTTTTCCCCGTTTTGATTGATGTTTTCTTACAATATCAAAGACAGTCATAGCATTAGGAATACTTCATTGAAATTAGTGCAGAAAATGTCCCTTGGATATTTCCTAGCCTTCATTCCAGTTTTTTCCCCTCACTCAAATAATTTTTTAATATGTTATTTGAAACATGGTTTCTTAGGAGTTGAACCAATGAAATACAGCCTAACAGGACTGCTCTCCTCTTATTTGGTAGATTACACATGGATTTTATGTTTATGCATGGTTTTATGCATGCAAATTTAGATGCCCATGTATAATTTCAAAATCAAGTTAGGCTAAATCACACATGATCTGTTTTGCATCCTTTACTCAACAGCATACTATAAGAGTTTCCTGAGGCATTAAATATTTCATTATATGACTGTAGCATTTATCTACTTTCCTATTCAACATTTTAAATTGCTTCCAAGATTTTGTTATTTTTTAAAAAATGTGATAAAATGAAACAATGTAGTTTTTGACTGTCTATAGCCCCCCCAATGTCTCTCCCTCCCCCCCCCCCCGTCTCTGTCTCTGTCTCTGTCTCTCTCTCTCTCTCATTAAGAACTGGAATGACCCTGCTTAGGTTTTTAAACCTGATACACAACAGGCATTCAATAACAGGTAGCTATTAGTGGAAAACCAAGTAATTAAGAGAATAGACCTATTTCCCCTCACCCGGCCTCCCCCACAGAGACCTGGGTGGGTGTGGCACCCTTTCATAAGGGCCTGCTATGGCTGGAGAATGTGAACTAAGGAACATGAGGAGGGATGGGGTTGTTTTTGCTCCCAGGTGCATATGGTCCAGTATCGAGAATGAAATGAAATCTCTAGTTCAAGCAGATTATACCACCACCTCCTCCCTGCACACTCCTGCCACTCAGACACCAGACATGGGGAGTCCTGCAGTAAACATACCTCACTGATGAGTGGCTTCATTTGCAACCTCAGAAAACTGTGATCGGACAGCAAACACTATGAATCATTGTATTCTCAAAGATTATTTATTAGCTGTTCTTAACCCTGGGGGAAAAGATATGGAAAAAGTAAATGCAATTAAAACAAAGTCAAAGGAAAATGTCATAACATTCCTCTCGTGGATTAGGGGAGGCTGTCTCTGCAGTGTCTCAGAACTTGACATTCATTTTCACTAAGGGATAGGGTCTGGCATGTGCCATAGGAAGGTGAAAGGATGACTTTTTTTTTAAATGGAGAGACTGGAATGATTATGAGCCCACAGGGCTCACCCTTTCCAAGCCCACATGGTTGCACTTGTAGACTGCTGGGCCCCTCCTCTTTGAAATGAGTCTCCCTGGATCAGTGGGTAGACTTCATGTTCTTGGTGTGGCTAATCTCTGTCCTTTGCTGGTGGATTTGATTTCTTAGCACAGCCAGGTAACTTGGGAGTTGGCCTGGGTGGATAAGAGAAAAATGGGTTTCTGTGATGTAACTGGGAGATAAATCTGAGAGTGTCACCACAAAGAGAGTGTTGTGTAGGCCCCAGTGAGCTCTTGAGGGGGTGATCTTGAAGCCTACACCAAGCAAGGTGATCACTGCAAGAGGTGGTGCACAGCCTCCTGGGAACATGAGGGCTGATGCTGCTGAAGGAAGGTCTGCACCTGGACGCTGACGCTGCTGGCTGCTCGTTAAAACCCTGGCTCATTCAGCAAGAGTGCATGGAGAGCTGGGCAGTCCTGCTGCTCTTCCTCACAAAGCACAAGCCTAATCGATGTAAGAGAAGAAGAGCTCGTTTTTGAAGGATTTTATTCCTAAGGGTAAGGGCACCATGCTATTTCTTGCCTTCTCTTCAACTGCTGTTTCCAAGCCCACCAGAAGCTATACATGTATTTGTCCTTCGGGAAGCCTGGTGGTCTGGAGGGAATGTTCCTGAGCAGCTGTGATGCATGGGCATGCCTTCTGTCCCTGGCCCTGGTCAGTGACCAGCCAGGTAGGGGGGCGCAGTGCTCCCGTCCCAAAGTCCCTTGGATCCATGCAGACTCTGGAGAAGCTGGCCTGGCCCCAGGTCTGTCCCAAGCCCTTCTCTTCCCCAGGTCCATGGCCCAGAAAGGCAGGTGAGGACTGCCTAGTGCTCAGGGATCGCGGTGTTGCAGTTCCCATGGTAGATCTTCACGTGGCCCTCGCAGCGGAAGTAGGCCTCGAAAACGTTGCTGTAGCCATGGTCCCGCCACCAGGTGCACAGCTGGCGGTTCCAGGTGCAGTCCAGCACGTGGAAGAGCTCTGGATGCTCCATGCCGATCATGGTGAAGAAGTCCTGGTCGCCGAGGTGGCCACGGAAGTGGTACTTCTCGGCCAGCTGCTGCACTCTGGAGGGCTCCAGCAGGCGGCCGTAGAGAGGGGACTGGCGCATGGCCTCCAGGTTCAGCAGCATCACCCCACTGTTGAAGCCAGGTAGCCCCTCAGGCGGAGGGTCCCCAACTCTGGTCTTGGGGTTCTCGTGGCGGAACTGCCAGAACGTGTGTCTGAAAAGGAAGAGATCGGTATTAGCGACTGCTGGCCTCACCTGCTGGGCCTTCGTGACCATCTTCACCTCTGCCTCACAGCAGCAGAAACAAATGCATTCCCGGGCTCTGAATACATCACCTCCAGCAGGAGGAAGCCAGGTCCCCTGACTCCAAGCCCCAGGTTCTTTCCTAACCCCTCCTACTTCAGGATGGGGCTGATAACACCATTGTCATCACCCTCTTCATAGCTGAGTCCTAAAGACAGGATGTGCCAGCCCCTGGACTTGCTCTATTTACTCCTCACAACGGCCTCAAGAGAAGAGTGCTGTATGGGATGACACAGCAGCTAAAGCAAATGATGCACAGGGAGGTTATGAGGTTATGTAATGTGTCCAAAAGTCACACAGCAACACAGACTAGACTCAGCATCTGACCCCAAGGTTCACATTCCTCAGATAGCAATACTGTTAAGTAGAACTTTCTGCCCTAGTTTGGGAGGAGGGAAAACATCTGAATGGTGGCTGGGGAAGACACACATGGAAAGCTCACTTGACTCCACTCTTCTCCAGAACAAACATTTCCTGAGAACCGAAGCCTATCATTTCTGCAGAAATCTCTGGGAAGCTCTGAGCACACACCTTTGAGTGTGGCTGAAAGCAGCTGTGGAGAGTCAAGTAGGATTGTGCTACTTAGGAGGGGATGTGATCTCAACTTCACTCCCTCTTTATCAGAGGTAGAAATCCTGGGCACCAGTGGTTCATATCTGTAGTCTTAGGTCCTCAGAAGGCTGAGATCTGAGGGACTGAGGTTTTTTTGTTTTGTTTTTTTTTTTTTTGTTTTTTTTTTTTTTGTTTTTTTTTTTTTTGTCAGTTGTGGGACTTGAACTGGGCGCTGTCCTTGAGCTCTTTAGCTCAAGGCTAGTGCTCTACCACGTTAGCCACAGTGCCACTTCCGGTTTTAGGGTAGTTATTGGAGATAAGAATCTCAGGGACTTTAATGCCTAGGCTGGCTTTGAACCTTGATCCTCAGATCCAGCCGCCTGAGTAGCTAGGATTACAGGCATGAGCCACCAGTGGCTGGCTGGGACTGAGGTTTTAATCCAAGTAGAGAAGAAAAATTTGACTCAGTCTTCAAAACAGTCAGCAAAGTAGGCCAGGCTGGAGCATGGCTCAGGTGGTAGAATGCCAGTTCAGCAAGCAAGTCAAGCAAATGTGCAAATATGAGCCCCTTAGTTTAAACGCCGGTATGGCCCAAAGAAAAAAGAAATTCAATGGAGGTTGAAGTATATGAGGGCCAGAAGTCCTCCATTCAAATGCCTAGCTTTGGAAGAGGTGGGAAGAAAAATCTAGAAATCTCCCACGGGTGACATGATCAGAGAGCTAACTCCTTTGTTCTTCACCACCTCAGTTAGTATTAAGGTCAGGTGTCTGAAAGAGGTCAGAGGGCTTCTAAACCCATAACCACAGGGCAGCAGGGCACGAGGCAAGGTGCCCTGGAGCCTCAGGGTAGAACACACATGGTCACTAACCAATCTGTTTCCAAGCCTGGCATGTCACCCTCTGGCCTCTCCTAGAGATCCTTCCCCAACCAGTCAGATGACAGGGTCTGAATGGTAAAGTACAAGGTGCAGTGGGAATCAAACCAGAGCCTGGGCACAGGAGCTCTGTGGCAGTGCTGTCCTCCAGTCCCTGCACAAGCTCAGACAGGGGGAATAAATCTTCCCTGAGGTCTCACATATCACAAAGGAAGCGGAGCGTTTGATGCTGGTGAGGGAAAGTGCACCCTGGGGACACTTACAAGGAACATACGGTCTCACTGAGTTCAGCCCAGATCTGGCTGTGTGAATAGAGCAGGGCTCTGGCGCCTGTTCACTGATAACAACCTTTGCAAAAAAAATAAACTCCTAGATCAAACCGAGATGCTGTGGTCTGTCTGCCCAGTGGGATTGCCAGGGTTGGGATGCAGGTGGTAAAAAATTCAAGTTGTAAACCAGCTATGATTCTACCAGACTAATGTCACCATATGTAGTGTATGTGTGTGTGGAGGGAACACACTCCGACTCGGGGAACAGATGCAGATCCTCCGAGAACCTGATTTCCATCATCAAGAGTAAGGACAGCAGTGCTGACCAAGAGGAGGGCTCTGGGAATCAGGGACACAGATGGGAACATTAACTCACCCCCATCTATCCAGCCCACGGATTCCTCCCTTCCCCCATAGAGGGCCCAGAGGAGCTAGCCAGCTGGAGGACAGGCTGTCCAGGCAATGCTGGGAGCTGGGCCGGTAGGACCTCAGGAAGGGAAGACGGAAGATGAGCCTGAGTGATCTGCAGGTCTTTGATGATGGGTGGAGCCAGAGTGCAGGACAAGGGAAGGACATGGGGCTGCCCCCACTGTGCCTGAGGTTTCACTGGAACACTCCAGACCAGAGAGAAGACACGCAGAAAGGGTGTCTGGAAAGCAGACAAACCATTGTCGGTCTCCAACCAGCATAGGAAGACTCCCCAGACTCTTCCCTGTGTGTGACAGAGTGACTAAAGGGTGACCTGCCCCTGATCTTGCTGGGCTTGATGGGGAGGGCCTGAGGCTGAGGACAGAACATTCTCAGGTGGACACAGTAACCAAGGTGCCTCTGGGAACATACCACGGCTTAGTCAGAAGCATCTCATAACAGAAAGAACCAGGGCTAGAGAGCCGCGCACTGGGATGTGAGAGCACACTTCCCCGTGTATCCCCAGAAGCAGAAACAGCCTGACAAGAAACCAGTGTTTTTCAGGCACAAAATGACCCTTCCTTCTGTCCCTAATGAGTCTAACAAAGACAAAGCCCATGTTGGTGTATGGCAGGTTCTCTAGCCTCCCTGGCAGGTGGTTCTCTTGTAGGAGACACAAAGACTTGGGTGGCAGAGAATGACCCTGGGGAAGGGAGAATTGTGATGGAGTGCTATGCACTGGAGCACAGCTATAGGGTGAGCCTCCATTTATCTCCATGCCCTCTCCCCACTCCACAACACAAAACACTACAATGGGAGGGCCTCACCTCAAACTCGCACGGTTGGGCAGGGAATCTGGAAGTACAAGTAGGATGTGCTATAGCCCCTCCGTGGGATGCAAGGAGGAACCTGTTCTTTGTCCCCTTTCTAGCGTCTGGTGGCATCTTCTTCAAGCATCACCTTGAATGTGACTGTCTTCACCTTTCTTGGTTGCCTTCCCTGTGTGTAGGTGTCTCTGAGCCCACACTTCCCTTTTTATGAACTCCCCTGTTATAAATGGATTCTGGGTCACCCTACTCTGTAATAACCCTACCCTAACTAATTATATCTATAATGACCCTTTCCCCCAGAACCCAGGGCCTTAGCATGTAGAGTTTAGGGGGCACAATGCCTCTCCTAACTGTAGCTATGAGCATGGAGGAAAGCAGTGCAGTTCATCTTCACCTTGCTTTCCCTGTACACAGGAGCTAAGGGTGCCAGTGGGGCAGAGACAGCCATTTCCCTGCCCTTGCTGCTCCTGATGGGCAGAAAAAAAATGTGTATATGGTCAATGGGGCTTTGTCCAGGAGGGTGGTAAAGGAGGCAGAAATAGGTGTTTAGAAAACAAAGGGATTCAGATAATTGAGTGCAAGAAGCAGCCTGGGTCAGCCCATGGGGAGATGCCCAAAGTTTATGCAAGAAGATCTCTTCATTCTCAGATGTACACAAACACCAGAAGAACTGGCTGAAAGAAGAACCAGCTGGCTGATCACCTAACAAAGCACCTACGGGGCCAAAGGAGGGAAGAATAAGCAGAACATCCTTCACTCCCCAAAACTGGAGTCAAACAGGGAGATAAGACCCTGTATGGATTGCCACTGCAATTACAGGCTGTAGAGGGGGCCTCTTCTCCAGAGCCTGGACTCTGGAGCTAGGTATGGGGGAATCAAACCTCAGGGTTTGGATTTCTGGCAGTGACCTGGTGAGGGACGTCACTCCTCCATGGGGCTGCAGGGAGAGTTTAGGAGCAGAGCAGTATATGGACTGCGCCCAGGAGGCTCTGGCTGTGATGACAGGACGACTGACAATGCAAATGTCCCTCCCTGCCTGACCAGCTCTCTCCAGGTGTGGCACTTCAGTGACCAGCCCTAGTGCACCTAAACAGCCGCCTGGAGTTTCTGTGTCAACACAGCTTCCTGCTCCAGGAGGCTGGCATGATGTAGGTGACCTACATTGTCTGTCTGGTTGGGCTACAACCAACCCATCTCCACTAGTCCCCAGAAACTGGCATGGTGCCTCCTAAGGACAGCCTCGAGAGCAAGGCCTCTGCCCAGCCATGAGACAGCCTTCTGGAAGGGCATCACTCACTCTGGAAATTCTGCACAGCATGGCACAGCCCCGCCCTGCCATGCCTCTCAGTGTTGGCCTCCCCACAGCTGCAGGCCACCAGGGGCAGGCTCATCTCCTGACTGCCTGGGCATCTCATCTGTTGTCCTCAAGCTGTGAAGACAGTGGGTGGGGACTGGAGAACCCCAATTAACCTCCCGAAAGCTACAGAGCACAGTCAGCTGGGCCAGACTTTGGGAAGGCTGCATGGGAAGGACCTGCAGAGGGACAGGGGGCAGCCGGGCCACTGCAGAGAGGGTGAAGCCAATCACAGCAAGGCCAAGGAAAGGGGACAGCATATGCGGTCCTGAGCAGGTGTCAGCGAGAGTGCTGTCATGGAAAATCAATCCCAGCACATGGTTGATGCACAGCTTAAAGCAGATGTGACCCAGCTCTGGAGAGTTCTGACATTTACTGGTTGGAAAAAGAGGATCCAGGAAAAAAAATGTAAGGTGTTAAGAGTACCCCAGACACCTGTCTCCTATACAGACAACCTGTGTGCTTGCGCTAACTCCTCCCATCAGCTCTGTTGCTGCTATGGGGATCCTGGAGGAGTCGGAGGGCCACAGAAACCTTTCAGCAGACCTTCAGACTCAGTCTAGATGCCTTCAGCCTTCCTTACTCCTCCTCATCCAGTAAGATCTTTAAAAAAAAAATTAGAGGGGCTGGGAGTTTGGCCTAGTGGTACAGTGCTTGCCTAGCATGCATGAAGACCCGGGTTCGATTCCTCGGTACCACATACATAGCAAAACGCCAGAAGTGGTGCTGAGGCTCAAGTGGTAGAGTGCTAGCCTTGAGAAAGTCCAAGGACAGTGCTCAAGCCCTGAGCCCAAGCCCAGGACTGGCAAAAAAAAAAAAAAAATTAGAGAATACTTCATTCGTTTTTGTAATCAAACCCATGCAAATAAGACCTTACATATTTAATGCAGTGTTTACCCCTGTACAAATAGAAAAAAAATAAGCTTAACATTTCTAGACCAATATGGCTATCAATTTCTGTACAATTCCAACTCAATATGGTAAACGGGAATACTTTTTCCAAAGTTGACAGTATAACTAAAGTTTCCAAAAATTCAAATTATATATATATATATATATATATATATATATATATATATATATATATATATATGTGAAGATCAACAATAGCAGTATGTTCTTTTGAAGATCCGGGCCTCCTCTACCTGAGTCCTGGTCCTATTGATTAAAAAAAGCTTTATTTTAACCTCACTGGTGGTAGTACTTTCTGGCAGTCCCAAGATGGTACAGAACTGCAGGCTGGCAAGAGTGCTGGTACATGTGTGCATTCCAACTGCTACTCTGCCTCTCCTCTGATGGAGACAGAATGACACCTCAGTACCTCTCCTAAGTAGATGCCAATCCTACTGGTACTTTCCAAACCCACCCCCACCCCCATTTAAAAGCTGCCTCCCCACCCCCACCATACCCCTGCACCTGCAGTCCAGGCTCGTGTGCCCTTTGCCTACCATCACATTATCTTTCTTTTTGCACCATCTTCCATGGGCACCTTTGCTCCCCCCTTTACCTTGACCACAGGTCATTTGAAGCCTGTCACCATTTGAGCCACACACTAACCTTCCACCACTCCCAGAACGAGTACCCTTGTCCCCTGGAACCTGCTTGTTGAGCCCCTGGGACCCTCTGCATTCCACATGTCATGCTTCCTGGATAGGCAGAGTCTCCTGGATCCTCCAGCCCCCTCTTCAGTATCAACACCCCCAGTACCTCATCACATACTGAGAATTGAACCGCAGCCTGGAAAGCTGTGGCAGATCAGAACTTGGCAGCATGGAAGAGGTGACAGGGACCTTTGGGAGAAGTGGTGACAGAGGCCCGGAAGCACAACACACTGTACTGGGGGTGAGATAGGCATGAAATGCAGCTTCAAAGAGGCTTTTGTAGGCCTGGGAATTAACTAAAAGCTAGGCATCCAGGCCCCCTTCTACCCGTCACATCTGTGCTCCTCAGATCTGGGCCAATCCCTGTTGCAGTCACTTTACAATCACCTTGAGCTCCAGGAAGGAAAGGATTAACTAGTAAGCATCTTGTTACAAAAAGCAAATTGCCTCTGAAACAGGCAGTGCCATCTTACCATCTTGAAGAAAACAGCCAGAAGCTACAGACCATCATCCCAACAAGCCTCCAAAGTTAAAGACAGCTAAAGGTGAACCATACCTGTGATGTGGGAATAGTTTAACTCTACACCGCTTTCTCACTCCCTGCCCCCAGGTCTCCCTATTTAACTAGCATCAATACTCCCTGGGAGGTTATCAGAAATACAGCTTCCAGACAGGAGCCTGCATTTTACTGAGATTCCAGGTGAGCCCGCTCGTATTGCACACAGGGCCTCTGGGAAGGGAGCGCATGACAGCCTGCTATGATGGAGCCTGGGCCTGGCCCATTGCTGTTCCATAAGTGTCTTGCTCTGCTCCTGAGAAACAGGAGACCCTCACTGTTTGTGTCAGGGTGCCTGTCACAATTTTTACCTTGATCAAGACCCATGCCACAGATATATGCAGCTGTCTTGAGATGTCACACGTTTTGCCATGGCCGGGCTAACTTGTGATCACAGGAAGCCCTGTAGCCTCTGTTCCTAGTGTACAACAGCATCTGGCACTGATGTGGAAGGATTGAGTTTAACTGGAGACAGAAGGTTAAATTCCACACACACCTCTCACCCCTGCCTGCCACTTTAGCCCAGGCCCCCTGTCTACTCTCCAGCTTGGAAACATCCCACTATACTTCTCCTTGTGACTTCCAGGACTGGAAGGGCTGTTGGGAGCAGTGAGTCAATTCTGAAGGTGATTCTGCCTTTGTCTTTGCCTGGATGAGCATCCCGCCCCCTAGCCTAAACTCAGGGAAAGCATGGGTTTGAGTTGTGTGTCCAATTCTTCAAGCTTCTGCATCTTGCATATAATAAAAGCAAGGTTGTTGAAAGGATTTCATGAGCTAATGCAGGTAAAATGCACAACATGCCAGATGAGATCATGGCAGCCACCGATGGCATCAGGTTCAGTGAGAAGCAGAGTAGATGCCAAACCCACGTACTTCCTCCTGTCATCTGAGCAGCTATAGGCTCTAAAACTGACCTTGGCCTGTAGGATCCTGGGGCCTTAGTTCCTGAAGCTGAAAGCTTCCAGTTTCTCTGCCAGGACCAAGAATTTCCAGCACAAGGCTTGTAGGGGTAAACTGAATACCACAACTACCAAACATCAGAGATCAGTCTCTCCTTTCCTTGAATCCCCATGTGTGGGTGAATACAGCTCAAGGTTTTGTTAGTTTGTTTCCCCAAACCCATTAGTATTTGTTGACAAAGCCCCCTCAACCTATCCAGCACTGGGAGGTGGGAGGTCTCCAAGGCTGAGCACCTCGCCTGTGTTGGTGAGTCCAGGAGCACACTGGGGGGAGTGCTGTCCTCCCTCTGACTCTTTAATCTTGTCCCTAGTATCTGCACGACAGGTTTCAGGATATACAGGTGAGACGTCCTCATTTTCTGCCTGCCTGCTTCCTTCCCTGTGATCTCATCGGGTGGTCACTGACACCTGCCCTTTCTTACCCTTGGTGACAATGTCTGAGTGGGAAAGAAGCAAAGCAGGAAGAGTTGCCTGCCTCCAGGAGCTTCCTTCTTCAGTTTTTTCAGCATAAAACCACGTGGGAGTGGCAGTCCAGACAGGAGTCCTCTCCTGAGCTTCCCTCAGCCAAGGGGCACCTACTCTGCCAACCAGGACCTAGCTTCAGGCAAGATGCTTAGTCTTCCTTCACAGGGGCTCTACTTGGGTTGCTCAGCAGTTTCCTGACCAGAGGCCAGGCTCATTCAGACACCCAACTCTGGGTCTCATTCTCCCACGTGTACAAGGAATGGTCTTCCGAGCCTCCTAGCACACATGTGCTGTAGTTCTGTGCCACTCACCACTGGGGCTATGTCAGTGATAGGACCGTGGGCTCTCCTGTCCATGTGTACATTCTCCAAGCATAGATCTGGGCAAGGAAGGTCACGGGCTGGCCTTCAAAGCCCATTTACCCGCCACTCTTTTTCCAGATGGTAAAAGGGAAAACTACCCTTCCTTGCTCCTGACGTTGACCAGCTTCATCCTCACTCAGGCCCACAGGGCCCAGAGCTCTTCCTCTGCCTTTTTCCTCTGTGAGTTGACATGCCAAGGAGATTTTTTTTCCCTTCTAAATTGTGCTCCTTAGCTTCTCAGATGTTCCATTCTGCTTGAGTATCCTCTTCAGGGCTTCCAGGTGATTCTCCTGGATCTTTGATGTGCCCGCAGTACTCCTCATGAAGCAGGTGAGGCTCCTCCTGGACTCTCTTCACCTGCAATGTGGTCATGTGTGCTGGGTCTGCCTGCAGTTGCAGAGCACATACTAGAGAAAGCCAGGCCTCTGAATATATACCAGCACTTCTCAGCTCTATCCAGAGGGACTGTGGCCTGGGATCAACCAGCATAGTCAACAGAGATGGGAGTGAAAGTGCAGAATGGAATTTAAAAAACCTAGATAAAAGGTGGCATTAAAATTAGATGCTGGCTCAATCCATTCCATGAGGAAAGAGAACTCGCCCCAGGCAGCATGGGTTCTCCTGGATATTAGCCTACGAGTCTTTCTTGGCCTGTGCAGGGGTGGCGACCTTCCTTTCTCTGAGCTGGATGTCCTCTGTCTTCCTTCTTGTAGTGGGTCTGCTGGGGGCTGCTGAGTGAGGAATGCACACTCTGTGTGCTTCCCTTGACCGGAGAGCACCTGCAGGCAGCCCATGCTCCTTGGACATTCATCCCCACATGCCCTGGTGTTATTAAACAAAAGTCTGACCCACTCCCTCAAGGACCAAGTCTGTTTCCCACTCTACAGAACCTATGGAATTCCCTCCCTCCAGGACAGGCCAGGGTATTAGAAGGGCAGGGCTCTCCACACTCGTCTTTCCTCCTCTCAGATCTTGGCCCCAAGAAAAGTCATGAAGAAAACCAAAGGTAAACATACCTTGGGTAGGAGGCAAAGAAGAAGAGAAGCAGACCTCAGAGAGGTCCTATATCACAAGCAGATCCATGTTCTCCTTCAGCCTCTGGGCTCTCTTTTCCTGGCAGAGCCTCCTAACTTCTCAGAGAAGTCTAGCCCCTTACCAAGAATCAACAGGTGCCAGCTGCACACACAGGCCAACGTTGCCATACCAGACCTTCTTGACTCTTGTCCTGGCAAATAAGAAAATGGCCAACTCATCCCCAATCTTATACAGCTGGACACTGGTGGGATCTTGAGAAACTACTAAGCCAAGTTCTTTAGTCTCATAGCTAGGAGCTTCTACAGAAGAGCACTACCTCCAGGCTGCCTTGGTTTCTGGATGACAGAACTTGAAGCCCTGGAGGACTGATTCTTCACCCTGTCCAGCCTGCTTCCTTCCCAGTCTTACCATTGGCTCTTCCAATGGAGAACCAAGTCTGCATTGTGTGTTCTGCACACTGGGAGCTATCTGCTGCGGCCTTTCTGAATGGAGACTCCTACTTCTCCCCCAGTGCTCCTCAGAGCCTCAGCTCTAGTCTCCTGACACCTCAGGTGTGTTCAGTGACTCCTCCAGCCTCCACTCCTTGCTTGGTTTCTCTTGTTAGGAGCTGCTCCTGAAGAACACTGTTTCTCCAACTTCAACTTGCCGGTGACATGTGTGTGGGATGGGTTACAATGAAGATGGGATGACGAGCTCCCAGCCAGGCTGAGGTTGCTGGCTCATACCCCATTTCTGCACAGCGAGAGAGAAAGTTGAGGGAAGGGGGTTTCTGCGTCAGTGAACGTGTGCCCGGCTCCCAGCTCCACTACTAATACTACATCTCCAAAGGGTGGTGAGGGCTTGAGGCAAGGGGCTCGGGTGACAGCCAAGGGCTGTCTTCCTTTCCTTCACTTTGCTTCCTGAGGGAATAGGGAGCATGCGCTTAGGAAGACTGGCAGAGAAGGAGTGAAGAATGGTGAGAAGATGGAGGGTGGAGATCTTCTCTCTCCTCCTTCCCTTCTTCCTTCTTCCTCCCGGGCTAGTACTGTTGTGGCACTGTGCCCCATACAGTCCGGAGGGAAAGGGTGAGGCCCATCTCTTAGACCAAAGGACTAAGATCAGATGAAACATGTAGTTCTGAGTGCGGAGGTGATGGAAAGGGCCGCTCACATCATGGCAGAGAGCACACCTACAACGAGCATGAGCCATGATGCCGGATAACTCTTGGAAAGAACCAGACAGAGAAGAGGGCCTATGGAAAGGCCAAAAAGCCCGGGGTCTATGATGTCCTGTCCTTCTGTGGGAGGGGACAGCCTACCCTGACAACTTCTGACTGAGTCTGATTCTCAGGGCAAGTTAGCAATTCAACAGAAGTGAACTAGGTGCTATTCAGGTCTGGCTGGGAAAATACCCTTTAGTAAAATGTTCCTCCCTTGCTCCTTTTCCAAGCCTATAGAAACTTCAGAGATATCGCTTAATCCTAGGTAGAGGCAAGGGGCCAAGGCAAGCCAGTTCAAGACATGATATCTAACAGTGTACCCTCTAGGGTCTAAAGCAAAGGCAACAGAAATGACCTGAATCTTCTTTACCTCTCAGCACAGACAAAACCCAACTCCTTTGATCTTACCCAGAATGTTGTTTCAATGTATGATTAGAAAATACAATCTGAGCCGTAAACCACCCAGAGGACACCTCGGACATGGTCTTGGGCCATGCACGAAGTGGAGGGATACATGGGGCCAGGAAGAGAACACACATGAGTGACGGTAGTGAGGAAGATAGCACTCAGAGGGCCTGGAGCAGGGAGAAATGGCGTGCGAACTCTGCCACCACATTCTTTCATGGTGCATTCACCAATGCATACACATGCAGGTACACACAAGTGTGCATATCCAGAGATACATGTACAAATGAACAGACATATGCACACACACCATAACACATAGACACACTTCCTCTACCTGTGGGAAGCTTGAATTCAGCTTCCCATTCAGAGTCCAAATTCCTTCAGATAGAAGGGCACAGTTATGAGAAGCCATCCCTCCTACTCCACCCTGCTAAGATTTCACACAGAGATTTATACCTGCAGAACGGGGGTGTCTTGTGACTGGTAACTGAAATCAGAGCACAGAAACAAGCTTGGTTTTCACAGAGGATAGTTTTTCTCCTGTGGGTTTTAAAAAATGAGAATCTTGATTGAAAATGTAGGTACCCACATCAACAGAAAAGGCCACTGGGTGCCCTGAACTCTGGTGGAATGTGAGGATCTTTTGCTGGAGGTTAGAAAGAATCTAGTCGCGTGATTTATTTTCAGACTTCAAAAAGAAAAAGAAGTAAAAATGCCAAGACTGTGCTATAGATTTTGTGATTTCTTTTTTTTAACCTCTCCAGACCCCCAAGAAGAGCTCTCTTGGCACCTGCTGTCTGGACACCCCATTTCTGTTGTTTTGAACAAAAGAAGAAGGAAATGCAGGCAGGTTGGATTTTATCTGCCCCTAGCCCTGGCGGGGGGAGTTCAGTCCACTATACAGGATCCGTGGTATCATGAAGTTGGGATGGCCCTTGAATCCAGCAGCCTTAGTGCTGTGCTTTTTCTGATGTAATTACATGCACATATGTACATAATGCAATAATAGGGGTAAACATCAGAAATACTACACATCAGTGACTTCATACACAATTTATATGAATCATTCCATTTTGTCCTCACAAAAACCTGGTGAAGTAGGTAGCAAAAACCGCAGTGATTACATGAAACATGTAGAGAGCACCGTGTACAAGCACTATTGTACGTGTTTACACACTTGAACTCACTCTACACAAGACTGGAACGTGGTTACTATATAATCCCCAATTTTATAGGTGAGGAAGCTGCTTGCAGAAGTGAGGAATTCAGTCACAGCCTCCCTTCACAGTACTGGGTACCCCTGCTTCTCAGGACATGGAGAGGGTCCCAGGAAGACTGGACAAGACAGACCCAATCCTGGACTTCTGCTCTGAGATGGCACAGCGGTCTCTGATTCATGAGGAGAGGTGCGGGGGCTATGGGAAAAGACCTTTGTAATATATCATACATAAACAGAAATCAGCTCAACAGAAAAAAAAAAGCTTCTAACCAAATGTTCAAATAGAAAAAGGAGTTGAGTAAAGCCCACAGTGAGGGCAGCTTTAGTGATGAGCAAGGAAGGAAGTCTCACAGATTCAGTGTCCAGGAGGAGTGCTGAGGAGCAAAGATACAGAGGAGATAAATATCACATGATTGTACACATACCAACTACCTAGATAACAGGCAATTAATAGACAAAGAAAGTAGCCCAGAAGATGCCAGGGGCTGGAGAGGGAGAATGGCGAGCTCAATGGTACACTTTCTTTTTGGGTATTTTGAAGACAGACAAGGGTGATGGTTGTATAATACTGTGAATGAAATGCCATTGGCTGTAACTGAAAAGTAGCTCCATGATCAATTTATTTTATATATCTGAGAAATATTTTTTTGTGGGTCATGGGGCTTGAATTTGGCCTGGGCACTGTCCCTGAGCTCTTCAGCTCAAGGCTACTTAGAGATAAGAGTCTCGGGGTCTTTAGTGCCCCAACTGGCTTTGAACCTTGATCTTCAGATCTCAGAGTAGCTAGGATTACAGGCTTGCTGGAGCCACTGCGCCCAGCCCTAAGCAATATTTTTAAGTGGCAGAGGAGAAGTCATTGGACGCTAGACACCCCGAGGTCTCAGGGGACCTCCTGTGCACAGGTTGCTTCTCTCAGGTCTCATAGTCAAGCCCTTGAACCTCACCACAGAAAGACGGCTGCAAAACCTCACTCTTGGCCACATTCCCAGCACCATGTGCTCGTGGGCTCCTCCCCAGCTTCCCTGGCTCAGTCTGAACACTGTGAAGCCAGTGGCCCCCTGCAGTGTGCCCCAGGCCATGGTGCCCTGCTGACAGTGGGACATCTGCACTTGTGTGAGGCCACCTTGTCTGCCACCTTCCTATTTCAGGCACACATAGTTCACCAGTCACCTTGGACCTGTTTTCCAGGGCTGGGACACCAAAAGGAGACTATGGCAGCAGCATCCTGCCTGATCAACATGGAATGTTTCAAGGGTCCCCGCCCCCCAGAACACAAGGGCCAAGGCAGGTTCTCAAACAGCATAGCTTCCTATTCTATGGAAAACGGTCCATTTCTTTCTCCAAGACACTAACAGAAAATCAAAACAAAACAAAAAAACCCAAATATGCAGGCTGGGAATGTGGCTTAGTGGTAGAGTGCTTGCTTAGCATGCATGAAGACCCAGGTTCAATTCCTCGGTACCACATAGTCAGAAAAAGCCAGAAGTGGTGCTGTGACTCAAGTGGTAGAATGCTAGCCTTGAGCAAAAGAAGCTCAGAGACAGTGCTCAGGCCCTAGGTACAAGCCCCAGGACTGGCAAAACAACAACAACAAACCAAAATAACAGCTCCAAGGGCTGGGAGTGTGGCTTAGTGGTAGAGTGCTCACTTAGCATGCACAAAGACCTGGGTTCGATTCTCAGTACCACATACATAGGAAAAGCTGGATGTGGTGCTGTGGCTCAAGTGGTAGAGCTCTAGCCTTCAGAAAACCCATGGACAGTGCTCAGGCCTCGAGTTCAGTCCCCAGGACTGGCAATAAAACCAAAACAAAACACCAGCTCCATGTACAAAGCAGACCCTGGTACAGTGCACAGACTCACATCTGGGGTAACAGCGAGGTCTGCACTCATCACCACCCAGGCTCCACACCACAGGGGCATATCTGGCATGTACTGACAAAGGGCCACTGAGCCCAGCGAGGTCATCTGGGGCCTGCACTATGAGCCCAGAAGCAGTCAGTTCTGCAGGAAGTGCCATCCACTATTTACAATGAAGTCGTGACAAGCCCTTGTCTCTGCGTGACTCAGGAAAGACAGAAGCATGTGATGGAGCACTCAGTGCTGAACTGTATTTGAAATCTTGGTCAGAGCAAAGGTTCCTAAGATGTGCTCAACAGTGTAGCTTTGGTTAAATACTCAGGATTTGTTTCTTGGTGAGCATAAACAGAAGAAGGAAGGAAGGAAAAAGTATCTTCCTGTCTTATTAAAACATGAAAACAAATTCATGTAAGCACAAAAACTTAGCATAGAAGAAAGGGTGGAAGTTGGGAATGTGGAAATCCCACTCCCCACCTTGATTCTGCTGAGACTGTGACTGTGAAAAAAATCTCCAGCGCAGCAGTGCTCTCACATCTCCCCCTCGGGGCCATGGCGCCATTTGTGGGCTGGGATAGCTTCTTACCATTCCCTTATTTATCTCCAGGCTAGGCACATGCATGAGAAAAGGTGGCCTTTTGAGAATGGAAGTGAATTGAGGTTCTGCATTTTGACTGCCAAGAAAACCAAATGGTGTGATTTGGTCCAGACATGGGTAGGGCCTGGCTCTGGTTCTGGACTAAAGACAGTTGTCTTTGGTCTTCTCCCCTGCCATCCTGGTGAGGCCATGCATCTCCTTACCTACAGGTGGAACTCCAACTCCTCATCTGCACACAGGAGACATTTCTAGATCTGGGCTGTGTTCTGACCACCTTCATCCTCTTCTCTCCCCTGTGTTTTACCCAGACCAGAGTTCCCGAGGTCTCTGCGTGGACCACCCTCACCAACTCTCCTGACTGCTGGCTCCCTCCCTGTCTAGTAGAGAACTACTCTTTTTTAAATTTAATGTTTTATTTGTTATAAAGGTAATTTACAAAGAGGTTACAGTTCCATTAAGAGTACATTTCTTTTTGGACAATATCACCTCTTCTCCCACTCTCTCTGTTTTTCCCTCCTATCCCCACCCACAGTTTGTGTAGTTTATTTTCAGAAGTGTCTAGCGTGAATGCCTAGAGTCGGTATAATTTATTATGTTCCAGCATATTCCAGATCTAGCATCTGAATACGAGAGAAAATGTGTCCCGTTTGTCTCTCTGAGCTTGGCTTACGATGATTTGTTCTAGGGCCATCTATTACCCTGCAAATGACATAGATTATTCTTTTTGATGTCTGTGTAAAATTCCATTGGGTATAGGTGCAACATTTTTTTTTTTAATCTTCTCATCTATTGTAGTCATCTGGGCTGTTTCCACAGCTATTGGCTACTGTGAGTAGTACAGCAATGGACCTGGAGTATGCCTGTCTTTGTGGTATTCTGGCTTGTGATGTCCTGGGTAGAGGCCCAGGAGTGGTAGGGCTAGGTTGTAGGGAAGATCTATGTTTCGTGGGTTTTTTTTGGAAAAACCTCCAGATTGCTGTTCAGAGTGGTTGTTATATTTTACATTCCCACCAAGAGTGCAATAGGGTTCTTTTTTCCCTCATATCTTCATTAACATTTGTTGTTCCAATTCATGATATTGCCCAATCTAACTGGGTAACATCATGAATTGTTTTGATTTGCATTCCTTTATGGCCAGGGATGATGAGCATTTCCTAACTTGTTTCCTTGCTATTGTTACATCTTCTTCTGAGAAGACTCTCCCATGCACTCGGTGATTAGGTTATTTGCTTTGGATTAGTTTGATTTCTCGAGGTCCTTGTATATGTTGGATATTGGGCCTTTATCAGATGAATTGCTGGTAAAGATCTACTCCCAGTCTTTCTAGTTCAGTAACTATGCTCTTTGTTGTGCAGAAACTTTTTATTTTGATGTAATCCCATTTGTCAAGTCTCTCTCCTATCTGCTATGCCCCTGGGACTCTTCTCAAAAAAGTTTTTGCCTATGCCTATGAGTTTTAGAGAATGTTTAGAGAAACTACTCTTTTCTGAAGCCCTACTCAGGGGCCATATCCTTTCAGTATTTACAAGAATCCTCTATACTTCTGACTAACTTGTAAGCTGTAAGATCTTTGTAGACACAGTGGCTTTTTTACACCTTTGTCTCTGTCACTTAGCCTGTGCCCTAGACCAAAATAAGGACTCCATCCATATTTTTGGAAGTACACTAATCTAGACAGATATAAGATTTACCACCAAACTTCAAGAATCAAACTTGCCTTTCCTGAGACAGCCTTCTGTACCTTGTGAACATACAGCAAAGGCCTCTGCCTGTGCCTGCTTTTGAAGCAACGGCCTGGTGCTATGACCCGCCAAGCATCACACAGCACATGGTAGAGGTCATGGCTAATAGCTACTACATTCTCCTCCAAGCCTGCCAGGCTTCTTGTCAGTGCTGTGCAGGCCTGACAAGCATCATCACTCTGCAATCATATGCTTCATCTAGTTATATTGCCCAGGTATAACACTGCATCCCCACGGCTACATCTCCAAAACTCTGAGATTACACTGAGAATAAGTGCAGAACCTCTCTGGTAGGTTATTATTTATATCTCAGAGCATCACCCACAGTGAAACAAAACCTGCAGAAACATCCTCTGCTACCCTGCACACAAGTTCTAACAACCCATACAAGTTCTGTCTGCTTTATAGAAAGAATTGGAAACACTGAGCAGCCCCATTATACATTTCAGTAGGATTTGAGTGTGGTGGTTACAAATGTACCTTTGATTGACATATGTCCTGCACAAGAATGAGAACACCTGGCCCTCTAGTAAGATAAATACATGAAATTGGGATATATCAGAAACAGTGTCTGGCATGGTGATGCTACAATTATTCCAACAGTTAAGAATGTATGTTTTCTTTCTTATTGGGCACGTTAAGTTATATAAAGTGATCTTTTGGTATACATATCACAATGAAATGGCTCCTACAGTCAAGCAAATTAATACCCATATGCTCATATGCCTATTGTCTTTGATACTGCGATTTGAACTCAGGGCCTTGATTGGCTAGTAGTGTTCCACCACTTGAACCATGCCTCTAGACTGGCTTTTTGCTGGTTAATTTGGAGCTGGAACCTGGTGGGCTTTCCTGCCAGGGCTAGCTTTAAATTTCAGTCTCCCTGATCAATTTCCTTAGTTCTTGAGATTACAGGCAAAGCTACTGGTGCCCAGCTCACATGCCTATAAAACTAATCTTTTAGGAAAAAAAATCCTGAATAACACACAATATTATTAACTATAGTCCTGGATAATACATCTGAACTCAAGCTTTCTTCATCCTACATGCCTGCTACTTGTATCCTTTGACCTATATCTTCCGATTTCCTATCCTCAACCATCCCTACTGTGTGCTGTCTCGGTGTATTCATTCAACTTTTGGCTTTCGGTTTAAGATTCCATATGTAAGTGAGATCAAGCAATCTTGCTTCTCACTTATCATAATAGTCTTCAGGTCCATTGATATTTTTGCAAATGGCAGGATTTCCTTCTTTGTAAAGGCTGGAGAATGCCGTAAGTATTGATTTTCATAAAGGAATGCTTTCATTTAAGCATGAGATCTTTACATCCAAGTACCCAACTTGCCATTATTAACAACGTTAGCAAATAATCAATAAGGTTACTTTATATTCTCATTTGAAAACATAATAAAAGCCTTCATAGATGCCAAATATAACTTCATCTGTCATTCATTAATGATGTTCTTGCTTTTATTCTACAACTTCCCCTTCTCCTCATGTCCTGAGGGATTAGCTATTTCTAGTCTCTGCCTTTAAAGTGTGTTTAATTCTCATTAGGCTGAGTTTTTTTCAAGGTTTGGTGATTATGTCTGAGGTGGGGAAGTAGATCAGAAAAAGTTCTGGAACCTAATGTGAAGTCCTGGATTAACCCAGGTTGCGACCCCTGCTGGCAAGGTATAAAACTGTAGTCCTAGAGCTATACCTTTTTCAACTTTTTTTTTTTTGTCAGTCATGGGGCTTGAACTCTGGGCCTGGGCACTGCCCTGAGCTCTTTAGCTCAAGGCTACCACCCTACCCCAGGAGCCACAGCCCCGCTTCCCATTTTCCATTTTAGTTGGAGATAAGAGTCTCTTGTTCTTTAGTGTCTGGGTTGGCTTTGAACCACAATCCTCAGCCTCCTGAGTAGCTAGGATTACAGGTGTGAGCACTGGTCCTTCTTTCAATTTTTGTATTACCATTACCTTCTGTCACCTCTGTGTCAGGACCTCGAAATGGATGGCCTCTATCCTGAGACCCCTAGGTGAAGGCCCAGGCAGAACTCTCAAGCTATTCCCTAGGGGAAAAGAGTGGGGGGTGGGTGGGGAGGCAAGGAAGAGACACTCAAGAGCCAGGACATCTGGCCAAACATCCCACAGACAACAGATAAACTGCTTCTTGGGATAATAAAAATCCGAGGCTCTTTGGGACCTTTTTCTATTAGCAACAGGATTAGGGAATAAAAATAAACCCCAAAACACACAGAGGCACCTGCCCTAAGCCTTGCAGAGCAGAGTGCTGTGATTTTTGTTTTGCTTAGAATGACCTTGTATTGGTAGCAGCAAGACAGTGAGTGACCTCACACCTTTCAGAAAGCAGAGATTTGGAGAAATGGGCAAATTCAACAATGGCATTCAGTGCCTCCCTGCCAGTCCTTCAGAACTTCCCTGTTCAGCCATGGCAGGACACCACAGCGTTTCTAACATCCTGGCTGGTGCTATACCACTTGAGCAACACCCCTGGACCCTACTACATTTCTTTTTACTTTTTAAAATATAATTGTATTATTATTAAGGTGCTGTACAGAGGGTGACCATTTCATAAGTCACATTTCTTTCTGGAGTCACCCCTTCCTTCACTTTCCCCCAGTTTTCCTCCATCCCATCCTTGCCCACAAATGTATAGTTCATTTTCTCCAAAGTGTCTACTAAATACCATGATTGCATTTGTTCATTTTTCCTCCCTCCCTTCCACTTTTCTTTTTCTTTTTTGTTGGTTGTGGGACTTGAACTCCAGACCTGGGCATTATCCCTGAGCTCTTCAACTTGAGGCTACCACCCTACCCCTTGAGCCACAGAACCATTTCCAGTTTTCTGGTGGTTAATTGGGCTTTACTGCCCAGGCTGGCTTTGAACTGCGATCCTCAGATCTCAGCTTCCTGAGTAGCTAAGATTACAGGCATGAGCTGCCACCTGTGGCTCCTTCCACATTTCTTAACTGAGGAAATGGAAACCATGCCATAGAAATCACCCACCCAGGCTTCTTCCATGAGGCCATTCCTCAATGGGTGCCAGCCAATGCTGAGGAGGGGCTCCGCACACAACAAACAAAACTACATGGTTAACCCTGTTTGCCACCCACCTCTCACATAGGACTGAACCCATCCTTACCCAACTAGGCCAGTTCTAGCAGCCCTCCACACACCGCTCTCCCTATGGGAGTCCTGCCCGAATTCCACAGACCAGAAGCCACAGACCTCGGTGACCCACAGAGGCAGCCCTTGGCTACCCAGTCTGAAAAGCCATTGTTAAGAGTGTTCTTTCCTTTACTAAATATAACCTTGTTCTAGTATAACCTTTACTAAATATAATCAGTTGTGCATAAACAGCAATTAGAAATGCAAAGAACATTTATGAAAACAAATAATCTGAGCAAGATATAAAGAATTCCTCAAAACTAGGTATAATGAAACCTTTCTTAAGAACATTCAATTTACTCAAATGGCTGGATCTAACTCACTCTTTCTCACTTAGGACTTTGTAAAACATTTCTTTTTTGTAAAACACATGTTCAAAGTAAAAAAAAATCTACAGAACTATAAAACACAAAGAATAAACAATCCATATATACAACTCAATCTTGATCTCCCTTCTCTTCTGTCTGTCTGTCTGTCTGTCTGTCTGTCTCTGTCTCTCTCTGTCTCTGTCTCTCTGTCTCTGTCTCTGTCTCTCTCTCTCTCTCTCTCTCTCTCTCTCTCTCTCTCTCACACACACACACACACACACACACACACACACACACACACACACACACACACCTACACCTGGAATTCAGGGCATTTCATCCTAGGAAAGCAAATCCAATCATCTACTTCACTCTACTGTTGAAGTCACTTCCCACACAGTATGATAATAATTAAGGCTACTTGAATCCAGATCAGATTCTTTGAGCTATCACAGCTAAATGCTGGGCAAACATGGTATTAGCTTGACATATTGGGCTTTCCAGCTCTGGATAATCAGTCCACACACATGTACTCAGCTCACTCTGAGGAGACACGAGACTGGGCCACCATGGCTACCCACTACCTGAGATCACACACTTGCCACCTCCCAGTCAATGTGTTTTGAAGCCTAATCACCTGTAGCCATCCATGACACTGCTGTGGATTTGTGGGAAAGGGGATATATCTCTTTGAGCTTCATTTCCTGTATAAAAGGGACATTAATACATACCTGGAACTGTGAAGAGATCATACAGTGTTTTGTATTAGCAGCTCCTGCAGGGAGCCTGGCCAAAACTAGTTGTGGTCAGTGGAATTTCTTGACATTTTCCCCTTCCACAGTAAGATGGAATTCTCAGGGGGAAATGCTCACCCAACGTAGCAGTAAGTGTGGGATTTAAACATCTGTGAATATCTAGTGGAAGCTCTGAGAACCTCCAGCTTCTGGCTGCCTTCTAACAATGTTAAATGAAGTATGTGATTTTCCTTGGAGAAGTGGTGTGATGAGTTCCAGTAACTCTGACTATGTGGTAGGTACTGCTCTGAAAACATAACATAGTTTGGAATATTTTAACTTTCAGAATAGTCCTGTGTATCAGCATTGTCTTATTCCTTACTTAACAGATGAGAGAAACTAAGACCCTAAGAAGTTAAGTTGTCTGCCACATCTAAAAAGTGGCAGAGCCAGATCTTGAGCTAAGGCCCTGTGTACACAGTACCCACAAGCTTAATCATGTAACTGTACTGCCTTTACTTCTTATGTTCTCTCTCTTTAAAGGGGTTTGGAACTCCTCCCTTCACCCCTCACTTTTATTTGGTGCCCAGACCTGGTGCTTGAACTCAGGGCCTGGGCACTGTCCCTAAGCTTTATTGCTCAGAGCTAGAATTCTATCACTTGAGCCACAGCTCCATTTCTGGCTTCTTTTGGTGGTTCACTGAAGACAAAAAGTCTCACAGACTTTCCTGCCTGGCCTGGCTTTGACATGTGATCCTCAGACCTCAGCCTCCTGAATAGCTAGGATGACAGATGTGAGCCACTTGCACTCAGTATTCCTCCTCCTTCTCTTGAGCTATTTCTCTTATTTAGCCATTTATTCCACAAATTTATTTATCTGTTTATTTCTTCCTGGGAGCAAGACTATAGACACAGAGCTTGCCTGGGAGGGCAGCCTATATGGCATCCAGGGCTGAATGATGAGACAGGCAGGACAAGATGTGGTGAGGAGGACCTAGAGGTGTTCAGGGCCTTCACATAGGGAACAAAAGCCCCAGTGGCCTGCTCCTTAATGCTGACCACGCATGACAGAGGAGTGAGTGAGAAGCCATGATAGCTGGTACAGTACAAAGATAAGAAGGTGAATTTGCACAGCCTCTGAGAGCAGGAAGCATCCGACTGCTGTATATGTCTGCGCCAGGCCTCAGGGCCTGAGGCCCCAGACAGTAAAATGATGAAAACATTCCAAAGTTCACTCAAGAGGAAGAAGATTTGCTATGGTACCACCTCTGGATTCTGCTCTGCAATAGCAGCAATTTATCCTATAACCACCACTCATTTCCTACACTCTCCAGGAAAGCCTGCTTCAAAGGACTCCCTGGGGAACTCCTTGTAGTTAGCTAGCTACCCGCCCCCCCCCCCCGAAACTGGGAGAGAATGCGTGACACTATCTAAAAACAAATGTACTCTATACCTGATTTATGTAACTGTAACCTTTCTGTATAGCACCTTTATAATAACAATTTTACTTATTTATTTTTTAATTTTATTGTTGGGGTGATATACAGAGGGGTTACAGTTATATTCATCAGGTAGTGGGTATATTACCTCTTGGACATTGTTACCCCTTCCCAGGTTTTAATCCCACTTTCCCTCACTCTACCTCCTCCCACTCACCTTGGTTTCCTCTTCCCTTCCCTTTTTCAAATAAATGTATTTACAATATACCAAGTACCAAAGACAGATACAATAATAAACCTTAAGGGGAAAAGAGAGAAAAGAAATAGTTTCACAGGGAAATGGGGAAAAACAAACAAACAAACATGAGAAGGGGTATCAATGTGTGAGAAATAATGCATCTACTATCTGGTGAATATAACTGTAACCCCTGTATACATTACAATAAAAAATTTAAAAAAAGAAATAGCTTCACATAGTACGTTGAGAACAACAATCACAAAGATAAACTTTGGGAGAAAAAGAGCCACTGTGGTGTCCCCCACTCATCCACTGTCAGAAAATCATCACTGTTATCATGAGAGCTGGGAGACAGAATTGTATGGCTCCTAACTATCACTGTACATAGGTTCATGTCATGTCATGCACTTTGTAGTCATTTGGGGGTATCTGCTCTGTGTAAGGTCCTACACCAGGATCTGAGGAGACAGGAAGGCTCTAGATGGAAGAACCAGAGAAGTATCATTCAAGTCATGGAGTATCTACCCCACCTACCTACTATTCTGTCCTCTCTACAAAACTAAGCCTCACTCTGGGGGCTGCAAAGGGAGAAAGGAACCATTGTGGCTTAAACCTCACAACTCAAATCCTACAGATTTCGAAGAATCTGAAGTGAGCCTGGAAGATTCTGCTCCTAGTCCTAGAAATAACTCTCCTGGGTAAAGACAACTGTATATCTACAGTGTTTTGAAATCCACAAAGAAATGGAGGAAACCAGCTTTCAAGACTTAATTCCCTGAAGGAGGAATCATCAGTAGCATCCTAAGCACACAGCACTCCCTTGAGGGTCTGTTGTTAGCTGTGGGATACCAGGCAAGTCACTTCCCTGCTTCGAGTCTATTTGTCTTGGATAAAAACAGAGATGATATTTACATAATGAAACAGGTAACTACAAGGAGGGAAATCACAGAATTACTATGTGAACTACAGGTTGCCCTATAAGTATTTAGTAAGAGATGGGGCTAGCATGAGACAATTAGGATAGGTGATAACATTGAGCCCGCCCCCCCAGTGACAGGATGAAAGAACAGACTAGAAACTTCATGAGGACTGAAGGTATGATTATGGCATAAATGGGCTCCTAACTCATCCACAGAATAGGTGCCTGGCACTGGAGAGTCAAAGCCCCTGTGCATTTCACCATAACCAGCTCTGTCACCACTCAGGCTGAACAGGCCTCAAAGGGCTGTTTCATCTCTGCTGTTCCGGAACAATGCTGAGTTTCCCCAATGCCTCTTTTGTTCCATGAGGCACCAAAAAAAAAAAAAAAAAATCACAAACGTTTTTAAACTACCCTGTGTTTTCCTAGCTGTTTGTTCTTTTCTCAAAGGTCTTAAGATCAGAGAAGGGAATCCAAGAACAATAACTGGGGTCGCTGCTCTGTGCAGTTGCAACAACAAGGCTGGGGGTTCAGCAGAAGGGGTAGCTGCAGGAGGGTCAGGGGCTGGTTGGGAGACCAGGCTCAGGCCCTCTCTCTTAGCAACTCAGGGTGGGAAGTTCCTGCTGGGCCTGCAGCGTCCCTGCTGGATGACTGGGGCACTGGCACAACTTCTCCAGGATCAGCTTCCACTCAACCCTCACATGGTCTCTGAAAACAACAATCTTCGATTTCTCCTATCTAAGGCCAGAATGGAGGCCCCAAGGACAACATGACCTGCTCACAGGATGAACTTGAAGTCCAGTGCAAGGTCTTATTCTTTTCCCCCAAAACACTGAGGGCCAGGGTGGGAGGTGTCTCTCCCAACACCACCCAGCCCTTCTGATGCCAAGATACCCCCACATGGCCACAGAGAGGGAAGCCTGGTTTAGAGCCTGTTTATGCCTGGAGTCCAGACTCGACCTCATTAGTGGTCTGGACTGGACTTGAGCCGCCGGCGTGCATTCCATTCTCTCATCTATAAAATGAGATAATAATACTGCCTCTATGGAACTGTCACGAGGATGAACTGGTGCTCCTTATGAAGTATCGAGCATAGTGCTACCACACAGGGCACATCCAGCAACATTCCCTAATGTTATTAGGCCATAGGTACAAAATTAGCCACAACTCTGACTATTTTAGCACTGCCAGCATCCCTCTATTGTTTCCCTGTGGGCTACAGTAGTCCCAGTACCTACAAAAGCAAACTTTTGGGACCTGCCATATGGTTTCTCACTCCTTCAGGATCACTGGGCTCAGATCATCGAGGGCAGGATGAAGAAGGCACTGGACAATCACAGTACCGGAAGAACATAGACTCTTGCAGGGACAGAGCCTGCATACCATGCCTGCATCTCCATTGTAGAGCCAGGGGTCCCAGGACTCACTGCCTGGGTTCTTTACCTAGAGTCAGGCCGCAGGTACAGCTCTCCTGCTATTCCCTGACCAGATTCTGTGAAGATGACTAGCATAGGCTGGGGTCAAGGCTACAGCTGTGTGGCCTGGGAACTGTGTGCTTTGCAAGGGCTCCACCTGAGCCCAATTCCCAAAGTTCCCATCTCCTATTATCTTTACCTCAGGAGTAGGATTTCACTATATGAATTCATGAAACACTCAGCCTACTGGATCTCTCCAGAGTCTGAAAGGGCTGAGGTTAAAATGCAGGCAGGGGAGGTAAGGCTCTGGTCTCTGTCCTCTTCCCATTTCCATCCACCCTCCAGGCTCTAGATAAAGGTGAAAAACCTACTTTATGTCTACCGTAGGCTGAAGACTCCATCACTGGACCCCAAGGATGAGGAAGGCTGGATTCCAAGGCCTCCACGGAGCCAAGCCCTATTCCATGGCAAAAGATAGAGGATTTAAATAGGCCACTGCCACCCCCAAGCAGCAAATTATCAGGGAAGCTGAAATGAGAGAAGAGCCTTTCCTGGCACATTGATGGCCCCTAACAAATCGCCTCACCACCCCATCAACATGCCATCCAGGGGAGATGTGTTTCCCCTAGCTTCATGGAACCAGTAAAGAAGAGCAGCTGGCAGCCCAGAATCACTGTGCCCAGGGCTGTTTATAGCCCAACCAAGGATGCTATACTGGAGGTGCGCTTGGCTGCAAGGAACTGGGCACCTGCCTGGCATTGCAAGGACCAATGAGGTGACCTTGAGTCTTTTTTTGGTCTTGTTCTCCTGCATTGAAAAATGAAGGAGCTGGATGACGGGATTTCTATGTTCCCATTTAGCTGTGACATCCTATCTTTCTACTACATGGGAATGAGAACCAGTTCCAATCAGCTAGAACTAATTCAACTTAAAAAAAAATTCTGCATTGTTTCTCTGAATGGCTAGAGAATCTAAAAGTAGGAAAGAAATACTTCTGAGTGGAAAAGTCTCTACACCTCAGCACAAAGATTTTGTATCTGTATCCATTCCCCTATGTCGTACTGACCCGAGCTCACAGCCCACTGTCTAGCAAGATACAGATATAATTAGAGTGATATTAGCCTGTATCCATCATCCTTCTGACGAGGCTTTGGGGACCTGGGGAGAGCACAGAGGTACTACTTACTGCACAAATCATTAGCATCTGTGCTGGGACAGAGAATTCTCCCTGAGATATCTCTGGATAGCTCAGAAGACAGTAAGTCCTGGGCTGGAAGAACTGTATCTGCAGACACTTGGCAGATGAATTATTAATGGGATTCTGAGTACAGCTCAAGTTTCCCATGACAGATGGCTTGGTGAATTGATGGTTGTGAGACCAATTAAGAATGATTGTGGATTCCGAGGCAGTGCCATGACCATGAATGCCTTAAAATATTTGTAGAACCCACTGCAGCAAATTCACAGCCATATGCCTTCTGGGACTCTGGAATGGCTATCACCAAGGAGTAAGGTGCCAGATGGTAGGGTTCGGGGCTTCTGCCCCCCAGCCCAGGGCATCACAAAGCTCTAATTACACACACAGAATAGACAGGTCTTCAGAAGTCTCTGGCCCCTTGTCTCCATGGCATATGAGAGCCTTAAGAATACAGGTGCCATTTAATAAAGGTCCAGAAATTTAGAAGGTAACCTTCAACAAAGCCATACAGGACTGGATTCTTCAGGGCTTTGCAGAGGCTTTTATTATACTTCTTGAATCAAGAAGAGAGAATAATATATTTATTTTCATGATTCCATGGGTTCAACCATCTATAGTTTGAAAATGTGCTCGCTCTCTCCTCTCTCTCTCTCTCTCTCTCTCTCTCTCTCTCTCTCTCTCTCTCTCTCTCTCTCTCTCTCTCTCTCTCTCTCTCTCTCTCTCTCTCTCCCTTTCCTGCACCTGTACTGAGCATGCAGACCTTTTCTTTTTTTAAATTTTATCATCACGATAATATGTAGAGGAGTTACAGTTTTATTCGCCAGGTAGTAGATGCATATTACTTCTCACACATTGATACCCCTTCTCATGTTTTTGTTCCCATTTTCCCTCACCCCCTCCCAATCATCTTGTTTATCCCCCTTCCCTTCTCTATTTCAAATAAACAAATAAACATACATACAATATACCAGGTAACAAAGCCAGCAGACTTTTTTTTTTGTCTTCACTCGCTAAGTAATACAAAACAACTACTTATGTAGCATTTCCCTTGTATTTGGTATTATACAAAGTGGTGGGGGTGGGGGAAAAGGACTGCCTAAACATACAGATTCCCAGGGTTACTTGATCATGAAATCCTTCTACCAAGGATCTGTTCTGGGATTGGTGTTCCATGAAGCTCAACTTAAAAAGTATGGCACTGGGCCATGGGACCATTTACAGATAAAGCTGAATCTAAGGCCAAGGATTCCCCTGGAGGGAAGGAGGATTGCAAAAACAGCTTGAGAGACCCCTGAGAACTTTGCATATGGAACAGAACACTTTTTCTCTGAGATAATTATTTCCTTATTACGTCTGCCTCCCTTTCTGGAGTGTACAGTCATGTTGGTCATGAACAGATCCCTGTTCTGGCCGGCAGACAGTGCTCAGGAAGTATCTGCTAACCAATAGACTCATGAACACACGCCTTAATACCTACTTCCAACACGCCTTAATACCTACTTCCAAGAATCCACGTTGCTTTGAAAATGAGTGCTCTGAGCTGGGTATGGTGGCACACACCCATAAGCCCCAGCACTCGGTCAGAGGCACTGGGAGTACAGGTTTGTGACCAGTCAAGTTCAAGTCCAGCCTGGGATTCATAGTAAGACCCTGTCTCAGAAAAAAAAAAAAAAGTGTTTTTTTTTTTTGTTGTTGTTGTTTTTAAAAATAAAGGTGAAGGAAGGAGGAAGGAGAAGAAAAGAGGGGAGAAATAGGATGCCACCTTCACTCTGCACCGTTGGATCACTCTGCTGCTCAGACACAGCCAGCCAAGTTCCTAAGGCTGAGGCTCCTATGCAAGCTAACCACAGAGTGGACAGGATGGGGCCGACTCTAGAAAGGCTGGAGTCGGGGCCAGCTTTTGAGACATTTTTCACAGACACAGAATATACCTTCACTTTCTGTCACAGGTGTGGGAGTGTGGGTCTTATCTGAAGTGTGGAGAAAAGAACAATGGCCTCTCAACATTACTGAGCCCCCTGATTAACTTCATACACATTTACTAAGTACTTCTCACCAGGAATCTCAGTACTCAAAGAGCCAATACTAGATGGAAAGAGGTGCATGGGAAGAAAGAAAACAACAAGGAAGACATGGAATCTAAAGTCCAGGCTAAATACTCTCCAAGAACAATGCAGAGAGCCGGGGCCTGGAAAAGCACACAAAAGCCTGAGGAATGGGCTCTCTACTATATCTGTCACTGGACTTGAGTGGCAGAGGACATCTGATGGAGCTGTCATGGGCTTCTGATTCAAAGTATATCATATATTTCATTGTATTGTTTGTTTGTTTGTTTTTGTTTTTGTTTTGATTTGGGCCCCCAAAAGAAGAAATTCTAAGATGAATTTTTGATCAAAACAATCACAACTTACTCTGCCTCCTCTTTCTCCACGCTTTTTGTTCTTTTGTTTCTCATCTCTGTTATTAGATGCCAGCTTAAGATCTTTGCATGTAGATGGGGCTTCAGATAAATAAATCAACAAAAATACATGAATTTAAAAATCTGATTCAAGCAACTTCCTGGCAAGTTCCCAACATCCCTTGTGATAAATGAGGAAGATATTGCGAGTACCACAAAACTACATCTAGGAATTACTGCTCTACAGTCGGCAAATGAGAAATGTCAACAGTGACAAATGACCAAATAGCACATACACCAGGTGACTTAAAACTTCTCTTTATCACAGGCTCGCTTAGACAACCCAATGTAGCTTTTTCTTTAATGAGTTAAGTTCTGCTCCTAACTTGCCAAGGCAAAGTAAAGAAGCCCCCACTCAACCCTGTAGACTGAGGCAGGTTAGGCCCTGAATGGAAGGTAGCTAATCAGGCATTTGTTCATCCCCCAGCCCTGTGTACTGGGGTGGGCAGTGCACATGGACAGCTAAGAGCAGGCCCACGCCTTGGGGATTCATCGTCCAATGAGTAAAGGCAGGTGAGAAGTAGCTTCTGGCTACTAAGGATCTTCCAGTGATTTATTCATTTATTCACTCAGTACATTCAGACACTGTGCCAAGCCTGACACCAAGTGCTGGAGAGAGGAAGGTGATGGAGGCTCAATTCCTGCTCTCTGGGACAGGAACCCCCCACACTCTGGACGGCACCTTCCAGTGATGACATTCCTCAGTTCTGTGATAGAAAAGTGCCTTAAAATCACCTCTGGAAGAGAAACATGCAGGGACAGAATGTCCATTCCTGAGAAAAGAGAGACATAGAAAAACAGACCCCGAAGCTTTCTCTCCTTTCCTTTGGTCTGATTCCAACACCCTCTCTCCCTGGAGAAAACAGACTATCCAACCACCACACCCGTCACTCCTCAGCTGGCCACAGGGAAGCTCTGCCTCTCAGAAGCCTCCATCCTGTCTGGCTGCCTCTTGGAAAACACTGCAAACCAGGTGAAAGGTGGCTGGACCCTCTGGCCTGCTGTGAAACAATTTACAAAGCAGAGGGACCCAAACACACTTTCTCTGGGAAGCATAAAAGAAATAGCCTTCTCATCTTCCTGCGTTCCATTTTGAAACCTGATTACAGCTACCAACATCTGAGGGTCGTTTTGTAAAAAAATATTCTCCTTGTGGGCTTTCAGAAACTGACTAGGCAATTCAAGAAATCCTGAGAGGCAAAGGTGGGAGTGATCTGAGGGGCTTAGGAGGGGCATCCACATTCTAGCAGTCTTTGCTTTGGGAAATCCCACAAATCATATTGTTCAGAGACTAGAGCTTGAAAGGAAGGCCTTCGGGAGGGAGGGACAATGAAGCTGAGTGTAAACTTTCAAAGTTAGATCCAACAGTAGACAGCCTTCAGAAGTAAATACTGATAAGGTAACTTAATTCTGGGAGATTTCTTAAGATGATTGTGTTTGAGTGTAATAGGTAGTCTTTTTAAACTGGTGAAATGTTAATAAGGTGTTTCTACGTTCAGTTACAACTGTTGCATTGATGGCATGAATTAAATATAGTTGTAATTTCCAAACCGGTTTAACTTTGATGTAGTCGTTGAATAACTGTGGTGAATATATGTAATTCTGAAAATGTTTGTTAGTGGTTCGTTTTTGTCTATTGGGCTCATGTCTTTATATTTATGTATACTGTGGCTTCTTTTTTTCCTGGAACAAGTGACAGTTATTACATGGCTATTACATGTGTATATGCATGCATATATTATGTACATGTTCTTTAAAGAAGATCTTGTATGTCCTTAACAGATTCAACTGTTTTCAAGCAATATGTATATAGTAAACATGTTAGCTTTTTCATTTACTGAGAAATCATGGATCACTGTAATCAATCACACATGACTCTAACTAATGTTAAGTTTTTCTTTCAACAGTCATAATTATGTGGATCTAACTATTTTTTTCACACTATAACAAAACAGAGAAGTGAATCCTGAAATGTCTCTCAAATGATTATGTAAGTCACAAAAGAGGCAACTGTGCAAATGCGTAACCTGGAAGAGAACTTTAGCTCCAGTTAGTCGTTCTCCTCAGTTAGCTAGGGTACATGCTGGGGCACTGGAGACCCTGTAACCAGCAGCGAGGCAGGAAGGCAGACAGCATACGGGCCACTCAAGAACACTTCTGTCACTTTCTAGCTTGTGGCCCAAGTTTGCTTATGTAAGCGTTCAATAGCTCAATTCCAATGTTGCCAGATTATTTCTCAAATGAGTCACACATGCTTGCCTATCCACCTGAACCTCTTACCTCACAAAAGATACCTTAACCCGCCAAGAAGTCCAAGCTGGAAGCCAGGTTCATTCTTGACCCCAGCACACATCTTCCTAATTCTCCTTCTTAAATCTCATTAACAGTTTCATTTCCTTCCAATCAAGTATCTATGACACAGCTAACTTGATCTTCCTGAATTGAAGATGAAACCAGACCTTCCCATGTATTATAGGATAAAGTCCAACTGCCTCTGCTTGGTTTGAGGTCTTCCATGCCTGACTCCACATATCTAGCACCTGAACCAAACTTTTGGTCCCTTGAAACCCATGAAGGCCCCTTTACCTACAATAGTCTTGCAACATAGCAATTTCTGGTACTGTTTGATTATCTCTCCCTTGTGCTTAGAGCACTCCCTTATAATACTGGTTTGTTACTTCTAATCTAAATATCTCCTCCATTGTATTCTAAGCTCCTTGATGGTGGAGACCTTCATTCTGTCTACTCTGTGCTTACCTCTGCCATGCAGTAAAAACTGGTGGAGAATATATGCACTGACACTGAGAGTTAGTGCAACTGCCTTGCCTCAGTGGCTCATGAAGTAATCTAAATGCCAGCAGCATCATTTCAATTCTCTTGGAAAGTGGAAGCTGAATCAGAAATATGAAGTTAAAAAGATGTGTCTTATGTGGCCAGGAGGGATAATTACTATACTGTTGGTGGGAGTGCAAACTCGTTCAACCACTATGGAAAGCAGTAAGACAGTTCCTTAAAAGACTAAACATAGAGCTCCCCTATTACCCAGCAATTCCACTACTTGGCATTTACCCAATCGTCCAGAAACAAGGACAGACTAAATCCACTAGCACAACGATGTTCACTGCAGCACTATTTAGCATAGAAAAGATATGGAACTAACCCAGATGCCCCTCAGTTGATGAGTGGATCATGTCAGAAAGAATGACATTGCCCCATTTGTAAGAAAATGGAAAGACTTAGAAAAAAATCATATTAAGTGAAGTAAGCCAGACTCAAAGGAGCATAGGCTCAATGGTTTCCCTCATTTGTCATAATCAGTAGAAACCTTGGGCTCTCCTAGCAGAGATTTACAATAGAACAAAACCTAGATACATAAGGCCATATAGTATGGCACTAAACGAAAGGACCTCCAGGATATAGAAACAAAAGCCATATAATGAGATTGTTATCCTTACTATACTATGTTATTTCTCATCTCTTTTGCTGTCTCTTGGTTATCTCATATTATTACAGTATTTCACCTTGTTATCTGGTATATTGTAATATATGCTTATTTGGTTATTTGAAATTGGATAGGGAAGAGGGGAAAACAAGATGAGGGGTAGGGGTGGGGTGAGGGAAATGGGGACCACGACATGAGAAAGGGTATCAATGTTTGTGAAGAAATACACCTTCTATCTGGTGAATATAATGTAATCCTTCTATTAATTACAATAAAAATATATGGAAAAAAGAAGTATCTATAAAAAGTGACTTTATAAAGCTCCATTTGTACTAATAGAAAAAAATACTGTGCAGAGGAAAGGTGGGATCAAGCTGAAAGCATTAAATGTCTTTTATGAAAAGAAGAGCTAAGACATACAATGGAACCTACATTTATAGTACAGCAATATACATTCTTATGTCTTTATAATTGCTACTTTTATAATAGCTTTATTGACATGTAATACAATCATTTAAAACTTTACAATTCAATAGATTTTATTATGTTCACCAAATTACCCACTTACCACACAGGTAATTTGGGATATTTTTTTTATCATCTCCAAAGGAAAGATCATACCCTTTAGCGATCCTCTTTCTCCTAGCCCCCTGCTCCTGCCCTGAGTCACCATTTTGGCCTATTCCTGACATTTCACATAAATGGAAGGATCCTAGTCTTTTGTGATGGGTTTCTTTAATGCTCTATCATGCGTCTGAGGTCAATTCATGTTTTACCATGTACCAATTCTTTGTTTTGATGGCCAAATAATCTTCCATTACATAGCTCTGTCACATTTTATTTGTGTTAGTGTTTTCCAGTTGGCTATTATAAATATTGCTGACATGAAGTTTCATGTATAGGTTTTGGTGGGGACATGTATTTTCGGTTCTTCTCGGAATATATCCAACAATGAAAAGGACTGGTCATGTGATTAATTTGAGGAACTTCCAGACCTTTCTACAGAGACAGGGCCGCTATAATTCCCACCAACAGTGAGTGAGCTCAGCTTTTCCACAGCCTTGTAACACTTGTTATTGTCTTGTCTTTTTGTTATAGCCATCCTAGTAGGTGTGAATTGGTATCTTATTGTGGTTTTGATTCACATTTCCCCAGTAACTAATAGCATACATCTTTTTGTGAGCTCTTTCCCCATCTCAGTAAATATTCTGTGTAATGCACTCAATTAAAAACATCTGTGAGGACTGTGTGATACAACAGCAGTATCCTCACCAATATGTAGGAGTCATCCACTAGCACCTAAAGACAATGACCTTTTCTTCTTTTTCTTTTTTTTTTTAATGTAAAGCTTTTTCATTATTTTATTTACGTTTTTGGTGTCAGTCCTAGGGCCTGAGGTTTTTTGTGTGTGATTAATAGAAGTGTTACATTATATTCACCAGATAGAAGGTGCATAACTTCACAAACATTGATATCCTTTCTCATGACATGGTCCCATTTCCCTCCTACCCTCCCCCCCTTTTTTTCTTTTTTGGTCAGTTTAGGGTTTGAACTCCAGGCCTTGTGCTTGCTTACCTTGCTTGCGCTGGCTGGCACTCTTCCACAAGACCCACACTTCTAGTCCTGCTTTTTGCTGGTTAATTGAAAGTGGAATCACATGGACTTTTCTGCCTGGACTGGCTTCAAACCACAATCCTTTAGATCTCATCCTCCTGAGTAGCTAGGATTAGAGGTGAAAGCCAGAGGCAGCCAGCTAGTGAAGTCTTGAGCTGGCTTTGAAGTCACCACTGATTCCACTTTCTGCTGTCTTCTAGAAACTGTACTGAGCTAGATACAAAAGGCACAGGGATGAGCAAGAGTGGAACTTGTTGGGCAAGCTCTGGAGCCACCAGGTGGGATCAAATAAACAGATTAGCAGCACCTCAGCAAAGCGCTGTAGGAGCAGAGCACAGGGGAGACAGAATTCCAACCAAGAAGAGAATATATATCAAGCAAGGGCTCCTAGAAGCCACTGTGTGGGAGCTCAGCTTACAGAACTAGTAGGATGTCCACAGCTGGAGCTGGTAAAGGGCATGTCCTGCTAACGAATTGGCACAAGTGTGACTTCAGAGGCAGGAAGAAGTGTGCACCAGGCCAACTGTCAGCACTGCAGAGAGCACGAGCACACTGCCAAAACCTACAGCATGCTGGGAACACAATTTCATGAGTAGAGACAAAGAGGAGTGGAGGCAGAAAGATCAGACTGAAGCCAGAGCAAAAGGGGTCTCAGGTTGTACCAAATGTGGCTTTGTCCTGCTATTTAGAAGGGAGGAGACAGAAAGGGGCTCAACAGCAAGAGGACTGCACAGGCATTCTAACTACAAAGATGCAACCACCATATTGCCCAATGCAAAAAATTTAACAGGCTAGAGAAGATCTCCTTCCCTTCTTCCTCACCCCTATTCATCTCCAAACATGATCATCTCTGTCCATGAAAGAGATGTACACTCTGATTCATTTGTCTGCATTAGTCAGGCAACATTTCAGCCCTCATTCCACATTCACACCAGCACCTTCCACACAACGGCAGGCCTTGGCTTTGCAGCCAGCTGTCCCAGAGCAGACATATAGCATTTAGCTATTGATAGCATGGCTATTTCTGCAACTGCAGCACTGCATGATCAGCATTCACAGAAAATGATCTGGAATTCACTATGGCAGGAAAATGTGTCTCCAAAAAGCTCCCCTCCACTTGTAAGAAGCTTTTCCCAGAAAGCCCTGACCCAGCTGTCAGATAATCTTTCCACTTTCTGTCCTCCACTGCAGCCCCAAGTCAGCAATATAAGTATCAGTTCAAACTGAGAACTGGAGAAGACTGTTCTCAGCATGAGCTGGGGTAGAAGAGGCAGAGCAGGAGGTAACAAATCTCCACAGTGAGTTTTACCAGCTACACCCCAACATATTCATACCATAAAAGACGTAACACTATACTATAGCAGAAAGGACAAGATTGTAGTTGAGGCTTGGACCCACCATTTCCTAGATGTGGCCTTGAACAAATTCTGTAAAATGGTAACATATGTCTCTGCTACCCATCCCACAGCTTCAATGAAGAAAGGCAATAATTAAGAAAGGCCAGGCAGGTGATCAGCATTATGCAGGGCCAAACAAAGATGCTTGAAGTTATGCAGCAAGATCAAGAGCAGCCAGGCAGGATGACCTCCCTCATAACCTGGGGGCAAATGAGTAGCTCTGCTGAGTAGTCAGACGGCTGAGGTTTGAACTTGGGCTCCACATTTGCCAGCTGTGAAGCATGGTGCATGTGTTTTCACCTTTCTGAGGCTCTGCTTCCTCAAATGGAAAATGAATGAGGGCGGAAACAACACTGACCACAGAGAGTTGTGAATGTTCGTGTTCTACCTCTTCAGCCACAGGTCCACTTCTGGCTCTTTTTTTTTTGGTGGCGGTTAGTATGAGATAAGAGTCTCAAAAAGTTTCCTACCAGGGCTGGCTTTGAACCATGACCCTCATATCTCAGCCTGAGCACTGGTGCCCAGCTAATGACACATACTTTTAAGTGTGAGTTATTACTATTACAAAGTATATATCTGTTCGCATTGATTTAGAGTCTCTAATGACATCAGACTTCACCAGGGAGGTGATGGGAAAGCCGTCTCAACGCACCAAGTCATACTAGAAGAGCCAAGGAGCAATGCTACAGCCTCTCCTCTTTTCCACCTGTAATCCTGGAGCAATAAGGACGGTTCACAGATGTACATAGCCGATCTCCAAACCACTCTAAGATACACAATGGACTTTCTATTTCACTAATGACAAAAGAGAAGCAAGTCTTCAGTTGTTTGCCTTGCTTAATATGCACAATTCTCTTTCTATTAGAGCTGGATTTCCTGGTTCACGAGAGCCGAGGCAGTTACATTCTATAAAACAAATCTCCCATTAACAGTGATGCAGTGAAACAAAAATTTGTAACACCTTATCCTAGAAATCCTGCCTGGGTGGAAATGGTAAGCAAATGGTGGCATAGCCTGGCAAGAGGAGGATGGGACAGGCATGTGAAGAAAGATGGCTGGAGCTTGGGGACTTCTCCTGCTGAGAAAGCAGATGGGGCTAGTTCTGGAGACTTGACAAATAGAAGAAAATTAATTCTTCCTAAATGGCATCAGTATCCCAGCAGCTGACATCTGCAGGAAGTGGGCTTTGCCAGCTCTGTGGTGGGAAGGGAAGATAAGCTGTCCATCACAAAAATAAGGAGGGGAAGGAGGAAGAGGAGGAGGAGGAGGAGGAGGAGAAGGAGGAGGAGGAGGAGGAGGAGGAGAAGGAAAAAGGAAAAAGGAAGAAAGAAAAAGGAAAGGAAAAAGTGTTAAAATTCCAAAGGTACCCAGGAGTTTTGTGGAAGTATTTTAGGAAAACATGGCCAACGACCTCAGGAGACACTGCTCTACCACTGACCACATTGATTGGACTCTAAAATCAGACTTTGAGCTTCTAACATAACAAGCATTTCATATCTTAAGCATCACTGCTAGAAATAACAACAGGCAGATGCTTTGGTGCACTCAAGTGAATGTTGCAGCAACTGGTTACCGTGCTGTACCAGTGCCTTTACTTCCTTTACTCATATCTAGTTGGTGCCTGGAGTTGTTTTTAGCACCTGTTAGCTATTAACTCATTGAATCATCACAACCGTATTAGGAAAGCACTGATTTACGGACAATGGACCAAGCAAGGTCCAGTGAATTAAATGTCCAAGGCAAAGCCATGTAAGTAGGTAAATGGCAACACTAGAATTCAAATCCAGGTAGTCTGACTCTTGACCTCTCTACTAGGTTCAGAGTACTACAGGACCCCACTCCCACCCCGCCCTGGCCACTGGCCCTCCTCTAATCCAAAAGAAAGGAAGAGACCCAGTGGCCCAATTTGACAACTAGACCCTTTCCTTTGACAAATGGTGGGGTACTCCACTATCTAAGACCTACCAGACCAGGCACTCTAAGGCCCCTAGAAAAACCCCAAAGAATACCACAACCACACCTGAATCCATGCAGATAAAGATGCTCTGTGCATTTTGCCCAAAGTTTGCAAAAATCCCTGGCACCTCACTTACAAACATACCAGATACAGCTAAGCTTCTAGTTCTTTGTTATTCAATGACAATAGTAAGGCCTTGGAATAGTCTTAGAGAAATCCTCTAAGAAATCCTATGACAAATGCCTCAGAACCATGCATTCTAGCTACCAAGAAGGACTGAGGAGCAGAGGCCCTTGGATTTAACAGCTGTAAAAATGAACTGCCACACTTGATTGGAAAGCTTTCTCTCCACCCATACAGCAAAACAAGAAAGCAGCTCTTTGGGGCACAATGGCTTGAAAAAAGTTGACAGAACTTGCTACATCCCTGATTTTATCATGGTTCTGAGGCTTGAGATGGCCAAGCCTGCAGCCCACAGCCAGGGAAATGACAGACCTGCAAAGAAGCTAGGTTCTTTATTTTTTTTTTTAAAGTGAGGAGGGAAAGCAAGTGAATGTGGGCTAGGTAGCGACATCTCCCTGGACCCCCACAAATCCAAAAACTCCTTCCGATACTACCTAACCCTTACTGACCATAATAACCCTGAACAATGTCTCTTTTCTGCCCAAGACAGAGCAGAGGCAAGGTTTGAGAAGATAGGGGCTGATTGTGAATGTGCAAACATATCTGTGTTCTGGAAGCTGACAAAGTCAGTCCTCAGGACATCACAGTGGAAACTAGAGGAAGCTGTAGGCTTTGATCTAGTGCCCCAGGTAAGAAATACCTGCTCAAAAGCCTTATTCTAGAGAAGCGTCCTTCCTGCCTCTGTAGACTCTACCAATAAAAGATTGAAGGCATTTCATTCTTGTTTCCAACTGGCTGGCACTCAGGACATATGCACACCACACAAAGGGTGGCTGTGGGAAGGATATCAAGTCTGGCAACAGACAACAAGGAAATGAAAGCATCTAATTTCTTGAACATGAGGGGAGAGTACACAAAGAAGGTCTATATGGTCTCAAATATGGGGCAGTGGGTAGAAACCACAGTGAACAGTAAAACAGATTTTTATTGTTGGTTGTGGGACTTGAACTCTGGGCCTGGGCATTTTTTCCTAAGCTCTTCAGCTCAATACTACCACCCTACCCCTTGAGCCACAGAGCCACTTCCAGTTTTCTGGTGGTTAATTGGAGATAAGAGTCTCACGGACTTTAGTGCCCAGGCTGGCTTTGAACCACAATCCTCGGATCTCAGCCTCCTAAGTAGTTAGCATTACAGGCATGAGCCTGTAAAATATGTTTGTTTGTTTTTGTCAGTTGTGGGACTAGAACTCTGGGCCTGGGCACTGTCCCTGAGCTCTTCAGCTCAAGGCTACTGCCCTACCCCTTGAGCCACAAGTGCCACTCAGATTTTTTAAAATTAATTTATTAAGCCACTCAGATTTTTAAATGAAATATGCTGGAATGCACTTCCGTGAACTTGTCCAATGTAAGAATAATGGGCTATCTTGGAAGTGTCGAGGACCCCATGACAAGAGGTGATAAAGTTGAGGGCTGATAAATTAAGGATAATGTAGGGAAAAGTCCATGTGAGAAAAGATGCCTCCGGTGTGTCTCCCATTTCTTGAGATTCTATAGTTCCATTAAGAGACTCTATTGTCACCTCGTAGAGTAAAAGACATTTCAGTTCACCCTTCTCATTTTATAAAGGGAAATGCAAAGCAAATAGGGAAGAAATGACTTGACTCAAGCCACTCACGTCTACCTTTCCACCTCCCTCACCAAATAGTTGTTCCCAGAAGTGGTGGCAGGCACTTCAGTAAAAGAGACAGCAGAGGAACAAAGGAGGGAGAAAGGCAAAGTGCTGGTGGTTTCCATCTTCCAGAACTGATGATACAATTAGCATGCTAGAGAACTTAGGTTGGCTCTAAGCATAACCCCACACCTAGCACAGAGGGTTGAGACCCACAGGAAAGATGCTTTGATAGAAATAAGCTGCATTCACAACCAATAGCAGAATGGAACTTCAGTTCAAGGGCAAATTCCCAAACTCAAATGAAAGGAGACTTTAACTCATGGCAAATCCTATCACCTTGGATAGATGGATGGGGAAGTGAATAGATGGTTGGATGGATGGATAGGCAAATGAGAATTATCTAGTGTCTGCATAATGGTAAGAGATGTTTAAATCCAAGCTAGCTTGCAAAATATATTTGTTTTAACCCTGAAATCTATATCCTTTAATAAGTAATATCATCCCCAATACAAAGCATATGCATGGCCTGACAACACTCATACCCATGACATTCCCCAAGGATCACAAATCACAGGGAAGTCTGGGATCAGCCTTGTGCAACACTCTAATAACACCAATCACAGCATCGCTGGGAGACATGAGCAGCCTGTGAAGAAAAGTGACAAAAGTTGCTTTTCTGGAGAGACTGCAAAGGTTGAAGCAGAAATTCAGCCTCTACCAAATATGCCTGTGGATGGGGTGAGGCCTCACTTGTATGGAGCTCAAACAGGAAGACCAGGAATGTACTTAAATGTCCTATTGGTAAGACTGTGGTTATCTTTAACAGGAGGGGAATCAGATGCACAGAGAACAAGCACTGACGCCGGGGCCTGAGTCCTGGTCCTGACCAAGTGACTTGGAGTGAAAATCATTTGTCCCAGTTTTAGTCTCATCTGCAAAATGAGAACCAAACTACCAGCCCTCTTACTTCACTAAGTTAATGTAAGAAATACATTTAAAATATGAATGAAAAACCAAAGTGTGAGTAGCACCACCCTGCTCACACCTCAGGGACTGTAGCTCTGAGTTTACCTCGGTAACAGTGTGTCTGCCAAGGGCATAGAGACCTCAGGCTTGGACAAGAAAGGACCAAAGAGAAGCTGTTCCTTGAAGTGGCATTGGATGGCAAGGATTTAAATCATTAAAGACAGGTTTTCAACTGAGGAATGAGCCCAAGGAATGAGTAAGAAAGGAGATGGTTAGGCTCCAACCTGCTCAAGACACAGGAGGCTCTTTATAACTACCCACACAGCCCTGGGATCACCCTAGATAGATCGAGGCTATCACAGCGCACAAGTACAGCCAGTGTCCTTGTTGGCTGGCCGTGAGAGACAGAATGGGGAGGGACACTGAAGGGGAATCAAATTGGAGAAAGAGCCAAAGAGGAGAGTAAAGCTTTCTTCTGGGAATAGAATGGGGATGACATCCAGGAAAGGCATATTACAAGTAGATGCTTGAAGCACTTTAGTATTCATGCTTCAAAAACCCTGGACGCCATATTGTGGCAAGGTATTTTCAGTTCTTAACTTGTAACACAACAGAGGTGGCTTCTTAGGGTCAGCGCCAATCTGAGTATGGTTTCTGAATCTTTGCCACTTGGCTTTCCACAATGGTCTTTGGCACCATGGAAGAAGAAAGCAATGTTATATTTTTCATCAAGAACAAGTGCACGCAACTGACCTGGAACCTCAAGGATTACAAGAAAGACCAGGGATGACTTCATCCAAAACAAAATGTAATCACTTCCTGCTCACTACCCCTGAACACATGCCTCTGACTTCAAAAGTAGTCCCACCTCATGCTTTAGCAGGGGTGGGGAACCTTTTATTGGCCAAGGGTCATCTGGATAGTTGTATCATCATTCAAAATTATCGGTATGGTAGATGACTAGAGAGATGTATGTCTGATCTGTCATGAACCAAATGATTTCTCAGGCCTTCTGTGGCCAGTGCTCTGGAGGTTCCCTACCTTTCTCTGCAGGAACCTCTGTGATCTGTAAACACTGCTGATTGGTGACCACACAAAGGAAACTATGGATTGTGTAGGGCACAGAAGAGCGTGGTGCTATATAATAATGTGCACACACTGTTTTGTTCTTAGCTATTTATTGAGCACCCTCACTGATCTAGGGCAATGATTCGCAGACAGTGAAAAGAGAGGACGGACACTCCAGAATATCAGAATTGGCAGACTTTTCAAATACATCACTTCTGCCTGCCTTGCAATATGGCAGTCACATGTCTCAAATGTGCCATACCAGGAAAAGTACATGTCATTTTATAATCGATATTCTAAGTTAGTCCTATTTTACAGATAAGGAAACTGAGGCCTTAAAGGACTTAAGCATGGAGTACAAAGTCATTTGACCGGGTTATACCAGATTAGTAGTTAACCCAGTTCTGTCTGATACAGGTCAGAAACTTCTCTAACATTCTAGTCTATTCCCCTAAAAGCAATGAGAGCATGTACCTTCCCAGGAAACTGAAGTGATCAGATTCTATCCTTATGCTACAGCTCAGTTCCCTATCCATGCCATTATTTATATAAAAAAAAATAGCAAAGCTTCACATCTCCAAAGTGTCATTAGAGCTAGAAGATGGCCGGAGGAATGGCTTCAGCCATCCTAGACTGAGAGGCAGTGTGCAGTGTCTTATTAGACCTCAAGGAGTTCACAGCCTTGTAGTGGGAGATACATATTCACTGGAACCATTTGTGTTCTAAGCTATGATCCATTGAATGATCTAACATCAGTACTAAGTGCTGAGAAGTATGGGTATGGCTAGAGGTTGTGGCCCACAAAAAAGCTTTCTGGAATTAGTAACATCTCACCTGGACCTCAAAAGAGAGGAGGGAAAAATGGAAGAAGAGGATAGCGTAGAAGGAAGAACACACCCACAAATCATAAACATAGCTGAGCTCTGGCTTGAAGAACAACCAGTATTCCAGTGTAAACAAAAGGTACAAGAGGAGCCAGTGAGGAGAGGTGGGGACAAAGGCAGATGAGAGCATGGAGGTCCTCAAATATTAGGCCAATGGACTAAGCCCAATCCTCAGTATAGTGCCACATGTGCTCAACAGAGGGAGAGATAGCTCTTTTCAATTAGCTGGAGGTCACAGAAGGCACAGGCTGAATCTTGGCAGAAGAACTAGAGCTGTTAGTGATCCTAGAGACTATGTCCAGCATGAAATGGAACTGAGAGTCAAGCAACAGTCTAAGGAGTTTACATGAGGCAGAAAATGGAAGGAAAACCAGGGCCCCAGAGTCACAATAAGAAGCAGAAAGGAGTTTGGAAGTACCTCTAAGTCACAGGAGTGGGGCTGCAAGCAGTGTTAAGTAAGCCTAGAGCCTCAGCTGCAGACGTTGAGGGAGTCCTCTAGACTACGTATAGATAGTCCCCCAACCTATGACGGTTGACTTTACAATGGTATGAAAGTTAAAACTGAAAGTGTATTTAGATTTTGTTTTCTTCCCTGTTGCTATGCAGTTCAATACTCTTTCATTATGCTGGGCAGAAGCAGCAAACTGAGCTCCAGTCATCCATAAGAGCATGATGTTAAGCCAATAATACTATACTGTTACACACAATGTTTGGTAAGTTAGGTGCACTACATGCAGTTTCAACTTAAGACATCCTCAATGTACAAAGGATCCATCAGGATGCCACAACCCATCTGCACCTTATGAGGAGGGTGCCTGTGACGCTGGACAGATAAGTGTGGAATTCACCACAGCTAAGCAGTTAAAGCCACATGGCTGGCTTGAATAAGTTCAGATGTCCTGAGATGAGAGGAAAAGGATCACTTCACAGAAATACCCTCGAGATTCAAGACCTGGCTAATGCCATATCAGGCTATGTGGGTAAGCCCCATTCCATTCCATTCCCTTTCAGGAACTGGGCTGGGAGGATGTGACTCTTCACTCCCAACCCTGATGACTTCTCCCAAAGATCTCTAGTTTCTGGAATCGTCTTCTGGATCTGACAGACGTCCTTCCAGGAGTCTGGAGGTGATGTTTCAGGAGCCCTACAGTCTAGTGTGAGATGGACACCCTCTCTGTAAGGGCCCCTTCAGGCTCCCGGAAGTCCATGAAAGCCAACAAGCCAGCCTTTCAGTCATAGTCGTAGGCCGAGAAGTGCAGCCCTGGAGGGATTCTGACACTACAACTAATGCACACTAAAAATGCTTTTTGGGAATTTTGAGGCCAGCCAAAAATCAATGGTGACAATGATCATTTATACTTTTAAGAACCAGTTGTCTTGAGCCGGGAGTTTGGCCTAGTGGTAGTGTGCTTGCCTAGCATGCACAAAGACCTGGGTTTGATTCCTTGGTACCACATACACAGAAAAAGCTGGAAGTGGTGCTGAGGCTCAAGTGGTAGTGTGCAGCCTCTGTGCAGGGTTGTAGTGAGTGTGCAGCCTCTGTGCAGGGTTATAGTGAGTATACAGCCTCCCCAGAAATGAGCTGTTATGGGCTGCACCACGTTCTATTTCTCTGAAGACATAGAACTTAGGCAGGAACCAGACCACACCTGCCATTCTTGGAGCTAATCTCAGAAACCTCCCTAACCACCACCAGTACTGTTCTCCAGGGTCCAGGGGCCTTTCTTATGGTCAAAGGTCTCCACTTGTAGTGGGCAGACCATTCCTCCTGAGAACACTGTACACAGGTATATCTCAAACTTGAATTCCTTTTTACTTCCTACACAGGCCTGCTTCCATCTCCATGGAGCTACTAGACTTCAAGTAATTTTGGAATTCTCTATGTGGTTAATGGGTTCCTTGGGAAATTTGTTTTTATTACTTTCTTCCTCTCTAAGCACTATGAATCAAAAGAAAAGGAAAATACCTTTGCTATAGCAATGTACCATGTGATTGGTGAAATCCTATTTGATCATTTCCTTATAGTACCCATGTAACTCCCAACTGAGAAGCATTTCTGAGCCCTAGGCCTTCCACAGCCTCTCCCCTGCAGCACCCTCCCCCAGTCCTTCTCTCTACTCACCTCTGTTCCTAGCTGGGCCCCATCAGGCTTAGGATGGCCCAGGACAGCCCTGGTTCACATCTACTGTCAAGCATACACACTGATACTAATTGTATGCTGTGAGAACCATAGCTTCCTATGGAGATGCAAGTTTCTTGTGAGTTTTTAATAATCAACAACAACAAATAAAAGTCATATCACTGGTTGTACAGAAGGAAAAGAAAAAGCATTTGAAAGTCACAAACTGGTGATTCATACCGGCAATCCTAGCTATTCAGGAGGCTGAGATCTAAGGATTGTGGTTTAGAGCCAGCTGGGGCAAGAAAGTCTGTAAGACTCTTCACACACACACACACACACACACACACACACACACACACACACACACACACACACACACACAGAGCCAGAAGTGGGGTGTGGTAGAGTGCTGGCCTTAAGCAAAAAGGAGACTGAGTGGGGAAGGGGGTAGAAGCAAGCATTTGATATGGTCACAGTTTTGCCTCATGAACCTTTAAGCCAGATCAACTGGGCAGCAGCTGGACTGACTCTGGTACAGATGTGTTCTCTTTGGCTAACACAGAGTGTGTAATAATAAACATTTTATTATTTTATTAATTTTATTTTTGTTAGTGAAAGTATACATTTCTTTTTCCAGTTGGTCATGGAGTTTCCACTCTGTGCCTAAGCACTGTCCCTAAGTTCTGCAGCTCAAGGCTAGCGCCCTACCACTTGAGTCACAGCACCACTTCCAGTTTTTGGTAGCTAATTTTAGATAAGTCTCACAGACTTTCCTGCCCAGGATGGCTTTGAACTTCAATCCTCAGAGCTCAGCCTCCTGAGTAGCTAGGATTACAGGCATGAGCCAGAGCACCCAGCTAGATATACACTTTTGATTGACTGAAAGTGGGTCATCTCTAGGATGAGAATGAGAATGTTTTTTTTGTTTGTTTGTTTATTTTTTGTTTTTTTCCTAGCACAAGCTTTTATTGTAATGTAAGGTTGGGAACTTTAAGTCTGTCCCTTGGACCTGCTCACAAGCAATGTCACTGTTGCAAGGGCAGAGGAGGTTTGCTTATTAGATCTCTAGGATAGGAATTTCTGGTGAGCTAGTTAGAAAGAGATCTATTGCTTTAACAACTACTTGTTGCTTCACCTAAGATGGAATGAAGCCTATCATTAATTGTTAGGTGTGGGGAGGGTACTCAAAAATACACCTTAGGGTGTTCTATGAGTAGTCAATATTTATTTAAAAATCAGAAGCTTTTATACTAACATCACAGATTTCTAACTTCTCTCCAAAACAAAAGATAATGCAGATGTGGCAACATTGAGCCCATATTCATGTCAGAAATGAAACACATGAACCAACCTCAGAAATATTTATCAAGAGCCAGCCAAGAGCTATATATATATATTTTTTTTCTGCCCTCTGCTGGATAAATTCAATAGGAGATGAGCTTTGGATACGTGGACTTCCCTGAAAGGGGGTGTAATTGGAAAACTGGGTTTCCTTTGGCTATTTATTCTCTAAAAATCATGTCCAGGAGATCTCTGAGTACGAGATGGGAAGATTCCTGAGCAACGTAACTGTCTTGTTTAGAGGCTAGATGTTGAAGGATTGGGGATGTAGCTTAGTGGTAGATGCTTACCTAGCATGCATGAAACCCTGAGTTCAATTCTTCAGTACCACATAAACAGAACAAGAGCTATGTTTTTGATTAATTGCTTTCCCTCTCTCTTTCACAAGCCATTTAAAGATTTTCAAAAACATGTATTACTTCCTGGATGTGGTTACAACCACTATTATATACACTCATTCTATCTAATCTTTAATGTGAAAAAGATATATGGATTGGAGACAGATGAACTCTAGCCTGGTATGTGCAGGTGGCTGGTAGGCACTGTACTCAGGGCTGGTCTAATGCTATTCCTAGCTCTGACTGGCAAAGGTAGATTGATCAGTCTTTCCTCCTGCATGTTTCAGTCCCTTCTGGACCAAAGGGACTTAGGAATTTTCCTTTCCCTTCTCCTCCTTCTCTTTCTTCCTCTCCCTTCTCTTTTCCCTTCTCTCCTTCCCTCACCTCCCTTCTTCCTCCCACTTCCCTAATCTGTTTTGCCATGACTGGCCTAATAGTGATCTCTGAGATCACAGGTGCATGCTACCACATCAGCTTCTCTGGAGACAGACTGGCCTGGTATTTGGATCCCCCCAGCTCTCATGAAATGAAATAACAGGTTCATACTTCTGTGTCTACCTATGGGTTAAGAAAAGATCTCAAAAACTTTTCTGCCTGGGTTGATCTCAAAACACAGATTTCCATTCTGAATAGTAAAGATCATAGGCATGAGACATCAGAGCCAGGTTCTACTCCTCCTTTTTTTGCAAATATTTATTGAGTCATCATTGTATGGTGCTGTTAACTTAAAAAAAAAGAAACAAAAGAATTTGAAGTCTGAGTATAGAGAGGTGGTGCTCAGGACAAGGTCACATCCTTGGAAAACCCTCTGACACTGACAGAGAAGAAAGGGCAGAAGAAATTTTCGGTGCCACTCTCTCTTCTGCTTTGGTTATTCCTTCTCAATAATATGATTCATCTTTATGTCTTTATCTTGTTTTGACACTGTCTTCCAGGCTCTCTGAAAGGTGAATACCAATGAGTTGCAAATACATAATTATCAACACAAAGGTCCTGTTCACTAGGCAGCCCAAGTAGAATGCTGGGATTACATAGCTCTCTTTATGGTTTCAAGTCCATGATCCTTGTGTCAGCTTAGATAGTTCCTGGCTGCAAGGAAAGAGTTCCTCTGCAGATACTGGGCTTCATTTTATCAGGTGAGGCTGTAATTATATTTATAGGACCAACAGGGAATCACTATGCAGTAGCTGACATTAATGAGGCCCCATGAGCACCAGTATGAAATCACATTTCTGAAAGTCCTTGGGGATGGGCCAGCATCATGTCTATCAGCAGAGGCCAGGACACAGAAACACTGGGTAAACCACTCCATTTGAAGCAAGATTCCTCTTTATAAAAGAGCAATATAAAAGTTCTGAGGACATGCACAGGTGGAAGGCTGAGTTCCTGGGTCAGAAATTTCTTGGGGCAGCTCCAGGATGCTGGGAGCTCATCGTTCCTCCCCCCCCCACCCCCCTCCCCCGGTGTTATCTATGATCAGCAGTCAATGGCTTGTTTAAAGACCACAGGGAAGAATAAAAGACAAGGAGTAGGAGACAATTCCAACCTGAACTCAGTTTAAAAACTTGACATTTTCACAGTGATCAGTTCTGCTGCTAACTTGGAGGCAGAGGGACTGTGTGGACTAAATATCCATTTCACTTAGTACCCTGCAGAAATGCAGTTATGCAACTGAAACGTTGCCTGAGATGGCTTGGGAGTTAGCCGCAATGGGTTCACCTGCAACTGGTCACACTTAACTCAGTCCTTGCCACATGTTGTTTGTCACAGAAGGTCTCTCTTATATAAATGTCACTGTGATTCAACACTGCTGTTTTGCATTTTCACAGAAAGATGCTTAAGGATAAGTACTTTGTTTTACTATCTGAACTGCAAACAGTCCTTCTAATGAGACATTTATTGATTGATTGATTGATTGATTGCTAGTCCTGGGGTTTGAACTCAGGGCCTGGGCACTGTTCTTTGAGCTTTCTCAAGGTTAGCACTCTACCACTTGAACCACAGAACCACTTCCAGCCTTTTCTGTGTATGCCATACCAAAGAATTGAACCCAGAGTTTCGTGCATGCTAGGCAAGCACTCTACCACTACGCCAAACTCCCCAGCCCCAATGAGATATTTATTTGGGAATAAGAAACAGGTTGCAGTAACACAATTAGAGACTCCTTCTAGATACATCACCCTCTGCTATGCCCTGGCGGACACACCTGCCTAGGCCCCCATCCCAGCAGGCCAATTTGGGGTGGGTTATACCAGTTAGACCACAAGCTTTGGAATAAAAGGGTCCGATTTATCTCTGCTGTAAAGGCAGGCTCTCATCAAATGCCCACTAAGTTTTCTATTCGGGCAAGGAACTTTGTTCACTCTAAGCCCACTTCTGAAGGGCTGAGCCTCCAAAGTAAATCTAACTACCCTTCAAAGAAGGGTAGAGGAAACAAATGTCACCTACTCTTTGGCAATTTGAAGGCACAATATAAAACTGAGGCTGTGGTGGTCCACTCAGTGAAGCTTATAGTTCCTATAGCAGAATGTCTTTGTGACTGATTCACCCACTATTTCCCAACAGCCTTAGTGTCAACATCTGCATTTCACCTGTTTTCATTGCCATAGCTAAATGCCCAAGGCTGGATGATATTATGAAGAACATAGGCTTATTTAGCACACAGTCCTGGAGTCTTATAAGCCTGGTGCCAGTAGTGGCTAGGATCTGGTGAGGGCCTCATGGTAGATGGCTTTACATCAGCACACACACTTTACACACACTTCTGTTTCCTACTTTTTGGTGGTTCATTGGGAAATTACAAGTCTCATGGACTTTTCTGCCCACACTGGCTTTTAACTGCAATCCTCAGATTTCAGTCTTCTGGGTAGCTAGGATTACAGTTGTGAACCACTTGTATCTGGCAGTGTGACCCTTTGTAACAATCCTCTCCATGAGAACCAGTCATCTTAATTCCTTCAGAGGGCAGCCCTCCCCCTAGCCTAAGGACCTCCTACTAGGCCCTACCTCTTAGATTTCCCAACCTTCACATATCCCCACCTAGAGACCAGGCCTCCAACCATGAAGCCTCAGGGAACCAAGTGCATCCAGATGGCTGGAACATCTTTGGTATTTGTGTCTTCATTATATGTCCTTTGCCCAACCACCCCCACAATGTAACCTTGAAAGCAGGAACTGTTTTTGACTTTGAAATTCTTCAAAGCACCTAATCCTGTGGTTTGCATACACAATGAGCCAAATAAAAATCGAGAATAGGAATGTTTCTTTAAAGAGAGAAACACAGTGTGGAAGCAATTTCTCTAAGTAGATTAGTAACAGAGTCATCAAGTCCCTTAGTAGCTGGCCAGTGGGCTGCTGAGAAAGCTTCCCAGAGGGACCATCTTTTTCCTCATTTGCCTAACAAACCTCTGTGCCAGCACTAATCTGCACCTCAGGGACAGCATTGTACTCCCTCACCTGTGGCTCATCCTTATGAGCCCACCGCCTATGTACATTGTGGGGGTCTTGTGTCACTGAATCAGCGTTGTCACAGCATTCACAACAAGCAGCTCGGATGAAAAACCCAAACAGAGTTGTATGTTCAACACCAGTGGCCCCTCACATCCATCCCAATTCTGGGTTCTTGGCTGGCACAAATGAACCCTTGTGGCAACCTCCCCTTACTTCCCTCTGTTGGTGGTATCAAAGTGCTCCCAGCTTATCCAGGGGGACACAGTCCTGGGTAGTCAGGACAGGAAACAGCCAGATCAAAACAATACCACTGGTTCTTCTGTATTTCACTAGTTCCTTTTAAAATCCATTCATGTTGGCATTAAAAAGTGACAACCTCATAGTGATTTTTTTGGGGGGGTGGGTGGGTCATAGGGCTTGAACTTGGCCTGGGTACTGTCCCTGAGCTCTTCATCCCAAGACTACTACCCTAACCTAGGGTCTGGGCATTGTCCCTATACTCTTCAGCTCAAGGCTTGAGTCAAGCCCTATTTCCCATTTTCTAGGGATTAGTTGGAGATAAAGAGTCACAGGTCTTTTTGTGCCTCGGCTGGCTTTGAACCTTGATCCTCAGATCTGAGCCTCCTGAGTAATGAGGATTACAGGTGTGAGCCATTGAGCCCGGCCTGACTGATTTTCTATCTCTTGCAAGGCAGGTCTATTCCCCATCCTCCCAAATAATTCTTAAAGATCACACAAGCTAGAAGAAAAAACAAAACAAAATAAAAACAGCTCAGCTTTCTAAAATAATCTCTATTGAAAAATATGGCGAACTTTACTCTCTTTCACTCAGACATAACTAATAGAAACTTACAGGTTCCGTCTTGGTTGACCTACACACACACACACACACACACACACACACACACACACACACACACACACACAGGGCCCAAGCAATTCATCTTCAGGTATCAGAAGACAGAGAAGAGTCAAATAGAATGTGTCTTATCTTCTAGTCCTTGGGTATACATTTAAGGGCCTTTGGTAGGTCATTTAAGGATACAGGGCCTTCTGCCTAGTGAACAATGAATTTCTACCAGCTACCATACCTCTCAGATGCGGTGGTTACATGTCCATCCTGACAAGAGACAACCTGGACAGGGAGAGCACGACTAGCAAGGTGTTAGAGCCACCTCACTCTGTTTTCCTCTCTCTTACCAACCAAGGTCAAAAGAAATTTGTAGAGAAACTGACATAGCTCATGTAACTCCTCAGCTTTAAGCCCAGTAATGACAGGTATATTTAAAAAGAAACAAGATGAAAAATTATAGATAGATAGACAGACAGACAGACAGACAGATGTAATAGTATGATGCTGAGGGTATGCTTCAAAATAATCAGGAGAAGAGGAAAAGTGGGTGGGACAAAGATGAAAAGGTTGGCTATACAGTCTAGTCATTAGTGCCGTGCTGTGGATACCATAATACTAAGGCACCCATGCTAGGTATGATGGTATATACCTTCAATCCCAGTACTTAGAAAGCTGAAGCACAATTGTGAGTTCAAGGCCAGTCTGGGTCATATAGTTTACAGTTTAACCCTGTCTCAAACAATAACAACAAACTTCCCCTCTCAAAAAACAAAACAACACCCAGAATAATATATGATTCTGCCTGCTTTTATATATTTTCCATAAGTAAAAGTAAAAACAGCTCAAGAAACTAAGTCATATCTCCTTATAATACTGTCAGTTTCTGTATATGTCTCAATAGTAAAAGTATATAAACTGATGTGGGGGGGGGGTGGAAGGGCAGTACCCACATCCTCACTGGTTGCAAGGATTGTCCAAACACTACATCTAGCTAGCCCTTCAGTCTGGGGGCAGAATTGTAAGGCAGGGGACACATCCAAGCATGGAGAGAAACGAAAAAGATTAACAGTAATTAGGTTTCCACTAGTCAGGACTTTGCATAGAAAAAACTGAGGTTCTGAGGTTAAATGAATTCTTGGAGTTATAGAATTAGTCATGGAAGAGCAGGGACTTTGGGTTTGCGTTGATTTTGTTTGTCATTGCTGGGTCTTGAACTCAGGTCCTGGGCACTGTCCCAGGGATCTTGTACTCAAGGCTAGTGCTCTACCATTTGGAGTCACAGCACTATTTCCAGTTTTCTGGTGGTTAATTGGAGATAAAGAATTTCACAGACTTTCATAGGTCCTGCCTGGACTCGCTTTGAACTACAATCCTTAGATATCAGCCTCCTAACTAGGTAGACTTTCAGGCATGAGCCACTGGTATTCAGCTGAGCTGGGTCTGTGAGTGCCACCGCTGCCACACTATTGAGTGCTGCTCTGTGCCAGAGACAATAAGTACATTGTCTTACTCGCCCTTTCTTTTCAACTCTGCATTTCTCAGCTAGTGAAACTAATGCTCAGAGAGGTTGATAAACTTGCTCAAGATGACACAGGGACAGAGTGGTAGTGGTGGGTATCCATCCATCTCTTTTCCTCCCTAGCACTCCCAAGAGTCTTAGCAATGGAATAATGCAGCTGCAGAGTAACTGCACAGACATTTCATTTAAGGATCTGAAAGGAGGTTAGGCTGGCACAATGCTATGAATAAAAAAAAAAATCATGAGATCCTGAGAAGGTGAAAGTGCGAACACTATTAAAATACTGAACACAAAAGCATATTATCTGCCTGGTGGTGTATAAGCAGCAGCTAACAGGATTTGCCTGCTGCCGTGGCTCCCCAATGGGTCTGAACTCACTCCATCACTCATCCAGAGCAGGGAAAGGGCAGCAATAACCTCAAGCAGAAGCTGACACCTGCCTCCCACACCCCCTGGCCTCATCCACAGGCTTCTCCGGACATTCCAGGGCACAGTGACCACAACCTGAAGCTGCAATCTGGATCCTTCCCTCTCAGGAGCCTGTGATCCACAGCTGCTGCCAGCCTCCTGGTTCCACAGACTCCACAGGCGAACTGGGCTGGCTTGGTTTCTGGCTCCTTCAGGGTGACAGACCTCAGAGCTTTAGGATGCTTTGATGGTGGTCTCCCACTCCTTCTGCTGGCCAGTCCACTTGTGCATTCATTGTATGTGGACCCCTATTCTTGTCTTTGAAAACTCCTGAAGGGAAGTCAGATATTGAGCTCCTACTGAAAAGGGAGGCTTTGAAACTTGCAGAGAGGTAGGGCTGCCAGATGTGGGAAAACAATCAAACAAAACAGAACAACCTGGGGGCTGGGAGTTTGGCTTAGTGGTAAAGTGTTTGCCTAACATGCACAAAGACCAGGGTTTGATTCGTCAGCACCACATACATAGGAAAGAAAAAAAACCCTGGAATTGGTGCTGTGTCTCAAGGGTAGAGCTCTAGCCTTGAGAAAAGTCCAAGGACAGTGCTCAGGCCCTGAGTTCAAGCCCTACAACTGGCAAAAAAAAAAAATTAAAAACAGAACAACCTGTTAAAGTACTGATATAGCACAAATAATGGCTTATTATAAGTATGTCCTATGTCCTTAATGGAACAGTTAATATGTGTTGTTCATGTGAAGCTCCATGTTACAGGTGTCCCATTGCACAAGTGGTCCTGTGTGGTTGGGCTAGGATGGACTAGGAGTCCAGGAATTAAGCAAGCAAGCAAGAAAGGAGCAAGCTTTCCTGCAGGCATCACATCAACACTTCTGGGTAGTCCAAGTGTATTACTTCACCTGAGTTTACCAGAAATTATGTGATTGCTTACAGAGGGGAAGTCAGAAGGTCAGAAAAGTAAGTGACCTGCAGAATGTCTCATGACAAATTTGCTTCTGAGTCCAACCTAGTATCATTTCTTCCACATCAGTCTGCCTAACCTGCTAGTACATCTTTCCACATACAGCGGGTGCTCTACAACTTGAGCCATCCCTCCAGTCAATCTTTTTGTTTGCTCAATTGGAAATACTTGTGGACTTTTCTGCCTGGGATGGTTTCAAATCATGATCTTCAGTTCTCAGCCTCCTAAATAGCTAGGATTATAGATGCCTACCTGCTAGGACACTTTTAGAATGTCTATAGGTTACATGTAAAGAAGAGCCATAGTTTTCTCAACTTTTCTATTACATTCACAAGGAAGCATGTTCACATGGCATACAGTTACAAAGTTCAATCACCTATTTACAGAGAAAGTACTAGAATATTCTCTCCTTATGACCACTTATCCCAACCAGACACATCACCATGCAGGACCTGACTTGGGGTCTAGATAATGAAGAAACAGAGGAAGGGTAAAAGAAAGAAAGGACAGCTTTCCACCAAAGGTGAGAAGATACTTTTTCAGATGAAGAGTAGCATAGATTTGGCCTCACAGAGACTCCAGAAGAAAGTACCACTCTTATGATTCTAACATCCCATGATCTACACCACTGTCCAGAAATCACAGTCAGTATGATATATGCTCGGGAAAAAGATTGTTTAAAAAAAGAAAAAAAAAAGGCCATTTGTCAAAGGAAACACTTCTCCCCCACCCTCCTCCAAGTTTAGAGGGACATTCATGGTGGACAATAAAGGGGAAACCACCATAAAATGACTCAATTTAGTCCTCTAGTGAAGTATAGTTATTGTGAGACAAGTAAAAGTAAAAATGATACCATTGCAGGGCACAGGTGGCTCACTCTTATAATCCTAGCTACTCAGGAGGCTGAGATCTGGAGATCACGGCTCAAAGTCAGCCCAGGCAGGAAAGTCTGGAGACTCTTATGTCTCCAATAAACTACCAGAAAGGCTAGAAATGGCACTGTGACTCAAGTGGTAAAGCACAAGTCTTGAGCAAAAGAAGTACGGGGATAGGGCCCAAGTACTGAGTTCAAGCTCAAGAACTGGCACAGAAAGAAAAAAGAAAGAAAGAAAGAAAGAAAGAAAGAAAGAAACAAACAAACAAACAAACAAACAAAGAAAATAGAGACACAGTTGAGGAGATCCAAACCCAAACTTATTTCTGGACCTAAACATAACTTGCTGAACCATTCACAGTGTATTTGCTACTGCTTGGCTTTTGTCTCACAGATGGCAGCAGAATTTACTTTCAATAAATAACCAGGCCACTTAGGCAGATTCTTGGGTGTTAGAACACAGAGAGACTGGGGTGGTGACTGACATCTTCTGTAGGCTGTAGTCAGGGAAAATGGCCAGGCTAGCAAGACTAGCCATATTCAATGAGGCAGGAGGCATGACTCTGGCTGAGGACAAAGGCTCAACTCCATCTATCCTAATGAAAACCATTATTCCTGCTTCCTTCCCTTCCCAGTTCTTTCTTCCCTCCCCAGCCAGGCAGAGATACCAAAATGGCAGGCAACTATCACTGATGTTCTAGGTCTCTGCAGTCTCCAGTTATCTTGCAGAAGAGGCAAAAAGCACAGTTTCTTGTCTGCTGCCAGCCAGTACTAAACCATTTTGCCCCAATAGGCATCAAATTCATGTTTGAAAAAGTAATTCCCTGGATGGGGAAGATGCAGTGAGCAGCCCAGGCCTCATAGCAGCCTTCACTATCGGAAGTCCTTAGCAATGTGTCCACAGGAGGAGTGGGCGAGGGCATGAAAGGATTTTAAATGTCTGTTGGTTCCCATGCTCAAGCCCTGTACATGACACTCTTGGTTTCAGCCAGCAATGGGATCTTATGGTACTCCTAGTGAGAAAAACAGCTTCATTTTTTGATCTATAATCTTTCGGATGTTTCTTCTGGGAAGGCCAATTAGGATGATATAAGATGCACTATTATAAAATCCTAGATCTACCATACATATAAATTCTGGCCCAAATTACCTAAATTAAGTATAATAAGGTTTTTAGGTTCCCATGTATATAGCTCAAGAAGAGTCCAAGCCAGGGCTGGCAGCCATTGCTGCTCTATAAATACATTTGATCTTTTGCTCAGCTAAGAGTCTCTGGAGCCCAGCCTTCCAGAACATGAGAGAGCTCAATGTAGACAAACAGCTGTGGTGAGGCTATACCAGCCAAACTCAGAGCTATGGGGGGCGGGGAGGGGGCCTGAGAAATCTTAGCGCCCACCTGTACCTCTTTTCAGAGGGCCACCAAGATCCCAGGTATGGCAGCAGAGCTGGCACTAACATCTAAGATTTTGTTTAATGTTTCTCTGTCACCTCCTTTGTGCACCTTGCAGAAAGGTGAAGGAATGAAGGAGGAGTCTGCTAGAGTCAAGACTTCCATGTTAGCAGGAAGCCCAGTGGCTCTGGAATGAGGATTACATACATGGGGACAGCCCACAAGGCCCAGGAGTTATCAAACTCACTGGAGTCCTTGCAGGAATTTCCTGTTATGTGATCTGGGCCAAAAAACCATGGCCAAACCAGTGACTGGGCCTTGCTCCAGGATTTCCACAAGGAGCCAGCCCATAAACCCTGGGGACTGGGAACACAGAACTCAGCTCCTCCTGAACTAACAGGGTCAGGGAAGCTGTCACCTTGCCTGCTGGAGGGTAAGGGAGCCATGAGCCTGGGTCTTGATAAAAACTTTTTTCTGCTACCCTTCTCTCTTGGGTTTTTGTTGTTGTTGTTTGTTTAACCATATGACATATACTATACCCAAAAGAATCCATGCACGGTTCATAACTATCTAGGTGAAGAAATAATGCATAATTGTTCTCATGTCATCTGGTCCCACAAGGTGGTTTTTTTGTTTGTTTGTTTGTTTAGTTTTTGTTTGTTTGGTTTTTTTTTGTTTGCCAGTCCTGGGGCTTGAACTCAGGGCCTGAGCACTGTCCTTGGGCTTTCCTCAAGGCTTAGCTCCCTATCACTTGAGCCACGGCACCACTTCTTTCTTTTCTATGTATGTGGTACCAAGGAATTAAACCCAGGTCTTTGTGCATGCAAGGCAAGCACTCTACCACTAGGCCACACTCCGAGTCCCACAAGCTGGTTTCAAGAAGCACTTCCTTGGTACTTATGCCTCCCTAAAGAGTACCATTTAGTTTAGTTTTGCCCATCATTGCATGCAGCTGCTGTCTTCTCTATTTTCATTGCTATAAACCACTCAATTGGGTGAACACATTTTACTAATCCGTTCTGCTGCCTAGTATATTTAAGGTATTTTCCAGTTTGGGGCTACTATAAATAATGTTTTAGAAAATATTCTTGAATACATTTCCTGGCTCTCGGGTTTCTCTGTGACACACACTTGACAGGGAAATATGGCCACATGCAGATGGTAGTGGGTCCCCAGAGAGTTCTGCCTCTTCCTCTTCACCACCCCTACATTTATACATAGCAGAACTATGGTGACTTAGGAGCAAGAAGGCCCACTTGTCATGAGGATGGAGGGAAAGTAAAACAGGCCAGGGATCAGGTTGCTGCCAGGCAATAGAAGACAGGACAGGGTGAAGAGGGATCCTGGAGGCTGCCCCTCACAGCCATTGCCTACCTGTACACTGGCTGCATCTCTCTGGCTATTCCAATGACTGCATTCGGCAGAAAATTCTCAAACTCCTCAAACAACTCCCGGATGTTGGTCTTATACTTTAGGTCAAGGTCCAGCTGAATGATCCGCAGGATCTCTAAAGAGGGGAAAACAAAAGACAGTAAGGTGAGGTATTGTGGCACATTCCTAGAATCCCAGTTATTCAGGAGATGGAGCAGTAGGATCTCAAGTTCAAGGACGGTTGGGCTACATAGTGAGTTTTAGCCCCATCTAAACAGAAATGACCCTGTTTCTCCCTCCCACCCAAAGACAGTAAGACAGAAATACATCCTGGCACCCCCTGGAAGTATCAGCCATTGACAGAAATACAAGTGACACAGAGAAAGGCACCAGCTTGTTGTGGTGACTGTTACATGATGCCAAGTTCCACTGGTAACAAAGGCCCTTCAGTGACCAGCAGTCCCCTCTTTGTACTAGAAATCTTTGCAAACAATGGCCCACATCTTTCCTTCCAACTGCAGACATTCATTCCATTTAAACCTGATGATCAACCATATGCTTCCATTTAGGCCAGCTGTTTTAATCATATACCGTTTTATTCCCCAAGGTATCTGACTCAGAAGGCACACTCTACAGATGCTCTACATAAAACTGAAAGGATCCACATATTTTTTCTCTTCAGAGAAGAGAGAAATAAAAGGCATTATCAGCCAGGAGTAGTGGCTCATGACTATAATCCTAGCTACTCAGGAGGCTGAGATCTGAGGATTGCAGTTCAAAGCAAGCCCAAGCACGAAAAAAAAATTTCATAAGACTCTTATTTCCAATTAACCACCAGACAACTGGAAATGGGTCTGTAGCTCAAGGGGTAAAGCGGTAGCCTTGATCTGAAGAGCTCAGGGACAGCATCCAGGCCCAGAGTTCAAATCTCACGACTGAAAAAAAAAAAGCATTACCATCTTAGGTCCTTAACTTGACACATACCTGGGTTTGCAGAGTGTACAATACTATAAACTCAGGTATGTATCAAGTTAAGATGCTATCCCAGAAAAAAACAGCAGAGAGACCGCACAACTGTTTGTCTACAAGAAAAAAGGAGTTCTTAGTTACTTATATCCCAATACCTGATATAGAAGAGCTATTGGCTTTGGTTGCCTCTGGATGCCTTCAGGCAAGATGAAGAGGAGCATGGCAGTTTACTGGGCACAAGGTGAACGCCAGCTAAGTTTACTGTCTGTCCTAAGCCCCATTGAGTCTGACTGATTCCTGCAATGCCAGATACCAGGCAGGGTGTGAACGATACATGGTTCTACTCTATGAACAGGAGAGCCAGTGCTAAAACACGAATTGGAAGAGAGCCATAAAGGTTCCTGAGAGGGAGGGGGCCCATAAGGCTAAATGATAAAGTTGGGAGAGCAAGTATTTAAAAATTGTATTATCATTAAGTACTTGTGGGAAGGGGATCCAATTCAACCTATCAATTTATGAGTACAATTCATCTTGATCAATGTCGCCCCTTCCATTGCTTTCCCTCATCTCTTCCAATTCTACTCACCCCCTCAAAGCAAGTGCTTGTACAAAGGTTGAGGTCTGGCCTGGGAACCAGAGCACACGTCTCAAGTTCTAGTTTTCCTGTAGACTAGTTTTATGGTACTGAGAATGAAGGGAACGGTTTAGCTTCTCTGAACCTGTTGCTTCATAATTGTAAGGCTGAGAGGGTAAGATTACGTGTGGAAAATATCTTGCAGGCTCTTGGAATCCAATCTGGAGACAAGGAAGTGGCTGAGGCATGAAGCTGTCAAGGAAAACTTCCTGGAAGATGGACTAAGCCCAGAGTATACCAGGAAGGGACAGGCCAACTAAAACCCTCGCCTTGTAGAATACAGTCTTTTCTTGCTGGCCTTACTAAAGAGTGCTACAGCTGAGGACAGACTGCCACAGAAGCCTTCTGAGGGCAGGAATCTATCTTTGCCTCTAATTACCTTTGTGCAGGGTTTGGTATTCAGCAGCCAGTCAGACTGTTGTACCATTCAATAACCGTTCTCTAAATCAGTGTACAAAGAAATCACAGCTTGGATTCAAGAAAAACTGATTCATTTGTTCCTTATTCTACTTTCCTTTCTGACGCAGAAACAAAACCTTAGTTGACACCATACATAAATTTTCTAAAAAAGAAAAAATAAAAATCAGATGATAATTCAGCAGCTCTCACTAGAGAAAAGCACAGGGGATGATGCCAAGCTGTTCTAGCCATCAGAGAAAGGAAATACAGAAGATGGGCCTGCCCAGGCTCCTGAGGACCCCGTTGCCTGTCCATGTTACGTCTCCCGAAGGAGGACCAAAATGACCGCTTTCCTTCCTGCCCCTAAACTCAGGAACAAAAGCAGTCACCCAAAAGTCAGGACAGGCAGCCGATAACATGGGAGACTAGATGTCTGGAGGTCTGAGTTGGGACTTTGCTACCTCCTGGACATCTGCCCTAGGCCAAGAGGTAGAGTAGACACAGGCCTCCGGATAGACTAACAGGCAGCCACTGCTATAAAGGGCAGCTCTGAGACAGAGGAAGAACTTGAATGGTGATCTGAGAAAAGGATACTAAGTCTGTCCCAGGAAAGAATGCCCAGGAGTGAAAATGCAGCCACCAAGAAGTCACAATGAGTCACCACAGGCTGGCCATCTGTGGCTGAGGATACACCATAGTACCCACTTGTCTGTGTTGTTCCCTCTCCTGTGGGGGTTCTCAGACAGCTCTTATGTACAGGAAGGCAGAGGCCCAATGAAATAGGGGCAGGCTGGCCCAGCATCCCCAGTAAAAGTTGAGGTTCTATGGGTAAGGAGGTGAGGGACAGAAGCGTTTAGCTAGGAGATGGGGAGCATCCAGGATACTTGGTAACAATTTTGTGGTGTCGACAGGCCAATGAAAGCAGTGAGACTTCATCTTCATGGCTTAGTGACTACTTCTTTTAAAAAAAAAATGGTTATTGTAGAGCAGGGAGTTTGGCCTAGTAGTAGTGTGCTTGCCTAGCATGCACAAAGACCTAGGTTCAATTCCTCAGTACCACATATATAGGAAAAAGACAGATGTGGTGCTGTGGCTCAGATGGTAGGGTTCTAGCCTTAAGAAAACAAAACAAAACAAAACAAGGACAGTACTCAGGCCCTGAGCTCCAGCCCAGGACTGGCCAAAAAAAATTTGTTATTGTAAAGGTTATGTATACAGGGGTTACATTTATGTAAGTCAGGTAATGAGTACATTTCTTTTTAAACAGTGTCCCCTCTTCTCTCATTTTCTCTCCATTTTTCCTTCCTAATAATCTCCCTCCCCTACAAGGAATATAGCTCATTTTCAACATAGTGTCTAGCAAGTGCCACTACTGCATTTGTTTACCTTTTGTTTCCCACTTTCTGTGCTTCCCTTTACCCTCCCCAACACAGGTAAACTTACATATAAGACAATCGCATATTGTTACCGTATCTGACTTTGTTACCTGGTATATTGTATATATGTTTACTTGAAACAGGAAAGGGAAAGAGGTAAGACAAGACGATTGGGAGGGGGTGTGGGAAGGGAAATGGGGACAAAAACATAAGGGGTATCAATGTGTGAGAAGTAATGCACCTACTACCTGGCAAATGGAACTGTAACCCCTCTATATATTACCACGCTAAAAAAATAATAAAAGAAAAAAGACAAAAGATACAGAAATGAAAAATAACAACAAAGAAGTAAACAAAAACAAAAAGCAAAATGTAAAGAAGTTTTCATTTCTTAGAGTTCATTTTGAAAAAGATCATTTTATATGATCATGTGCACATAGCTATTGAACCTTTGTGATCCTCTCCTAAGAATAACTTCATTGTTCTCACTATCTAACTGTCTAGAGTCATGTATAATTTATCATGTCCAAGTATATTTTGCCTTTTACCATCCAGTATGTTTATTTGTAGATTTACAGACACATTCTGGTTACACAAATGAAGGGAACCATGCAACCTATGTTTCTTGGGGTCCGGCTTACTTCATTTAGTATAATTTTTTCCAAACCTTCCCATGTTCTTAAGAATGTGTAATTCTTTCTGATGGAAGCATTCCATTGTGTGTGTGTGTGTGTGTGTGTGTGTGTGTGTGTGTGTGTGTGTGTGTGTGTGTATCACATTTTCTTGATCCAGTCATCCACTAAGGGGTATGCAGGTTGATTCTATATCTTGGATATGGTAAACAATGCTGAAATGAACATGACTATATGACTATGCTGGTAGCTTTATTGCGGCCTTGGTTTGTGATCTGTTGGATAAATGCTCAAGAGTGGAATTGCTGGGTCATAGGGCAGCCCTATGTTTAGCCTTTTGAGACAGCTCCATGCTGCTTTCCAGAGTGGTTGAACAAGCTTCTGCTCCTACCAGCAGTGCAGTAGAGTTCCCTTTTGGCCACATCCCTGCTGGCATCTGTCACTGTTACTTTTCTTGATGACAGCCATTCTAACTGGGGTGAGGTAGAATCTTACTGTTTGACCAGAGATATGAACATTTCTTCTATTGGCCATTCTTACTTCTTCTTCTGAGAAGTCTCTAAGTTGTTAGCTCATTTATCCAGTTGTTTCTTTGAGGGTTTATTGTTTTGGAGGAGGGGTTAATTTTTTGAGCTCTAAGTACATTTTAGATACAAGGTAGGGACTACTTCTAACAGCATCAGTGACAGCCATGTAGAAGCACACCCAACCCTTTTTATAGCTTTAGGTGCTTTTGGTTTTTCTTTTGCTGGTCTCTATGTTTGAATCCAGGGCTTTAACCTTGCTCAGCTGGTGCTCTGTCACTTGAGCCATGTCTTCAGTTCCCTTTTTTTTGGGCTGGTTATTTTGGAGATGGAGTCTCTTGGATTTTAGACTTGGACTGGCTTCAAAGAATGACCCAACCTCTTCAGTAGCTACAATTAGATATGGGACACTGGCACCTAGCTTTTAGTAGATATTATATGCCTGGCAATAACCGATTAGTCATATTCCCAATATTAAGTGGAATTATTCCAATTGTTAGATGAAGAAAGAAGAGAGGTGTGAAGAGGTTAAGAGAATTTGTCAAGATCACAGAAGTCCATGAGAGAGCAGGGCCCTCTGATACACTGGACACAAAAGCCCAGTATGCTGTCTACACTCCTTCCAGCAAGGAAGGACATTTGCTCAGGAAGTGGATTGCTGACTCCACTGTCACCACCCAGAAGCCAAGAGCACACAGAAGTGCTAGGTACCTGAAAAAACTAAAAGAATTCTATTACAACCTGACCACAGTGATTTGAGAGGAAGGAAATGAAGGGGACAACAGAAGCAACTTCTGATGGCAGGAGAAGCCCTTCACCCATATTAGTCCATTGGTCTATGGATGTTCTTCCCACCATATGCCATGAATACCCTCTGGGCTGAATAGTTCATTTGTGTACTATTTATTCCACAGCAGTGACATGAATGCCTCCTGCCTGACCTGTCTGGACACTCATGGGCTGGAACTGTGACCTCGTCTGCCTTGCATCGTTATTGCCTTCTACTGCTTTATACCTGTCATCACCCTTGTAGAGAATGCTCCTTGAGGATGGGAACTGGCTGGGAGGGCAGAGTGAGGACATCAGTGATTCCAGAAGAGACCTACTCCCTCATTGGCCTCTGTACTAACCCAAATAGCTGTCTTGACCTTAGGGATTGGGTGGAATAAACCCTGACAGGTTCCTGTGCAGCCTAGGACACAATTATCTGGGATGCTTGCACAGTTAAAACTACTCTCTCCTGAAGCGCTGTTCAGGGAGTCCTTCCTCAATCCCCCCCACCCCACCTCAAGGGGCTTCAGCCCAGGGCTAGAGTAAAAGTGTGGTGCCACCTTTACAAGGGCGCCTGTGTGTCTGCACTCATCCTCTTCTGCTCCCTTTGCATACTAGAGACATGGCTTGAATCGCCCTGGAAAATGTTGGACACAGTGGAAAGAGCTAGTTAAAGATGTGGCTTTCAAGACCCCTGACATGCATGACCATCATCACTGCTGACTGGGAGCAGCACTCCTTGGGAATTCTTGGACTTTCAGGCTTAAAGGGGCCAACACCTGCTTTCAGGGCATAGTCGCTGAGCATGCTGAGGCCTGGCTGCGTAGCACTCTGCTGAAGAAGGCTATTGTCTCCGAGTTTGTAGTGCTGGGAGAGTCCCAACCTAATATTCTCTGCAGAAACAGGCTTGAACAACTCATCATCAGCTTCTAATTAAACAGCCACTTGGCATGTCATCTGACTGTGGATAGAATTACAATCCAGTATAAGCAGTTGATGATACCCAAAAACAAACAGCCAATGAAAAATGTTGAAGGAGGAGGAGGAGGAGAAAAAGGCCTTCTTTCTTCTCCCATTCCTTCTCCTGTCTCCAGAAACAATCCCAGGTGGATATATCTTAACATACACAACATTCAGCAAAGGATGAGACCAGCGTGGTGGAGGGAAGCAAGGGCACACCACCTGTAAGCAGCCTAAGGGGAGGGGCCGGTCAACTGTGCACATGTCTTTCCCTAGGCTGGAAAACGTCAGGTCCTCCTAGAGATAAACTTACTACACATCAGAGGCCTCAAGCAGATAACCAGCTTGGCTTCCCACTTGCTCCTAGTTGACAGAGGGCCTGTGGAGAAAGGAAATGATGACAGCACCAAAGTACGTGACTCTGGTATCCTGACAGAGGACCTGGAAGCAGCTGCCCAGACTTGGAAACTTTTCCCCCACTGTCTACTTTGAAATATTGCTGCAATTTACCACCTGTCTTATCACATTTGGGGGGCTTTTTAATTGCTTTTGGGCGACACCTCCTGGCTTTTAGGAGTCAGAGGGCAACTAAATAGGGCGGAGACTTCATGGGTGAGAGAGGTCACGACCACAGTGGGACTGTTTAGCCACAGTCACTCCGTGCCCCACCAGGCCCACCAGCCTCCCAGCCCAGTTTCTCCCACTGGAGGGTCCAAGTATGTGATGGAAGGTATCCAGTGCAAAGTACAGGCACGGGTCATGTCACTGAGGGTGTCTTTGGCTGGAGCTGGCTGTGGTTGTTGTCACATTCAACAGGAAATTGATCAATTCCCAGCTGGCCCTGAAAGTCCCTTCCAATGGAAAGCTCAGCTGCGGTGCAGCTGGCTAACTACGGGAATAGTTGCTATGAAGGAACAGAGTGGAACATGCCAAAAATCCAGGCTTTGGGCATCAATTCCTGGCACTTCCTCCAGCCTGGTCAGAAAAGCACTTCCTCTCTAGGAGCAGGAATAGGAGTATATGTGCCACACACACCACGCTGGGGCCTCTACACTAACTGACTCAGCTAAAGAGGAACGCCTGCACTTCCTTGCGGTGTTACTGCCTTCCCTTTCCAATTGAGGCACCTGAGGTTAGAGAATTTTGGCCACTTGTATAAGACAGCCTGACAAGGAAGCAATTGCACATGAATATTACTTGGTCACATGACCCTGCCACATATACATTTCTGAGAAAAGTCCTGGCCGGGAGTCTGGCCTATGGTAGGGTACTTGCCTAACTTGCACAAAGACCTGTGTTTGATTCCTCCATACCACATACATAGAAAAAGCCAGAAATGATGGAGCTCTAGCCCTGAGAAAGCCCAAGGACAGTGCTCAGGCCCTGAGCCCAAGCTCCAGAACTGGGGAAAAAAACAAAAAAAGCCCTCAGCCATCTCCAAAGCCTCTATTTAAATCCCATTATGTTTTTGGGTTTTTTTTTTTTTTTGTCTGTTTGGTTTTCGAGTTTGGGTGGAGCGGGGCGGGGGGTGGTGGTGGAGGTGGGCGGGGTGAATGCTAGTCCTAGATCTTGAACTCAGGGTCTGCAAAGTGTTCTACCACTAGAGCCAGAGCTTCATTTCTGGCTTCTTTCTTTTCTTTTGGGGGAGGGGTAGTTTATTGGACATCAAAGTCTCACAAATTTTCTCATCCAGGCTGGCTTTGAGCATTGATCCTCAGATTTCAGCCTCCCGAGTAACTAGGATTACCAGCGTAAGCCATCAGCTAAACATCCAATTATATTTTAAAGTGAGAAAAGCTTCCACATCCAGGGTAGAAATAGCAGTTAGTTCCATGTCAGCTCTATGAAGTGACAGATCTCTATGGACCAAGAAAGGTCTCTGCTTCTACAACCATCCCTCCAGTCATGAATCCCCATGGAACCTGAAATCTCCTCTATTCCCTTTCCTTAGAATAGATCGGTGAAGAAACTATATATATATATATATATATATATATATATATATATATATATATATATATATATATATATATATATGTATGGCCAGCAGATAAGTTGAAAAGAAATCTTTAATGGCAATAGCCAAAATATATCATGCTCATGAAATCATCCAAATGCAATGTGCAATGAATATAATTATTGCCACTTAACAAATGAGGAAATCAAGAAGGCTAAATCAGTAATCACTGTCACACAGATGGAAAGTGGAATTCACATTCCAAAGTCCCAGGCTTGTTCTTCTCCCCCACTTTCCGGGCCCCTGGATAATAGGACAGCACTCAGTTCTGCAGGCTCTGCTGGCTGGCCTGAAGGCCCTTTCCTCCTGCTTGCTAATCTATGTTTTCCACATTTGCAGCCTCCTGCACCACTGGGGGAAGGGGAGAGAGTGAGAGGAAGTAGAGCTCCTAACTATGATTTATGCAACCTGTGAGAGACACTGGTGAAAGATTTGGGGGCCAGGAAGTTGGAATTCATGACTATAGTCAGCTATATATACAACAAATTCTTCTGGCCTTACTCGCGCCTCTCATGAATGAAGCACAGAAAGCTGAGGGCTAGCTATAGCTGTCAAGACAGTTTCTAACTCTGCTTCTTTTTTGTGGACCAAAAAAATGACTGAAATGTGAGAGTTTTCCTTCTATAAAAGGGTCACACAAGCTCCTTTCTCACTCTGAACACCTTCTCTGACAAGGTATAAATCATCATCTGTTTGGGGACTGAAAAGGATTTATTTGGACCTTGGCTGAACAACTTCCACTCAGCAGGCTCATCCTCCTTCAAGGGGGTTTTTGCAGCTGATCACCACCCTCTTCTTCAAGGCAAAGTCTCCTCAATCTTGTAGCTAAGAAAAGCTGAAAGATCTGCAGCCAGGAGTGGGGTATACCTCTAAGATCTGCCCTCCACGTAAGCAAGTTAGAAGCCAAGAACAGGGCCTGCCCTCTGGCAGGGAAGCCCTCACTATTGCCTTATGTCAAATCAGGTCCCAGAAGCCATGTCATGATAACCTCTGAGGAGATAACCCCATCTCCTTGCTTTATGAACTCAGACATGCCTGTGGGAGGTATGAGTAAACAACTACCCATTCTCTTCCATCTTCATCAGGAACGGGGGGAAAAAAATGTGATGTTCATCTTTTCCATAGCCACACCTTTGGCTCAGTTTGCAAACTGAGTAGCCATTAGGCAAATGGCTCTTCAGGTTTGCTGTGTCACTAAAAGACCATGATATTTATTTTCATACTACATTTTAAAAGATGAACTATCTATTATCATCTGTAAAGTGAGATAAAGTACCTACATGCCAGTCACAGGGCTGAATTCCCCGATATACTGCATCGTATGGTCCTCATAAGTGGGGTTCATTGCCCCATTTTGTAGCTCTTCCTCTTTAAGCTGAAGTCACAAGTGGTCCCTTCCATAAGCGTCTGATGGTTGGCATAGATAGCAGAAAAGTCAAGGGTCTAGACCTGTGCTAGGAGTCACACTTAAATTTCCAGTCAGAACACAAACTGCTTTCCACCAAGAAACCCTCTTTTCCCCTAACAGAGGCCATAATTCAGGACCTGTCAGCTAGATCATACGTAAACATTACTTGATTCATTTCCTTATTTTAAGTAAATTCTGGTTACTTAATTAATTCGGCTTTTTAATTGAATAAAGTTGTGGTTATAAATTTAAAGTTGTTTATTTCACTTGAAAATGTAAAAAGGTACAATGCCAATGTGAGATAACTACCGCTGAAAATTTTAAAAAAAGAAAAAAAAGGTTTTAATTACTAAATATTTGGGCATAAAAAAAGACAACCACATTCATAACAAAAGACTCATATCAGAACCAGGAAATTAATAGCAGTAACTGAACATCAGAAATTGACAAAAAATATCTCAAAACCATATATCCTACAGTTCCACTGAATGTCTGTCAGTTGTTCAAAGACAGAAACAAAATTTCCAGCCCAGGATTACAAAAAGGCTGTCAGATATTGATAATTCCTTGGTTTTTCCTTGTCTCCTATGACCTGAAACAGTGTAAGGAATACAGGCTGGTTTTCTAGTAAAGGCACTCTCAATCTGGATTCACCTAATGTTTGCTTTTGAGTATATCCAGGTTACACATTTCCTGTCAGGAACATCACAGAAGCCATGCTGGGCTCTTGTCACTGCTTCTGATCAGGAAGCACATCTTGTCAGTTTGCCTCATTACTTAATGATGCAGGCTCTCACCTCTGCAAAGTCACTGTTTTTGTCTTTGAACAGCATTGGGGGGAATTCTTTGATATACAGACAATATCCTATTCCCCAACACATCTTTTAACCTGCTTTACTTTAACATTTAACATCATTGATGATTTGTCTAAATAAATTATTTCTATGTTGGTTGCCAATTGATGATTTTCTTTTTTTTTTTTTTTATGTATATGGTACCAAGGAATCGAACCTGGATCTTCATGCATGCTAGGCAAGCACTCTACCCCTAGGCCAAACTCGTAGGCCCTAATTGGTGACTTTCTAATACATTCATTCTCTCGTGTTTGTCAGTTGGAATTAACTATAAAAAGAATTTCCAAGAGGGATGGGAATGTGGCTTCATGGTAGAGTACTTGCCTAGTATGCATGACGTCCTAGGTTCAATTCCTCAGTTCCATAGAAACAGAAAAGGCCAGAAGTGGCACTGTGGTTCAAGCAGTAGAGTGCTAGCCTTGAAGAAGAGAAGCTCAGTGACAGTGTCCAGGCCCTGAGTTCAAGTCCCAGGACTGCGGGGGGGAAAGTGCATTTCCTTTACTATGGCAGGTTGCAGAAAGCAACAGCTTCCCCCACAGGAGATACTGGCGGTGCTGCCTGCTGCAGGGGAACTGGACAAGGAGGAGCACCAGAGTGGCTGATGCTGGGTATTTTGCCCACTATTCAAGCACACACAATGCTAAGGACTCTCTTGGAAAATCTCCAGAAGCACTATCCTACTTGGCCAATGTCTATTTAATACTAATCAGTACGTAAGTGGATAGAGCATATAAAAGCACTGCACTGACCTCACTCATGCCTTTACTAACCAATCACCTACCTACAGTCACACAGCAAGCGAGTGACGCAGCAGGAAGACAAGTAGGCCTAGCTGGCTCAAGAGTGAGAACTCTCTAGTTTCAACATAATCCCCTTATATAGTGTTTCAAAATTTGCCTATACCCTCTGCCAGGTATCTGTTAATGTATAACATCACAAACTTAAAACAGCAATGGCTTAAAATAGGGCTGTATAATTATCCCTGGTGGTTCTGCAAATTCAGTAAGCTTAGCTGGGTTCTCCTGTGGGGGCCCGTGGAGATGCAGTAAAATGACAGCCAGGGTTGGTGCTATCAAAAGGCTCAGCCACACCTGGCATCCAAGAAGACTATACTCATGCCAGCAGTTAGTGCTATCAACAAGGCAAGAGTGTCAAGCTGGGCTGTCAACCCGGTGTTTTCGTGTGGGCTCTTCCTAGCATTTTGCTTCACCTAGCATGGTAGCTGGGTTCCAAGGGGGAATTTGCTAAGAACAAGTATACCAAAAGAGTCTGGCTGACACCACCAGGTTTCTTGTGACTTAGCCTTAGGGATCATGAAATGTCTCTTCCACCCTAACTTACTGGTCAAAAGCAAGTGAGAAATCTGGTGTGGATTCTGGAAGGCACTATTTATTAAGAAGTCATCTTTAGGGCCGGAGTTTGGCCTAGTGGTAGAGAGCTTGCCTAGCATGCATGAAGCCCTGGCTTTGATTCCTTGGTACCACATACATAGAAAAAGCCAGAAGTGGTGCTGTGGCTAAAGTGGTAGAGGACAGTGCTCAGATCCTGAGTTCAAGCCCTGGGACTGGTTAAAAAAAAAAAAGAAGTCATCTTTACCCCATAATGGAATTTTAAATTCCTTCTTTATGCTTTTGCAAATTTTCTACTACATACATACACACATTTTGGTACCACAGAAACAAATTAATACTGGAAACTACACAAGATTGACACGCCAAATATATAGTAATGCATTTATGTGTAGATATATATTTATACACACTTATATCACTGGTATGCAATTATTAGCTTGTATATACTTTTCATCTTTAAAAAGTAGATATATATTACTTTCAAACTAAAAATTCTCGTGTGTGGGGGTGGGGTGTATAAGAGAGCTGGGCTTGAACTTAGGACCTGGGCACTATCCTTGAGCTACCCCTCAGCTTTTTTTGTTCAAGGCTAGTACTCTACCACTGGAGCCACAACTCCATTTCTGGCTCTGTGTGTGTGTGTGTGTGTGTGTGTGTGTGTGTGTGTGTGTGTGTGTGTGTGATTAATTGGAGATAAGAATCCTGTGGACTTTACTGCCCTGAATGGCTTCAAACGGAGATCCTCAGATCTCAGTCTCCTGAGGAGCTAATGAGCCACTGGTGCCCAGCCATGAATGCTTTTTAAGAAATTAATTGGCTACCTCTTAGAAAATACCTAGGTTTAGGCCTAGTTTTAGATTTAAGACACTTTGCTAGACTTCAAATTTCTTTAGGATTCTTTCTCTACATAGTCGTTTGCATAACATTTTCATAATCCAAGACCATCTAGAAACCTCTGCCTCCTTCCTGCTTTACCACAAGAGAGTTCACTGAACTCCCAAAGTATTTTTCAAAGAAAATGCAACCAAGTGGTAGTCACTCTCGCCTGGTTTCTTTTTCCTGTCATTGGTATAATTGTATCCATGCTCCATTTACTCCTCTCCCTTTGCCAAGTATATCTTGATGCCTGAGGCAATGACATGTCTTGTTTCTCTGAGCAAACCTCTCAAGTCTGTGGGGATGAATGTTTCTCTCATGCCAGCTTCTGTCTGCAAATCCCCTGTCTAAAAAAAACAGACACAGAGAGGTCAACCTTAGGTACAGGTAAAGATGTGAGATCAGGACTAGAAGATTCAACCGTTGGTATCCAGAAAGGTGTTTTTAGCACACAGTCTCTTCCAGATGTCAATGACTCTCATCCTCACCATGCATAAGAGTAGTTGAAGGTGATAGAGAGATACCACTGCCTAAAGACAGAAAGCACTAAATCCAACATCCAAAGTGGCCACCCCAAAATACAAGTGAGTTTCCTGGAACTAAGCATGGAAAGAGCGGGTAGGATACCTGAATAGGTGATGCTAAAAGTGAGTTTGGGTGTCCTGGCAAGTGCCAGCTTTTCCCAAGGTACCCAGCTCTCTGCACAGAGTTTATACACATGCACTCTGGGAGCAAGAGGAGGCAGACTCATGGAGTCAGTCTGTGCTATTTTTTACCTAGTCACTTTCCAAACATAAACCCACACTTGAAAACTTCATTGTTTTGGACAGATTAAGAAATCTAACTTGGCCTTTCTTGTGGTTTAATTTCCTGCATGCCTGTGTAAAGGAAAAAACTTTAGCATTCCCACTGAAACAAATGATATTTTAACCTGTTTGTGACAGGCTGGTGTTGTGATTGTTGGTTTATTGACTGTCTCTAAACCCACACTGCCCTGATTATGCAGGGAAGCCATAACCTGGTCCCTCTCCTCTCCACCAGAGTAAGCTGATTCCCACAGGGCTATGCTTAGGGCCTGGTTCCTGAATGTCAGAACAGGTTAGTTTGCTTTAAGAATCTTCCTGACTAGTAGCCTGGGAGTTTGGCCTAGTGCTAGGATGCTTGCCTAACATGCACGAAGACCCTGGTTTGATTCCTCAGTACCACATACATAGAAAAAAGCTGGAAGTGGTGCTGTAGCTCAAGTGGTAGAGCTCTAACCTTGAGAAAGCCCAAGGACAGTGCTCAGGCCCTGAGCTCAAGCCTCAAGACTGGCCAAAAAAAAAAAAAAAAAAGAGAATCTTCTATACTAGTGTCAAGAGCTGAACAGCCAACTCAGTGACCCATACAATAGTTATTTGCGACTCAAAGTCATTATGATGACCATGCAGGTGCAAAGCTTAAGAAGCTGCCAGAGAGGAAATAAGGGACAATCTTAAAGTGATTCACTAATGAGTACAACCCTATGTGCTCAAACATTGGACACATATCAAAATAATAAGGACTGTTCTTTTCTGTAGAAGCCATTCATATCATAAGTCAAGTCACAACAGTTGGTAACTTTCATTTCTGTACTGTAAACAAGTCCTATCAAAAGCACTCCTAACTCAACTGAGCTGTGATTGTTCTACTCAAGGATTAAGTCCCTCCCTTTTCCGAAAGAAAAGCCTGGAACTGCACCATAGTTTTCTTTTGCATCTCACGACAGGGTCATGATGTTGTAATAAAAACTGAAAGGAGAAGATGCTAAAAGTATTCTGCTCTGCAGAATATAACCCTCCACCAGGAAGCGGACTGCTGGCATGACAGAACAGGAGGACCACTCCCCAAATCTCTGCAGGTCCAGGGCAGGTTCCTGGCTCGACCCTGCGAAAGAACATTCCACAAACAGCACAACACAGCGTGGGACACACCACATGGTTCTAGGGGACACAGACAGTCTTTCTTGTTCACGATAACTCAGTTCTTTTGATCAGCCAGGACGTATTTATCAATTCCTGTCCTGGGTCCATGGCACAGATGCTGTTTGGCCCACTGCAGATACAGCAGGAAAAAGACAGATGGGGCCTGGCTTTCCTGTAGCTTACGGACTAGACAAGGTGACCTGAGACCGCAGTTAGAGCACAATGGAAGGAGCAGGATACAGGGAGGGGCTGCTGGAGCTCAGGGCACCTGAGCTGAGCATGGCATTACTCTGTACCACACCCCACAGCCAGCACTCCCTGTGCTTACCAGAGAAGTGGGAGCTGGAATCGACAAGATAAATGGCTGTAAGAAGATGCACACTACTACTCACCTCACAGAGCACATGCATTTAGAGGCTCCTGGAAACACAATTTGAGATGAAGACCAGTTACTCAGAACCAGTGGGAAGAGACTTTTAAGCCCTTGCCTGAGGACCAGTTTCCAGGCCTGCTGACTCTGTTCGTGAAGTCCCCTGCCCAGCATGTCTGGGTCCCTCACCTTCTGGTCTTTCACATCAGCTAAAGATCAGCCAGGGGTTTCCAGGCTAACAGATAGTAGGCACCTCTCTCAGCTTTGCACCTTCCTTTGGTTTCAGCATGTATTCTCTGGCCAAATGCCTTCACATCCTCTAACAGGTTGCTTGCCTGACCCTGGAGGGTGACTTGGTCCCTCAAAGTCTGTTCGTGAGCAAGAAGACACACCAAACAGTCCTGGACTGTTCTCACGATCCTTTCACATGATGCTCCAGTTTCAACATGACCTCAAATGAATTCAGGACTCTCTTCAACCTTGTATATTAATCAATTATTGTTAGAAGAGAGAAGGGTAATTCTAGGCTTAACACAGTTATGAAGCAGAAACACACACAGGATGGAGGGGAATAGCCAACCAGCCTGTCTCAGACAGAATCTGGAGAGGCAGGATCCAGGACCAACCCAACCTGGGGGACATTTGGTAGGGGAGGAGGGTCAAGTCCTGAAATGGCACTATGCTAACCAGCCACACAATTCATAACCAAGAGGTTCACCTCAGCAGCAACCTCAATAGTGAGAAGATAGAAATAGTATAAGCCTTAACTCATGAAACCACTGTGGAATCAGTAGGAGGTTCCACAAAATGCTAAAAAATAGACTTTACCTATGACCCCACCATAGATCTATTGAGCATATATCTGAAGGAAGTAAATCAATATACAAGAAAGATACCTGCATATCCATGTTTATTGAAGCACTATGCAAAGTAGCCTAACTGTGGACTCAGCCACTCACCATGGAGTATTACACAGCCAAAAAAAACAAAAGAAATCATGCGATTTGCATGAAAATCAATAGAATTTGAGAATATCAGTTTCAGTGAGATAAGTCAATATCAAAAAGTCAAATATGTTTTCATTGATATGTAGATGCTAGACCTAAAAGACATATTTATACATATATATATATATCCCTATATACATCAGCTTATATGTATAGATACATAGAACATGATTCTAAGTAGAGAAGTATTTAGGAAGATGAAAGAAAGTGAGAGGGAAAAGAAAGATACAGAATGAAAAAATATATTACAATTATGTATGAGGATAAGGAGTCTCTATGAAAGCTGTGAATAAATATGGAGTTGAGGAGGCAGAAAGCAATAGAAAGATATTCTAAGCAAGGTGTAGTATCTGTGCATCTGAAACACCATGATGAAGCCTCTTGCTACCATTAATATATGGTATAAAAAATTAAAATATGAAAGACAAAAATGGGCAGTTTGTTGAGGAAAGTGGGTATCAGCAAAAGGGGAGAATGCTAACAAAGCAGACATATAAGGCTGAATATAGTCAGTTGTATACTAAAAAAATAGATGAGCTAGGCGCAGTGGCTCACGCCTGTAATCCTAGCTACTCAGGAGGCTGAGATCTGAGGATCAAGGTTCAAAACCAGCCTGGCACAAAAGGACCTGAGACTCTTATCTCCAATTAACCTCTAGAAAACAGAAGTGGGGCTTGGCTCAAGGGTAGGGTGGTTGCCTTGAGTAGAAGAGCTCTTGGACAGTGCCCAGGCCCAGGGGTAGGGCGGTAGCCTTGAGCTGAAGAGCTCAGGGACAGCACCCAAGCCTAGTTTAAGTCCCGTGAAGCCCCCCCCCCCACACAAAATAGAACAATGAAACATGTTGAAATTGTTTGGGGAAGGGGGAACTGAAGCAGGGGAGAGTGACTAAAGGGATGTGGTTCTTTGAGTACTTTGTACATATATATGGAAATGTTGCAATGAAATAGTCCCCTCCCCATACAAATGATATATATTAATAAATAAATATTTAAAAATGGTAACTGTCTTGATTAGGAAACTTCTTGGAGAGGTGTATACATTTGTCAAAAATAAATGGACTACCCAGTGCTGGTGGCTCATACCTGTAATCCTAGCTAGTTAAGAGGCTGAGATCTGAGGATTCCAGTTCAAAGCCAGCTTAGGCAGCATCTCTAATTAATCACAGAAAAAGCTGAAAGTAGCACTGTGGCTCAAAGTGGTAGAGTGCTAGCCCTGAGTAAAAACATTTGGGAACAGCACCCAAGTCCTGAGTTCAAGTCCCACAACCAAAAAATAAAATAAACTGTATAGTTAAAATCTGAAGATTTCACTATATATAAAAAAATTATTTCAGCTGGGCACCAGTGGCTCATGCCTATGATCTAACTCTCCGAAGGCTGAGATCTTAAGGATCATGGTTCAAAGCTAGCCCAGGCAGAAAAGTCCATGAGACTATTATCTCTAATAAACTTCTCAGAAGAAGGGGGAAGTGGTATTGTTGCTTCAAGTGGTAGAGTGCTAGCTATAAGAACAAAGAGGCTCAGGGAGAGTGCCCAGGCCCTAAGTTCAAACCAGGACCAGGAGGAAAAAAGAAAAAGCTAAATAGAAAATGAAGGGGGTATAACAATCTTACTCTGCTTTTAGACATCTGACTTGTACCAGCTTTTAATCCCTCCCACCTCTGCACATCTGCCACTGAGAAGAAAACGTGGATCTTCTTTCCTTTGTGCCAACAGAACATTCACACCGGGCAAATCCCTGCTCCTGCAGAACTTTTAACTCAACCTCAACTCCTAAGCATCAGAAAAGACCCATGCCTATCTCCTCTTTCCCTTTCTCTCTTTCATTTTGAAACCAGTTTGGGAAGCCAGCCCTGCTCCTTCCTCCCCGCACCCACTCCACAGAAAGCCCTACTCTATGATCTCTACATTCAAATCAAAGCTTCGGTGAGGTCTACCCGGGCATGTAGAGTGGCCACAGCAAAAGGACATCACAGGCAAGTACTGTTATCTCCAGCAGGATGCAGTGGTCCTAGGAGGCCCTGTGTGCAGCTACAATAGAGGCGATGTCCTTAACTCTGAGGGAAGAATGCCTTGTCACCCCAGGTTGCATCTGTCATTCTCACAATCCACCTTTGAGGAACTGTGCTCAAATCTGAGATTTATATCTTAGGGAAAGGAAAGTCCCATGCTAGCAGATTCAAATGCAGGCATCCGGCTAGTGAGTTGTCCAGAAATATTTCCGGTGGGGAACACGTGCAGAACTGGGGCTGTTTCCCCTGACTGACAGCTGCTTTTGAATTTCAGAAACAAAGGAAGTAGGTTTGTTGGCTGAGGTCAAGACTTGGGAGATCAACAGACAAGCAGGTTTTGGACAACGCAGCAAAGCATTTTGTAGAGTCTAAACATCTGAAGATAAAAGAGGCTGCCAGTGGTGATGGCATCAGCACACTGAACTGCAGCTCTCCAGGATTCTATGGAAGAGAGTCAGGAACTGATGATGAGATTATGTCTAGTGTATTCCCCAATGCTGGAATTCTCTAACTAATAATTCCCTTATCTCTGCTAAAAACTTCAGTGTTCAACAGCTGTCCAGAAGGACACACGGAAGTGCAAGAACTTGTGTTTTGTAGTTGCGTTTTATTTAAACACAAGCTCAAATCCTGGCAGAAGTCAGCTTCGCATGCGAAAATGAGAGCATCTATGTATAAGACACACATGTGGGGGCAGCACACACAGAAGCTGGAGAGGCTGAGCAACAGTGATGAGACACCAGCCCAAGAATGAATGCTACTGATTTGTAAATTCATAATCAAGCCCAACAGGGAAACCCTAGAAATAGAAGCAACCCAGTCTATACCCTGCAAGCGATTTCTAAGAACTCCATTCCATCCTTCCTAGGAGCAGAGCAAATAATGGTGATTTCTGAAATAAATAGAGGAATCGAGACATGGCAGGACCTTAAAGACAAATCACAATTACCAAGTGATTTCCAAGGGGTGGCTTTTTCTCAGGATCACTGAGTCTGTACTAGCAGACTGCATGACTTATGGGGAACCTATAAGGATGCCCCCTGCCTGCTCCCCACACCACTGCTCTCCAGCCTCCTCACATTTCTTCCCTTTCCTCCAGCTTTGTCTATACCCTCACAGGCAGGCTCCAGGAGGTTGGGGTGAAGGTGGGAGACCCTGAGAGTCATCTGACCTCCCGTTATGGAAGAAGGGAAACAAAAAGAGGGGTAGGGGAGGCAATCACATTCCACTCCTGGAATCCACACAGCTTCCTATCTAACTCCTGTTCCCCAGGTCTGCACTGAAGCCAGAGGCAGGAGATGCACTGGCTGAGCCTTAGTAACAGGACAGGCCACAGCTACCCTGAATGCCTTGGAGGCCTTAGAAGAAGATACTGGCATAGGCTGATTCCATTTTGTCCTTCTCTGTCTAATTTTTGTCCCTTTAGCTCCTACTAAGTCTCTCCCTGGGTCCCTTTAGATTCTAGAAGTCCAGAAGTCAGAACGAATCAATAAACAACTTCAGCTAATAGACCAAAACTACCTCCCAGCAAGAGCTATAAGGACTTCTCCAGGACCCTTTGCAGAAGCAGAACTGAAGCAATGAGAGATGAGAACACAGGCCTGACCAAGACCACCTACCCAGCCCACTGTGCCCACCTAACCCCATCCTTTATGTTCACTCCTGTAAAATCTTAAAGTTCCTATCTTTCCTTGAAGATAGATTTGGGGTCTCTGAAGCCCTTTATCTGTTCTTCCTGCTGCAGCCTCATTTAAATGACCTTTCTCACCACTACTCATGGATTTCATTAGTGTATTGGGACAGTAGTTAAGCCTAGGAGTCTGGGTTTTTGTCCTAAACTCAACAACAGCCTAGCTTTCAGGAGGGCCTGGTAAGATCAGACACGTGTAGGATACACGACTCCCCTGGCCTGCCTGTTCCTCATACATTGCCATGGCAGCACCTCCCCCATTCCAGAGCTGTTTCCTGTGGCTTTTCCTGTTTTATCAATCCCATTTGAACTATTTCCTGTTCCTTTTCTTTCTATGGGGGCTGCAATCCTCTTCCTGGTTCTGTAGTCCCTTGAGATAAGAAAACAAACAGATAGGGTCAACTTCTGAGGTCAGCCAAGGCCTTCCCAGCCCTCACAGATGTGGCCTCATCTGACCAAGACCACCAGCCACCACCAGTGCTGGCCAGAGCAGCCAGTGCCTCTGCAAACGTGAGCAGCCTCACAGGCCCAACTTCATATACTCCAGTAGCAGCCTGGCCAGGCAGCTGCTGCCTCCCCAACCTGCATATATGCCAGGAGTGATGTCTAGATAACTACTTGGCTAAAGAGGATGTTCATAAACCAAAACATAAAATTTCCCCTTGATCTCAATGAAGCCAGTCTGGATGAAAGACTTAAGAAAGGAATAGAATGTGAGAAAGAAGCCGGCTGTGGTGGCTCACACCTGTAATCCTAGCTACTCAGGAGGCTGAGATCTGAGGATCAAGGTTCAAAGCCAGGCACCGGCACTAAAGTCCATGAGACTCATCTCCAATTAACCACTAGAAAAGGAGAAGTGGTGCTGTGGCTCAGGGGTAGAGCAGGAGTCTTGAGCTGAAGAGCTCAAGGACAGTGCCCAGGCCAAGTTCAAGCCCTATAACCTCCTCCCCCCACCAAAAAAAAAAAAAAAAAAAAAGAATGTGAGAGAGAAAGATAATGGCAGAGGCATTTAGAACTAAAGAAATAAGATGCTATTTTATAAATACAGGTGTTATTTAGAAATAAAGGTGCTAATTTACAAGTAGAGGCCCAAGGAAGCTTTGTTTGTCCCATGGACTCCCATCTTCTGTTCTCTGGTAACAAAGGCTATCTCCATGATGACAATGGTGCCAGTAGGGGAGTGTCATGTGAGTGCCTTTACGTAAGTCCTTTTCCATGAGCCCTACACTTGCCCCTTTCTGTCTATTCACCCTGAAGCCATAGTCTGGCAAGTTATCTAATTCTTGTTATTTTAGCAAGCATCTAAGATTCCCTGAGGAGTAAGGGGCTAAGGAGGTAGATGATCATAAGCGACAACAGGACAGCAACTAACACTGTGTGATGGTTTATCACGGAGCAGAGTCTCTCTTTGTCTTAAACCTTTTCTGTAAACAAGCCCATTTGGTCACCAGCACAATCTTGAGATGGTATGCCATTACTGTCTTAATAGGGAAAGAGGTCAGGCCCAATGAGTAGTTGGTGGAACAGGGTCTGAGCTAGTGCTGGTCTCTCCACAGTAAGTTCTCAAAACCATCAGGGACACCAAAGAGGTCCCTGAGTCAGCTCCCAGGCTAAACTTTGAGATAAAATTCCTAACAGCCTTAGTATTTGTGTTGAAAGCTAGTCTCCCTACATCTCCAGTAAAATATACTACTGCAAACATAGCTTCTCGCTCAAGAAACAGACTGTCAAACAAATGTGAGCATATTAGCTAATATTAACTAACTAGTAAATCATGTTCCTGATTCCTAATCATCATCTTTCTACGTATTGTACAAGCCGTTTTGCTGATATGCAGTCATAGGCAAGTACCTAAAAGCCAGCACAGAAGAAATGCGCCAGCACCTAACCTGTTCTGTGCTGGCTTTTCTCAAACTACAAGATCTACCTTCCAACCCTCTGTGGAGATTTGGAATTAGCATGTATAAACCACTTAGAGCAGTGGCTAACAATTAATAATTGCTCGACTAATATCACCTCAGAGATGCTCTGATGTTGGTAATCATAAGGTATACTTTGTATATACTTTGTGTATACTGCTGTATACACAAAGCTGGAACATAGTCTCTGCATTCTAAAATCTAGGTTATCACCTGTAGTCTAGTGGACAAGTACTCTGGCCACAGACATGGACTCCAGATGAGCCCTGAGTGTTACTACCACAGTCTACAGCTTACACTAGTCTGTAAAGGAAGAGGCCTCAGTGTTTTCTCCCTCCTTCCACCTCTGGAAGCCCACAAGGAGCCAAGATCTACTTTCCCTATCAAGAGAGTGAAGAATTCAATCCAAAAAGCCACTGGTGAGAGGAAGAAAATGTAAACAGAATAATGGCCTTACATTATTCATCCCTGTATGTGAAACTCATCCAATTAGACAACTAGTTTTGACAACATCGACTACTTCTCCACAAAAGGTCAGAATTAAAATCTTTAGGGCACAGCTACCAAGACACTCCTGGGGCCTAATGATATTATTGACAGGGAATCTTCTGAAGTATTAAAAGGTAGCCCAAGAATAGAATTCCAAAATCTATACAGAAAGTTGAAAAAAATTAACTGTATCAGGTTTTCATACACAGTTTTTCCTTCATTTTCTATAAAACTGTGGGTATATATTATTATCTTCATTTTGTAAATCAAGACACTATAAACTCAGGCAGGACAAATACATGATGGAGTTCACACAACCAGTTAGTGACAAAGATAGGTTCAGGTTTGGGAACTCTAAATCCAACCCCCTACTCCACACACCATGAACCTCCAATGGGACTCACAGATCAGCCCTGCACCAAGATCCCCTGTGCAATCTTTTTCTTGTTTTTGTTTGTTTGTTTTTTGTTGTTGTTGTTAAGCCTCGAGTCAATTTAGTGCAAAGGAGCATTAGACAGACATATCTGCTGTTTCATGTCTACAATTACAGACTACACAATTCTTCCGATTACACCTTCCAAAATGCTAAGTAGAGACTAAAGAATGGTCAGAAGCACAACACACCCGCCCCTCCACACATTGCTTCACTTCCTTTTTGGTATTCAAGCTGTCAAACACCATTATCTTTCAACAAAGGGTGAAGCAAATGGCATCAGACTTGGCTGCCTTCAAACTTTTATCAGAACATATGATTCAAATTCAACTCTGAGACCACACTTAGAAATGGCCTTCTAATTCTAGAAATTTAAGAAACCCTTCAAAATGGTTCAGAAGCACCTCCTAAGAAATCTATAAGGGGTCTATCTCTAAGGTCTTCTTTCCCATAAACATAAACTCCTCCCTTCAGGGTTCACTGGTCAATCAGCAGAACTCCCTCCTCACCACATATAGCCTGTGACTCTTCAGGTACTTATCTACAATAGGTACTGTGGGCTGGGGGTTGGGAGGAGACACCCGAAAGATCACACTTCTGTTTAGAAAAAAATTCAGAGCTCCCCTACAGGTCAAAGCATTCTCATCTTTATCAATAAAATGTTCTACATTAGGGGGAAGGGAGTGGGAAAAATGAAGGAGGGGTAACAATGTTTGACAAGAAATGTACTCATTACCTTACTTATGTAAGCATAACACCTTACAATAAAATATATATATATATATATTTTTTGGTCTGTCATGGGGCTTGAACTCTGGGCCTGGGCACTGTCCCTGAGCTCTTCAGCTCAAGGCTACCATCCCATTACTTGAGTCATAACACCACTACTGGGTTCAAGTAGTTAAGTAGAGATAAGACTCTCACAGACTTTAGTGCCCAGGCTGGCTTTGAACTGCGATCCTCAGATCTCAGCCTCCTGAGTAGCTAAGATTACAGGCATGAGCTACTCCGCCCAGCTAAAGTAAGATTTTTTTTTTAAATGTTCTACATTAAAAAAGAAAAGTTCCATAGTTTATCCCTGGGTCTTAAATAATCCAGTTTCATTTTTCCAAATAGTGATATATATATATATATTTTTTTTTTTTTACAGACCTTTTTATGGTATTTTTTATAGACTGTACAAACTAGATGTTGTAAAAGGAGCATCAGGGACTTTCTCTTGTGTATCCTTTTGCAGAGCAGACAGCATGACAAAAGACCTCACTTCCATTAAAGAAAAAGAAAGAGAGAGACAGAAGACAGGATTAAGAAAAAGGGACAGGGGAGAGGAAGGAAAAGAAAGGGTGCTCTGGAGAAAGATCTGCTCTGAGAAGGGGCAGAACAATCAGGGTTTTGGAATGCTCTCAGTCTTTGAACTTAGAAGAATAAAGAATGGAAAAAGCAGCTCGGTTGGGGAATGTTCCATCATGATAATCTGATTAGTGCAACATGAAACTGTGTGCATCTGCAGTGCAGTGGAGAGGAATTCTAAAAGGAATTCTCCAGAACCAGCACCACCAAAACAGAGACGCCAGAGCATAAAACAAGCTACCAATACTTCTAGGCCTTGCTTTAGGGACAAGTTCCATCCATCAGTCTCTGTCTGCCCCTCCTCCGTACACACTCCAAATCCCCACTCGTGCTATACCTGTAGTTCTTCATTGCTCTGATCACAGCTGCAACTCATCAACCACCAGTTCCAGTGCCTGGGCAATGTTTGTCACCACTGCACATTCTGTGAGAGCAGAGACCCCATCTGTCTTTCTAATCCCTCTGTCCTTAGTCAGGATTTCACTCACTGTTGGAAGTAAATCAGTCTTCCCTAACTGAGTGACAGCTTCTCCATCCACCTGTGTCCTCTTACTGTGAACAGTGGTTAAAGCTTTGTTTCTGTCTCCACCACTACCTTTTCTGAGTTTCTGCTCTCCATATCTGGCACCACCACCATGACCCCCATTCAATATTCTCAGCAAGTTTCAATTTATCTGTGTAGTGCTGTGAAGCACCTTCAGAATACAGTCAATCAATCAGAGCGGCAATCTCCTGATCTCCCATCCTAAGCTTTATTATTGTGACATAGTTCAAGAGCTGAGATATATCGGAGAAAGAAAATGGGCTTCTACCACTGGAAATGCAGCATTACTGACTTTAATTGCTTTGTCTGCACACTGTTGATTGAAACTTTTTTCATGTCCAGCCAGAAGTGAATGTTGCAGGCTGCACTGCTGTGTATCTGGCATTAGTCAAGAAAGATACGGCCTGAGGACATGCCTAGGCCTTACTAACAAAAGGGTGCACTTAAAAGACGATGAATGCCAGGAAATATTGAAATGTCCTTTTCTTATTAAACACCTCAAGAGATGTCCTTGTTTATTTCATCCTATTATTCCTAACTTAAGAGAAAAAAATCTTTCTCTCTGACAAAGACCTCAGTAGAGAGTCACTCTGGCATGGTGCACTTACAGCCTCAATGAAACCCCTTAGCTTTATATTTAGATGTGAGTAAAACCTGTTAGTAAACATCTGATTCTGGAAAAGGCTTACTCTCAGAAACCACTACTAGACAGGAAGAAAAGTACAGGGGACAGAATTAGATGAGTTTATCTTCTAAAGGTATTTCATCCGAATCTAGCCTGCTAGTCCACACACAGAGGGGTCCTCCCATGGAAGGAAATCCAGGAAACTAGCTAACACAATCATCTGGGCTGGCCTGACAATCAGTGAGGTGCAAAAGACATATGGACTATGCATTCCAGTGGCAGCTATTTCCAATCTGCAACTTCCCCTCCTTTCTTGAGTGGGAAAAATGATGACATAGGTTTCTCTAGTCTCTAAGAATTCCTCCAGAAATCCAGATTCCTAGAAAGGTCCTCAACCAAGACCAAAAGCTAACTCCCAAGTGCTCATAGTCTTCCTGCTCCCAACCTTAGGATCCAGAGGCCTGAGCCACCAGTACTGGGTGATCAAAGGGGCCCCTCCAACTCAGAGTTCAACAGCTTAAACTGTTCCATCCATTGTGCACTGTATCCAAGTCACAGAATACTGAGGTTGAAAGGACAAAATTTCTTCCACTCTCTAATGCAACGCTACATATCCTGAAATATATATGAAAGGATGATTTGCCTCCATAATCAAGCTTCTACACAACAATTGTGTCACTTAACTTGACAGAGACATGCCAGAACTCTGAGGTACAACATGGGTTTATATCACGCAGATCATACTGAGTCAAAGAATCCCAGAGCCTCTCCTTCCTTATAAAATGATAACAGTAAATAATTCCATCTATTGAGCAGTTACTATGTACCATTCATTACCTGGTATGATTCCCACCGGTAAGTTTATTTAAACTTCTCAAAAACTTTATGAGCAGTCTCCCAAATTCTGACCTCTCATAACACCTAGGAAGCCATCAAGTCCTGAATTTCAATGCCATCCAGTAGGACTTTACGTTTTGATAGAAGTGTTCTACATTTGTGCTAGCCAGTACAGGAGCCACTAATCACGCTGGAGTACCAAGTATTTCAAATCAGCTAACTGGACTGAGGTAATGAATTTGGAGGAGGGGGAAAAAAAACTAGGGTTGAACTCAGGCCTTCACACTTGCAAGGAAAGGGCTCTATTGCTTGAGTCATGCCTGGGCCCTTAGTGCTCTACTTAACTGTGAGATGGGATGCAACTTGGACTGCAATCCTCTCATTCATGCTTCGTGCTGTAGGCTGAGGCCAAGTACTGCTACTACCTTGCCCATCTATTGAGATGGGAGCCTTACAGACATTTTTTAGGGGTTTTGGGGGGATGGTCCCTGGGCTGGCCTCAAATGGCAATCCTCACAGTTTCTCTGCCTCCTACAGAGCTAGAATTATAAGCATGAGCTTCTTTTTTAATCCTGTTTACTTCTAATTAATTATATGTAAATGGCTACCTATGGCTAAGGGCTACTGTAGGGCATTACACAGCTGTAGAAAGAGATCCCTGGCTAGAAATTCTTCATGTCACACAGTGGCAGGCAGCAGGCTGCTGATATTTCTTAACCACAGGCCATGCACACCCCCAACAAGGACCTTTACTTCCTCTCCATCCTGGCAACACTGGCCCAGTACCATCGGCCCCAGCATATATGATGTAGGAGCCAGAGATCTTGGGAGACACAATACAGCAGGGCCTAATGCAGAAGAGACAAGTGACATAAATCTGGACTCTTATGAAAAGCTGAGGATGGATGAACCTCGGCCTTTGCTTTTTAACTCTGAATAAATGACTTGCTTGTCATTTCTTTTTATAACTTCCCTACTGCATTAAGAATTAGGGCCCAATCATGTACAAAATTTAAAATTAAGAGTCACATCAGACAAGAACATGGGGATTATTAAAAAGTGCTTTGCAGGAACTAAGATGCCAGAGTAATAAGGGATACTGAATGAGATGATGCTATAATTGTCAGCTAAACAAGTCATTAACTGTCTCTTCATCGAAATTTTTTAAAAAGCAGCAGCGCATCTGAGGACAGGCAGGGGACTTGGCGGAGGAAAGACTTCGGCATTGGAACCGGCATGTCCTTTTGAAAAGCCAGTGTTTGCCAATTACCCCAGAGCACCACCACCTTGGAGTGAAAAAAAAAAATTAACTTGCATCCAGGCAATTATTTTCTGAACTTCTGGGTAGAAACCGACAATGAATTTACATGGCCCAATTAACTCTTAAAACAATAGCAGCTTGTCTGCATCTTCTTCTGGGAAATTTGTTTTTAGTTAAAGTGAGGTATTATTGGTCACAAGTGGCTCACACCTGTAACCCCATTTATTCAATAGACTGAGATGTAAGCACCACAGTTTGAAACCACATCAAGCAGGAACCTCTGTGAGATTCTTATCTTCAATTAACTACCCCCCCCCCAAATTCTAGGAATGCAGCTGTGGCCCAAATGGTAGAAAGCTAGTTTTGAGGTGAATAAAATCCTAAGGAACAATGCCCAGGTCCTGAGTTCAAACCTAAGAACCACCACCACCACCACCACCACCACCATCACCACCACACACAGGAATGTTATTTGAATATTTTGGGGTTTTTGGTTTTTGAGAGGGAATTCTCAAAGGACAGGGTATGCATCAAATATCTGCAGCATCATATCTTTAAATGTTATTGTGATGTTTTTCCTTGGGAAACAAACTACTCCTGAAGATGTTCATGAATGTCATACTATGGTATCATAAAACAAATCTGAAAAAGTGACAAACACTTGAAATCCTAGAATATGAGAAGCTGAAAAGGAATATCCTAAGTTCAAAGTTAGTCTGGGCCACACAGTGAGACCTGGTATGAATGAATGAATGACATCTTGCAAAAGAAAAAATGATTGTATGTCCACTCCATTCAGACTCACAGTTCTCACTACTTCCAGGTCAAGATTTCTCATCTGCTCCTAAAGGTCAAGGTCGTGAAATCTATGTTGTCAGTATTCACCCTACTTACCTATCATCAGCACCTGACCAGATGATTCTGCAATCTCCAGAAATGCTCACATATGCCCCCATCCATTCATGAACTTACAATAAAGTACCTCTACGCTGTTTTTGTCTGTTTCTGGCAGCTTCGTAGTTTTGGGACTCAGTCTTCAATCCATTTTGAGTTGACTATGAAGTCAAGCTTGGAAAATGCTTTTGCCAGTGCTCACCAAGAAACCTGCCACAAGATATGGACGCTGCCATTCATCATCAACTTTGCCACTCCCAGGCAGAAGCTTTGGTAAACAGCATTCACTGACCATACTGTCAGCTGGCTCATGTGGAAACTCTTACAAACACCATGGGCAGGAATCTGGGATTATACTGAGAGGTACAGCCAGCCTGTAAACTCCTGCCTAAACTGGACTGGGAAAGGGTGTCAGCTGGCTTCCTTTTCCGTGGCTCCATCAGCCCCTCATCAGTTTAAGCATATCACAGTAAAGAGCTGTGACCCCCAGAACCCCTGAGCCCCAGGGTCCCCTGTGTCTCGTGCTGTAGCAGGAGCTTTTAACAGTTTTAATAGATGCTTCTGCTGAGAAACCCTGACTTCCTACTTGGGCTCATGAATTAACTAAAGGCAGGATAAAAGCTCAGCAACCCAGCCTCATGCAAAAAGAAAATATGACTGTGACCCCCCCCCCAAAAATCTTGCTTCCTTCCTATCTTCTCCATGACATGTATATACCACATTCACTTTCTCTGCCATTATTTCTCCACTAATAAACTTTTCTCTCATCTTTATAGATTTAAAAATAATTAAAACTAAAAAATAAAGTACTGTTTTACTAAAAAAAAAAATAGGACCAAGAGTTTGGCCCAGTGGTAGAGTGCTTGTCTAGCATGCACAAAGACCTGGGTTCAATTCCGCAGTACCACATACATAGAAAAAGCTGCAAGTGGTGCTGTGGCTCAAGTGGTAAAGCTCTAGCCTTGAGAGAGCCCAAGGACAGTGCTCAGGCCTTAAGTTCAAGTCCCAGGATTGGCAAAAAAAAATTAAAAAGAACATGAAAAAAAGATCTTGTTTCCTTAATAAATACAGAACTCTTTGACAACAGTTAAAAAAAAAAGTCAAGAATCTAATAGAAAAAAAATGGACGAAGACATAAAACAGTTCAGACAAGGGCATTCAGTCTTTTTTTTTTTTTTTTTGCCAATCCTGGGGCTTGAACTCAGGGCCTAGGCACTGTCCTTGAACACTTTTTGCTCAAGGTTAGCACTCTGCCTCCTGAGCCAGAGTGCCACTTCTGGCTTTTTCTGGGTATGTATTACGGAGGAATCAAACCCAGTGCTTTTTGCATGCTAAGCAGGCACTCTACCACTAGGCTATACTCTGGTCCATTCAGTCATTTTTTTAAACCATACAGAATATTTGTTTCCCTCATAAGAGGAAAAAAATTAATATTTATTATGATACAATTTGTCTCCAACCAAACTGACGAAGATGAAAAGTCTGCTTATATACCTAGCTATCCAGGGCATAAGGGACAGACAAGCTCACTCATTGCTGGTGGAAGGTAGAAAGAGAGATGGGTACAAACACCATGAGTGACCTGGAGAGCAAGTCAACAATACCTAACAAGACAGAAAATGCAAAGTCAGCTGACGTTTAACAAATGTAGTGTTCTACATGTATAGAGGTATGCATGGCATACATGTCAACAATTTTTAGCCAATTCTGAGCAACAACAAAAAGGCCAAAAATAAATAAATGTATTTCATCTGTGTGATAAAGCTACAATTGGTACAGATGGTATAAATGTCTAATATGTCAACAAGTGAAACAAAAGCAAGTTTCAGGGAAATCTGAAGAATTTGATTTCAATTATATTAAAAAAAAACTTGTATGTTGGTAAATGTATTTATAAACACATACTAAAAGGTCTAAAATGAAATAAAAATTCCTTTACGAAACATACTTTGGAAGAATAAAATTGGGATAAATTCGATTTACAAATCTATAAATTACTTCTAAAATACTCATTTTAATTTATAGAAAACAATCAAGCAGTTATCCATGTGGTTTTGTCCACAGAAATTTTGTCCATAACTTTTTTATTTCAGTTGCTGAACTCTTTAGTTCTTAAAAAAGATTCTATTTGGTTCTTTTTCAAAAATATTAGTCACTTTTTAGTTTCATACATATGTATGTATATATGAAAAACACATATAAACATATATTTTTTTCTGGTCCTGGGGCTTGAACTCAGGGCCTAGAGCCTCTCTGTGCTCAAGGTTAGCACTCTACCAGTTGAGACACAACACCACTTCCAGCATTTTCTGAGTAGTTTATTGGAAATAAGAGTCTTACAAACTTTCCTGACTGGGCTGGCTTCGAACTGTGATCCTCAGATTTTAGCCTCCTGAGTAGCTAGAATAATAGGCCTGAGCCACTGGCACCCAGCTTCTAGAGATACTGTCAAGTTTGTCTTTATCTTTTTTTTTTTAACATGATCAGTATACTTAAAAAAAAAAATCTTTATCTGATCCCTGCAAACATCTGAAGTCTTTAAAGGCTATTTCTGCTGTGTCTTATTTTTACTGGTTCTCATTCATTGCACTTGGTTTGCTTATTGTTGTTATTCTGGATTGAATATTCAACATCGTTAAAAATAAATAATGAAACTGAACATGGCCAGGATAACTCTCAATGAAATTCCTGAGGTTTATAGAATCTCCTAGTTCCTTGGGTGTGTGGTTCAAGTGGTAAGAACACATTAGGAAGGACAAGGGCATGAATTCCAACCCTAGCACTGAAGGAAGGAAAAAAACCTGCTCAAGTTTCTGTTCCTGACAAAGGTGTCAAGCCCTGGAATCTGCCAGCCCAAGCAACAGTTCTGCTCTTCTCCTATCATTCTATATTTTGGAGTGGACGGCTACTACCTGCCTTCACCCTTATAGGGAGTAGTCACACATGTAGTAAGGCACAATGTGAGCCTTTTCTAAATTGTTATATTCTTTTCTACTATAGTCTTCTGCAACAAAGACCTGACCCAAGGAGATAGTAGCAAGAATAAAGGTAATAGGATCATTAGAATGAGGCTGGGGTCTCTTTCTGTGTAGGCTGAGCCAAGAAGATACATCTTGGTACTTCTCACAGAATGTCCTAGTCTGTAAGGTGTTAATAAAAGTGTCACAAGAGCTATAATATGAGTACACAGAATTGTGAAGGAATCTGAGAGTGAGCACCCATAAAAAAAAGTTACACACAAAGAAAGGGGGAGAGGGAGGAAAGGAGGGGAAAGAGAGACAGAAAGACACACAGAGAGAAAGAGACAGACAGACAGACAGACCAGGAGACTGAGAGACCTAGAGAGAGCGCGGTGGTAGCTGGAAAACACACACTCTTTGGGATCCCTAGGAGTCCTGTTCCCAGAAAAGAAAGGACAAGTGGAAACAGAGAAACAAACATCTGGAAGGTGCCATGCAGAACAGCCCCAAGGACATTGCTGCCTACCCTCTGGTTGTGATTACTGGTCACTCTTTTGTCTTGCATTACAGAATACACATGTGTACTCTGGGAACTTAACATTCTTGGGCCCTAAATAGCCCCTTGCCTGTTAAAATAGCTATACAACACCCCATTCCCCACCCCCTGACCCACCACCACATACATCTCACTGAAAACTTTTATGAGGTCTACATATCCTTCCAGAGGGCAGAGACACAATCCCACCCCCAGGCCTGGAATCCAGAGTAATGCAAAGAGGAATTGGCATGAGAAAACTCACAACGAAGTGAATCCAACTAAATGAAAACCTCATTTCCTAAAACACAAACAGTGACCTGGCAGCCACTTAGGCCTATAAAGTGAGATGCAAGTGGCCTAACAGACCTATTCCCTCCACTATGTCTCCAACAGGATTCTCCTAAGTGTTTCCATCAGCCCCTGTCCATGACAGCCGGGAGTGTCATCGTCCATGCTGAAAAGAACAAGGCCAGGGAGCTATTGTCTCTCTTATATGAGGTCAGCAAGCAACCTGGGGATGCATTAGTCACATCAAGTCCTGGAACAAGGCCGGACACCAATTTGCAGCATCAGTCAACTGTTCAGCTAAGGAAAAGGAAGGATGACAACCTACTGTGGAAATTACAGTCAGGTTAAACACCGCACAGGAGTGGAGGTGAGGACAAAGGAGGAGGCGGGAAAAGCACTTCGAAAAAGCCCCAGGTTTAGTTTCCAGGCTGGACAGAAGAGAGGCATGCACAGAGCACAAAGATCTGTAGGCGAGAATGACAGACTTTGCGGGATGCTCAGGAAATCTGAGTGTCACACACCCCACCATCCTCAACATCCTTCAGAAACTAAGCTGAATGTTAACATGCCTGACCTGTAACAACCTTCTTTACCCAGCTGCCCTGCAGAATCCAACCAGGCCATGGAAGACAGGACACACAGTTCATATTGAAGATGCTATCTCAGATACAAAAGGGAAGTGCTGCCAGTCCCAGCTAGGGACATTTTATTAAACAGTTTCACACATATCTTCATAGTCATGAGAGATCATCAGAGCACACACTTTTATCCCCAGTTGGTAGGTCAAAAATAAGAGATTTAATTCATAATCTACAGATAATAATCTACAAATTAAAAGAAGCATGAGAAGCCAGACATAGCTCATGTCCATATAATCCAAGCTATTTAGGAGGAGGAGATAAGAAGATATTACTTGAGGCCAGCCTGGAAAAAAAAGTTAGCAAGAATCTAGCACAAAAGTTGGATGTGGTGGCACCTACCTGTTAACTCTGTTATACAGAAAGTATAAATAGGAAATTATAGTCCAGGCCAGCACAGGCATAAATGCAAGAGCCTATTCAAAATATAAACCAAATGCAAAAAGGGCTGGGAGAATGGCTCAGGTAGTAGAATGCCAGCCTAGCAAGCACAAAGCTAAGTTCAAACCAATACCATTCAAAAAAGAGATATGCAAGAAACACCATACACTGGAAGGGGGCGGGGAGGAAGGAAGAGGAGTAGGTATGCAGTATAAAATGATATAACTACCCTAGAGAAGTTGAAAGTTAGTTTGTTTGCTTATTTATTTATTTTTGCTAGTCCTAAGGCTTGAACTCAGAGACTGGGCACTGTCCTTGAACTTTCTCAAAGCTAGCATTCTACCACTTGAGCCACGGCACCACTTCCTGCTTTTTCTGTGTATGTGGTAGCAAGGAATAGAACCCAAGGCTTCATGCATGCTAGGCAAGCACTCTATCACTAGGCCATGCTCCAGGCTAAGAAACAGAACTTTATATTCACACAAAAACCTGTATACAAATGTTATACTAGCGTTATTCATAATCAGCCAAAACTGGAGACAATCAAGACATCTTTTAATGGTTAAACTTTACTACATCCACACCACAGACTAATACTCAGCACTAAAAGGGAATGAATTATGCAGTAACTTGAATGACTCTCTTGAGAATTATATTGAGTGACAGTAATAATCCCATATATGTAACTGCTTACAATGCAAATGCATGGAAATGAGAAAACCCATCAGGGGTCACTGAGGATTGCAGGAGAGGGTGTGGTTCTAGAAGAGAGCATGAGGGATCCTGGCAGTGTGCCCAATACGTGACTAAGTGTCCACAGCCAGATAGTTGTATTGATTATAATCTTATAAGACATTACCATTGTGATAAAGTGGGTAAAGGATCCCTGGATTCCTTCTTAAAAGTACTTGTTCATTTACAACTTATAATTTTATAATTTATAATTTTAACTTCAAAAAATAAAAAGAATGACTCAAGAGCCAACAAAATAAAATAGGTAGCCCTTGTCTGGATTCTGATTTCAAGTATAAAGTCACATTTCTGAGACATGAAACATGTGACTTCTTCATGGATAGTAAATTCTTACAAGACATTCCTGTTTGTTTGCTAAATGTGATAAAGATGCTATATTTGAACAAAAGAAAGTGCCCATTCAGAAGTATTTACCAAAGAACATAAGAAAAAATAAGTAAGATGGTATCCAGTTGGGAGAGAAGGCAACAGGTGAGAAGAGAATTGGGATGGGGTAGTCCATGAGCTAGTATCAACCGAAACTCAGTGAATGCTACAGGGGAGTTCATTATACTCTTCCCTCTGATTTTGTATTTGAAATTTCCCATAATTCAAAGTAGAAGGGGGTCTGGGATTACCACTAACTGTTAGAGCACTTGTCTAGCATGTATAAGTCCCTGAGTTTGACTCCCACACCAAGAAACTCAGACCGTAAGGAAGAGAAATACAGAGTTTTAACCCAGGCTGAGCCACTTTCAGGAGGAGCCACCAAGGGAAGTGCCCACATGTGGGAGATGAGAAGCACCCAATCCAGACTGTTAAAAGGATCCAAGACTGAGGAGCAGCTGGAGAGCCAGGTCTGTGAATCCAGAAATGTTGCTCATTGTTGCCTAGCGGGTGCTAATAAGAACTCCCATGGATGAAAGCCAGCAAGGCCTATGAGACCCCAGATGCCACCTGTTGAATTACACAGGAAACAGCAAGTCCTGCCCTTTTACCCCAGAAGAATGGAGGTTACCCTGGAAAACAGGGCTGACAAATGAAGGTCCTTGCCCTCTGGTATGCACAGATGGTCGGCCTTATATAAGATGCATAGTTTCAAAAAAGTAGGCCTGTTATCTGATATATTGGATATATTTGTATTTGGTTATTTGAAATCAGATAGGGAAGGGGGGAAAACAAGATGGGGGGGAGGGTAATGGGGACCAAGACATGTAAAAGGGTATCAATGTATGTGAATTAATGCACCTTCTATCTGGCAAATATCATGTAACTCTTTTATTAATTACAATAAAAAATATCAAAAAATAAATGAAATAATTATATATCATTAAAAAAAAGTAGGCCTTCTCAAATGCTTTTACTAGGTCTTCCCAAATTCCTTAGCCAAAGATGCATTCTCCTCTGGAAGTTCACTAAAAGAAAAACCACCGTCACCAAAAAAAACCAAAAAAAAAAAAACCTTAAAAATAAATGATTAATTTAAAAATTAATTTAAAAAATTATATGCCTAGTCTAAGTCAAGACTGTAGTTATAGTGGTTCATGCAGTCATCAAATTCATTTCATCAACCTCATTTAATCATAGTATTTTGGAGTTATTAATCACCCTAGAGAACATAAGGCTGAATGATGCTCGAATTCTAATATACAGGGAAGGGATACGTAAGGAGGAGGGATAGAAAGTACAATGATTCACAAACTGACAACTGAAAATTGATAGCCAGGTACAGATGGCTCAGACCTATAATCTGAGCTGTTCAGAAGGCTGGGATCTGGAGAATAAGAGTTCCATGCCAGCCCAGGCAAGAAAAGTTTTTGGAATTTCATCTCTGAAATAACTAACAAAAAGCCAGGTTGGCAGTATGTGGCTCAAGTAGTAATGTAAGTACAGCAAGCCAAATCTCTGAGTTCCAATCCTGGCATCAGGAAAAACAATAGATTGGAGATAGGATGACTGATAATACATAGAGTCATAAGGGATGTAAGGAAGTAAGTGAAGGGTTCAGTGTGTTTATTTCCCTGGTAGTTACATGGGCATGACCTTTACAGACTCGTTAGGAACATTTAAAAAAGGTATGTCTGAGCACCCTCCCATGCATGGCTCTCGGTTGCTACTCTGCTGAGATAGTTTATTTCCTGCTGCACAGCAAAGCAGGTTAACCCAAAAGTTAACAGCTAAAAACTACAAACACTGTCTAAATTCTGAGATGATGCAGACATGGCTCAGCTGGATGCCTCTGGCCTATAGACTGCGATCAAAGTCTTGGCTACAGACCAACTGCATGAGGACCCACATCCATTCTCACCTGTGTGGCTGAGGAGCCTCCATCTTTTCTGGAAGCTGGACAAAAACACTGATTCCTTATAGCGGGCATCTATCACAGGGATGCTCATAAGACAACAGCAGATAGATGTCCAAGAGGGAGAAAGACACTACCCCCCCACACAAAAAAAATCAACAATTTATGACCAACAGGCTGGCGAGGTGATTATCTATCAGGATCTGAAATAGTGCCTGTTAAGGTCCATCATAACAAACAGAAAACTCATACACACTTCAATTCTATAGCAAGAGGAAAGTAACATTTTGTAAAAGCTGTTGAAGTGAGGAAAAATCAGAGACATTTAGATAAAGGTACCCAGGTGAGAGAGAAAGAGGAGTCACTCAAGGTCTCCCAAGAGGCCCCAGTAGTAAACCATCCTTTAGGCAGTGGCTTTACATAAATCTCACTTTCTCATAAAATTGAAAAGGAAGAGAAGGACTGAAAAAGACATGAGAACCTGATGTTCTCAGGACACATCAGATGAGTGCCAGGCCACTCCAGAAGATGTGAGAGGAAGTTTACCTGAAGCATCTAACAAGCTAGCTGACAATCAGAAGCTCCCTCTGATCCCCAGAACTACTAATCTCCCCCATTTCACAGGTCTGAGATTAATTGACTACTGAACAAACCTGAAGTGAACAATGAAGAAATACAGTGCTATATATACATATATACATAGATAGATAGATAGATAGATAGATAGATAGATAGATAGATAGATAGATAGAGTACCTGCCTTCCTAACTCAATGCAGGAGAGAATCTCAATCTCTCTTCTCTCCCTCCCCTCCTCTCTCTCTCTCCCTCCCTCTCCCCCTCCTCCCCCCAAGTACTTCACTTATCCCAGAGGTGAAAGTGTAAGATTAGAATAGCGTTCAGCCTGCTCAGCAAACAGAAATCCTGGGCATAGATGACAAGCTAGTCTGACACAAGAAGTAAGTTGAAAGGTCCAGGTTTAGAGCAGATAAGACTTATTATCGAAAGCCTATATTCTCTTGCCAATCTGACTCAGTGGGACCACCCAGAATAGGTGGAGGGCATCCTTACCCCCTGCCCACTCAAAGTATTTCAAATTTGATAAAAAGTTAAAGCATATGCAATCTCAGTCATGTGTTGCCTGATTTGGGTCTCTACAGGGGTCTTCACACCCCCAAGGCCCAACCACAGGCAGCAAGCAACACTGAGCTTAGACAGACTGCCCTATGGAGTGCTCCAGCCATGAAATAGGATAACAGAACACATGTTTGAGGCCAACACCTACAATCAAGATTTGCAGACCAGGAAAGGGAAGTTGAGACACCAGATCCCTGCAGGATCTCCCTCTCTCTCTCTCTCTGTCTCTCTGTCTCTCTGCCTCTCTGTCTCTCTCTCTGCTCAGGTAGAATCCAGAACATTTCAAAGATATCTAGAAATCAGTAAGTGGAAAACAAGATTCAAGCCAAGGGAGCTGAATCTGGTCAGAGGACCTGATCATGCAGCAAGGACATGCATGGCTTGGGTATGCAAATTAGGAATTCTTCTGACAGGGGACAATGCACAAAGCCACAGACAAAGAGATGTACAGGAATGTTAACCTCAGGAGTGCTTGGGAGCACAGTGGGTGATACATTTAGAACTTGATACCACCTGCCGAGCCTGCAGCCAGCCTCAGACTAGGTCTTACTCCTTAGTCCTCAGCCTTCAAGAACTGGTCCTTGGTAGCCCTTCTCTCCAAGAATTTTCAAGAGGATCTTGGAAAGTTAAAAGGCTAACAGCCAATGGGAGAGAGACCAAAATGGAATGATGTCACTCTTCAACCAATATGGCAACGACTTCCATTAGTTGAGAAAGAGCCCCTGGCATTAAATTTGTAGAAAGTGGTCTGTACCACATTACTATTTTTAGCCTTTTATGACAAATATGCTCAGCTGTCCCTCTTCATAATAAAGAAAAGCAAATGTCACAGGTTTTCTCCATGGAAGCTGCCAGAAAAATCGTTTTCATTTCAACAGTGGACATGTTTACAACCTTTGTTCACTATTTACTCAGATGTTTTCATTAAGCAAAGTTCCTGAATATTTGTTTTTTTTCCTTTGCTTTCTTCCACGTGAGAATTCCTGCCCTGGCACCATGTTGAATGCTGGCAGTTAAAGCCTTCCAGTCATACCAGGAGTCAGAGCCCATTGTGCTTTCTTACGTGGGGGCCCATCACTGAATGGCTCAGACTCAATCTCTGGTTGTGAGTTTGAATTTTCCACCTGCTTGGGACATCCAGAGTCTGTAATTTATTAGAAGCTGCTGGATCTCATCCCCAAACACCTCCATGATAGACTTAGGAGAAACAGTTGAGACAGGAAGAAAGCCCTAACAAACTCAGGCGGTCCTCCAAATAAAGTAGCTAATTATATGTAACTCATTAGTGTTCATTCATAATTCACTTGGTAGAGATCTACCAGACACCCACTACATGTCTGGTATTTTTCTGGGCATTGGGAGCACAGGAGTGAATGAAACACATAAAGTGCCTGTCTTTGGAGAGCTTATATTATGGTGAGGCAGACAGGAGGTTACCAAAACGCAAATACCTTCTCTATAGATGATCACAAGGACTAGAAAGAAAAACAAAGCCAGAAAAGCAAGAGCCGGCTCTCCGAATAGAAGTAGATTAGTGGGGCTTGGGTGTGGGGATGGGGTGGGGTAGGGTAGAAGGAACAAGAGAGAAACCAGAGATATTATGAATACCTCAGCACTCACCTGCAGTAACACAAGATAAAACAAGCTGTAAAAGAGAGCAGGGACACTGCCCTGTGACACTAAACCCCAGACAATAAAATGGCCACATAGAGCAGGTTTGTGGCCATGGGCACCCACTATTGTGTCTTACTCAATCCCTCAATGCCACCTGGAAACAAAGGGCTGTGGTCATGGCTCACAAGAAAACAGCTAAACTTTGGTCAACTGTACCCTTAATGCCTTTCAGACACCAAGAGAAGACCTGTTTCTTCTCCCTAGGAGAGGCCTCCAGAGGAGAATGAGTTCCCTATAAGGATTAAGGGCAGGACTCTCAAGCTACTCTCTAGATTACCCTCTTCTGAAACCACTGGCTGACAATAAAGACCAGGAAGGTAATCCACCCATTGTATGCTACTAGATGCTCATCTTTTAAATGTCTCTGACCTCAGGATCCAAAGAAACTTTGAGTAGACCAATGTTACTTCAAATAATTGAGAAGTAGACCAGCTTAAATGAGTGCATAATTCAATGGCACAGTCAAATACAGGCTCTATGGATTGTGCTTGTGAGGAAGAGGAACTGACTTGAAGTGCCTTTCTCTGATGACTGGCCACGGCTCTTCTTCCTGCCCTCCCTCTCCACTAGAGAAAGCTGCACATGCAAGCGACTTGTCACCCTTATTTTGGGGCAGCATTGCTTAGAGGTCTGTGAAACCATGTTTTCTCAGCTGCGAACAGGTACCCCTCAAAATGTCCAAAGGTCACCTGTTTTCGACAAAGGCTGGATTACACAAGGTTAAACTATGAGCCACAGGACTTATTGGCACTTATCTGCATTTGACCCTCCAGGATGAAATGTCCTAATATTGCCATTTATTGAGCTCCCCTAAGTCAGGCAAGATGGCTCTTCACTTCCCAGTTAGTCTCACTATTGTGGAAAACACTCCAGGAAGAAGCATGTGGCACTAAAAGCTGGAGAACTCAGGTTTATTATGCTGGTGGGGTGAGAAGTGTTCCTACTCTGCAGTCCCAGTTAACAGGAGTGCAATCCTTCTATAACGCTTGGCTTCTAGGTTTTAGTTCTGGCTGAGCACAAGTATTTTGAGTTTAAGTTTACCCTAACAGCTACAGTTTCTGGAAAAATCACTTGAAGCAAAAGGTCAAGCTCATTCTGCCCATAGCAACAATGGCAGGGTAGAGGTAGTTCCAATAATGGCAAGTTTTGTTAGCATCACCACCACCTGGTGAGGTTTGTACATCCATTATTCCCATTTCATGAAGAACCTGTGCTCAGAGAACAAAAGTTTTTCACCTGAAGTCTCTAAGTTGTGAGGGCATTTGGCAATATTACATGTCTTTTTGGACAGAAAACTCACTCAGAAACAGCCCAGTGGCTTCTCTCTCTGACAAGTTTCTGAGACACCTTTTTTTTTTTTTCTTTGTAGACCTGGAGCTTGAATTCAGGGCCTGGGCACTGTCCTTGGGCTTCTCAAGCTTGGAGCTCTACCATATGAGCCACAGCACCATTTCCAGCTTTTCAAACCTGGGTCTTTGTTATATTTTGTATTGTAAGAATTATCTTGTTAATCTCTGTGGATATAATAGAAAGCATTCAAGTTGGTAGTCTGAAATGGCTGTATTTTGTTAATAAGGAAATACAACTTTTCAGTGATTTGATTTTATTAACACTGTTTCAGGAAGCATATTATGTTTCGGGGTAAATATAGCCTTAGCACAAATTTTTTAACATGTTCTTTTGAGTTTTAGTCCGGCTTGACTCATAAATATGAAGATACACATACTATTTTATTTAAAAATTTTAATGTTTCTTTTTGTTTTTGTTTTTCTTTGCAGGTCCTGGGCTTGAACTCAGGGCCTAAGACACTATTCCTGAGTTGCTTTTGCTCAAGGCTAGTTTTCTACCACTTGAGCCACAGCTTCACTTATGGCTTATTTGGTAGTTTATTGGAGATAAAATTCTCAGACTTTCCTGTCCAGGCTGGCTTTAAACCATGATTCTCAGGTATCAGCCTCCTGAGTAGCTAGGATTATGGGCTAGAACTACCAGTACCCAGCAAATTAAGGATTTTTAAAGATTAAATCATATTTTGTGTAAGATGGGCTACTCAGGAAGTTTAATATTTCTACTTGTATATTTTTGCATTAAAAATTACAGTATTAATGTAAGTTCTCTTTCTGAAGAACAAAAATATCAATGCATAGTCAGATAAAATAGTAAAAAAATTTTTTACTAAAAATGCTCTTTTTGGGAAAAATTCCTAGAAGCTTTTATGTGCTACTGTCTCTATCAGTCAGACTTCAGAAATTTTTAACTTTTCAAAGTACCCAGCACATGGGTATAAGGGCACAAAGGTACCATTTATTGTGGAGCTTGTACAGGCTGCTTTTGTGTGTGTGTATGTGTGTATGTGTGTGTGTGTGTGTGTGTGTGTGTGTGTGTACACTGACTGGAAAGAAAGTTAACATTTTCTAATTTAGAAAATTTTAAATCTCATTAACAAACACTTTTTTTGTATTGATTCTGTTTCCTTGCCGAGCTATTTATAAAAACTCACTCTAAAAATTTTTACTATTAACCAACCACAGCATTTGTACCATGTTGCTTTTTAATATATTAAAAATAAAAACGAATGTGTCAAAAAAAAAAGAAGGAAAGCCATGCTCAGGCATTACCCAGGGATTATATACCCACTAGCAGCCAAGACCTAGAAGCAGACTCTTGCCTTGCCATGGGGCAGGATCCAAAGTAGAGCAACTCTTCTCTTGCCTATATTATAGAACAGGAGGTGAAAATCAGAAAGAGCCTCATCAAACCATCATCTTTCTTCAGGCAACTCCACCCAAATGTAAGTAGCTCCACAGCATCTTTCACAGTGAGACTCTCAGAGACCCACAAGAAAACTGCATCCACACTACACCAGCAAGCTGAGTAGGCTTCTGTGTCTGCTTTCTCCAGGCCCTTGAGACTGACTGGGGTGGGAAGATTCTGAGGGATTACATACAACAGTTCCTTTAGTTCTTATAAATAAGTAGAGTCCACAAATAAGACACAGGCCAGTTATATCAACCAAGATTTACTCTTCAAGTTATCTGCCAGTGACCTCCTTCCTCCAACCAGGCTGGATTCCTCTCCCCTCTCCCCTCTGTTTCATCTCCCACTCCCCTTTCACCTCCCCTTCCCCTCTCCCCCTCTAACCCCCCTCACCTCTCCCCTCACCTATCCCCACTCTTCACATTCTGCTATAAATTCATCAGTAGGTTAACCCATTGGTGAGGTTAACATCCTCATGATCTAATTATCTCTAAAAAGCATCACCACCTTGGGATCAAATTTTTTCACATATGACTCTCTGGAGCCACCTTCTATCTAAACCATAATACCTCTCTTGTCTCACCACACCCTACATTCCAGAATGTTTTCACATCCTCTTGTAGGACCTGTTCCATTATGAACAAATCTGTCTTAGGCCAACTAATTGAATATGCATATAGAACAAGGTCCTGATTAAGCTTCATATTGAACAAAGTTAGAAACCACCTCTGTTCCAAGAAGCTGAAATGAAGGGACAGTGAAGAACTAAACACCTCCTGTGGTTGGCCATGAAAGTATAAAAAATAAACCCCAAATATGGCTTTTACTATAGCTGTTGCATTTTGCTTAAGGGAGAAAAAAAATTCAAAAATTCAAAAAAACACACATTTCCTTGGTGTTTGGAGCATGAGTAAATGGATAAATGGAATGTGCACTGTTTGTCCAAATTTTCTTCTTCTTATATGCCATTAAATGTTCACCTTTTAAATGTCTCTGTCCACAGGAGCCAAGAAAACTTCAGGTATTTTACTCAAAACTTCAGGTGGATTTTTACCCCCAGCCTGTAGGCTTCCTGGGTTACCTCAGTTCTCTGGCATGTAAACAGACCTGTGAACTTATGCTAAGACGCTCCATATACGAATAACCTGACTTTTAAAGTAACCTTTCCCATCTGTACAACTGGCCCAAAAATGCCCTTTGAAGAGTACAATCACTTATCTCCAGACTGCTGAGTAAGATGCTGGCTCCCACAATGCTAGGGGATATAGGACTAGGAACAGGACTGGGTCACCACCACCAGCTAGCTTTGTTGTTCTGTTCTACAGGTACACACACCACAGTATGCTGAAAGAAAGTGATTTGGGGGCAAAAAAGGATTAGGTTGTAAGCTATACATTTTCAAGGATTTTGCCATACTTTGCATCTTCCTGACCTTTGTATCACACTGATCTCCTTAGGAAGCACAAAGGGATGAGGATGATGGTAACAATAATAATCACATGTGGTGACTGTTTGGATTTCAGGTACCCAGGTCCTGGGCCAAGGGGAAAAGGCCTTAATCATTTCTCCCCTGAGGACAAAAGGTGACCTGTCTTGCCCAGGATGGAACATAGAATGTGCTATAGCTGTTTGCTCCCTGCAAAACCTATGTTGGAGTTTTATCCTCCTTGCAAGCTATTTAAAGAGTAGAAACGATCTGATTACAGTGTTTAGAGATAGGGTCTTTGGGAGTTAATCAGGATTAGACTTGGACCCCCATAAGAAGAGGATGAGAAAGCACAGCACATATACATGCATCTTGTCTCTTTCATGTGATGATCTGTCACCCTGGGACTCTGACAGTAAGGCTACCCCTAGATGTAGCCTCTCCACACTGGACTACAACTGTGAGCCAGAATAAATCTCTTTTCTTTCTAACTTACTCAGCCTGTTGTATTGTGCTGTTATCAAAAGAAAATGCCTTGTCAGAATCTCTTCCCAAAAGGCAAAAGTGAATAGTCTAAAAACATTGAGAACACCAGCCCTGTACGCAACATGGGCTGTGTTTGGAGACCTGACTCATTGTCACCACTACAATAACTAACAACAGTGACTGGGCTCTCACACTAGGCACAAAGCCATGCACAGTCATAGGCATCACATCCCTAATCCTTGCAGTCGGGTCTATACTAGCTCCATTTTGCAGAGAAGAGTGAGATGGAAAGATGAGGCTCCTTAGCTAATACTTAGGTATTCGCCCTGCTTCAGGCACTGCTGTAAACCTGTTATACCTATCCACTCAATTAGTTCTCATAACTACTTCCATGAGGTGTGAAGTATTGTTATCGTCACTTTATAAATGAGAAAAATGAGACATTCTGAAATGTGGCTGCCTGGACAGTTAGTTAGCTGTGCTGCCACAAACTCATGCATCTGGGTCCCGGGACCAAGTTCTCAACCGCAGAACCATATGGCCTCTTTAGTGACTTTCCAAGGTCATTCCACACTCTGTGATATACCAACTCCCCTTCCAGCCTGTTCACAGCTGCCTGGAATAGGCAACCTGTACATACTAGGCCTAGAAATCAAGGGAGGCCCAAACACAGTTATGAGTTCAACCTGTGTAATAAAACGGTACTTGCTCTAGGGGAGTAATTCTTAGAAATCTCTGAGATCCAGTGGGCATGGTGGCTCATGCCTGTAATCCTAGCTACTCAGTAGGCTGAGATCTGAAGATTGTGGTTCAAAGCCAACCCAGGCATTAAAATCCATGAGACTCTTATCTCCAATGAACCATCAAAAAACTGGAAGTCGTACGTTGTGGCTCAAGGGGTAGGGTGGCAGCCCAGCATTCAAATCCCACAACCAACCAAAAAAAAAAGAAAAAAAAATCTCTGAGATCCTGAAATTCACAATAGGACATATGGGATGAGTCCAGGCAGAGGACATGCATCCTTCCACCATCCATATTCTTTAAACATGGTCTACACATAGTGACTTCCTTCCACATATTACGATACAAAAAGGAGGTAAGAAAAAGAAAAAGATTTATAGTGGAAAAACCCAAGTGCTACATGAAGCATGCCATCAAAGTCAACATCACCAATTGTGTGTCATGTGCCCGGGATCACCAAAGTGATGTCATGGAACCAGCACTTTACCACTGTCAAAAACCCTGTCATCATGGATGACATCACTGATTGACTGATTGGCTGACCGATGCCAGTATTGAGATTTAAACTTAGGGCCTGGATGCTGCCCTTTAGTTTTCTTACTGAAGGCTGGTGCTCTATCACTTGACTCCATAGCTCTAATTCTTCCTTTTTGCTGGTTAGTTGGATTTAAGAGTCTCACAGACTCTTCTGCTTGGATTAGGTTTGAACCATATTCCATGAATCTCAGCTTCCTGAGGATTACAGGGATACGTCACTAGCACCTAGCTGATCACTACTCTTAAAATAGAAAAAGAAGAGTCAGGGAGAAACAAGATGATTGGGCAGGAGTAGTGGGAGGGAGATAGGGGCAAAAACATGAGAACAGATGCACCCACCACTTGATGAACGCAACTGTAGCCCCTCTATATATTACCCTGACAATAAAGAAGAAGGAGGAGGAGGAGGAGGAGGAGGAGAATTAAAAAGGCCTGGGGATATGGCTCAAGTAGCACATTGGTCTGGCATTTACAAGGCCCTAATTCAATCCTCTAGCCCCAGGGAGGAACTGAGGAGAAAAATAATAGTTTAGCCACAGAACAGTGACCAGTATTCTATAGAAGGGGAAGAGAACAGAAGTTCAAATGTAGAAAAATAACTTGTGTTTCTGAAACCCTAGTCACCATTATCTAAATTCACAACTGTACAATCAGCTGACTCTGATTCCAGGCAGGGTCAAGGGCTCAGGCCCCTCCCATTTAATCCTTACTTTCCTGGAGCAAAAAGGAAGCCAAAGAAAGAAAGAAAGAAAGAAAACAACAAGAGCAAGAAAAGAAAATGAAATAACCAAATGAGCAAGAATGCAACAATTATACAAGAACAAAAGCATCAACCAAAACATAAAACAACAGTAATTTCTATAATTAAAAGAATAAACACAAAAGACACCAATAAAAAACCATAACCAACTCAAGACAGCGTTAATGATGTCTGAAAACAAAGTGTTCTTCCGAAAATTGCAGGAATTCCAAATGACCTGCCCAGTGGGAACCACAGCACCAAGGGTTGAGCAGCCGCCAGATTTCCTAACAGCACACACCCCGGACACCACAGGAAACAGCAGTACTGCTCAACTCATTTTGTGACAATCCAGTTGTGGTAACTCCTCTAACAACTCTTTCCTTGGGAAATGGACCTTGGCCATAGGCAGAAAAGAATCTCTAGACATATATTATCACCCCAATAAAGAGAAAAGATGTGATGTCTGTGCCAAAACACCTCCCTCCGCCCCCTCCTGCACACCAGGGAGGCTCTGGTCCAGGCCTTGGAGAGGCCAACCATCTTCATCCACAGCAAAGCTCTCCCCATAGCTTATTCTCTGAAAAGACCCCCTAATCAATGCCAGGCTACCAGATAGGGCAAATAGGAAAAGACCAGAGTGGCTTTATGACTCACCATCTGGTTTTCCCATAGCTTGGGGCAGGGGTATCTTGTTTTCCCTGCAAATCAAAACAGGAGAGCTGGCTTTTGCCTCTGCTGGGCACCATAAACAACAACTTGGCCTACAGTTCACCAAATGAGCAGTGAGGGACCTGGCAACTGACTAACAGAATAAGGCATAGCAAGGCTGGCATGCTTGCTCCTGAATCTCCTGCTGTCTCTTGGAATCATATATGCAGGATGAAACAACTGGTCAGGCCCTTTGGTCCATCTAGGTGAACAGTTTCAAAGTTTTTTAGTCATGGCAGAATCTTATACCCAAATCTGATACACACAGAGACTGAGCGAGGAGTGGAACAGGCTGCACAAGAGAGTGGGATGAGGGTCAAACTATGCCCTAGATTCACAGAACTTCACAAAGTAAGGGGGATTCATACACATGCTGAATTTGCAGAAGATAACATAAACTCCCAGTAGAGCACTTCACTTTATATATGGGGAAACTGAGGTTTAGACACAATGCCAAAGAAAGGTATATGGCTAGCTGCAGAACAAGGGCCATCCCTAAAGTCTAGGAAACCAATAACCATGCCTAAAACTCTAAAATGTCAATCAGAGCTGGATTCTGGTGGCTTATGCCTGTAATCCTAACTACTCAGTAGGCTGAGATCTGAGGATCATGGTTTGAAGCCAGTCAAGGTGGGAAAGTATGAGATTCTTATCTATAATTAACCATCAAAAAGCCAGAAGTGGAGCTATGGCTCAAGTGATAAAGTACTAGTCTTAAGCAAAAAAGCTCAAGACAGTGTTCAAGCACTGAGTTTAAGTCCCACGACGTACACAAAATATTCTAAGACCCCAGAATACCTCTTCTCTCCCCTAAGAGGCTAAGGTCATGGCTTACCATGATGAGAAAATGGATGATATCCAGGCCCAAGAACCAAGAGTCAATAGGAAGAGAGTCTGAAAGCTAGGGGCATATCTTACATGAGGCCCTCTCCAAAACTTGCAATCAAGGATGCCCAGATCTGCCAGTAATTCCCAAGTTGCACCTATCACATACGGGATGACTGTGCCTCTTATTCCTGGGAGGGAAAGAAGCTCAGAAAAGCTTTTTAGTGTATGGCAGAGCTTCAAAAATAGCCTTCTAAGGTCCATAATTTGTACCTCTCACATCTAAATTTCCTCTTTCCAAACTAAATATAGGCTCAAACTAGACAGAACAGGATCAGTCATTTGGATAGGGCGTTATCTAATCCAATCTGTCTCGGATTAGCAAACTAAGCAAACAGATCAACAACTAAAGCTTGGGGAGGGGACCTCTGAACAAGGTGGAGAGTCAGGGTTGTAGCCCAGGTTGCTATGGCCCAGGTCCCTGGGGCCAGGAACAGCAAACTGTTTAGCTCACAGTGTTTAGCCCCAGGACCTAAACAAACCAGGGTAGCATATAGGGCATGGTTGGCTGGCTGGCTGTTCTCCCTCTCTGCCTAGTAAAGTTCTTCCTCTGACACAGGGCAGTGCTGGATCCAGGGAAATGCATGCAGAATTGGACACTCGGGGCCATTGTTTCTGGCAGAGGTTACCTTTGGGCATGATCTGATGCATGGCGACCGAGAGGAAGAAGATGGAGTCACTGTAGTAGGTGCCTGAGCCAGCACTGAAGTGCTTCTGCATGGCCTCCACGATGGGAAAGAGCTTGTCAGTCAGCACGGCCACATCATGGAAGATGACCTGTAGTGAGGAACAAGAAAGCTCCAACAGTCAGCCAATCGAATCTTGCTCAGGAATCTAGACACCCAACCTAAAACACCCCTGGGCCCAGAAAGAAAACAACAAAAACAAGATACAAAAAACTGGGCCTCTCCGGGTCTAAGAAGCAGATGAGGATGGGTCTGGATGAGTAACTGGGAGCTAAGGAAATGGGGACCAGTGAGTCAGTTGAGGAACACATGAGGAGGTTGGCTATGAGATCATGTTCAACATGAGGAGAGCTGTGCAAGTGAGATCAGTAAGAAGGCAGAAGAATGAGAATAGTTCCCAGTTAGTTTTCTGTGTGTGTGGCTTGAATTCTGGAAGTGGGCACTGTCTCTTAGCTTTCTTATTCAACCTCTGGCTGTTTGCTGGTTAAATGGAATAAGAGTCTCATGAACTTTTCTGCTTAGGAAGGCAGATTCTCAGATCTCAGTCTCCTGTGTAATTCGGATAATAGACATGAGCCACCAGCACCTGGAAGCTTTCTACTTCTGAACCTCAAGGGCAACCTCTGGGAAGGCAGCTCTGTGCTCAGGGTCAGGAAGCATCTGGTGCTGGAACTCAGGATCCTCAGCGTGGCTGAGGGCCACCATCACTCCTAGTGGCCGTCATATGTGTGCCACAGCCTACAAGATGCCCTGGTTCTATCTTCCTGTCCAAGGAGCAGCGAACTCACCCGTTCCTCTGATCAGCACTAGAGCTACACCAACCTTCTCCAGCATCCCTCTGCCCTCCAGAGGTGCTGAGAGAGCCACAGGGAATAAGCAGGCACCACCGTCCTCAGAGCCTCCAAATGCTGCACTGAGCTTTGATGCTGATATTTCCTCACATCCCTACTCTAATGTCCATGATGACATGGCTTCTCTAAGACAGAAATCATTGTCCCAGCCTCTAAATTACAGTGGAGACAGCAGATACCAGACAGATTGGTTATCCTGTCAAGATAGACTGTCCCATTTTCCTTCCACTAACAACACATCCTCTCCTTCACAGCAGCCAGCAAGGGAGGAAGACACTGCATGGCCAGTGATAACTGAGATGACTCAGGAGCACTACCAAGGCTGGGAGGTGGCTTACTGTCTGATGCTATTCCAGAAGATTCAAAGCCCATCCCGCGGCAATTTCCACCTTATATAACACCATGTTATTGTGCACTCTGCTCGCTTCTGCCTTGCAGGCTCTCTTGCTGCTTTCCATGCTCCATGAAAGCCAGATCACCCCACTCCACACAACAGTGCTGGAGCCAAGAGCCAGAGTATCTCTCCTCTTCCTTCCTGCACCTTCTTAGGTGATCTCTGACTCCTTCCTGAAATTCGCTCCCTAGTAGCTGACAGGACAAGAAAATCCTTCCAGATGCTACCTGTCTTCTTCACCAACATTAGCTCCCAGACCAAGAAGCCACCTGTACAGGTGACAAGCCAAAGGTAAAGCCACAGGAACCTCTGTCATGCTTTATGCCAGTGGTGGCCCTCTCTGCCAGCAGGAGAAAAGACAGGCTGGTGCCTGCAGAAGTCTCTGGCAGGTAGGTCCTCTACCTCTGCCCTCGCTCTTGACTGCCCAGGTTGCTGGGCATGTACTCATCTGGCTTCTAGAGCCCTGGTTGTCAGGTCTCAGCCCTGCAATAGAGGCAAATCCCATTTGCTTCATCTGCTTCAGATTCTGGTTTTTGGCCTCTGTTTCTTTTATTCCTAATATTTCCTACATGTCTTATTTCTCTTAAGCCTGTGTGTCTCCTAAGTGTTCTTCAAGTCCTAAAATACTATTAAACTGAGAAAACTTTCATCCTGAGTTGGTCCTCATCACTCATTAAAACCTGTTTTAAGTAGCTCTAAATCTTGTACCTTGTACCTTCATCCCTTCTCTGGTTGCTTTTCTGTTCTGTGACTCTGACTTTTTCTTTCTGTTGCCTCTCAAGATGGAGGGTGGTCCCTGCCATTTCCCAACACACCTCCTATACCCTGTCCTGGCCTCCTGACAGGCTTTTTCATCTTTCCTAAAGTCATTTTCCAAATATACTAATTCATTGCTTTCTCCTTGGCTTCCCAGCCTTAGCTGGCTCCTTACTGTCCAGGGTCACAGTCCAGAACCCGGGCCAGGCTCAAGAGGCCTGCATTCATGCCTCTGCCCACCTCTCCTGCCTAGTCCTTACCTCAGGACCAGGCAGTACTGATCCAAGTATCCTGTCCCTGCCAACCATCCTTTTGTGTCCCAGGTCATCATCTATCTGCACTTGATTTTCCCACATCTGTAACTTCCTTCCTCCAACTCCATCTGTCTGGTAAACTCCTATCTAGTTTCCCAGCTTTCCCCTCCAGGCTTGCCCTCCCCACAGACTGTTCATGCACCCCATGCCACAGGAGGCTTCACAGACTGTGACTGCTTCGACTGCATACCCAGCTCTGGCCATATACATACCAGACTATTAAAACATGTTTGCTAAATGGAAAAGACTTGGAGGGGGTGGGGGTACCTAAACCTGGATCTCTTTGTGGATAAGACAGGATAACACTTAACCTCCTATGGCAGCTGTCAGGGTTATACAGGACCAGCACCCAGCTCAAGGGGTTGCTGAGATGCTGCCATTCCTAAGGCTTAGCATACTGTCTCTAGTCATTTCCAGGTCCCTTGAATCCCATCTCACTGAATGGTCTGTGCTCATGAGCTAGCTTTTCCCTCTCAGCTCACTACACCTCTAAACTACCACTGGGAGCTGGAATAAGCAAGGAGCTGGAAATAACAGGGCTTACAGAGGGAAGCTTCTAAATTAGATTCTAAAAAAAAAAAAGCAAGACAGAAAGAAGGAAGATGTGCATGTGTACACAAACAAGGCCTGCCACAAGCACAGCCACAGTCAAGCTCAGGGAGGCCAAGCTTTACCTCCACCTCAGCCCCAATCACCCTGAGCTGCCAGGCGACATCTGAATCCCATCAGCAATAATAGATTTATGAGGACAAACTGTACTCAGTACATTTGTTCTGAGAGCTGTGCTGTGAAGCCCGCTCCGATGAATATTTCATATAATAAATCTACTTACAGATAAAATGAATGTGTTCCATGGATAGATACACTTATGCAGAAGGGAGCAAACCAAAGATACTGCAAATGTCAGTCAGAACACAAAGTTCTTCCAAAGATTAAAACAGGTTTTCCAACTGTGATCTGCCTAAGAGCCTGGCAACCTCTGGAACCCCCAGCCCAGACAAGGGACCACCAGAGTAAAGACAAGAAAAAAAGATGGGATGGGGGAGAAAAAGGCACCCCTGGGTCCTTTCCCTCTCCTTTTCAAATGGAGCTGCAGGAAGAATCACCAGGAAACCAGAAACATAAACTGGTTCCCTTGTTGCAGACAGCTGGCCATTGGGACAACACAAAACAATGCTTTGTGCCATCTTGAACATTTGACTTCTACAGATGTAGGCAAAAAAAAAGGCAAATTGCTATTTGTAACATGTATTGATTTATTTATAATACATATTTTAAAACTTCAAAATCTCAGTTATAAAATATCATTTTGTCCAACCCCTTCACGTGAGCCAGGTATAGTGGTCCACACCTGTAGTCCCTATATTTGGAAGAACAGGGGAGGAAAATGATGAGCCTGGAGCCAGCCTGGAGCCCATAGTAAGACCCTGTCTCAAAAAAAACTAAAAAGAGCTGAGTGGTAGCTCACGCCTATAATCCTAACTACTCAGTAGGCTGAGATCTGAGGATCAAGGCTCAAAGCCAGCCCACGCACAAAAGGACCTGAGTTATCTCCAATTAACTTCTAGAAAATGGGAAGTGGAGCTTGGCTCAAGGGTAGGGCAGTAGCCTTGAGCTAAAGAGTTCAGGGACAATGCCCAGGCTCAGGGGTAATGTGGTAGCCTTAAGCTGAAGAGCTCAGAGACAGAGCTCAGGCCAAGCTCAAGCCCCATGACCCACCAAAAAAAATTAAAATTAAAAATAAATAAATCTTTCATGTTCATCAGCTATGATGCCTTTATCTACCCCACACAAGGCTGAGCCACCCAGAGCCCGTCATCTCACTAGCCACTTGTGTCATGCACAATGAGGCATTCCTCAACTGGGATGGTAGTATTTGGAAATGTTACTCTGATCCACAACATTACCCAAATTCATGTCAGAAAACTATTGGGGTTTTTGTCCACCATATATTCATCACCTCTTATTATACTTCCTTTCATTAGTGATCTTAAAGGCTTTGTATTTAACAACATTTCACACAAATAAGTATGAGGCAAGCCCACTGTCAGGAATAAAGACTAAATTTTTATACAATTTCTTTGCCTCCTTTTATTTTTAATTAATTCAATCAAAGAACTTCTGAAGGTTTCTTAAGACTAAAGTATCCTTGTTGCCATACTAAACCTATCAGCACAACCATGTTCACTGCAGCATTATTCACCATAGCTGAGATATGGAACCAACCCAGATGCCCCTCAGTAGATGAGTGGATCAACAAGATGTAGTATGTATACACAATGGAATTCTATGCTACCATCAGAAAGAATGATATTTCCCCATTTGTAAGGAAATGGAAAGACTTGGGGGAAAAAAAATCAAATTAAGCGAACCAAAGAACACAGGCTCCATGGTTTCCCTCATTTGTAATAATTAGTGGGTGTCTAGAATTTTCCTAGCAGAGGAACACAATAGCTGAAAAGCTTTGTGCATATGGCCATTTAGAAACTTGCTAAGCAAAATGAACTCCAGGATAGGGAAACAAGAGATTTATCCTTGTGGTGGTTGTTTTTAATGTTCGATTTGAAGATATTGCTTTACTCTTTTCTCTTTTTCTTTCTTCTTTCCCTTGTGGTTTATCCTCTGTTGTTGCTGTAGTTAACTTTGGTACCTGGTGCACTGTATATGCATTTCTTTGCATATTTGAATCAAGGAAGGGAGGGGGGAAAACAAGATGATGAGTCAAAGGACAAAGGATGAACCAGTGTAACCGTGATATTGGAAATGAACTCTACAACTTGGGAGGGGTGGGCAAAAGGAAAGTGAGAAAAAAAATCATGAGAAGGGCTAAGATTGTTCAAGAAGTAATGTACCCACCACCTTACAAATGTAATTATAACCCTTCCATATACCACTATGATGATAAAAAAAAATTTTAAATAGTGTCCTTGTTCAAAATAAAAGTATATAATGGAGAGGACATTGTATAACACACAGGACTTCAGAAAGACTCAACTCTTTGGAATAGGATGCTTTTCAAATGGCAAAGGAGGAGGAGGAGGACAAGGAGGAGGAGGCAGAGGAAGAGGAGGAGGCAGAGGAGGAGGAGGAGGGGGGAGAGAGGAAGCTTGTCTCATTCCACCACACAGCACAAGCTCTGCACTCAATACTGGAAGCTAGAGAGGCTGGGCCTGGTGTTAGGCAGGAGCCAGTGCCTCTGCCAGCCCAGCCCAGCACACAATGACACAGGCCAGGCCTCCTAGAAACATTTACCGAGGATCTAAAGTGACGCTAGGCCTTAGTTTCTATGAAGAAAACTCATTAATCACCGGGAGTCAGTCCTGGCCACACTCCTGGAGCCAAGATGGCAGGTGGCGAGGGTAGGCCCCCAGCACAGAAGATGCCTGGACACAGCAAAGCCTGAGGCCTGCCTGAAAAGCAGCAGTTCCCAGAGGCAGAGCTCCGACCACTGGAGGTTGGGCTGATAAGGGAGTGGAGACCTTCGGGCGGGGTGACAGGGTGATTCACAGACTTAGGGAAGACTATGGGGACCTGACCTTCCCTCTGACACTGCTGAGCACTAGAACTCATCTCCTGCAGGACAACCACAAGGGCTTGGCTTTTCCAGGGGTGGAGGGGAGAGAGAGTACCAGAGCACTGGGAGGATCAGATGGAAAAATCTGGGCTCAGCCAGAAACCTGCCACCACTAATAGAAGTGCTCCCCTTTGGGTGGCATGTGTCTGTGTCATTCTTATGTCATACACAGGCCTGGCTTGGACTTGATGCTTCTTAGTGATAGAGACGCATTGTCTGCAGGGTTCAAGAGGTAGAGGAGTCCATTAAGTAAAAGCCAGTCCTGGATTTGATGCTAAAATGCCTTTTCCACACAAGAACACCTGGATTTGAGAAAGAATGTGCTATTTTGCTGTAGTCCTGAGACACTGGAGGCAGTCATGTGGTGGCTGGGCTGTCACATGTGCTTGCAGTGGGGAGTGGTTCCAACCCCCACCTGCCATGCCCAGCCACATTGCCGAACCTGCCTCTGTCAGGGCTGTCCAGGGCCCCACAGAAGGTTCCTTCCACACGCCGCATGTAGATCATGCTTCATGCTTCTACACTGACAGTCTTCTGAACTGAAGAAGTCTTAATGTGGCAGAAAAGGTCCCCAAGTAGGGACAAGTACCCCATAATGGAAATGGGATCTTTCCCAGGCCAGTCCCTGATCCTCAGCCCTTCCCCAGCCTGGCAGGGCATGGAGGAAGACATGAAAAGGCAGCTAAGCACTTAGCACATTTCCAACAAGGAGCTGCTTCTTTCCTCTTGGGACTGGGTCAGGTCCCATCCTCCTCCTGCCCCACTGCCTTCTTCAGGACGGCACAAGTCCATGTGGACTTACTCTGAGCAGTACACGGGAACAGAGCGGCACCCTCCCTAGCCTCCACCTAAGACTGGCCAGCTTCGCAAACATTGCTAAACCTTGCAGAAAGAAAAAGTTTCCTTATTGATCTGTACTAAAGATGTGAAGCCTTACTGCTATGAGGGAAAGAAAACCCTGAAGGGAAAAAACAAAAAACAAAAAACCTTCGGGGCCTTTGCATTGGCTGTCTCCTCTGTTGGGAGCACATTCCTCAGAGCCTTCTTATGTGTAGGGTCTTCTAGCCCTTCTGGTAACTGTGCAAATGCTACCTCCTAAGATCTGAGAACATTTCTCAGGTACAGAAAAGAACAAACCATGTAACTGAGCACAGCAGCTTTGTGCCACAGGGACGAGACAGCCAGGACCCAGGGAGCACCAGGCCACTTCTGTCCTCAAGCCAGGTCCCCATCTGAACCTGCTGGCTTCCCAAGGCTCCAGCCCAGACCACTTCCCAAGTGCAAAACTGAAAATGGGTGAGCCACGTGTGCAGATCAAAGAGCCACAAAACCAACAATTCAATCTTCGTGTTTTGGACACTGGGTCCAGTGAGGGGACAAGGAGTGATCCATGAGTTGCATGGCAAAGCACTAGAGGATCCAGCCTACAGCCAGGCCTTAGAGAGCCTTTTCCTCCAACCTGGCAAAGGGAGGCAAGGGCAGGCCAGAGGGAAGCTAAGGCTGAGGATGCTGAGTGGAGACTAGACGCTGTCTCCGGGCGTCTTCCTCACTGCCCTCATCCCAAAGATGCTACAATCTGTGGCCCACTGATGCACATCTTCCCACAAGCTTTCAGGGGCACCAAGGAGCATGGACATTTGTCCTCCACGCTTCCTTCCCAGCCTGTTCCCCAAGTTGTCTCCCTGTGTCTGCCTCTTGTCTCAAAGGAAGAAAAACCTACAGCAAGAGAAAGGAGTGCAGCCTGAGTGTCAGGGAGGGTGCGGAGTGAGAAAGGCACCAGCAGTGCTGGAGAACACGAGTGTAATGTGAGGTGAACGTGCACGTGTCCCAGGACAACTGACACACCTTGGGTGAGCAAGCACACCTGTGCATACAAATGTGTGCCTGGCATCCACTGAGCAAGGGGAATATGGAAAACTTAGGTCTACCTGGAATGAAATACTACACGGCAGTTAAAATTTTAAAAATAAATAAATAAACCAGGTGCCAGTGGCTGTAATTCTAACTACTCAAGAGGCTGAGGTCTAAGGATCGACGTTTGAAGCCAGTTCAAACAGGAAAGTCTATAAGACACTTATCTCCAATTAACCACCAAAAAGCTAGAAGTGGAGGTGTGACTCTAGTGGTAGAGTACCATCCGCAAGTGAAAAAGCTAAGCACCCAGTCCCTGAGTTTAAGCCCCAGTACTAGAAAAAAAGAGAAGAAAAGAACCACATGTGATCACAAGGCTAAATCTCAAAACCATCATGTTCAGTGAAGGAATGCATAAGAGCATTTATATAACTTCCTTAAGCCACAAAGCACAATAGACAAATGTTATGCACACATCTATAGGACATAAAAACAAAAGTCCAAAATGAATTCCACAAAACACATCACAGCTTCTCATGTGGGGCAGTAAGCAGCTGTGGGGCAGAGGACAGGAAAGTCACAGGATGGGCTTTAATGATAGTTAAAATATTTCACTTCTTAAAAAAAAAAAGAACCTGAAACAAATTCAGCAAATTGTCAGTAGTTATTTAACCTAGTCGCAAGACAGTGGTATCTTTATTTCTTTTTCCTGAAAATTTACTACTTTGATTTGTCTTATTATTTAAACTTGTTAATGCATTTTTAGAAAATATGACTCTATATAAAAGCAGAGCAGGTGCAGGCAGTGTAAGTCGATGGACAACCGTGGTAATGGCATGTCAAGTGAGTGAGCACTGAATAGCAGCCCTACTGCTCAGAATTCACGTTCACATATTCACTCAGGCTTTAGGTCTACAAGGCTGTGAAGAACCAGAGAAGCACCCTGAAGAACAATTCAAAAGAAAAAAAATAATAATGCAGAGAGACATTTCCTGTGTCCAAAACAAATCATAGAACATTTTATGAGAAAAAAATATGACAACTTATACGACGGTTCTGTGAATGGCAAGCACAAAACAGAAGAGCAGGATGGGAACATTACAATCTACACCACGTGGGACCCACAGGAATCAAAATGAGCAGAGGACAGAATTCTCCTGCCACACCAAAATTAGGCCCACAAGTAACAGGGGCCCAAGAGGCACATGGGAAAATGAAGATGGGTCATTTCACACCTATGTAGCAGCCGGTCAAGAGGGCCCTTTGTGGGGTGCACTATCAGTTCTCCACCCCAGCATTCTCACTTTTCCCGAAGTCCCTTTTTCCTCCCATATCCCCATAATCTTTCCTACCCTGGGCCAGCCCTCATTCACAGAGCCAAAGTCTCATGGGCCCTTGAGTTACCCTCTCTTGTTTCCAGGCTTCACCAAATCCCCTCATGAGTTCCACAAACTAAGTCCAGATGCTGTACAGGTCACAGAAGAGGGCTCAGAAGCCAAGAGTTCTAGAAACCCAAGGTTAAGCAATAAGCAGATTTCATTCCCAAAGCCAACTGCTGAAGACAAAGCTTTCGTCTCGTAAAAGAAATCGTTTTCACTTTGTGTTTACTCTAAAAAGTCTTTCAGCTCCCAGAGAGTGCCAAGTGAAGGACTAAGTTCATTTTCTCATGTCTCTGATCAAAACCAAAGCTCCTGGGTGAGCCTGGAGAACCTAGACAGAGACTGAACCCATCTATCCAAGGTCTCCCATTCCCGTGAAGGTGGCTCACCACATTCAATTCTCCATGAAGCACCCAGCATGGCTGCTGTCACAAAAATGACGCTCTCAGTGTCCAGAGAACATGGAGGACAAGCTCCACATAGGAAACCCCAACCCGCCGGGCAGCAGGGTGGACAGTGCCCTAGAGTGTGGGCAATGTTATTTGCCTCCCAGAGGGCTCCCACATGCCTGTCTCCCAGCCCCCTCTAGGTCACATAGGTCCATACTATGAGCGCCTTGGCTAGCCCATAAGAACAGCCTGACCCTGCAGTGAGCAGCAAGGAATTCAGAACTCCAGCCATGATGCTGATGCCCAGAAACAGAGACCAAAGTCCCACCACTTCCTCTTTTGGGGGGATCACATGTGCTCCACATCATGGTTACCCAGCCCTACCAGAGATCTAAAAGCAACAAGTCTGCCTGATCGGTCATGAATCAAAACAGCAGCCCCAACCCCTACCAGAACACAGGGACACAATTCACACGTGCGTACCCATCCACATTGGCATCTACCTCCTCCACCAAGTCTGTATTGGCATCCACTGTGGCAGGCTCCATCCTACACTATCTCCCAGAGACAGTTTACCATGGATGCACAGCCTCAGAGCTCCCACAGACAGCTCTTCATCCTCACATGCACCCCAGGAAAACCATACCCCTCAGACAAGTATCCTGGGCAGCCCAAAACCAAGCTAGCACTATACAGGATCCCAACTAACCATCCATGTACCTGCCAGGCCAATGAAGCCAGCCAAGCCCCACCCTGAACAGAACTCAAGGAGCCTGACCACTTGGGCAGCACCCACAGAGCCCACATTTCAGAATGTAAAGATAATTAGGCAAGAGCTGGGCCATTTGCACTCAGCAGCCTGTGGGGTAGGAGCTCTAGGGGATGAAGCCCAGGATATGAACAAGATCTTGGGAGTTTGGGAGTCCATGTAGGGGAGTTTAGGCCAGGCCAAAGGCTTGGTGTCTTAAATCACTTATGGTTTATTTTGGGCTAACCACCCTCCCCCCAAAATATGAACAACTGGTATGTGAAATCATACCAAAAAATTTAAAAAAAAACAAGAGATAAAACATACTCAGAATTTATTTCAAACAAATTTGAGTTGGAACCTCCTAAAAACTAGAGCATTGACAGAAGACCATCCCACAAAAGCTAAAGCACGACCATTCCAACTGTCCATATAAGTCTATCAAGCTCTCCCACCAGGACAAGAGATAACTCTAGGGATGGTAAGTGGGGAACACCTGAACAAGGCACAGTATTCCTGCTCCAGGAGAGGCTAACGAGGCACTGTCTGGAAGGAATGGGCTGGAGCAGGAAACATTAGAGTTTGAGAGACTGTGGAGGTTTCCAAAAATCTGAAACACCTTGATTAGGCCTGGGCAAAACTAGCCCACACTGCTGTTCAACTGAATCCTTCTTCCTGGAATGCTGAGGAAGCATCCCTGCTCCCACACACCTACCTAGCTCAGATACCATTCAATCACAGTATCATTTACCAGCCATCGGCCATGTGCCAGGCCCAGTCCTGCCTCTGCCTTCTCAGGAGAGACATGAGAAGGCTCACAAGTGTGACTCAGGGCCCAGGGCCAGAGTCCCCTAATGGCACAGGCTATATTTGAATTGAAATCTCAGCCACCTGCCTGGGGCGTCTTCCTGGGCCACCCAGGGAAGCCAAAAAATGTGAGGAGCAGAAGGCTCTGGCAGCTGTAGGCCTGGGGAAGAGAAGACCTGGGGAGAAGGAAGAAGAGGGGAAGGAGAAGAGAAAGCTCAGCCTGGGGCCTGAGCTCCAAGACACTCCATCCCACCAGCAGAGGCCTGCTTAGTTGGAGCTGCTTAACCATAATCATCCTAATAAATAAAACAAATGGCTTTCATTTATAACACATTAAGTTAACAGCAGGCACTGTGCCAACTGACTGGCCTGGCTCAGCGGCTTGGAATTGGTACAGAGTGTTGTTGGAAGCCAGGACTAAAGGTCAACACCCCTGCACGTTCATGACAGGGGCGGGTATGACGCTGCCTTGGCGATCTTGACCAGCCTTTTGCAAACCACAGGAACCTGGGAGTGGCCCCAGGAACAAGGCTAAAGTCCTGGACAGGAAAGGTGTGAGACTGGGCAGCAGAGTCCTTGGATTCAGACCCACAGGAAGCCTCCCCAGTGCCTGTAGCCCCTCAGGCCAACACTGGGGCTCCTTCTCCCTTGACCAGCCCTCACCTCCTCACAGGATGGGCCTGTGAGGTGGGAGTCAGGCCCTAAGACCCCACCAGTTGGCCACTAGGCCCACCAGGGGTAGGGAGAGGAGCCAAGTCCCCTCTAGGCCCACAGGACACCCGACACCCATCTCTACGCTCAGACACATTTCCCACGTTGATGCGGCACCCGTTGAGCCATGGCTGGCACAGGTGGCACAGAAAAGACACACACTGGGTTCTAAGCAGGCCCAAGGGGCTCAACGCCTGCCCATCCACACTGCCCTCTGTCTGTGCTGCCAAACCCAACAGCCCCACCAGCCAGCCTTCTTCAAAGGGCCTCAGCCAAGCCAGTTCACCTCTGGCAGGAAGGAAATGACTGCTCTTGTGGTTGCCAGGGTGCTTTAGTCCCCAAGCCTCCCGGGGAGTGGGGGGGTTAGGGGATGGAGGAGGAAGCAGAGAGGCAGGAGGGGTGCCCCTTGCGGGCCCGAGGGCGATGCGCCAGCGCGGTGCCACGGCGCCCTCGTGTGGTCATCTCCGGGCAGTGGCCTTGGCTGCCTGGCGTGGGTCACACAGGCCTGGTATCTTCCTCTTCCTCCTCTACCGCCCCCCTTCCCTGCATGCATTGGTCAGGAGGTTCCCCAGAGCCCAGCAAGACACAGGATAAACCAAGTGAGGGCCCCGAAGGCACACACTCCCCCAATCTCGTGCCAGCCCGGAGCTCTAGCCCCCGGTGGTCTGCCACCAGGAAGTCAGGCCACCAGAGTCTTGGCTAGAGGATGCTGTGCTGGTTTCAGAGTTCCCTTCCTTCTCCGGCACCTGGCGGCAGTGCTCTACTCCCTGGGCACTGAGGGCAGCCTGGCTTTGCTCTCAATCCTGGGCTCTGTGGACACGCCCAAAGGCCCCCAAAGCTGCCATGACTCTTCCAGCCAGGAGCCTGCAGCCCCAAGGAGGTGAAGGGGAAAGTGCATGAACTCTTTAAGTACCCAACAGATAGTACTGTTTTTTGTTTGTTTTGTTTCGTTTCATAATCAATCTTCACAACAGTAACACCTCCTGGCTGAGCTTCAGCATAACATACTACGTGTATCAGAAATGTCCAATGCACATTTCCAAACAGGGTTCAAAGTCTTTCAGCCTAGGGAGAAGACAGTACAAGTAAATTTTTTTTTCTTGTAAAACACACTTTGAAACTACAAATGTTCTGAAATAAGTGGAGTGGGAACCCTAAGGAACCCATAGGAACTAAGAATGAATGAAGGGAGAATTAATGGTGTCAGGAGAAAATGGCTGGCCTTGTGTTTGCTTAGGCCTTCAGTAGTAATACTGTCAAAAGACAGGACTGAATGCCTGAGGGTCCTGATGTCACTCCTTCAGGGTATCCCCAGTCTGTAACCTAAACTACTTAAAGTACTGCTTCACTTGGTCCTGTAATCTACCTCTAGGCTTGAGCCCTTTTGATCAGGTCCCTAAAGTTAGCCCCAGGGCAATCTGACCTAATAAGGGTAGAGGATAGAGGAGACCTCTTCAGTTTAACCATTTCTGTCCATTAAACTCGTTCCTCATTATGAAATGAGAGTGGATGGCAATTCTTCACCACTGCCCCTATATCTGCTGGGTGGAACCAGCAATAGTCATGGTTGTATAACCTTATGAATATTCTTTTTTTAAAAAATCATTGAATTTCATACTTTAAAGGGGTGGATTTTATGTCTCACTCTTTAATTGTAAAAAAAAAAGTAATTAATTTAAGAGAGTGTTTCTGTTAAGTCTACTTACACATTGTTTTCAAATGGCATAAAATCCCAGCCTCATCCTCTCACTTCAGAATGCATCTCTCTGTCCCATCTGTTTCTAGGCCATCACAGAGTAGCCAAAGTAGCCCAGTGCAGGAGGGCTACTGCTGGGACAAGCTAAAGTACCTTCTAGAATCCCAGTGTCAGACTCTCAGACTTTTCTCAGGCCACTCATCAATCTGAGGGGAGGTTGTTTGCTTTCAGCACTGAGGATCAATGACCTTGCTGAAATTCCTCTGAACTACAACCCCACCCAAGCCCTAGCAATAAAAGAAACTGGAAAATCCCCCACTGCAGCTGCATAGCTCTAACAATGCCAACCCCAGTGCCTCCTTGGCTGCCCCCCTGGGATCCAGGAACCACCTGAAAATGAGAAGCACACGTATTGCCAGCCTTCCTAACTTGTCAAGGAGTGTGCAGCCTCAGGCACCTGACAGCTGAGCTGTGAGAGTAATGTGTGGTCCCAGAGATCTGCTCTAGGATATCCTCCTTAAATCCACTATTGCTAGGGGTCTCCTAGCAGTACTTACTGAACACTCAGGATGTGCCAGGAACTGGTCTGGGACTGTGCTGTGATGGAGAGAAAAAGCACTGCCACCACTGTTATTCTGTGTTTCAACTTGGTGAATGTTCCTCCAAACCAACACCCTTGGCTTCTTGCCCCCTCCTTACCTCCCCTCCCCTGAAACATACACTAACTCTTCCTTAAGAAGGCAAAACGTATCTGGTGGAGGAGTTTGGGGAGTCTCTGTCTCTCTTCTTTTTCCTATCCCCGCAGGGAATCCAGTGGCCCGTTACCTGCATCTCCAGAGTCAACTGACTTCAAGTCAAATCTATCCTGTGAATGAACTGTCCTCGGGCCTTACAAGGGAAATGTACCTCTAAGGGAAAAGCATTAGCCTGAATGCTGAGCCAGCCCCAACTAGGTCAGCAAATCTTCAGGCAACCCAGGAAAGTTTCCTTACCTGCTACACATGCTGTTGAAGATCTTTGCTGCTGCTGATTTCTACTTTCCTTCCTAATCATTACAACCAATAATAATAATAATAATAATTCTCTCTATAAAATGCACTCACACATATAAGTCATGGTGTTAGGGCTGGGGGCCTGGCATGTAAGGGATGTCCTTAAGAAGGCCAATGTCCCTATGAAGTTCATAGACTAGCAAGAGAGACAAATAACTATACAAATATTGCTGGGATAAATGTTACAAGAAAAGTATTGTGAGATATAGAAGTATGGACTGAGAGCTCCACAGGGTTTACCAAGGAAACCCCCTTGAGCTGAAGCAGGACAGGAGTCTATGTGGGAAGGGTGGAGGAGAACCCTACAAGAGGATGTCAGACCAAGAAATACATACTCCAAGACAAAAGCCTGCTTCTAGGGCTGGTCCCACACTGTTGGGAGCCAGAGTGGAATCAAACTGTACCTTGACTTGCATTAGACGATGGCTTTATTGTCTTATTGTTTTCTGGCCCTATTCTATGTAAATGACCTGAAAATTACCATATGAATGTAACACCTGCAGGTGCCCTGGGTCTGGAGGAGGGAAGAAGTGGGAGTGAAAAATAAACGAGGCAGTCTTTACCTGGACTGCGGACATCCCGGACCCTGCGTGTCTGTCTCTCTTCTATTTCTTCCTAGTCCTTGCCCCCGATTTCAGGAACCCCAATCTGCGAACCCTGGTTTGCTGCCGGTTGGCCCCGGCACCACACCTGAGCTCTTATTTCTGGTGCCAACTATGTGCCAGGCATCATTCACAGGGTCAGATGATATGACATGATACAACCACAGTACCAGAGAGGTACCAGAAGGAAGAAGAGGAGGTCATACTTTTCAGCTAGGGGTTCCTAGAATGACTCTAAGGGGCAGTGAATCTGCAGGGTTGGACTCCAAGAGTATAAAATCCTGGCCCAAATGTCAGAAATGGGCAACTATGCAGGACTGGGCACAGAGTGTGCCCACCAGGTAAGAATATTCTCAGGAAAAGTAAAAACTGAGTAAAGAGTAGCTGAAAAAACGAGGTGTGGTGGCTCAGCATATAATCCTAGCTACCTGGAAGGAAGAGATGGGGGAAACACAATGGCTGACCACTTTGTCATCCCCAGCAACACAGGGAAGCACAAGGAAGAGAAGATCAAAGGCCAGGCCAGTACAGGCATAAAAAAGTGAGACCCTACCTGGAAAATAATCAATGCAAAAAGGGACTGGAGGTATAGCTTCAGTGTCAGAGTGCCTGGATTGAAAGCATAAGGTTCTGAATTTGATACTGAGTACTGCGGAGGGAGGAAAAGGAAGAGGAGGAGGAGGAGGAAGAGGAGGAGGAGGAGGAGGAGGAGGAGGAGGAGGAGGAGGAGGAGGAGGAGAAAGAGGAGGAGGAAAAGAAAAAAGGGGCTGGGAGCATGGCCTAGTATGTGGCCTAGTGGTAGAGTGCTTGCCTAGCATGCACAAAGCCCTGGGTTGGATTCCTCAGTACCACATACACAGAAAAAGCCAGAAATGGTGCTATAGATCTAGTGGTAGAGTGCTAGCCTTGAGAAAACTCAAGGACAGTGCCCAGGCCCTGAGTTCAAGCTCCGGGACTGGCAAAAATTTAAATTAAATTAAATTTTAAAAAAGACTGAGAACCCAAGAAGGACCAACCTGGGTAGAAAGTACAGATGTGACATTAATTGGCTGGGCATGGTGGTATATATCTATAATTCCAGAACTCAGTAGGCTGAGGCAAGAGGATCCAGAGTTTGAGGAAACTCTGGGCTATGACACTATGTTTCAAAATCAAACCAAGGAAAAGACACCGTAAGCAAGACACAGCTAGAGATGTATGACAGGCTCACAACCCAGCACCACCAAGAAGACAGAACTTAATATATCCTTGCTCCCATAGCATTCAGGATATGTCCCCTACACAGGACAACTGAGCCCATCAGAGAAGGACCTCAGGACCAGAAGGAATTTCATACTATAGAAGGCCAAAACTCCAAGCCCAGCTAGAGGAGCCCTTGCTTCCTGGCCTAGGACAACAAGTGTCCACCAGTCCCTGCAGTCCAGCCTGAGCCTGGAGGAGCTCCCATTAGTCATCAGGCTTTCTCAGGTCCTCCTGAGTCACTGCTTTGGCCTCCATGTTCTTCTGGTAGACTAACATCAGTCTCCACAATTTAAGATCACTTACTCCTCTGATCAAAAAAGAAAGAAAATCTGGACTTCACTGTACAACCAGTAGGTCAAACCAGGTGTAAAGCAAAGGATCCAATCTTGAATACGCAGATCCAGGCAGCGAAGAGAAAGGACTGGAGAAGTCTTAGAACTTTCTCTTCCTCACTAAGAGGAAGCGTAGATTCTCTAACTGGGTTCTTGACCCTCGGAGGCTGGCGGAAAGGAATCACTGGAGAGGATCTGAGAAGATTCACACCGGATTTGAGTATATCTAACTGAAAACCATCACAGGCTACTGAGACATGCCAGTACAACCTGGACACTTCCTGAAGCCTCACCAAGACTGTCCAGCAGATGTTGCTCAGATGATACCTTCAAATGGCCACTTCTGCTCTGAGAAGTGAAAGAACATAGAACGAGCTGCGGATGTCCAAGGCATTGCCACTGAACTCCACCAGGCGTGCAAATTGCGGGTGTGCTGATTCTCCCCGAGGGCAGCCTGAGGCTGGGCCATCAGCAATCCCCGCAGCCTCAGTTTTGAAGCAGGCAAGCGCCTCGGGCTCTGGGACACACCCCCAGCCCAAGGCCTCCACGGATGCAGGTGTAGGACCGGACAGTAGAAGAGCCTGGGCTACAGGCTGGTGATCAGGCTGCACAGGGAAGCCTCTCCCCGTTCCCTGACAGGAGCAAGCCTAGACTGCCCCAGAACGCGGGTGGGCCACCCACCGGGATCCCACGGCGACCCGTCTCACCTTGCACTTAAAGCCGGCGGCTGTCGGCAGGAGCTCCCTCAGCAGGGCTTTGGCCACCTCGCGGCTGGCCTCCTCGCTCACGAAGTGCAGGTTAAGCACCTCGTGCGCCTCGAACTTGGCGAGGCGCAGCAGCGAGCTCAGCGCGACGCGGGCCTTGGCCTGCAGCGCGGCGTTATGCTCCGCCTTGGTGAACATCATCAGAAGGTGATAATCGAGGGGGCCGGCCGCTCCGCTCTCCAGGCTCTTGGCCTTGGGCCCCGGAGGAGGCGCCAGGGACCCCCTGGCCAGCTCCAGCGCGGGCGGCGAGGGCGCGGCGGGGACCCCGGCGCGGGCCTCCTTCAGCCTCTTGGTGGCGCTCGAGAAGGTCTCCCGGCCCGAGCCCAGGTAGTAGAAGGCACAGACGGCGAGCGCCGCGGCCAGCAGCAGCGCGCAATAGTGGGAGCGCACCGCGCCCAGGCGCGCCATGGCCCCAGCGCATGAGGGCGCGCCCCGGAGGAGGCTCATGCGCCCCAAATCCGCGGGCCCAGCGACCGGGAAGCCCAACGAGACACACTCTCGGGACCACCTAGCCCGGGCGCCAGGAGGCGGCCATGGCAGGGGCGGGGCGGCGCTGCCGAGAGCCAATCACAGATGCGGGTGCGCGGGAGGCAGGGCGGGCGCGCGCCCGGCGGCCGCCGGGTCCTAGATGCAGAGGCCTAAGCCGTGTCCTACAGCTCAAATGGGAAGTGTGAGCTGAAACCCGGGCCAGGCGAAGGGGAGCCAGCTCCGCATCTGTGGGAACAAGGGCTCCTTGCTGGCTCAGTCCCACAGACTGGATGGCGAAGCTGATCCTTAAAGGAACTGAGGTACCCCAACAAGAAGACAAGGGGAAATTTTTATCTGTACTTTAAATTTTTGGGAGACTTTATTGTCCTCTTTCCCATGCGTTCACCTCTTGAAGACTAGCTGTGACTGAGGAATTTAAACTAAATTGATAACACGAAGTGAAAATTGTCTCCATGTACTTGACACCTCCGAAATAGACCAGAGGGACTCTGTTGCCCAAAATGTTGTGATCCGTTCAGGGAGTCCCTGAATTGTATTACTCAAGATTGTGGTGTCAAGTGTTTGGTGCTTGTTTTTCTCTTTTCAACAGGCTTCAACATGATAGAAATCCCACGCCAGGTTTGGGGGCTCATGCCTATAATCCTAGTTACTCAAGTGGCTGAGATACATCCAAAAGAGGATTGCAGATCTAGGCCAGCCAGGGTAAAAAGAAGAAAAAAAAAAAAATTCCCCAAGACCTATGAGAAGGAAGACTGGGGTTTAGAAAACCTAGTAAAACTTGAGGTGCTATTTCAAAAATTACTGGAGCAGAAGGGCTGGAAGTGTGGCTTAAATGGCAGGTGCCTGGCCAACCTGAGTTCAAACCCCAGTACCACCAAAAAATGAAGAGCCTAATAGGTCCCAAGGAGTCTTTCAAATTAATAGAATCACACCAAGATAACTTGCTAAGGTCACACAGCTAGCCTGTGGGCAGTTTTTGACCCTAGTCAGACACTGCCAGGCAGCTAATTTCAATCTTTAAGAATTAATGATGCCAGGCATGGTTGGTGGCTCATGCCTGTAATCCTAGCTACTCAGGAGGCTGAGATCTGAGGACCAAGATTCAAAGCCAGCCTGGACACAAAAGGACCTGAGACTCTTATCTCCAATTAACCTCTAGAAAACAGAAGTAGGACTTGGATCAAGGATACCATAGCTGAAGAGCTCTGGGACAATGCCCAGGCCCAGGGGTAAGAGCAGTAGCCGTAAGCTGAAGAAGTCAGGGAGAGCACCCAGGCCCAGTTCAAGCTCCATGACCCCCCAACAAAAAAAAAGAATCAATGACATAACAAGAGTTCTGAAGTAAACCCTCACAAGTAGTCTGGATGTTTGAAAGAGGTAGAGGTTAAAAGCATGTACCAATGCGTACCCACAGACTTTTCACACACACACAAAGAAAGTCCAAGAATTAAGAAGCGTAACAAATAAAAAAGAAGACTAAAATATCAATATGGCCATCTTAACTGAACTAATCAATAAACAAAATGAACATATGCTGGTTTGGAAGGGTTATAAAGATAGATTAACAGACATACCTATAAAGCAATTCACAATGAAGTAGAATTTCTCAGCAGAAAACAACAATGCCAGAGGTGAATTTTTTATTGATTATGGTAATTTTTCAGCATACAAAGTAATCAAGTATAGTATTTACAATTCTTACATAATGTACATTTTAGAATAACTATAAAGATAATGTATTTTGTTCCATTTACAGTAACAAGCTATAGTAAGACTACATTCATGAATTAGATACAAATCCTCTACATACTAATAAAAAGTAAATGGAGTGTTGGTTATACATTCTTTAAAAGACAACTTCTCAGGTAGCAAGAAATCTTACATACTGTTTTTGACTGGAATGATCCAGAAATACCACAAAGCACACATAAACATACATGAAAAAGTAGTTCATTATTTCCGGAAATTAACCTTTAGCCTCTGTGTAAAATACATGATGCCAATGACGTTTATAATTAGCAAGCTTTCCCTGTTTAAAACTAATGTTCACAACAGGAATGAGGAAATATAAGAAAAATCTAGACAATCTGACAATAAAAATGTTAATGCAGACAAAATTATATTTTAATCTGCTTTATTTGTAAACAGAAAACAGTCTTTACAGATGTCAGGATTCAGCCAAACAGAATCCAAGCCTCTTTTAGTTTAGTTTTCACTTGTAAACATCAAGCAGTTGATAAATGGGGAGTTTGTTAGCTTTAAAATGTTTCACTTTTATTGCTTGCTTTTGCAAAAATGTAAAATATATTTTGATGCCTTAAAATTCCAACCTGTCTCTTCATCCAGGTTCTCTCTGTAACCAAACACAAGGGAAAGCTGCTGCTATACAATGATTTCAGATCATTTCATGGTACAAGTAAAGTGCCTGTGACTTACAGTCATAATTGAGTTCTGCCACCAACTAACAAGCCAAGTGACTACCTCTATAGAACATGAGGAGCAAACCAGGATCAAAGAGCAGACCAAGTGGAAACTCATAAATGCAGGCCTTTAGAAGCACTACAGGAAGTTCAGGACAAAAGGTAATGTATCTGCAAGTAGCAAAACATACACAAAAGGATGCTTTCATACTTTTACTTTGTTTCATCCACTCATTAATTTGTGAGAAGTCCTGAATCCAAAATGGAAAGAAAGACTTGACTACTAGTCCATTGCTCTTTCCATTATATAATGCAATTCTAAGGTCATTCTGGACACATAATTCTATTTAAAAAAAAATCATCTTTCTAACTTACATCCATAGTCAAAAGTGCAATCATACAAAAAAGTAAGTATGACAATGTAACAGTGATCTTGGAATGCCTGATTATCCAAAATGTGGCAAATTTAGTCTTCAACTCAATTTGGTTTATTATGAACATACCTAAAATGCATACATAAAATTGTATTTTAAAATACCACTAACATTACAAACGTAAGTCATTCAAATTGTGAAGGTCTAGATTTTTTTCCAAATGCATTTAAGAACAAATGAAGTATACATTATAAAGTTAAGTCTATATGTTTGGAAAGAAAAACAACACAAAGTTCACTAAAATCTACAGTGAAGACCAGTATAGGTCAGGCACACTGCAATAAAATAAATCCCTGGAAATTTCTGGATTTCTAAGGATTGCAGAAGTAATTCCACTTCAGGAATATTAAAAATGTAATGTTGCAATGAAACATTGCAAATAACTACTCAATTACCTTTAGTCTGGCTATGAAATGAAATTGCAACTTATGAGCTCTTCATATGCTGTTTATTTTGATACTAATATAATTTTTAAGTAGTGAGCTAATGACAATGAGCTAACAAAACAATATAAAGAACCAGAAACTCTTATCAGTAGATTAGTAGTGAACAAAAAACAAAGAACAATCACACTAAGAGGCCCCAGTATGATTAGCATTGGTTGTACATAATTTCCCAGCAGACTTCACAACAGAAGAAAACTCCTTTTTGTTATGGTATAAAAGCTATTAACACAGCAAGTTTTACCTAAGAATCAACCTACCTTGTAACTATTACAGTCTAGCAGTTTCCTCTATCCTTTCTGCTAAATTTAGTCTAGATAGCCAGTGGGCTCAGCACAATCAAGTCCCAGAAATGAATTTTTGTTACCTGTCTCCCTATTAAAGATGTAGCTTTCTTTGAAGGTATTAAGCAATTAAGTAGGTTACTTAGTAAGTAAACACCACCTTGAAAACACATGACTGGGGCCATTGGGGTCATTGTTTAAGCAAGAATTGCCCTAGGGTGTCTCTGAGACCTCAGAGTTCAGCTCCAGCACTAAGGCTAATACAAGGGGAAACATCCTCCACATGACCCAAGATCAGGAACGACCGGAGAGTGAAGTCCAGATTAAAGCCAAAGTGGGCACTACAGAGGAGATGTGAGGCAAACTTTCTCTTCTCTTCCCTGTCTTCCTTTCTTGGTTTGTTTAATCTGTCTCTCTTCTTTGAGCTTTTAGGACAATTTATTTCAGAGTACACTCTAATAAAAATGTTACAAATCAGACTTTCCCCTTTAGGTACAGTACAGATGAGTCCATGTGATCTGTAATTCCAAGGTGGAATTGGAAACAATGTTCCTTTTAGGCTGTAATTAAAAATAATGCTCAAAAACTAATATTTGTTCAAGAGACAATTCAAAATGCATCTTTAATCATTATCTAACATGTAGTGACTATTATAAAACAAGTATCACATGCTTGAAATTTGGCTAAATTATGGAAGATTTTCTGTGATATGAATTTATTTCCATTTACTTCCTGCTTAGATTCTGATTTATGGGAAGAAAGGGAATATGATAAATTTCATTATCTGACTAAATATAATTTCTTTTTTACAATTTTTAAAAGCCTTTAATTTAGAAACAGTATCAATAGTATTACTTTCACATTATTCCTAAAAGAAGATAGACTTGTCAAAATTGGGAACGACAAACTACTTGATTTATTCTACTGTCTCAATGAGGCATGCCAATCTAAGATGGAATCAGACTGATTTATAGCACATACTTGAAAAATAAGTATACTCATTCTGGAATTTGAAGGTCTATGGTTCATGTAATCAAATTCTAAAGTGATACAAGTAATAAAACTGTGAATAGAATACAAGATAGATAAAGAAAAAATTAAAAGGAACTTACTGCTTTATATTTTGTATAAACCAAGAAAAAAAAGCTTTTCTTTCTCCTGTATAAAGAGATTTTTCCTTTCACCAGGAGCAACAGCAAAAAATGTATCTTACAAAGACAAATTTCAAGTATAATTTTGATGACAGCATAATTTGCAACATGCAAGTAACCTTTGAAACGTTTTATTACATTGATATTAATTCATAAAGGTTTTAGGAAATCAGCCCCCAACAATGAAGAACTACAACTTCTGAACTGGAATTTTTTGGTGATTAAAAAACAACAAGGAAGATGAGCACTAGTGGCTCACACCTGTAATCTTAGTGACAACTCAGGAAGCTGAGATCTGGTCCAAGGTTTGAAGACAGCCGAGGAAGAAAAGTCCTTGAGACTTATCTCCAATTAGCCAAGCCCTCCCCACCAAGAAAAAAAAAACAAAAACCTCAAAGTGGCGCTGTGGCTCACATAGCAGAGTGCTATGTGAAAACCTCAGGGACAGTGCCCAGGCCCCAGGACAAGGAAAACAAAAAAACAAGAGTTCTTTGCTTCATAAACATGCAGTAAATTAAAAGACTTAACTTGGTCTACTTGTACAGCCATAATATATACATATTTATGTATACATAAATACACACATGCATATATATACACATGCATACATGCGTGTGTGTGTGTGTGTGTGTGACAACTGAATTGCCTAAGGAATGCAATGTCATTTCTGAGCAATGGATCAAAGAATATTTTCTAGTTCCAATTAAGTAACACATTGTGCGTATGGTAGCTGGGCTACCAATATACCACTTTCTGAACCACCAAAAATCATTAGGGAAGATAAGGAAAAGATGCATTCCTGACACAGGAGGGTGATGGCTTCCTCATGACGAAGGCATGCTTGACTAACTGGTCTTGGGCAGGTGGACAAGGAAGAAACCCCAAGGCTATCACCCACTAGCAAAAGAAGATGCTAACCTCTTAGCATCTTGAAGTCTGGAAAAGGCCTAAACCTAGACTCAAATTTTAACTACAAAACAGGCTTTAAACAAAACAGTAAAATGAAACTAAAAAAAGCTGTAAAAATAGTTCCCTCTTCCAACTATATGAGGTGTATGTTTTAATTTTTTTAAATATCAACAAATGTGTACCTTTTCCAAAAAAATTCAATATCTACCAAAATTGTGTAAGCAGATATAAAGCAGTAAAAAATTATGAGTTTTAGGCTATATACATTAGGAATTAATCAAATATCAAATTTTTCCCTTAAAAATTTCAAAATTTCTGTGAATCTTGCTGAAAACGATTTAGTTTTTCTGGGTTATTAGATGCCATTTGTGAAAAGTCACGAAAAATGTCCTGGTACGTTTCATCACCTGCATGAAAATAAAAGGACAGTTTTAAAATATATACAATTAGAACATTAATAAAAACAACTTTCATTCTTATGACTTATGACTCTGCTTTATACTCCATTATATTAAAATATCTGTGCACATGAGCATTTTTAGAAGAAAAAAATTCAAACTAGATACAAATGCAAGAAAAATGTATAATGAAAAGAGAAACTATACCTGAAAAAAAGTACCTCAGATGCAGCCACAGAGGAAAGCTCAAAGTTAGAAAAGAGTAGAGATGCAAGTGTTCAAAGCGATGCAAAGAAAGACATTTATTAACATATAAGAAATAAAAATAGTTCTAAATAAGGTAAACAAGATATCCTTTATAAATGTTTTGATAAAGGCCAAAAAATGATCAAAACCAAATACTAGTATTTCTGATGGATGCAAGTTATTAACAAGAGAAAATATAATCAGGTGGAAAATGCTTTCTACTGTAATACTATCATTTAATTATAAGTAGTTTGAATTAGCTAATTCCTTAAACTTTAGTGCTTAGGATGAATATGCCTAACCCACTGCTTACTAAGTTTATAAAATAACAAACTACTTACAAAGTAAGAAAACTACTACTAAATCAAAGTTTAACACTGTTATAGCTTGCTGTGTACTGTAGGGTTATATAAACAAAAATGCTATGAAAACATGGGAATAACAGAGACATTTGTTAAGAGAAATAAACATTTGGACCCAGGTAAATATTCTTATATAGAAGCAGCAATAGACAAACATAGCATACTGAATACAGTTAATCTTACCATGAGAAACTATATGTACACATACCAATCAGTCCCTCAAACAAAGGAGTCTTATTTTCAAGATAACTCATTCATCACGAATGCTTTCTGCTAAACATTAGCTTTATATAGACATAGGCATAATCTTGTTCTCAAGATTTTGGGATAAAACACTGATTTAAATGATTATTATTGCAACATGGTTTGCTAATTATTTCCCATAAAATATCTTGCATCCATCTAATAAACTCATGCTATAGTTGCTGTCAGTGCATTAGCTGTGTTATGTTTAAAAAGTGAGATTGCTCAGGCAATCTATGATATACCAAAAGCTAGAATTAGAAAACTGTTGGGGAAAGAGATAAAGATCTAGTAAAAAGGCCTACTAGCACAACCCAAGAATTTTAATAAAAATGTTTAATACTTAGTCTTTTTTAATATTTAGTTGACATAAAAAGCAAATTTTTAAACCCCTATACAGTTTTCATTTAGCCCTGGAAATTTAATCATGACCTGAAATAATTCAATAGAAGAGGAGAAGGAGGAAGAGGAGGAGGAGGAGAAGGAGGAGGAGGAGGAGGAGAAGGAGGAGGAGAAGGAGGAGGTGGTGGAGGTGGTGGTGGTGGAGGAGGAGGAGAACAGACTGGTTGAGAATAAGAGCTAGAGCTAAAGTACATCATTAGTAGGATATGAAACTAAAGGCTGACCTACTGGAACAAATGGTACAACAACCAATTACAACAACCCAGTTATGCTCAGAACTTCTTAAGTGTACTTCCACACTAAGACAAGCTACAAACTATGCCCGTTTCCAGACATTCTAAAAGATACAAAACAAAGTGAAAAAAGATCAACATTAAATAACAATTAACAAACCATACAAAATATTTTTAAAACTTTCTTACTTTTAGATGTTGAATTAAAGTATGTAAAATATTTATTGTAAACATTAGAAATATTTTTAAATACTATTTAAACTAGATAGTCTAGAGTTTTACTTTCCAGGAAAGTTTAAAGTGCAGATTATAATACAAAAATACCACACTAATTTTACCACTCAACACGAAAAGTAACTGAAAAGGCACACATTATACATTCAGAAGAAACAGGAAGAAGGTTCTAGCAGTTGTTAATGCCAAGTAGTTCACAGATAGCACCAGATGAGCATTCTCAAGGGCAGTACAATGGGAATATATGGCTTCTACAGTCAGCAATGCATATTTTGCAGAACAAGTTGTGAGTTTATGGTTTTATAGGTTTTTTTAAATCATCTATTATCTAGTCCACAAGTACATTTTAGTAGGTCCATTGTACCATGCAAAACAAATGTTAAGACCTTTTACTTGCTGAATTAAATGCTCCTTAAAGGAAAGTGTTGGTGCTGTAATAGTCACGGGTTTCACTAACAGGATATGTTTAAAAAGGATACACAAAGAAAGAAGTTTTCATCTTCATACAGAAAACTTTTTGTTACCATTCAGTTTCTAACAAAATATTATTTAATGTATTGTTAATATGACACCTTTCTTAAATCTCAAACTATTTTGTCAAAAGCAAATGCTATAAAACAAAACAATGACTAAGATAATTGTTCCAACTTACAGAAATTTAAGTTCAATGTTATTATTCAAAATTTAAGTAGAACTTTAATCACTTGGAATATTTCCCTAGGCAAATACAATTTGTCTACACTAGAACACATAAATAAAACCCAGAATATACAGTCCTGGAATGGTTCCAGAAGTGCACTGCACAGTCTATTACAAATGAAGACAACTAATCATTCGATATTTGTAATGCTAAGTAAGCTAAGCATATTCTTTAAAACACTGAACCACATTTTTCCCTTCAGAAGAGTTAGCTTTTCTCTGTACCTGGTCATTTCTGAGTTTTTAAAATGTAGACTGAAAGTATGATGTGCACACCTCTAAGTTCAGCTACTTTGGAGGCTAAGATTGGGAGTTTGAGGTCAGCCCAGGCAAAAAAGTAGTTAAGATCCCCATCTTAACCATAAGCCGAGCATGGTGGTACATACCTGTCATCTCAGTTATGAGGGAAATATAGGTAAGAGGATCATAGTTTGAGGCCAGCCCCAGACAAAAACATGAGACCTAATTGGAAAAATAACCAAAAAAGCAAAAAGGAGCTAGGGGAGTGGCTCAAGTGGTAGAACACCTGCCTAGCAAGTGCAAAGCCCTGAGTTTAAACTCCAGAACTGCCAATGGTAATAATAGTAGTAATAATAATATAATAACAGGAATAATAATAATAATTGTTGTTGTTTCCATACTGATGGTTAAAATGCATTCTCAATTTTTGGTGTTTAAAATATCCATCACAATACCAATTTGGGTGATTCAAGAGTTTACTGAGTTTATTTTTAAAAGTAACTTGGTCAAAGAATAGCAACAAGTGTCTCTTATCCCCAGGTGATCATAGTACTCTCCTGCTAGCTCTTGGTTTGTAACAGTTTCTTCCTATAGCTAATTAGATCAGCTACATACTCATATATCCAGGAGTCCTTCCTAAGCCTGTGATTCTCAACTGGCTGAGAACTTGCCAACCACTAAGAAGAGTCACAATGCCAGAAACTAGGAACCACCAGTTTTCCAACAGTGAAGAGTAGGTATGCTACTTCCCTCACTCACTCAGGCCTCTGAGAATCTTGGCGACTGCTAAAGAGGAATATGTCCTCCTTTCAGAAACTGTGTGCTCTTAAAATTGTCTTGCAAAAATTGAGGAGTACTAGGTCCTTAGAGTTGTAGATAGAAGTTCCGAAATAGTTTCCTAGAAATAAGTTCATGATTGCCAAGCAATTATAGCTAAGTCTTTTAAATGACAGAGCTCTTCATAACCAATAGACTAAAAAATCTTACACAATTTAGGACAATTTTTCTAAGAAGGGATGCCAATAAAACAATCAGTCAATGTCTGAGAAAAGAAAAATGAACAGATAAGCAGAGGAAAAAAAATAAACAGCTGCTGTCAGATCAAACATATCTGCTTTCCAAAGACTAAAGGAAAAAAAAAACAAAAAAAGCAAGCAGAGGGCAAATGTTGTGTCATTTCATCATGTCACTTGTATAACATGAAAGTTATTGTGCCTTAAATAGTAGGCCCTGAAACAAGTCAAAAATCTAGCATTTTCAAGATGATCCCCAAATGTGAGAAAAAAATCTCTTTTTATTCTGATGTACTATTTGCAGAATACTGATCAAAATTTTCAACATCTAAATTAAAAACTTTTTTACTAATAGTAAGATTTGTTTTAAAATGGGTACCCTTTTACAATTTTTCAATAAAATGTTTTTCTTTTGATAGATGGAAGTTCATACACTTACATATAAAATTAAGACATACTCAACAGTGAAAGAGACATTAGAATCCTCCTATATGCTGGCAGAAGCAGCCCAAGTAATTTGGGCTGAGCTACCAGCAGCAGGAACATAGAGGTTGTTCTGTCCTGCCAAGTTTCCAACTCCAGAGAAGAGTTGACCACTGACTTACGATCTAATCAGCTGGCTGAACTTCCATCAGCAAATGCCTTAATGAAAGAACAGCTGACTAAATAAGATTTTAGGGAAAAAAATACTGTTTAACTTAAAATCTTGAAGTTCACTATTACCTCACAAATGTCTTTGATCAGTATTATTTAAAGTGCTTAAACACAAAGGCCTAAAAAATGGCCTAGTAATACTATCACTGACATATATCTATTACAAAATTATAAGTTATTTAAACTCTAACATTCAAGTTTGAAACAAATGGGCAAAGTCCAGAATCAACACCAGAGCTTCACCTGTAATCAGCACTCTTAGGTCTCAGAATATCACTAGTCAGTAGCACATAAGATCCATAGGATTCAAGTGGGACATTCTACATTACAAGTATCCAGCTGAAGTGCCTCTAGTCTCTAAATCCATACTTGTTTCCTATTAAATTAGGCTGAAAATAAGTAAAGAAATACAACTTCCTGAAGGAAAGAATGGCCTTACATGGATATTAGTTATATATTAATCTAGTTAAATTAAATGACTGGTGATAGTAGAAAGCACAGAAATTTCAAAACAAACTTAATAGGAAGAAGAGATAATACTGCCAGGTCAGCTTAAAAATCATGTTACAAGTAACTTTTAAAAAAAATCAAATGTTCTCATTGGAAACTGACCATGTTTTAGGTATTCTGGTCGTGAATTCTTGAATTTTTTCTTAACATGTATATGAATTTAAAGGATTTATATTAGTAATTCAAATTCATGGAGCTACAGATCCAACAATTATTCTCTTCTTTGTGAAGAATATCTAATCAGTATGAGTTCAAAGAGAAGAAAGTAATCAGTTACATTTCTTTCTTTCCTTGACATCTTGACTTACAGGTGAAAATTACTCAAAATGAGGTGATCATGAGTTGAGATTTCTCTAAGTCTATTTTACATAGGGTTCACAAAATATTGTTCTAAATACTTTTACTTATCCAACAAATATTTTACAGTTGCTAGGAGTAAAGATAAAAACAAGAACCTTCTCTTCAATCTTTTCAACTTATGCTATTTCCACTGTGGAGTTCTAAACTTACTGATAGATTTTTAGTTTAAACCTTCAACTCATTGAAAAACTGGAATACAAAACATCAATACATTTTTTTCTTGCTCTTTTCCATACTGACTTTTTATATGCCAAACACATGTGACATTTTTTTTCCCTGAACACACAATTTATAGAAATTCCCTGAATAACAAAAAGAAAACAACTCTGTTATATTCACTGGAAAACTAAAAAGAAAAACTAAAGGAAACAACTATTGTGCTGCTGTAAGTATATAAAGAATACTTCTATCATTCCATTCACTTCACTGGAATGTATATGGAAGACATCTGTACAGCAGAGAGGGATTCAGCAGCCAGAGTTAAATATAGCAAGTCAACATGTACTGTAATAGAAGTTATAAGTTTTTAAAGGCTCAGAATTAGCCACCCAAGAACTGTGTGATTTACAGTACATAGCGAACAATTCACAATTTACAAGTAGGTTATAAAATACTGTATTATCTCATTTGTTATCTAAAGATCTATGAATCTTCCAATTGTAAACTGATAAATTCCTGAATGCATTTTTTATACTGCATTTCAGTATGGTTATTAGTGGAATATTGACCTGGCTGTCCATAAAGTCCTTCTGATTCCCGCATTTCTTCATTCATTCTTGCTAAACGTAACCTAAAATCAAGCAAAAGGACATTTTAGATGAAGTTATACAAATGTTCATAAACCAATCAACTATATAAGAAGATAATACATGTACTAATATGGCTTTCTTTCCCTTATCAGTATTTGCCACAGAAACAAACTGGCTTTTAGCTTATAAGACCTAACAATCTGAGCTGACCAAAATAACTATCTCACCTTTACACAAATCTCATGAGAAAGGCTAGAGAAGATTTCTAACAAGTGTATTGCAGAACTCTGCAACTCTTTCATCAGCTCCTATGGCAATTAGCAATTGCTGCAATGACTGCTTCTACAGGATGGAAGCAATGGCCTGTTGTTTCACACCAGCTCACTGTGAAGTGAGGCAGTTACCAATACATAAACAACCTATGTTGTTTGTAGTTACTAGCAATTATTTTGATATATAAACATTATAAAATATGGCCATGGCTACCAAAGTTTTTTTTTCTAGGTTACCATATTGGCTATATATTCTGTTTTTTAGGTTATTTATCTTGGAACATACAGTGCTGGATTGAGAATTCAATTTTTCCTTTGCCTTTAAAAAAAAAAAACACTAACTTTAAAAACAACATGTGGAATGGGCAACCATCCTCTTTCTTTTTTATACTGCCTGCCTGGCCTTCTGAACCAGTCATCTTAGCTACTAGGCACATTGAAATTAGGAGGGTTTCAGTTCCAGGTCAGCCTGAGCAAAAAAATTCAAGATAGCCTGTCTCCACAGAAAAAGATAGGATAGAATATGCCTGTCATCCCAGCTACATACAGTCATCCAAGTAGCATATGGCTGTCATCTGAGCTAGCCCATGGTAAAAGTGAGACCCCCATCTCAACAATAACTAGAGCAAGGGCAAAGCTCTGAGGTCAAACTCCAGTATCACCAAAATCTTTTCTGAATTCTTATCTTTAGAAAACAGTACAGATTCTTATCCCTGTACAATGGCAATGCAACTTCACAAGTTAGTAGCATCGAAGTCCCTGTCCTTCAATTCATAAAATACTAATACTCCAGGTAGTAGTACAAGCCCAGCCCCAGTATTTAACATAACAGGTAAATAAACAGCTCCAGAGAGGTGATGACTCCTGTTTCCACTGGACAGGCAGTATGACAGAAGCTGCTAAGCACAAGGGCTTACAGTTAAGAGTTCTTGACTTAAGGTCCTAGCTACAGCATTCAATGATCTCTCAAAAGCTAATTGCTCAAATTATCTCTAAGATGAAGGTAATAAAAGGATACCTTCTAAGCTGGATGCTGGTGGCTCATACCTATAACCATAACTACTGAGGAGGCTAAGTGAGATCTGAGGATCATAGTTCAAAGCCCATGAAAGGCAGCAAAGCTCATGAGACTTTTATCTCCAATTAACAACCAACAATGTTATTCAAGCAGTAGAGTGCCAGCTTCAAGCACAGAAACTCAGGGATGGCACCGAGCCTCTAAGTTCAAACCCAGAACCAGCACACACATGTGTGCACACGCGCGTGCACACACACACACCCACACACACACACATCTTTACTTTTTTCATATAGTTTATTGTGCAAACCAAATCATGTATTCCATGGTACTAATTTGATGTACTTAAAGAAATGTAAGTCACACAATAAATTAACTAGATTAAAGTTCACACATAAGCATGAAGCTATAATGAATGCTGTGTACAAAAAACTGTATGGAAGGACCAAGCAAAAAGGAAATGCTTACAAGGTTACAATATCAGCATTGGCTGCTTCCACAGCTATGCTCAAAGGATCTTTCCCTTCCTCATCTGTGGCATGCTGATTGGCACCTCGCTTTAGGAATAAACATACTTGCCTGTTAAAGAAAACAAGACACTTTGAGATATGGCCAAAAAATAGAAAATGCTACCTGAGTTACAGAGGTTTTATTTTCACTAAAAATGCTTGATTCATTTTACAAATAATAAACAGACTCTACTTTTAACAATTCCACAATCATCTGGGCCAGGAGTTGGCCTAGTGGTAGAGTGCTTACCTAGCATGCACAAAGAACTGGTTTCAATTTCTCCCTCGGTACCACATACATAGAAAAAGCCATAAGTTTGGGTTAGGGATTTAGCTCATCAGAAAAGCCCTTGCCTGGCAAGTACAAGGCCCTGAATTTGGTCCTCAGCTCTAAAAAAACAAGTTATAAGTGGTGCTGTGGCTCAAGTGGTAGAACTCTCTAGCCTTGAGGAAAGCCCAAGGACAGTGCTCAGGCCCTAAGTGCATACTCCAGGACTGGCAAAAATAAATAAATGAATGAATGAATGATATTAATGACAGTACACATGTCTCTCATCGCAGCTGCTCAGAAAGCATAAGTAGGATGCTCATGGTCTGAAGCTGACCCGGGCAAAAGTATAAGATCTTTCCTGAAAACTAAGGAAAAAGAGATGGAGATGTGGTTTAAGTGACAGAGTACTTGCCTAGATAGCACTTGGTACTGAAATAAAGCCCTAGTACCTCCCCAAATAAGTAAATAATCATCTATGAATAGTGTACAAAGTCAACATTTTTATAGAAGTCTAGTTTTATGGCTTTATTGAGTATTAATATTACTCCATAAGCTAAACTGTCAGTTTCTCAAACTACTTTATATAACTTGACTAGCGGCTACAAAACAACAACAACAAAAAAAAAACAATAATTACAAAGTTACAAGATTCTCCTAAAATAGACTATGTGTGCATAGATAATGTATGCATAAATACACACACTCAAGGTTTCCAAATGACCACAATCTCAGAAATAGACAAAAGATAAAAACTGATACATTTAATAACAAGTCAAGGTAATTTTCATATCTGGAAAGAAACTGTAGATTTCATCTAATAAATTTTTTTCATTTATAATTCCATCATGAAACGTAAGTCATATGAATGCATCTCCTTACAAACACCTAATGACCTCAAAGTAAGAAAGTGCAAAATTTTGAAATATTTTTTCAAATAAAAACTACACGAATATGTAATCAACAGTTACCCTGTGTGTCCTAAGACGGTTGCATGGTGCAGCGGTCCTCGTCCTTGGACATCTCTTTGGTTCACATTAGCACCATTCTGTAGGAGGAACTCACATGTCACCAAAGAGCCCTGAAAGAGACAAAGCAGGTAACAACAATGTACCAATGCAAACAACAAGAAACAATAGTAATTTCTACTTTTCAAACAATATAATTTTATTCAAATAGCACTTCTATTTTCTCACCTCTAACACACAACCTAGCAAAAGCAGAGAAGACTTAAGTTGTATTTGTTTCTTCCCAACAACTACTTCCTGGTAAAGAGTTACTTGCCATTTGTGATTTTGCAACATTTTCTACTCTCATTTTACTTTTATTATCAGAATTCTTTATATTACTCCTCCACCACCACTATCACAAAGCCAAAGTACACAGAATCCTCTTTATTTTCCAACCCACCTCAGAATATTAATAATAAACCCATGTTCAAAATGAATGATAGTTTATATTTTTCTACCAAAAACTTCTTTGTTTCAATTCATACCCCTAATACAGCCTGAATGAGTGGTGTTGCTTTGTTTTCCTCTGAATTAGCCCAGTTCACATCTGCACCATGAGCCAAAGCTTCAGCCATTTTAGGAAGGTTCTTTTCATATGAAGCCCTATAAAGTTGAAGTCCTGGATTAAGATGTTTAGAGTCGAGAAACATGGAAGAATCTTGCCTCTCCCCTTCTGAAAAGCAAACAAATACTTGAATAAAAATGAGATCTTGATAAGGATCTTGTCTAGTAACTACAGAGTTTTACTTCGTAAGATGAAAAGAGGTCTTTGGGTGAATGGTGAAAATGATGAGAAAATGAAGTGAATATATGTATGCCCTTAATGCCACTCAATTGTACATTTAAAATTGGTTTGATAAATAATAAGACTAGTTTGTTATGTGTACTTTACTACAATTTAAAAAACAGTATGAAATTTGAGATATTAGTTTCTTTTGGTTTTTGTTTTTTTGTTGCTTGTGGGGCTTGAACTTGAGGCCTGGGCGCTGTCCCTGAGCTCTTCAGCCCAAGGCTACCACCCTACCCCTTGAGCCACAGCACCACTTCCAGTTTTCTGGTGGTTAATTGGAGATAAAAGTCTCATGGACTTTAGTGCCCAGGCTGACTTTGAACTGCCGGTCCTCAGATCTCAGCCTCCTGAGTAGCTAGGATTACAGACGTGAGCCACCAAGCCCGGTGAAATGTTAGTTTCTGATGTCATTAAGCAATGATAATAAGATGCATTTACACACAACTTTCTCTTTTTCTATAGACTTAATCATTCCTCAAGTATCAACTTTCTTTATAAAGACGTTGTGGTCTTGTAAGTATTCAAGATGAGTTAAATGCTGTGTTAAAAATTAGCTAATGTCAAAGTAAAGAAATTCAATGAAGCATGGATAAACAGAAGTAACTATGATTCTCTTAAGGTAGCCAAATGCCTCGTCATTTAATTACGGACACACATGAATGGATGAATGAAATTTTTTTAGATGGCTCTATCTATCTATCAAATATATATATATACATATACATACATACATACACACATACACACATACACACATACACATGGACTTAAGTGGCAACAAGAATCCCTAAAGTGGAAGTGGCCCTGTGGCTCAAGGGGTAGGGTGGTAGCCTTGAGCTGAAGAGCTCAGGGACAGTGCCCAGGCTCAGAGTTCAAGTCCCATGACCAAAAACAACAACAACAACAACAAAAAAAAAAAAAACCCTGAAGTAGGTACCACTGGTTCAAGCCTAATTTCCTAAGATGAATTAATACCATCACAATATGCATACTAACCAGTTCAAATCCCCTGAGAAATGCTTACTGCAAGACCCAAATCACTGAAATTATGGAAAAGAGACAATAGGAATAAAGCACTTGCCATTCTCCAATGAGAATGGAATGGAACTGCTGTTTGTTTGGTTTTTTTATCTGATAAGATAGCCATGCTGGGTGCCTGGTACCTGTAATCCTAGCTAGTGAGGAAGCTGAGATCTGAGAATCATGGTTCAAATCCAGCCCCAGGGAAGGGAAGAGAATTCTAAGATTCTTCTCTCCAATTAACCACAGAAAGTTGGAAGTAGAGCATGGTTCAAGTGATAGAGCACTAGCATTGGGCAAAAAAGCTCAGGAACAGTGCCAAGGTACAAAGTTGAACCCCAAAACCAAAGCCAACCACTCCTCCCATCAAAAAAAAAAAAGCCGCAAGAGGACAAAAGAATAATAAGCTAGAGATATGGCTAGCCAGCAAGCATAAAGCCCAGAGTTTAAAGCTCAGAACTACCAACAGAGGGCCAAGGGAGAAGAGAGGAAAAAGGAGAATGAGAGGGAAAGAAAACATGAGAGGGTAGTGAAAGGGAAGGAAATGAGGAAAGAGGGAGCTGGAGGGGAAGAGAGACAGCAAAATTGAGAATAAATTTAAGACAGTACAGATGGACTAGAAGTTATCCTTACCTATTGTCAAGGCAATTGAGGTGCACAGCAATTGGCCTGAAAGAATGTAGAACTAGCAAAGAACTTCCAAACATTAAAAAAAAAATAAGCTGCTTTTTGTTTTATTGTATTACTCCTACCCTATTACCTTCCAATAGGCTATTTCCTTTAGAAAATATGTAATTGAGAATTGGCATTTACTGCATGCCTTTTTCAGCAAACTATACCAATTAACACTAAATACCACCAAAACTTACCAGGGTCATATAAACTATACCAATTAACACTAAATATCACCAGAACTTACCAGGGTCATATAAACTATTGGCAGACACTGTGGAGGGTAAAGATTCTCTTCCATCATCACAGCTTTGCTGGATCCCACTGTCATTGCTTTTGACTGTTTTAAAAGAAAAATTGGCTAGTGACTAAAAGTCACACCATTCAGAACAACATCTCCCACAACCAGAGATTTTGAAATGAGCTTTTTTGAAATGTCAACATGAACTCAGCCACCACCAGTAGAAAATTTAATACAATTTTAACTTTTTAAATACTTAGCTTATTGTGACATAAATCACTCACAAAAATATCACATCTAATACCCCATAAAATGTGAAGTCATAAAGAACTTGATTTATTGCATGACATAAGTAATATGTAATTCTGAGACAATGGGTAACATCTAGAGAAATGGCCACACCGCACAATGACCACTGGCACAGACTTGGAATGCTCCACAAGAGTAGTACTTACTACTACGCAGTTTTGAAGAAGTATCAAAGTAGGAGAAGAGTGAATCTAGCTCATCAGGACAGAACAGAGACTCCCGCCTGGCCTCGTCGCTATTTACAGCAACCACTGAGGACATGCAAGTTAGCAAAGCACAAAGCAGGCCATAAGAAGGGAAAGGGCAGGAGAAAAATGTTACTGGGAAAAATTCAAGAGGAAAAAATAGGAAGGAAATCAGGTAGTTAATCAGATACTTGGGGCTTCTGGCATGGCAGATTTCTAATTCCCATCTCCCCTTGCACTTTAAAAGCAGTTCCACATTACTTACAGATGTGGACTGTCATGGTATCACTTCAAGTTAACTCTTTAAAGAACACAGAAATCCAGTTTTTCCTTAGGATATGCAAAAGGAACGAGTGCTTAGCAAGAAAGAAACCTACTATTGCTTCTAAACCAGAAATTAGGAAAGTGACTTTAATTCAAGATAGTATTTATATTCACAGAAAAAGAGGTATAATACCTGAACTTTGGACAGATGCTCTGATTTGATCACCTGGTCCAAGTTTAGAAATGCTCAGCCTCTTTTCTTCGCAACTTTTGGAAATAATCTTTTTGTCCTGCTCAGGAGGTGACGATGACAGAGAATATTTATCCACAAACTTTCTCTCCACATATTTAGCTCTGATATATGCCTCTTTTTCCTGTCTGGTACACATAACAATGTTATGATATTCTGCTTAATGCTAAGTATGGCTAATACTGAAAAGATGTCATTAATTATTGAATACTTAAACAAAATAGTTTTGCAAAACTAGTTAAGACAATCAGCTACAGTTCTTATACAACATGTTCATTTGCCAATTTCTAATTAATTGTTTCAAAATTAAATTGCCTAACTGAAAAATCACAAATGGTTACATAGCATCCTTTCTTTTCTTAATTTTATGTATTTACTTTTACATAAATCCTCATGCTTTTTACAGAATAAAAATATTAAGGAAAATTTTATCAAATTAATTCATTTTAACTCAGAGACAGTCTCATATTGAACCAGCACTTTTCATAAAATATTTCAAAACATAATAGCATTCTTAAGTGAAAATAAAAGCATTATATTTAAACTTTTGACTTAAAACACCAAATGTGTCTTGTAGTTTTTCTCCCACATCTCCTTTTAAAATGCTTAAGTCTAAGCCAAGTATGAGTGGTTCTTGCCTGTAAACCTAGCAACTTAGCGGTTGAAATATGAAGATCACTGTTCAAAACCAGCCCCTGCAGAGAAACCCATGACTCTGTGGCAGAGTGCTAAGCCTTGAGCAAAAAATAAACCTCAGAGAAAGCACTCAGAACCTGAATTCAAGACCCAGCACCAGGTGCACACATACACATGCATGCATACGCACAGCATGTGCACATGCACACACACATGTGCACATACACATGCGCAAATGCACACCCAAAATTTAGGGATGGGGCCTTTGGCTGAATTATAAAGATGAACAGTATCTCAATTATGTTTAGCAAATATTTAAATAGTACTGGCTTAGAGGGCTAATAATTCAGCACAAGATTCTGGCAAATGAAAATTTTTAAATTTTCTTATTATGAAGTACTTGTACAATTCCATAAACCAGGTTATAAGTACAATTCTTTTTATTTATTTATTTGCTTATTTATTTATTTGCCAATCCTGGGGCTTGAATTCAGGGCCTGAGCACTGTCCTTGGGCTTTTTCAAAGCTAGTGCTCTCCTGTTTGAGCCACAGCACCACTTCCAGCTCTTTCTGTGGATGTGGTACCAAGGAATCAAACCCAGGGCTTTGTGCATGCTAAGCAAGCACTCTACCACTAAGCCACACTCCCAGACCAAGTACAATACTTGATCAATGTCACTGTTTCCTTACTTCTCCCCCATTTTTTCACTCCTGCTCATTTTTATGCAATATATATTGAATATGTATATTCAATGAAAACATTTAGCAAATACAACTTTAATGCTGAAACTAAAAAAAGAAAATCATAGTGAATAAAAGCAGCACCAACAGCAAAAACTGTTATCTCAAAGGCACTTTCTTCTTTCTAGCTGCTTCATTCAGTAGCCTCCTTACAGAGAACTGAACTGCAATTTAGCACAGCACATAAACCTCTCCTGTATTATCACCTTTGCTCAACATTACAATGCCATTCATGACCTACGTGGTTAACAAACATTTGCTGAATTAAGTCAAACACTGTAACATGATTAAGTGTTGAAACTTAGTCACTGAAGACATTAATGAACAGATTATTTCTCTTTGAATTCCCAGGAATACTGTGGAAATACTTTTAACAGCTAAGCATTTACATTCTTAATAGGTATTTAATTTGTAAGATTCCTTTTCATCTATAGACTATAAATAATTACCTGTTCAAAATAATATACTCAAGAATGAGAAACTCAGATTTGAAGAGTAAGATGACTTGCAAACACTGTTCTCAATAGTATATATCAACTGCAGTGAGATAAAAATCACAGCTACATTCCTGATTATAGAGGTGAGGGTAGCACGTTAAAGACAATTAAAATAGTACCTTTGTCCTGGCTGTGGTTTCTTTACTCCCATTTTTTCCACTTTAGCTTCATAAACATGATTTATAACATCATTCCCCAACTCACACATAAGCTGTTTGACAGGAAAACAGAAAAGCAAGCTATAAAATTAAAATTTCTAAAATTAAGCTAAACTTTAAAATTCCTCAAAGTAGGTACAATTCACTAAGTCTTTTGCATATCCTACAATCACTCATTCCACAGTGAAGTTTAACGTTAAAATAGACAAGAATTGAAGTATCATTTTGTCATCCTTCACTAGAACATGAGCACTTCTATATCACTTTCTCTAGCAATATACTATATTCCTATACATGCATATACACTGTATATAATCACAAGCAGCTACTTACTGCCCATCTATGTATCACAACTATATGTGTGTAACTGAAGTAGGGCAATAAAGTATCACTGATACAGTTAGGTACAGTTAGTATTTGCTAGGAAAATCAGTTAAAGTTAAATACTCTTTTCAGTTTTCATCTACTTACTAGAAATATTCAAATACCTCAAACATACAAGCTTTTTGAAGTTTAGTTTTGAACTTTTCCTTCTTGTTGAGTTCTATCTCCAAATAACTAAGCAACTCCTTGCTATATGTTTTAAAATCATGTAGTTTTTATCTGCCGTTCTACCTCTGATTCAGTTTATAATTCACAAGTCCTATTTGCAGTGTCTCAGCAAATCATATACTTTTGGTTGGGTCCAATTCCAGACTTGACCACTAGACAAAACATATTACACCAAAATGCAGGTGATTCAACCCATTCCCTGATCTTATCTGGGTTAAAGGGATACTTCACACTAGCATGATAGGGCCATGGTTGTAAAAAATAAAGTTAAGACACTGGAGATTGTTCATTGTGAGAAAGGGAAATGGCCTAAGCTGAGATAGCAAGAAAATGAGAATGCTATCTGGATCTAATAACCACAGCAATATAAGAGGGCATCTTAGAAAGTGTACATTAGGCAAGCAGAAGAAAATTGCTTGTTTCCTTGCTGACAAGTTATTTTAGGGTCTTGTTATTTATGTAACTACCATCCCTCTTCTGATACGGTTTCCGGTTTCCTGCCCCTGCCCGCAGCTAACCCTCTCTCTTTCTTCTCTCTCTCAGATGGCACCTTGAACAGCTATTTCTTTCAAACACTGAGGGTGCCATTATTATGATGGTGTGTGTGTGTGTGTTGCTCGGTTTAAAAATCAAGACCTTTCACTTGCTAGTCAAGCACTTGGGCTGCAGCTCCGGCCCTTTTTGCTTCAGTTATTGTTCAGATAGGGTCTGGTTGGTCTTTGACATTTCCTAACCAGCCCTCCATACATACAAAATAACTAAGATTATAAATGTGTCCTACCATACCTGGCTTGTTTTTAAGATGATGCTTCCCTAAAGTTTTACACAGATGGCCTGAAACCAACATTCTCTTATCTCCTAAATTACTAGGATTATAGATGAGTCACTTATCATGCCCCGTCTTAAATATGCTATTTCCTATGAGCAGTTATAACTTAATTTTATATGTCACTTTTTTATTTTTGAAGTAGTGATACCAATTGGTACTTTTTAAACAATCTGCTGTAGAGAAGCTAGGTGCAGGTGCTCAATCTAAAATACTAGCTACTCAGAAAGATGAGATAGAAAGACTGAAATTCAAAGCCAGTACGGGCTTTGTACAAGTCAGTAGACTTTTATCTCCAACTACACAGCAAAAAGCTAGAAACAGAGGTGTGGCTCAAATCACAGAGCCAGAATAGCCAAACAAGAGATTCAGGTCTAGAGTTCAAGCCACAGTACTGGCGCACACACGCGCACACACGCACACAGACACACCTCTCAAGAAGAAAAAAAAAAAAACTCTGCATTAGAACTAGAGAAAATAGATACATCACTGAATTAAATAAAAATGATAGCAAAGAAATCAACCTAATTTGCAAAAAATTAACATAGGACAAAAAATTTATAATAGGGTATTATAATTTATAATGATTTTAGGAAAGCTGGTAAAACTAGCTGGACATTGGTGGCTCATAGACTGTAATCAGTTGAACCCTGAAGGATCATAGCTCAAAGGCAGCATAGGCAGTCTGTGAAATTCCATATCCAATTAGTTACCAAAATACCAGATAGAACATATGGCTCAGGTAGAGCTCCAAGAGCAAGAAAGCTAAGCCTAAGGTCCTGAGCTCAAGCTCACATACTAGTACAAAGTAACAAAAAAACAAAACTAAACTAAACAAAGCAAAGCAAAACAAAACTATTTGGAAAAGTTACCAAGAATGACACATTTTATACTACCCAATGAATGAATTGACATATACATTATGATTAAAATGTATAAAATTAGTTCATAAGATTTTCCAGGAAGATGGCGCCAAGACAATGGGGACACTGCCTAGCTTTCTCCCACAAAAAGAGAGAACCAGGGAATCCCACGAGCCAACTATCTTAAGAAATCCACAACAATAAACTCAAGAAGCAACGGAAAAGGACTCAAACCGGAAAAGAAATCCAGATAAAGCTTACATCCAACTTTCTCAAAGAATTCGAAATGCGAGGACCCCTCCCCCACCCCTCACCACCGGCTCCAAGCCAGGAAAGTCGCAGCAGAGGGCGCCGGGCCGGGCAGCCCCGACTGCCGCAGAAACCAGCATAGACCAGGCCAGCAAGCAGCAGAAGCCAGACTCAGGAACCAGCGCAGACAAGGCCTGCCCCTGGAAGCAGCGCAGGAAAACCAACCATCCACCCAGCGTGCTGAGACTGAAGCACTAAGACCCAGCCCACAGCCCACTGTGAGGCCACTGGTTGGGCTGAGAGCTAGTCGTGCAGCAGCACACAGCCTCTGGGAACAGGCCGAACACCTGCAAAAACTGCAAACTCGGAATCAATTTGGCTGAGAACCACAGGTATACACAGATTCCCAGAACCACCGGTCCCAATCCAAGTAAAGATCGCCACCTACCGACCACAGAGCGAACTACAACAACAGTTCTCGATGCCTAGAAGAGCACAAAGACAAATTACAACATACATAAATAATCAAAGTCCCACACAAAGCCCAAAAGGAAACAAGAGCAAAGGGACGAGAGAGATGTCACCATCCCAAGAAATGAAACCTGAAGAGACACGAAATATGACTCAAATCAAGGAGATGATTTTGGAAATGAAAACAAAAGCAAGAAATTTCCAAGGAACTCTTCGAATTCAAAAGAGAAGTGGAAGAAAAGTTCAATACCCTCTCAGCAGACTTGATCAGCTCAGTGTCCACACTTCAAGCAAAAATGGAGGCATTAGCAGAAGACTGACTGAGATGGAAAATAGAATATCAGGAACGGAAGATAAAACACAAGAGCTGGAATAGAGAATCACCACCTTGGAAAAATGAGTCAGAATCCACCAGAGAGAACTCCAGGACTTGGCAGATGCAGCAAAGAAGTCTAACCTTCATATAATAGGGATTGATGAGGGGGCAGAATTTCAGGACAAAGGAATGCAACCCTTATTCACCGAAATCATAGCAGAGAACTTCCCCAACCTCAAAAGGGAAAATACATTATTGAAGGTTTCAGGACTCTAAACAGGCAAGATCCTAGAAGGAACTCATCTAGACATACCATAGTAAAGACACTTGACCCGAATACCAAGGAATTGATCTTAAATGCTGCAAAAACAAAGAAAGACCTATACTACAATGGGAAAAAAAATTCAAATTACAGCAGATCTCTCCACCCAAACCCTAAAAGCAAGAAAAGCTTGGAAAAATATCACTGATGACCTGAAATCCAACAATTGCCAACCCAGACTGATATATCCAGCAAAAATAGCATTTACATTTGAGGGAGAAACAAGAATATTTCACTCCAAAGAGAAGCTTTATGAATACATGCACACTAAAACAGTGTTACAAAAATTATTAATCAAGAACAAATTGTAGAACATCAAGAACCCCCATCAAGAAGCAAGTATTCATAATTCACTAAACACAAAAGGGGTTAAAAAGAGAATGAAACTTAGAAGTAAAAATAAATAATGACAATGGACACTGACCACTTCTCCATAATTTCCCTAAATGTGAACGGGCTGAACAATCCAAGCAAAAGACACAGAGCAGCACACTGCATTAAGAAACACCACCCATCCATATGTTGCCTCCAGGAGACTCACCTCACGGCCAAAGACAGAAATTCCAAGTGAAAGGATGGAAACTAATTTTCCACTCCAATGCACCATGCAAAAAAGCAGGAGTAGCAATCTTAATCTCCGACAAAATTAACTTCTAAGTAAAATCAGTACATAAAGATAGAGATAGCCATTACATATTAGTAAAGGGTACAATCCATGCCCATAATATTACAGTTATAAACATTTACTCCCCCAACACGGGAGCACTCAAATTCGTCAAACAAACCCTCTTAGAATTACACAACAAGATAGACTCAAACACAATCATAGTGGGATGTTGGGGGCTGACCTCCATCTCTGAGGCCTGATTCTGGCTCAGCGGCCATTGAAGGGCTTTGGCCAGGCACTCGCTCCTTGCATACCTCTCTTAAGGCATCTCTGTGTATGTGACTCGACTGAACCCCCCGCAGCTTCGCGGGTCTCGCAGCAGTGCAGGTCTCGCCGGCTTTCCTGCACCTGTCCCACCCAGTACCTAAAAGTCCACCCCAGACCCTTAGTGATAGCACAGTGGCCCTCTTCCTATTGGCTAGCTTCCCAGTTCCCACCTTCTCTTACCCCAACAGTATATAACTAATCGCCTGACGCAATAAAGAGAGCAGCAACAGAGATCAGTGGAGAGATTTGATGCGCTTTCATAGCTGACACAACTCCTGACTCAGCATGGCTTTTTCTTCCCCGGTAATTGGGAGAGGGCTGGGTCACCGATACTTACCATCTCACTCGGCTCTGGGGGACTACAGGCTGGCCCTGTGTGTCCCTCCCTGTTCCTGAGTTGCTCCCCAGAGAAGCAACAGTAGGAGACCTCAATACACCACTCTCAACAAACAACAGGTCAACTCAACAAAAGTTAAGACACCATCGACTTAAATGACACCATAGCCCAGCTGGGCTTGACAGATATAAACAGAGTCTTCCACCCAACGGTGAAACTTTTTACATTTTTCTCAGCAGCACATGGAACACACTCCAAAATTGATCATATAATAGTTCATACAGAAAACCTAAGCAGATACAAGAGGACTGATATAATCCCATGCATCCTATCAGACCACAGTGGAGTCAGACTAATTCTGAACAATGCAGTCCAAGTCAAAAAACATTCAATCACTTGGAAACTGAACAACACACTTCTGAATAACTCCTGGGTGACAGATCAAATCAGAAAAGAAGTTAAAAACTTCCTTGAATGTAATGACAATCAAAAAACATCACAAAGGAACTTATGGGACACAGCAAAGGCAGTTCTAAGAGGCAAATTTATCACACTAGGAGTGCATATTAAAAAGACAGAAGAAGAGCATGTAAATAACCTAAAAAAAAAAAAAACTGAAACACCAAGAGGAGCAAGAAAAAGTTAATTCTAAAACAACCAGAAGGACAGAAATAACAAAAATAAAATCAGAAATATCAGAGATTGAAATAAGATCTACTATACACAAATTTGATAAATAAAAAAGTTGGTTCTTTGAGTCAACAAAATAGACAGACCCTTGGCAAGATTAATCAAAAAAGGGAGAGGGGAGACTCAAACAAGATTAGAGACCCCACGGGAACAATCACAACTGATTTCCAAGAAATTCAGTCCATAATGAATAAATACTACCAGGGCCTATATTCAAAGAAACAAGAAAATCTAGTAGAAATGGATGATTTCTTAAATAAATATAGGCTACCCGCACTGAACAACGATGAGGTAAACAAATTGAACGAACCAATCTCTTACAATGAAATTGTGGAAGCAATCAGAGAAATGCCAACCAAAAAGAGCCCAGGTCCAGATGGTTTCACTGCAGAATTCTACAAGACGTTTAAAGATGAAATAACACCTACACTCTTGAAACTCTTCCAAGAAATAGAAACAGAAGGAGCAATACCAAACTCATTTTATGAAGCTAATATCACTCTCATCCCCAAACCAGGGAAAGACCCAACAAAAAAAGAAAACTACAGACCTATCTCTGCTGGTGGGAATGTAAACTAGTTCAGCTACTCTGGAAAGCAGTGTGGTGGTGTCTTAAAGAACTGAAAATAGACCTTCCCTACGATCCTGCCAACCACTTCTGGGCATCTACCCTGAAAATCATAACCCAAGATATGATAAGGATACCTGCTCAGCTGTGTTCATCTCTTCACTATTCACAATAGCCAGGCGATGGAAACAATCCAGATGCCCTACTGCAGATGAATGGATACAGAAAATGTGATATATATACACAATGGAATTCTACATAGCCAACAGACCAGATAAAATAATGGCATTTGCAGGGAAGTGGATGAATCTAGAGCGAATCATGTTGAGTGAGACAAGTCAAGCCCTAAGGAACAAAAGGCGCATGGTATCCTTAATATGTGGCTATTAAGTACAAAGAGTACAAGAGCGAGGACGCAATATCTGCATACCCAATGCTATGGACATGATAATGGAAATATAAACATAACTATATAGATATAAAAACCTATGACTCTAGGGCCGGGAGTTTGGCCTAGTGGTTAAAGTGCTTGCCTAGCATGCATGAAGACCCGGGTTCAATTCCTCGGTACCACATACATAGAGAAAAGCCAGAAGTGGTGCTGAGGCTCAAGTGGTAGAGCTCTAGCCTTGAGAAAAAAGTCCAAGGACAGTGCTCAGGCCCTGAGCTCAAGCACAGGACTGGCAAAAAAAAAAAAAACAACCTATGACTCTATAGACATAATGTTTTACTTTCTAAAATTAATATGTTTCTATGACATACAAACCCTTAGCCTAATTTTGATTAAGTTCTAAATACTAAGTCCAAGTGATTGTAAATAGAGATTCCCTTCTTGAACATTCGTTTGTTAAACCGGTTATTTAAAATACGATGTAAAAACCTTGTTAATAAAGAAAAAAATTAGTTCATAAAATAACTCATCTTAAAATTTTTTTAATGAATTAATTTTTTAAGTCAAACTCAGAAGTAAACCTGTGTGGACCCAAAATACTCAGGGATAACACGTAGGCCCTGAGTTCAAGTTACAGAACAGACGAAGGCCAACAGACTGACAGACAGAGACAAGGAGAAAAGAAGAAGGGGAGGCGGTCCCAAACTCTAGTTTTTTTAAAAAAATAAATTGTAGCTGTTGCCATGCACAAGCATTAACTCAAAATGGATCAACCTCAATATCAGACTGGAAACCCTGAAACTCCTACATGATAGAGTTGGAGAGACACTGGAACTCATAGGCACAGGCAAAAACTTCCTGAACAGAATCCCAGGGTCACAACAGATTGGAGAGAGACTCAATAAATGGGACTATCTAAAAATAAAGTTTCTGCACAGATAAAAGCATAGCTACTAGAGTAGAAAGACAGCCAACCAACAGGGAAAAGATATTTACCAATAATACATCAGACAAATGCATAATATCCAGTATCTACAGGGAACTCAAGAAACTAATCCCCCCAAACCCAACAAACCAAATCACTAAATGGGCAAGCGAACTAAAGAGAGACTTACCAAAAGAAGAGGTTAAAATGGCAGAAAAGCATATGAGAAAATGCTCATCATTCATGGTCATAAAGGAAATGCAAATTAAAAATAATCCTAAAATACCACCTTACCCCAACAAGAATGGCCAAGATTTTGAACTCAGACAATGACAGATGCTGGCAGGGTTGTAGAGAAAAGGGAACCCTACTACACTACTGGGATTGTAAGCAAGTTCAGCCACTCTGGAAAGCAGTGTGAGGTTTCTTAAAGAACTGAAAATAGACCTTCCCTACAATCCCGCCATATCACTCCTGGGCATCTATCCTTAACATCATAACCTAAGATATGATAAGGACACCTGCTCAGCTATGTTCATCTCTCCACTATTCACAATAGCCAAGCAATGGAAACAATCCAGATACCTTACTGTAGATGAATGGATACAAAAAATGTGGTACATATACACAATGAAATTCTACATAGCCAACAGACAAGATAAAATAATAGCATTCACAGGGAAGTGGATGAATCTAGAGCAAATCATGTTGAGTAAGATAAGTCCAGACCAAAGGAACAAAAGGCACATGGTATTCTTAATATGTGGCCATCAGATCCAAACAGTACAAAAGCAATGACTCAATATTTGGGTACCCAGTGCTATGGACATGGTATTGGAAATACAAACACAACTACATAGACATAAAAATTGACTCTACAGACATAACCTGTTCTATTACACAGATTAATATGTACCTATGACATACAAACCCTCAGCCTAATTTTAGTTATGTTCTAAAATCTAAGTGCCAGTGATTGTTTATAGAGATTCCCTTCTTGAATGCTTGTTTGTTAAACATGTCATTTGAAATAGGATGTAAAAATCAATGTTAATAAATTCTTTGAAAATAATAAAAAATAAAGAATATGTAGCCTAGTGATAGAGTGCACACGTAGCATGCATGAAGCCCTGGATTCGATTCCTTGGAACCACATACATAGAAAAAGCCAGAAGTGGCACTGTGGCTCAAGTGGCACTAGCTTTCAGCAAAATGTGTCCAAGGACCTGAGTTCAAATCCCACGAATAGCCAAAAAAAAAAGAGTAACTATTTTTTCTTGGATTTGGAGATTAAGCCTAGGACTACAAATATCTCCAGCTCCAATAGTTCACTTGGAGTAAAGATGGTGGTAATTGTTTTGGAATACTTTGTTTACTTGCCATTTCAAAGCTATTCATTTATACATGCCATTTTAATTTAAAATAATTAAAGATACCCAAAGCTTATCATAATTACATCCAATTATTCCTTTCTCCTATACTACCTGCCTAAAAGATTTCCCTACTTCCTTTCCTATAATTCAATATTGTGGCTTTTGGTCCCTCTAATAATAATTTCTATTTCTTCCCAAAGAGTTCTCACATAACCCATGGTATTTTCTATTTATATTCTTTTTTTGTTCATTTGTTTTGTGGGTCATGGGGCCTGGGTACTGTTCCTGAGCATTTCAGCTCAAGGCTACGGCTCTACCCTTGAACCACTTCCTGTTTTCTAGAGGTTAATTGGAGATAAGAGTCTCAAGTCCTTTCGTACCCGGGCTGGCTTTGAACCTTGATGCTCAGATCTCAGCCTCCTGAGCAACTAGGATTACAGGCATGAATCACTGTGCTCGACTATTTATAGTCTTTAAAATGTATATTTTAATTATCTGACACTTAATAACTTTCCTTAACTACCTAGGGGATAGTTTCATTTTCCTCTAGACAGGCATGACCCAGAGTACTTCCTTCCTTTTTAAGCACCTGCTCTACTGATAATTCCTTTATTTAAAATTGGAAGCTACTCAGGAGATTGAGATCTGAAGATCTTGGTTTGAAGCCAGCCCAGGGGTAAAGTCAGTGAAGCTCTTATCTCCAATTAAACACAGGAAAAGAAAACAGCTGAGAGTGAAGCTATGGCTCAAGTGGTAGAATGCCAATCGTGAGTAAAAAAGCTAAAGGAGAAAACACAAGCCCTGAGTACAAGCCCAAAACACACACACACACACACACACACACACACACACACACACACACACACACTGAAACTAAGATATTAAATGCCTGTATCTGCTGTATAATGTCATTACATATCCTTGTATTATTTCCCAACATGATTTTAAGTTTCTAGGCAGTACAGAATCCATCTTCTACTGGTTTTCCTTCCCCCTTCTTGACTAGAACATTCTGTGTACTATTAAAGATAATTTCTGATGAGTTAAATGGAAAAATGGGAAAAAAAATCCTATGGACAGGTAAAGTTTTAACTCAAAATTGGAAAAAAATTGTATTTCTTCCTTATAATTTGTACATAAGCACTTGCAACATTTCCTTAAAAGTTTCTTATCTATAATCAAAGCTGGTATAGAAATTAGATTCTGCTCCTTATCTCACACTTTCTGCTTTGAATTCATAACAACTGGTAGAATCTAAATAGGGCTCTGCCTTGGGAGTTAATTTCATTTATCCGTGTACACAGTAATTCCATAAGGCTATTTTTTACATAATTGGCATAAGACCAGAACTAGAAACATAAGATACAACTTCCTGACAGAAGTAAATTTTGACTACAGTCTAACCTTTAAGTGAATTTATTTTCTATAATATAGTAAACAGGAGGACCTGAAAGGATTGTACCAATAAACTGGTAGGTAAATATAACTATAAATTCAGAGGTAGTCTAATGTCATTATTTATGACATTTTCAGAGATCTGAATCCTTAGATGAGGAAAAGAGAATGTCTTGGCTTGATTACTTCTACCCTAACAAATGTAAACTTGTGAATGGCCCAATCCAGTAATAACCCAGTGGAGTGGTACCACTATAACAATCCATTAAAAAAAGTTTACTATAACAATATAGCTGCATATTTTTAGAAGAATCTAATACAAAAATGTATGAATGGTAGTTTTCTTAAAGAGTGAACTGCTTAGAGTTACAAGTGCTATTTACTTTTTTTTTTTTTTTTGCCAGTCCTGGGGCTTGAACTCAGGGCCTGAACACCGTCCTTGGGCTTTCTCAAGGCTAGTGCTCTACCACTAGAGCCACAGCACCACTTCCAGCTTTTTTCTATGTATGTGGTACCAAGGAATTGAACCCAGGTCTTTGTGCAGGCTAGGCAAGCACTCTACCACTAGGCCAAACTCCTGGCCCCCCCAAGTGTTATTTTTGGCATTGCTGTTTACTTCTGTAATCCTTGCTATTCTGGAGGCTTAGATCAGGAGAATCATTGCCCAAAACCAGATTGGGTAGAAAACTCTGTGAGACTCTGCATCTCTCTAATTAGCCATCAAAAAGCTGTACTGAGGCATGGCTCAAGTGGCAGAGCACCAGTCATGAGCAAGCAACTTTGCTTGCTCAGCAAATGAGAGGTTCTGAGTTCAAGCCTAAATGCTGTTTTAAAAAAAAAGAAGAAGAAGAAAAAGGGAGGAAGAGAGGGAGGGAGATATAGGACCAGACATGGTGGTATTATCCTGTAATCTCAGCACTAGGGAAGGTGAGGCAGGAAGATCATGAGTAAAAGGCAAGCTTTGCATAGCAAAACTCCATCTCGAAAAGCAAAACAAAAAAAGTATACTATATATACTGAACAACTTAAGAACTTACTATAAAAACATCAGATTTACCAAAATAGCCTCAGATACGTTTAACACCATTTAGAGTTTGACCTAGCATGAGCAAGCCATAAAACTTGTAAACCAAATATCTAAATTCTTCACATATGTGAAAATATGGAATATTTTCATGCAAATATTCAGTTTACCTTTAAAAGTTCAGGCTCCCAGGTATCTAAAGTTAAAGATCGGACTTTTGAAAAATGAACCCCAAGACTCCTATATGAGGGAAAAAGAAGACTGCATTATTTATTAATATATAACTTTCAATTATACATTCATTCTCTCTCCTACAATGACAAAAGATCTACCAAGTAAAGCACTGTAATTTACTATGAGTGTTTATCCAAAAGAACTTCCCCTCTCTGGGCAGGTACCCACCGGTGAATCCCTGAGCACTCGATACACAAGGTGATGCCCAAGTTGATACTGGCCCATCGAGGATCTGCCAGACCACAATCACAACAGCTGGCATTGCCAGGAATACACTGGACTCGCTGCAGAGCACTTTCTCCTTTCAATAATTTCTCTTTTGACTCATTTCCAGAATCTAGGCTTCCTGTTGATGGAGATGATTTCTTATCCAGCTGCTGAAAAAATTAAGAATTAAGTGTTTGGTTGTTTAAAAAAATAATTAATTTTATTGCATACTACTGCTCAAAAGAGGGAGGGAAAAAGCTCCTAATTCATAAATTAAAAGACTGACTACTGAGCAAGGCACAGTGGCTCATGCCTGTCATCCTACCTACTTAGGAGGCTGAGATTTGAGGATGGCCGTTCAAAGCCAGCCCACGCACGGGTAGAGACAGAAAAAGTAGTTGATACCATTTTTTGTTGTTGTTGCTGGTTGTGGAACTTGAACCCTGAGCCTGGGTGTTGTCTCTGTTCAGCTCAAGGCTACTGCCCTACCCCTTGAGCCACAGGGCCGGTTTCGGTTTTTGGTTTTCCGGTATTTAATTAGCGATAAGCATCTAACAGACTTTAGTGTCCAGTCTGGCTTTAATGGGCTGGCTTTGAACTGTGATCCTCAGATCTCTGCCTCCTAAGTAGCTAGGATTACAGATGTGACCCACTGCGCCTAGATAGTAGTTGACACTATTAAGACTCATGAATAAAAAAGAATTCCTGGGCCCTGGAGCATAGCCCAGTGGTAGAATACTCGCCTAGCATACACAAAGCCCTGGGTTTGATTCCTCAGTATCACAGACTCAGAAAAAGCCAGAAGTGCTGCTGCAGCTCAAGTAATAGAGCTCTAGCCTTGAGAAAGGCCAAGGACAGTACCCAGGCCCAGAGTTCAAACCCCAGGACTGGCAAGAAAAAAAAAAATTATAAATTTGAGATCAGGCCAGTTTCAGACCTTATTTCAGAAAAATCTAAACAAAATAAATATTTTATACCATATAAAGCCAGAAGTGCTGCTGCAGCTCAAGTAATAGAGCTCTAGCCTTGAGAAAGGCCAAGGACAGTACCCAGGCCCAGAGTTCAAACCCCAGGACTGGCAAGAAAAAAAAAATATATAAATTTGAGATCAGGCCAGTTTCAGACCTTATTTCAGAAAAATCTAAACAAAATAAATATTTTATACCATATTTCCCAGGGTTTTAATTAACTGTAAGCAAGTTATTTTATAAATGACTATGGTAAATAAACTGGAAAAACTATGCCTATAAACTAAAATAGATCAATTACACACTGAGAGAGAAAAATATCATTAATAAGGAAAGCTCCAATAACAACACTGGATACAACAAAGTAAATACATAAATAATAACAGAACAAACAAATATAATGCAGTTAAAATTCTGAAGGGTACTTATTTCCCATATAAACATTCTGTAACAGTCAAGCTATCAAAAACTATGAGGACATATTATCAAAAATTAAAATATTTTCAAGCATAAGAGTCACAAATATGTCACTCATTTTCAATAACATATTGCAGGAAGACTTCAAATATTTCATAAGTCAAAGAGAAAGACAGGAGACAAAAATCTCTAGGAACTCTCCGACTAATAACTACACTGCAAGTTTAAGGACAAGTGATTCAAACTGGAGAAGTATAATTCAGGTGACAAATCTATTTGAGGGCTGTATCATCAACATACCATTTGCTAGTGTTCCCATATTTAATATCCAATATTTCCTAGGTGAACTTGGCTACTGAAGAAATTGCTCCTCTCCTTCATATGCCTCACTACACGGGATCAAGAAAGTTTCTACTAAGGAAGCCTTCTGCTTTGAGCTGCTCTTGGCCTTCCAAACATAACTATAACATAGACAGCATTTCATTTCCCTAATCATATTTCTGACAACAGTCTATCATTAAGCTTATGCCTCAGCCCTGCCCCATGACCCAACAGTGGTGAGTTTCATCTCTCAAAATTCATTCACATAAAGTCACAAAATATTTAAGGGAAAAATAGTAATATCGGAATACCTTATTCCAATCTGGGGCATATATTTAAATATTAAAATAATGATATATTCAGATATTTAAATAAAACTAAAAAGAAAATCAAGAGAAACCCAGTCTCATTCAATTACATAAAATCATCCCTCATAAAAGATTATAATCACATAGTAGTATGCAACTGAGATTATACACTAGTAATTTTTCAGTTGATACTGATGATGCCATTACTAACCTCTGACTCATCACCCTTCTCTCTATAAGCAGTTGCAATGCTGGTCTGAACAGCCTTAATCCATGCCTGACGCAGCTTTTCAGAATCTGCCTGGAGCATACAACTCCTAAAAGGAAATAAGATACTGTTCAATAACAATCAAAAATACTCAAATCCATAAATTGTATATTTCTGCCCACTTTGCTATATATATATATATATATTTTTTTTTTTTTTTGGCCAGTCCTGGGCTTGAGCTCAGGGCCTGAGTAATGTCCTTGGACTTTCTCAAGGCCAGAGCTCTACCACTTGAGCCTCAGCACCACTTTCAGCTTTTTTTCTATGTATGCGGTACCAAGGAATCGAACCCAGGTATTCATGCATGCTAGGCAAGCACTCTACCACTAGTCCAAACTCCTGGCCCCTATTTAATAATTTCTGTTGAACCATTAAGCGTATTTTTAGGGAAAAACCTGCTTTCAAAGAAATAAAGATACCAATTGTATAAATTATCTCTTAAGAGGCTGAGATCCGAGGATCAAGGTTCAAAGCTAGCCCGGGCACAAAAGGACCAGAGACTCTTATCTCCAATTAACCTCTAGAAAACGAGAAGTGGGGCTAGAGAAGTGGGGCTCGGCTCAAGAGTAGGGCGGTAGCCTTGAGCTGAAGAGCTCAGGGACAATGCCCACGCCCAGGGGTAATGCGGTAACCTTGAGCTGAAGAGCTCAAGGACAGTGCGCCCAGGTGAAGTTCAAGCCCCATGACGCACAAAAAAAAAAAAAAGTTAAAAAAATATACAAACAAGCCAAGTATGGTAGTCCATGCCTGTAATCCCAGCATTTGGGAGGCTAAAACTATTTGAGAATGAGGCTAGTATGAGTATAGAACAAATACCTGTCTTAAGAAAACTAAAAAATCAAGAAACAGGTAATTTAAATGTGTATATATGTATGTATGTGTATATATATTATAGTACTTACATGTGTATGTATAGATGTATAATACACACGTGTTTTATGTATGTTTGTATATGTGCACATATGTCTATGTGTATCTTTATATATACATATAAAGTATATGTGTATATATGTACATATATTTACATCTATACATAAAGTATATTACAGTTTGAAAAGTAGGTGAACTTATATTTATATATATACAAACTCTTAAATATACCATATAATACTTCTCTGAACTGTGCCATGCATGAAATGTGTCATGAAAATATGAAGTAAAAACCTTAAAAAGTTATATGGGCACATAACCATTACAGACTTTAAAGGATAAAATCCACAAAGAAAAGTCATGCTTGATAATACGTATTATCAAGGTGCCCAGTGGTGCAGTAGCATATCCATCTCACAATATGTACCATCATTCTTGAAATTTGTTTTGAAAACATCTTTTTCTTTTTTTAGCACAAATAATCATAAGTCAAACACAAATTTCTCAACTAGAAAGTTCTTTAAGACAAACTATCAATTATCAAATTCTTTAGAACCACTCACTTTGTTGGTGAAACCACCTCAAAGCAGAATCTTCTTTCAATGTCTTCACAATGCTTCACTGTGCAGAGCCTGAGATCTTCCACTACTACAGTGGGGTTATCCTACAATAAGTAAACAAGATTCCCATGTTTATCAATTTATACTGCCAATAACAACGTTTTAAAATATTACTTGTAATAAAGGATATAATTTTAAAGACTCATATTTTACCCTATTGCTAGGATATAACTAATACAAGTAATTGTGTCTTAATAATTTTATTTGCCTTACAAAATTATTACACATGGAAAAAAAACTATGAAGTGAAATAATTTATATAAAAAGGGCTTTGTCCAATGTTTGGAACTTAATAATCCATAATTTCACCTATTAATTTTCTTCCTTTTTCATTCATATCCATTACTTCTCTAGTCTCCACTTCCAAATAATAGGCACCAGTGGCTCATACCTATAGCTACCCAGGTGGCTTGAAGCCAGCCTGAGCAAGAAAAACCACAGGACTCTTTTTCCAAATAAACACCAAAAAGCCAGAAGAGAGGGCCGGGAGTTTGGCCTAGTGGTAGAGTGCTTGCCTAGCTTGCACAAAGACTCGGGTTCAATTCCTCGGCACCACATAGATAGAAAAAAAGCCAGAAGTGGTGCTGAAGCTCAAGTGGTAGAGCTCTAGCCTTGAGAAAGTCCAAGGACAGTGCTCAGGCCCTGAGCTCAAAACCAGGACTGGCAAAAAAAAAAAAAAAAAAAAAAAAGCCAGAATAAGTATGGCTAAAGTTCTAAAGCACCTGTCTTGAGTAAAAAGCTAAGGTACAGTGCCCTGAATATGAATTCAAGCCTCTTACTGGTACCAAAAAAAAAAGTCAGTACATAAGTTATAATGAATGAATATAATTTCTGGTTTTTAAAAGTTTTTTTTTATTTGAGTGTTCTGAGTTTTGAACTCATAGCCTTGAGCTTGTTAGTCAGATGCTCTACTACTTAAATCACAGCTGCAGTATAATTTGTCATCTTTAACCTTTCTGAATTATCATTACTAGATAACAATCCTTAAAAAGCATATTCTCTTTCTATCTCACAATATTACTAGGTGAATATCATATCCAGGCACCAGAGGCTCACGCCTGTAATCCTAACTACTCAGTAGGCTGAGATCTAAGGATGACAGTTAAAGCCACCCAGGGCAGTAACATCCTATGAAACTCTTATCTCCAATTAACTACCAGAAAACGGAAAATGGTGCTGTGGCTCAAGGGTAGGGCAGTAGCCTTGAGCTGAAGAGAGCAGGGACAGAGCCCAGGCCCAGAGTTCAAGCCCTACAGTAGACCAAAAAAAAAAAAAAAAAAATCATTAGACATTAGAGTAATAATCCTAGGACACAGGAAATTCCATCTCAAAGCTATAGTTAAGAATTCAGGGCTCACATTGGGTGCCAGCAGCTCATGCTAGCTATTCAGGATGTTGACATCTGAGGATTGCAGTTTAAAGCCAACCTGGGCAAGAAAGTCTATGACTTTTATCTCTAATTAACTACCAAAAAGCTAGAAGTAGAACTGTGGAGTGTGGAGTGCTACATTTGAGCAATAAAGCTCAGGAACAAGGATGCAAGCCTTAAGTTCAAAACTCACACACACACAAAGAATTCAAGGGCCAGGAGTTTGGCCTAGTGGTTGCTTAGCATGCACAAAGCCCTGGATTCGATTCCCTGGTAGCACATACACAGGGAAAAAAGTGGTGTTGTGGCTGAAGTGGTACAGCTCTACCCTTGAGAAACCCCAAGGACAATGCCCAGGCCCCGAGTTCAAACTCCAGGACTAGCAAAAAAAAAAAAAAAAAGAATTCAGGACTCAAGACTCAAGTTGTGGCTCAAGTAGTAAAACATGAGCTATAAGTGGAAAAAAGCCAAACAATAACTTTGAGTTCAAACCCTAGTATTGGCATGTATACAAAAAAGAATCCAAGATTGAGTGACTAAAGGACATATATGTATATATGAAAATAGCATAATAAAATCCATTATAAGCTGTTTAAAAAGGTGAGTATGAAGGAGAACAAGAAAGCAGGAGGGTCAATTTTATCAGTATTATCTATGCATGTATGGAAATAGCACAATAAAATCCCCTTATGCGATCAGTCTATGCTAACAAAAATGGGAAAAGAGTGTCAAAATGCTTCTATATATAATACTATAGAAATCAAGAGAGTTAAAATTTCCCTGAGGTAAGATAGTGAGTACGTTCTCTCAATGAAGTTAATTTATATATACAATGGAGAAACTTTAGTTTTAACAGTTTAGTATCAGTTTAGTTCTAGTTTTAACTGTTTAGTATCAACCAATGTGACTACTATTGAAAACAAGATAAGACACTATTTCCATCATCCCAGAAGGCTCTCTGACATTCTTTCCAGTTCATCTCCTTATGTCCACCATGGACTTGCATTTGGGATTCTGCATGTATGGGTACATGTGTGCACACATGTGCATGGACCAGTCCTAGAGTTTGAACTCAGGGCCTGCCTGGGTGCTATCCCTGGGCTTTTTGTTCAAGGCTAGCACTCTGTCACACCTCCATTTCCAGCAGGTGTTTTTGTTTTTGTTTTAGTTTTTTGCCAGTCCTGGGGCTTGAACTCAGGGCCTGAGCACTATCCTTGGATACTTTTTGCTCAAGTCTAGTGCTCTGTCACTTGAGCCACAACATCATTTCTGACATTTTCTGTGTATATGGTACAGAGGAATCAAATCCAGGCCTTCATGCATGCTAGGCCAAACTCCCAGCTCCCATTTCCAGCTTTTTGGTCAGTTAAATGGAAATAAGAGACTCAGGGACTTTCCTGCCTCGACTGGCTTCAAACCATAATCCTCAGACCTCAGTCTCCTGAGTAGCAAGGGTTATAGACATAAGCCACCAGTGTCCAGCTTGCATTGCTGGTTCTTAAAAATTACACTAAAGGACTCATACAATATCTATAAGCTCATTTGTTTAGGGGACTTTTTTGTATTAAATTTCACAGGGTTTTGTTTTCCCCCCTTCACCTGCTTTCGATGTTTCCTATTACGGATCTTTTTGTTTGTTTGTTTTTTTAGTGCTGGTTTAAAAAATGGAATCCAGATTCAGCATCATTCTTCCTAAAACGTTGGTAGGTTTTAAGCTAACCATAGTGGTGCATCCCCATAATCCTAGCTACTTAGAAAACTGTAGGATAATCACTATTTAAAGCTAGCCTGGACAAAGTTATTCACACACTTTACCTGAAAAACAAAGTGAAAGGCAAAAAGACTATAGCTCTTGCCTAACAAGTGTGAAGCATGGCATTCAAACCCTAGTGCCATGAATAAATAAATAATTTAAATGTTCATAATTTCCACTCAAGAGTTTCCTTAAACATGCCCCAAACTAGTAAGTAGTAACTATAGTAATTTTGTGCATGAGCACTTATGCACTGCAATATTTATTAAAGCAAACAATAAAAATCAAATAAAATTGGGGACTGGAGGCATAGTTCAAGTGGAAGAGTGCATGCCTGGCATGGGCAAAGTCCCGGCTTCAATCAGAATGGAAGAAACACCACCACCAACAACAACAACAAAAAAACCCTAAAGTTGGGAACTCACTCAACTTTCCCTTAATTTCTTTTCCTTTTTGTTTGAACTATATAGTTTTTCACAATAAAAGCAGATGGGGCTGAGGAGACAAAGCACTTGTTCTGAAGGTAGTTTGTTCACTAAAAAGTGAATTTTTAGCTCATCTCCAAAAGTAGGTAAGTGGCATGACCAACGATAATGCTACGGCTGATATGGGCTTACCTACCAAAAAAGGGAAGGATTCCTTACAATAAAACACTAGCACAGGGAACATTTGTGTATGCTAGGCAAGCACTCTACCATTAGGCAAAACTTCCAGCTCTTAACATTGTAGTTTTGGTGTTGTTTTTTTTTGTCAGTCATGGGGCTTGAACTCTGGGCTAGGCACTGTCCCAGAGCTCTTTAGATCTCAAGGCTAGTGCTCTACCACTTTGAGCTACAATGCTACTTCCCACAGGGAACATTTTTTTTTTTGAGAATTTTTTTTATTGTAATTAGTAAAAGGGTTACATGATATTTGCCAGATAGAAGGTGCATTAATTCACATACATTGATACCCTTTCACATGTCTTGGTACCCGTTTCCCTCCCCCCCCCACACCCCCCCACAGGGAACATTTTTATGCATGAGTTTTTACTTAATTTCTCAAGGAAAGACTTACCTTAAACTTTTTCTGGTAAACCAGCTGATTGTTCTGTATTGAAAACCAGCGTCTAAATAAAAACAAAACAGACCATTTTCATAAACATAAGTTACTTTTCCTATGAATAGAAATGAAATAGTGGGGAAAGGACTAAAAATCAACATATAGTAATGATATTTTTATGAACCAGAGGCAATATGGGATAAATTAAGAACATCATAAAACCATAAATTAGGAAAATAAAATAGTATATTTTGATTCATTTTATATCACAAACTTATACCAACAAAAGCTGCTATTTATGCTATCATCAAATAATTGTTTTAAAATTTAAATATGAAGCTTGAGATTCATCAAAATAAAATATTTTCTCCCAATTATATTTATAAAATTAAAATATAAACTATGAATTAAAATATCCCTGCATATAAATATTAGTATAAATTGTGTTTTATTTTCAACCTTTCAGCAAATAATTCAGCAAGTATTTGATCTTATAAGCAAAAAAGAAAACTAATCATTCAAGAACTCGTATCAAACAAGAGATAATCACCAACTAACTTGGTCATACTGTATACTTCTAAGCAAAATAAAATTATCACAAATGATCTACTCAACTACATGGTTCTGCTTATCACTATAAATTAGAAAAACAATTTACTTGCAATCTTCTTTAGAAGAAAAGGCTAAGCCATGTATATTGTGCTTACTAATTCTAATTTATTAAAATAACAAGACTTAATATCACAGCCAAAAGCATTCATAAAAGAAAGCAAAACTTCTCATCAAGCATGAAAAGTAAAACAATAAGTCATTATTTTAAAATTAGTTTCAGGTGAGATGATTTCTATTGTAAACATTAGTTATTAATCTATTAGCAGATAGAGATTCTACCTTTTCATTGCTACTAGTACAATTCACTGGGAATTATATTTAGAAATTTCAAATTCTATTTATTTTAATTTGGATATGTCTCCAAATCTGAGAAAATAATTAAGAAACGCTTTTCCATTTCCATGCCTTTATACTAGACTGTTAGGTATAAGAAAAAGGTATCACCTTTCTTATTACAAAATAAAATTGTTAAATTGTTAAATAAGCACCTAGACAAAACAAGGTGGGTTGTCTCTAAATGCAAATCACCAAGAGACTAGAAAAGGAAGAACTTCCCTGTATCTTTGTTTTGAAACAGATGGCAGGTTAGAAATGTTAAAGGAAATACCTACACACAAACAAAATGGTGCAACCCTGACACATGAGATGACATGCAATGGAAATAATCTCTGCTACTGATTAAAGTGGTTTTCTTAATTGTTTGGTGGAGAGTGACCTATATTAACAAAGATTCATAGGTCTTATAGCATAGTAACAATTTTATATTATTTTGATGAAAATACTGAGTTTTAATGAACTATGGGAAAATGCCCATTTAACAATGTAACTTTCATGGTTCTATGATCCTTAAAAAAAAAAAAAAAATGGGGGGCTGGGAGTTTGGCCTAGTGGTAGAGTGCTTGCCTAGCATGCACAAAGACCTGGGTTCAATTCCTTGTACCACATACACAGAAAAAGCCGGAAGTGGCACTGTGTGGCTCAAGTGGCAGAGCGCTAGTCTTATTGAAAGCCCAAAGTCAGTGCTAAGGCCCTGAGATCAAGCCCCAGGACTGGAAAAAAAAAAATTATTTTGACCTATTTCATCATAGGATAATACTTCCTGCAAAGAATAACAAAATACTAAAGGAAAAAAATTCCTGAGATGATTCCCTGTTTATTAACTTAATATTGTATTTCCTCATCCCTAACCCAAACCCCTAGAGTTTGAATTCAAAAGCTCTATACTTGCTAGGCAGATGCTCTACTTTTCAAAACACCTCCAACCTAAACATATCTGCTTCTTGAAACTCATTTACCTGCTTCTGAGTGACATTATCACTTCAGCTTTAATATGCTCAAGAAAGACAATATAAAAGTGATCTAATATTGATACCTACTAAAGAAAAAAGGTATATTATCCTAGGTAGAAAAAGGTATTGAATTACAATTCTACCTGCCCTCTACTAAAACTAAAAAGAAATTGCACTACTCACTAGTCAAAAACATTATACAGATAAATAAAATTTTTATTTTATCACTAGATTTATATAAACCTAGTGATTATTAACATTTTTTTTTTTTGCCAGTCCTGGGCTTGAGCTCAGGGCCTGAGCACTGTCCTTGGACTTTCTCAAGGCTAGAGCTCTACCACTTGAGCCTCAGCACCACTTCCAGCTTTTTCTATATATGTGGTACCAAGGAATCGAACCTGGGTCTTTGTGCATGCTAGGCAAGCACTTTAACCACTAGGCCAAACTCCTGGCCCCATTATTAACATTTCTAAGAAAAAGAAAATTGAAAGTGACAAATAGCTCGTGACCTATGGGATATAGAAATACTTAACATTTTTTTTAAATAGTCGATACTTGAAATTTGAAAGGGAAGAGGAGGGGGGCGGGGAGGACGAGGACAACAAAGCTGAGGCTGCTGGCTGGCTTATTCCTAGAATCCTAGCTACTCAGAAAGCTTAGATATGAGGACTGAGGTTTGAAGCTACTCCAAGCAGGAACGCCTATGAAATTTTTACCTCCAATTAACCAACCAAAATTTCAAAGTGGGTGTGTGACCAAAGTGGTGAGTGCTAGCCTTGAGGAAAGAAGCTCAGGAACAGTTTTCAGGTCCTGAGTTCAAGCTCCAGTACTGGCATCAAAAGAGAGAGACAGAGAGAGGGAGAGAAAGGGAAAGGATGGGCAAGGGAAAGGAGGAGGGAGAAGGAAGGAGGGAGGGAAGAGGGAGGAGGGAGGGGGAGGGAGAGAAAAGAGAGAAAGGAGGGGGGAGGGGAAAGGGGGAGGGGGGAGGGGAAAGAAGGGAGAAGGAAGAAAGGAGAGGGAGAGAGGGAGGGAGGGAGGGAGGGAGAGAGAAGGGGCGGTGAGGAGAAAAAGGAAGGGAGAAAGGGAGAGAGAAAAAGAAAATAACTAGATCCAAAGAGAAAAACTTTCAAAGGCAATGTGCTAGCTATTATATATTAAGGTCTCCAAGATTAAGGAATGGTGCACAAAGCTAAGTCTTCAAAAAGGAAAACTTATCCATTAACATCAGACAGCACTACATACTGAAGTAATTCAGTATAGCATTTTAGACTAAAATATTCAATTTCTAAAAATTAAAGATCATGAGCCGGGCACGGGGGCTCACGCCTGTAATCCTAACTACTCAGGAGGCTAAGATCTGAGGATCAAGGTTCAAAGCCAGCCCAGGCACAAAAGGACCTGAGATTCTTATCTCCAATTAATTTCAAGAAAATGGGAAGTGGGGCTTGGCTGAAGGGTAGGGTGGTAGCCTTGAGCTGTGGAGCTCAGGAACAATGCCCAGGCCCAGTGGTAGGGTGGTAGCCTTGAGCTGAAGATCTCAGGGACAGCGCTCAGGCCAAATTCAAGCCACATGACCCACCAAAAAAATAAATAAATAAAAATTTAAGATTATGGAGCAGGAGTGTAATATAGTGGTAAAGAGCTCACCTAGCATGCACAAAGCCCTAGGTTCGATTCCTCAGTACCACATACACAAAAAAGGCCAGTAGTGGCATTGTGACTCAAGTGGCAGAGCACTAGGCTTGAGCAAAAAATGTTCAAGGACAGTGCCATGGCGCTGAGTTCAAGCCCCAGGACTGGCAAAAGAAAAACAAATTAAATATTATTCTTTTTTATATACTAACAATGCCCAGATGACAAGGAAAAACATAGATAGGAAAGGAAAAACGTATTTATGAAAATCAAGCATCTTTTACCATGCATGATCAGTAGTTCCAGATCTGATCATGAAGAAAGCCGGGAGTTTGGGCCTAGCATGCACAAAGATCCTGGTTCGATTCCTTGGTACACATACATAGAAAAAGCTGGAAGTGGTGCTGTGGATCAAGTAGTAGAGCTCTAGCCTTGAGAAAGCCCAAGGATAGTACCCAGGCCCTGAGTTAAAGCCCCAAGACTGGCAAAAAGAAAAAAAGAAGGAAAAGAAAAGATCATGAGGAAAAAATAAAACTTCTTATCTCTAGGTTTATCACTAAAACTGTAAATTACGGGCTCATATACCTATACGTACAGATGCCAAATAAAATCACAAACATGGCTTTAGTTTATTACATGGGAAAAATTAAAGAAAATCTAGGAACTACCAATATATTCTTTCAACAAAATTAGTTTCCAAAGTGACTAATCTTAGCTGCTCAAATTTTAGCTTGTTAGTTTATTTCCTTCATTTACAGAGGGGGTGGGGGGGCGAGAGGGAGAAAGGGAGAGGGAGAGGAGAGGCATTCCTCTTAGATATCTGTAGTTTTCTTGAGTAACTGAAAGTACATCAAATGTTCCTTATAGATTAAAATGGAGTACAGAAATGGGCAATCAAGAGGAACAATTTCATTCCTCAAATAAAATGCTTCTATTTTCTTTCCAATTTAAAACATAAAGAGACATTTTATCCATTGCAAGTAATCCGGCTGAAATGCAGGTTAATTATGAGCTTTCTCATGCCAAAGAAGAAATTGGAGTAAGATAAGGAAAAAGGGAAGGAAGCCATTTGGTACCTGATATGATCGGGCTTTTTCCTGTCATGTAAAAAAATGGGGCAGGATTAAAACAAAAGGGAAAGGTGGTAAAAGAATGAAAATGCAAATGTGCAAAATAAGCAAAGGACTAGCATGATACAAATAAAGCAGGAATTAAAGAAACTAGCTTAAGCTTATAAACTTACAAAATAATCAAAGGTATCTGCTCCATTTTATCTAAGCATCATAAATACACAAATGTGGAACAATTCTAACTCTTGGAATTCTGAAATATTGATTACTTTAGAAACACTCAAACCATGCTTCAAGTATTACCTTATAAAAATTCTGGATGGTCTTAGTATACTTGGGCATATCTCTTCTATTATTATTTTCTAATTCTATAGTCAGACTAGAAAATATAGATAGTACCTTGCCACATCATAAAAACTGCTCCTAAAATTAAGAAAAATAATCATTGTAGGTATACCTACAGAAACCTAGAATAAATGAAAGATTTTTGTAAAGAAGTAGGATCATTAAGAATTTCAAGAATTATAAATATTAGCCAAATAAACCTCCCACCTACTCACCTCCACTTTTATTAAATGATAGCAAAGAGTCTAAGGCCACACATAAGAGTCATCTTTAATTTATGAATGCTTATTTTAAAACAAAAAAGCAGTACAAATAAAACATTTGTTTCTGTAGCAACAGCATATAGAACACTTTGCTTTAAAAAAAAAAGTTGTGTAACTCATTTCATTCATTTAGCTGTATTTTCTAATGCAACAAAGGTAGTAGCTATTTTTCAGCCTTTCTACATTATTAAATAAATTATATCAAAATGTACTTAATTTTCCTTTTTAATTTTTCTGCATTTTTAACCAAAGTAGGAAGATTAGAATACATTAGATCCTGTTCCAACAGTCCACTAGTTTAAGCTTATGGTGAAGCTATCAAACTGAGAAAATAATTGCAAAGGAAAACTTATTATGCCAAACAATATACAATATGTATATGTTCATTTCAGAACATACAACTCCCCTTCCAAGGATATACAGATCTACAGATGCTGAAGTCCTTTATATGAAATGTCCTGTATTTGCATATAACCTAAACATGTGTGGGGTCTGCGTGTGTGTGTGTGTGTGTATACATACACAATATGACTTTTTTTTGTTGCCCAGACTATTCTTGAATTCCTGGGCTCAAGTGATACTCCTGCCTCAGCCTGAGTATGATAGGACTAGAAGCTTGCACCATTATATCTAGTTCTCCTGTATACTTTAAAACATCTCTCTATTATTTGCAGTTACTAACACTACATAAATGCTATGTAAGTAACCATTATACTGTTAAAGGAACAATGAGAAAAAATAAAAGTGCACAAAGCAAGTACACATTTGTTTTTTTCCAAAGGTTTTTGAGTCACATGTTTTGCTTGAGCTCATGGACATAGAGGTCCACCTGCATTTACAGATATACCTCACTCTGAGATTCCACTACAAATCTGAAAACCATCAGAAACAAGCTCAACAGTCCACTTAAGATACAAAAATTTTCACTCCTATGCTATTTTAATCACATCACATAAAATATACCTATTCGGGTAAATTTAAGACTAATGAATATGGCTTTCAAAAAACTAATTACAGGGGCCGGGAGTTTGGCCTAGTGGTTAAAGTGCTTGCCTAGCATGCATGAAGACCCGGGTTCGATTCCTCGGTACCACATACATAGAAAAAAGCCGGAAGTGGTGCTGAGGTTCAAGTGGTAGAGCTCTAGCCTTGAGAAAGTCCAAGGACAGTGCTCAGGCCCTGAGCTCAAGCACAGGACTGGCAAAAAAAAAAAAAAAAAAAAAAAAAAAAAACCTAATTACAAAACCACAAGCTGAAGTTTCACAACTATTTGGGAGGTCACATTCACATCTCTCTCAGAAAGGTAGTCTTTTTTAAAAAGCTGATATTAAAAGTTTAAAATGCCATAATTCTGTAAAACTTTATAGATTGTGCCTGTACAGTGACTATAAAATGTTTCCTAAAACTAATCAATCATTGGGCACTGATGGTTCATGCCTATAATCCTAACTATCCAAGAAGCTAAGATCTGAGTACCCAGGTTCAAAGCCAGCCCAGGCAAGAAAGTCTGTGAGATCGCTATCTCCAACAACCACCAAAAGAGCCAAAAGTGGAACTGCGCATCAAGTGGTAGGACACCAGCCTTCAGCAAAATTTCTCTCTCTCTCTCTCTCTCTCTCTCTCTCACACACACACACACACACACACACACACACACTAAAGAACTAAAAATACATAAGCAATCAGCAGAATCTTCTTAGCTAAGTAGCAAGATTCTTGTTTTTGTTTTTTCTTGCCAGTCCTGGGGCTTGAACTCAGTGCCTGAACGCTAACCTTGGGCTTTCTCAAGGCTAGAGCTCTACCACTTGAGCCACAGCACCATTTCTGGCTTTTTCTATGTATATGTGGTACTGAAGAATCGAACCCAGGTCTTTGTGCATGCTAGGCAAGCACTCTACCACTAGGCCAAACTCCCGGCCCTGGATTCTTGTGTGTTTTTTGATATTTTATTTTAACGAGGTCAGCGAATCTTTGCAAAGGTGTTACAACTGCATAAGTCAAGTTATGAATACAATGCTTTTTCTTCAACCTTTCCTTCAATTATCCCATAATTTTCCTCACCCCGACCCTCAAGTTTCCTGTATGTTTTAGATTAAGGCATAAGTATCACAAATATTATAACCTCACCAAAGGCCAGTAGTAACAGATTAGATTATGTTGGATGAAGAACTAATCAGAAAAGCAGGACAGACACTACTCAAATATGGCTAAAGGGAAAGTATTGGTCAGTATTTCCTGAAATTAGATTCTTAACAAATCTCACTTAAAAATTGATACATTCGGGTCCGGGAGTTTGGCCTAGTGGTAGAGTGCTTGCCTAGCATGCACGAAGACCCGGGTTCAATTCCTCGCTACCACATGCATAGAAAAAAGCCAGAAATGGTGCTGAGGCTCAAGTGGTAGAGTTCTAACCTTGAGAAAGTCCAAGGACAGTGCTCAGGCCCTGAGCTCAAGCCCACGACTGGCACAAAAAAAAATTGATACATTCTAAATTAATACAAAGCCGTGGCTCACACCCGTAATCCAAGCTACTCAGGAGGCTGAGATCTGAGGATCAAGGTTCAAAGCCAGCCCAGCACAAAAGGACCTGAGACTCTTATCTCCAATAAACCTCTAGAAAATGGGAAGTGGGGCTTAGCTCAAGTGTAGGATAGTCCCTGGAGCTGAAGAACTCAGGGACAACACCCAGGCCCAGGGGTAGGGCAGTAGCCTTGAGCTGAAGTGGTCAGGGAAAGCACCCATGACCCACCAAAAATAAATAAATAATACAAAACAAGAATATTTTAAATAACATTTAACATACTTTTTTCTTCCCCATTTATATAACTCCTACTATGCTTTAGATATATTTGTCCCCCAAAGTTTTATGACTAGTCCTCAGTATGGTGGGAAGTAAAATCTTTTAGGAGGTGGGCCTTGGGAACTGCCAATGGAAGGATGGTTATGGAAAAAGATTGGCTACTCCTGCACTCTGGCTTCTTAGTGTCCCCTATGAGCTTTCCTGCACCACTTCTGCCACTATGATGCAATCCACTGCCAGGCTCTCACCAGAAGACGGCACTTTCAGCCTCCAAAACTGTGAGTGGAATAAATCTCTCCTCTCTCTCAATTATCTCTAAAGCTCAATTTCTTTACTGAAAATGAGGCTATTAAACTTTAACCCATGATTCTAAGTAGTAATTGTTATCTCACAACATATAAATTGTACTTCCTTTTAAAAGCAGCCCAATTTCCAAGCAGCACATAACAGGTTTACTTTTGAGGATTGTAGCTACTCTCCATTCATTTTATTTTTAACATTTATCAAATAAATTCATAAATCAAATGAAAATGTTCACTTAAACGAATATTAATTTTCTTCTACTACTATAAGTAGCCATCTAATTTTCTACTAACACTTATTGTGCTGCTTCATTTTAAAGTCTGGGATCATTTGTCAGTAAAGTAGTCCATGGAAGTTTACATCTTTTCTTCTTAACATAATGGCATGTATATATAGACTTATTCTTTTTCCTCTTGTTAAATTTTAAGAAAGTTGTTTTAAAATCTGAAATTTAAAACTAAATTCTAACATTATAAATATACTGGCTGAATAGTCTTTCTTTTATTTACTATGAAATTTACCAGTAACACTATTTTTTTTCTATTTCATGGTCTAGTTACAGAAATGACCAAGAAAGGTTTACAAGATTATCCAGACCCTTAAAACATCAATTTTAATTTTGACTTGGTAGTAATTAGAAACATTATTTCTAATTAGATCACTATAGTCTTCCTGTATTCATTTGTTTTGTTTAAAGTTCTTCAAAACTTAAAGAAGTCTAATGTCAAATACAATCACTGTTCTTTCCAGTGTAAATTCACTACCTTATACCATTTAAATTTAAATCTGGCTGTAACAAATGCTAAGGAAATACTCAACACATTGTTTCTTTCAATACCAGGAAACCAAAGTAAGTACTTGCAAAGCATTAAACATTTGGGTTTCTATTAACAGAATTGTATACTGAACAAACTTAACAAGAAAATGCTATTTTTACATTTATTTTTTTCTCAGTCACAGAGCTTGAAATCGCCAGCCCAGGTCCTGTCCCCTAAACTCTTTTGCTCAAGGCTAGCATTCTACCACCTTGAGCCACAGTACCACTTCAGATTTTCTGGTGGTTAATTGGAGAAAATAGCTTCAAAGACTTTCCTGGCTGAGATAGCTTTGAACCTTGTTCCTCAGATCTCAGCCTCCTGAGTAGCTAGGATTACAGATCTGAGCCACTAATGCCTGGCTGAAAATGCTATTTGTTTTGCCAATGTCCAGTAAAAACTCAACTCTATCATCCGGCAAATTCTCTACCACTAGGTAAACCAATATCTTGTCCAAATAACAACATTTACACATTTTAAATAATAACAGAAGAGTAAATCAATCAATCAGAACCAAAACTCAAATCTCAATTATTACTAAGCTATTCTATTGGGGATGAGAAGGAAGAGAGAGCTTCTTCTTGAATAAAAGATTAATTGCTGATATTTAGGATGGTATTTAGATCTGAAATTGTTTTACTTTATATTAATACATAGAATACAACAAAATATTTCATACTTTCTTCTTTTAACAAATAATCTTACTAGTCCAAGCTGACTTAGAAATCACAATCATCCTGTCTTGGTCTTCTGAAAACAAGGATTACAGACATGTAATTCCACATTCAGCTCCTACCCTCACTCAAAACCAGCCATTTTTCCAAGAAGTGATGTGACCACAGGTATATTCCAACTGGTAGCTATGTATACATTCATTTATTCATTCTTCTGGAGGAAAAATACTGGGGCTTGAACTCTGGGCCTCCTGAGGTATGCCTTTTTCTTTAGCTGTTTTTCAGACAGCATCTTATACTTTTAGCCCAAGGCAACTCAGTGCCTCAAGTACAATCCTTTTACTCATTCATCCCACATAGTTGAAATTATAAATATGTACTTTCAGCCCAAGTTTGGGGGTAGGAGGGAAGCTGCAGGGCAAACAACCTAGGACTTGACCTCAGGGTATTGGCACTGTAACTAAGCTTTTTTACTCAAGGACAGTTCTCTACCACTTGAGAGAGAGCTCCATATCTGGCTTTTTTGGTAGTTAACTAAAAAAGTTTCAGACTTTCCTGCCCTGCGTGGCTTCTAATCACAATACTCATATCACAGCCCCCGGAGTAGCTAGAATTATAGTCATGAGCCACCAGAGTCCAAAATGGTTTGGGGTTTTTTGTTTTTGGTGTTTTTTTGTTTTGTTTTTTGTTTGCCGGTTTGGGGTTTTGTTTTTTGACAGTCTCTACTCTGGCTTCAAACTATGATCTTCCTGATTTCTTCTCCCTTTCCCCCTTCTCCAGCTCTCTCTAGTAGCTAGGATTATAAGAGTGAGGCACACAACTGGCATACTCTCATTCCTATAACAGACATTTAGTAGTTTTATGATTTTCTAATTTTATAAAAGTTACTTTATTAAAATCTAAAGGCTAAGTTTAGAATAAAGTAGAAATAGCTATCACAACCGCTCATATGAAAAATAATCCTATTTCCTTAAGTTCCTCTTTATGGCTACTACAAAGTGCCATATTTCAGGATATCATCTGCCTTAAAATTTTGTAAGTGAACATTAAGTAAAAGCATACATATAGGGGAGGAACCAAAGGGGAAGAGGAAGCTCCATTATTCTAATCATCAGTGATATTCAATATATAATTTGGACTAATACCTATTCAATAAGCAGGGTGGGAAGTAGCTTGTGTGAGGATGTAGTCACAATAGCCAAGCAACATAAAAGTTCTACTTGCTTCCTCCTTTAACCATGCTTGCAATTTAAGATTGAAGAATATTTTCACTTTCACTTGCTTCTAAAAGTCTTTTCTTCAATGGACTGAAACCAAGAAAGTTACTACAACTAAGTGGCACACATCGACAATCCTAGGTATTCAGGAGACTGAGATCTAAGGGTCCAAGTTTGAAGCCAGCCCAGGGAAAAATGTTCAAGAGACTCTTATCTCTAACTGACCACCAAAAGGCTGTTCAGGTCACATCATAGAGTATCAGCCTAAAGTGAAAAGGCTAAGGGAAAATGCCCTGGCCCTGAGTTCAAGCCCAACTAACAACACAACAGAAAGAGAAAGAGAAAAAGAGAAAGTAAGAAAGCATGCAAGCAAGAAATATACTTCCTACACAATTTTAAAAATTTCAAGAAAAATGAAGGAAATAGCTGCCCAACTCCAAATATGGAAAGATTAAGATTTGCATGTAAAATATATTACCTGTTCCATGTTTTGAAGGCATTGCTGGCCCGTTTAAAAAGATACCCTTCCATGACAATGCCATTTGCAGCATCTACATTATATTCCAACTTAGAATCATCACTGGAGAAATCCTATGCAAAATAACACACAAGAGGTCAGATTAGGTCATTATGTTACCTACCAAAATCAATGTTCCTAGGGCAAGAGTTGAAAAGGAAGGAAAGCTTTGTATTAAGGCTATGACAACATAATTCATGAGAAATGAGGTCTTAAATGACCAATAATTGAGGATGTTTCAGCACATTAAAGTACTTCAATTCAGTAGACTGCTGTACAGTAATTATGAAAATGATGGTATAAAAACATAGGTTAATACATAGAACATAAAAAACAAAGTAATTTCATTAAAGTAAAAATAGTATGCATGCAAATAGACAGAGAAAACAAGTAAACATTACACGAGTATTATATTTGAAGTTTTTATCACAATTATTTATGATAATGTATACACAATTTTAAAGGACATGAAAATGTATTTCATCTGGATTATTTGGATCTACCTAGGTATTTTTAATTTATTTATTGCCAGGAGTGGTGGCTCACATCAGGAGGATCACGGTTCAAAGCCAGCCTGAGCACAAAAGGACCTGAGACTCTTATCTCCAGTTAACTTCTAGAAAACGGGAAGTGGGGCTTGGCTCAAGGGTAGGGTGGTAGCGTTGAGCTGAAGAGCTCAGGGACAGAGGCCAGGCCAAGTTCAAGCCATTCAAGCCCCATGTTCAAGCCCCACGACCCACAAAAAAGAAAGAAGGAAGAAAAGGAAGGAGGAAGGGAAAGAGGGAGAGAGGGAGGGAGGGAAACATCACTTACATCTGAGCTCATGATAAAGGTTGTAGCCAACCAGAAAGAAAATGGTGAAATGTTGCAAAAGAAAACAAAAACAAACAACAACAAAAAAAACACTACCATATTTATGAATGAAGTGTTCTATAAACATTTTTATTGTTGTTGTTGTTTGTTGCTCATTGGGCTTGAACTCTGGGCCTGGGCGCTGTCCCTGCTCAAGGCTACCACCATACCCCTTGAGCCACAACACCACTTCTAGTTTTCTAGGAGTCAACTGAAGATAAGAGTCTCACAGACTTCAGTGTCTGGGCTGGCTTTGAACCACAATCCTCAGATCTAACCTCCTGAGTAGCTAGGATTACAGGCATGAGCCACTGTGCCAGGCTTACAAACATTAAACATTTTAAAGTACCCAAAAACAATCAGTACTAAAGCAGAATTACTGACTATAGTAATTACAAGAATAGGGATTACAGCCAGGCATGTCTATAATCTTAGCTACTCAAGAGGCTGATTATCATGATTCTACAAGTCAATGACACTTCTATCCCATTAACCAGCAAAAAAAGTCAGAAGTAGGGGCCGGGAGTTTGGCCTAGTGGTTAAAGTGCTTGCCTAGCATGCATGAAGACCCAGGTTCGATTCCTTGATACCACATACATAGAAAAAAGCCAGAAGTGGTGCTGAGGCTCAAGTGGTAGAGCTCTAGCCTTGAGAAAATCAAAGGACAGTGCTCAGGCCCTGAGCTCAAGCCCAGGACTGGCAAAAAAAAAAAAAGTCAGAAGTAGAGGCATGGTTCAAATGGTAGAGAAAAGCCATGAGTAAAAAAGTTAAGTGAGATCTCAATGCCCTGAATTCAAGCCCCAGTTCAGCACAAAAATAAACAAACAGAAAAAGTACTAGGTTACACCATCAAGAGAAATAGTTTTATTCTAATCCAACAGAAGGAAACTGTGCAAAAATAAAATTTAAAAGACACCATTACAAGAACATTTAAAATGTACAGGCTCATAGTTGTAATCCTAGCTACTCAGGAGAGGCTGAGATCTGAAGATCTGCCTAGGCAGGAAAGTCTATGAGACTCTTCAAACCATACGCAGTGCTGTGGTCAAAGTGGTAGAGCACTAGCCTTGAGTAAAAGAGCTCAGGCCCTAAGTTCAAGCTCCATGAATGACAAAAAAAAAAATGTATTAGAATAAATCTAGCAAAAGATATTAAAGAAAATAATAAATCATCCTAAAAGTGATCAAAATAACTTCAATAATTGGAGAACATGACAAGGCCATCAATTAAACAACATTATAAAATAAAGACATGATTTTCCCCAAAGCTGATTATTTGATTTAATATATATAATCTCAAAATCTCAAAAGCTGTATTTGTGGAACCTGAAAAGCTAAAATTTATATGGAAATGCAAGCCTAAAGTAATTCATTTCTTCAAAAGGTAGGAAGCTTTGCTTTATTAGATATGAAGACTTTCTATAAAGCTAATAACTAAGAGAATACAACTAAGAGATATTAAAGAGAAAGACTATTAGAACAAAAAGCCTGATGATAGCCTTAGCTACACGTAAATATGAAATACAAAGGAAATACTATAGCATGTTAGGGGAAAACACCTTTAATAACTGACCCAAATCCACTAGGTACTAATGGAAGAAAAACTGCAAATTGGATCTCTATTTGACACCATAAACAAAAATACAAGTATACTCATAGTAAACATCTAAACATGAGGTCTAGTGATGTAGCTCAGTGGCACAGTTCTTGCCTAACATTTGTGAGGTCATGAGTTTAATCCGTAGTATCACACCAAAAAAAAAAAAAATTAAAGCCGGATCTAAGCATGAAAAACTGAGTCTTTACAGAGGAGAAAGCTCTGTGATTAAGAGACAGAAAAGATTTACTAAGGATACCATGCACCTTTTATTCCTTCGGTCTTGACTTGTCTCACTCAACATGATTGGCTCTAGATTCATCCACTTCCCTGTGAATGCCATTATTTTATCTTGTCTGTTGGCTATGTTGAATTCCATTGTGTATATATACCACATTTTCTGTATCCATTCATCTGCAGTAGGGCAGCTGGATTGGGTCCCTTGCCTGGCTATTGTGAATAGTGCAGAGATGAACACAGTTGAGCAGGTGTCCTTATCATATCTTGGGTTATGATGTTCAGGATAGATGCCCAGGAGTGGTAAGGCGGGACCATAGGGAAGGTCTATTTTCAGTTCTTTAAGAAACCTCCACACTGCTTTCCAGAGTGGCTGAACTTACAATCCCACCAGCAGTACAGTAGGGTCCCAAGACCAAAGGAACAAAAGGCGCATGATATCCTTAATATGTGACTATTAGATCCACACAGTACAAAAGCGATAACGCAATATTTGTGTACCCAATGCTATGGACATGGTATTGGAAATATAAACACAACTACATAGACATAAAAATCTATGACTCTATAGACATAATATTTTATTACATAGATTAATATGTATCTATGACATACAAACCCTTAGCCTAATTTTAATTATGTTCTAAAATCTAAGTGTCAGTGATTATATATAGAGATTCCTTTCCTGAATATTTGTTTGTTAAATATGTCATTTGAAATAGGATGTAAAAATCAATGTTAATAAATTCTTTACTAAAAAAGAAAAGATTTACTAAGCAAGACACAAAAGGCATCAAATAAAAACTAATAAACTGCATAAAATTTAAAACACATATAATCCAAAGAGGCTTATGCTTATGCTTATATTTAGAATACATGAAACATCTGATTGACAGCTACACAACCTGACAGAAAAAAGGAAAACAAAACACAAATAGTTCATAAATAATATGTATATTCCAATAATGAATATAGTCACAAAATTATGTATAAATTAAAACCATAATGATGTATGTCTACATATGCCCACAAAATTAGTAAAACTTTAAAATTGTTTACAATATACCAAGGTAGCAATGAGCAACGAGAACTCTCAGAATACTGCCTGTAAAGAATGGAATTATACATGAAGAAACAATCCAGTATTGCCTATTAATGCTGGACACACATACACTCTTGATTATAGACAGTTTTACTCTAAGAAACTAATCAAAAATATGTACTTATGTAAAACCATGTGTGTATTTACAGTATTACAATGTCTTTAATTGGTCAATGTCAGTTCTTCAAAATCTAAATATGGTTTTCCTTAAATTTAAGTTGATTTTTTTGTTTGTTTTTTTACCTGTAAGGCAGCCTTGTGCCAGCATTTAAGGGCAGAAAAAAGATAATTATTCATAATGAACAAAAATAGCACTGTTTTCAATAAAGGAAAATAGTTACTGTTTAAAATCAAATAAATTAATCTTAGATTTAATACTAGTTCTGGATCTTCAATACAGTATTTAACACAGTAAGGAAAGATATTAATATATATATATATAGCCATTAAATAATTGAATTCAAGCACATAAGCATTTCTACAAACATCACAATCTTTCATTTTATTTTTGCCAGTCCTGGGCTTGAGCTTAGGGCCTGAGCACTGTCCTTGGATTTTTCTCAAGGCTAGAGCTCTACCACTTGAGTCTCAGCATCACTTCAGGCTTTTTCTATATATGTGGTACCAAGGAATCGAACCCGGGTCTTCGTGCATGCTAGGCAAGCACTTTAACCACTAGGCCAAACTCCAGGCCCACAATCTTTCATTTTAATTAAAAATTGTCCCATTTTGGGCCGGTAGTTTGGCCTGGTGATAGAGTGCTTGCCTATGTACCAGATACACAGAAAAAGCCAGAAGTGGTGCTGTGGCTCAAGTGGTAGAGCTCTAGCCTTGAGAAAAGTCTAAGGACAGTGATCAGGCCCTGAGAGCTCAAGCCCCATGACTGGCAAAAAAAAAAAAAAAAAAAGATTGTCCCATTTTAACAATCTTTTCACAGTAGTGGTACTAAAACAAATTACTCATCAAAATATGTTGGGCCAAGTGTAGTTTTGTATACCTATAATCTCAGCTACCCTGGTGACCTAAGTAGAAGGATTGTGGTACAAAGTGGACCCCTGGCAAAACTCAAGGTCCTCTCTGAAAAATAACTAAAGCGGAAAAAAAAAAAAAAAGGTCTAGGAGTATACCGCAAGTAATGGATTATAATTTAAAAGGGGGAGGGGTAGTCTTAAGTGACAGTATGCCTGCCTAGGAAGCACGAGGCCCTGAATTCAAACCTCAGTACTGCATTAAAAAGAAAAAAAAAATCACACGTGCTAAATTTATTCCGATTTTCCTGTCAATATAAAAAAGAGCTCCAGGTATGATGGGGCACACTTATTTGTTATCCTACCACTCCAGAGGTTGAGACCAAAAGGATTACATAACAAGAGTAAAAATTCCTAAATTGGTTTAAAGTAAAGGAGGTAAGGAAGAGAGAAATGAGAGAACAAACAGTTATTCAAATAAAAAACTACGACTAGGCATGGTGTACAGACATGTAATCCCAGCTACTTTAGACAGAGAGAATCAAGAGTGCAAATCCAGTCTGGAATACATTGAAGATCCCCTCTAATTTTTGAATAAGTTAATTTTTTTCCCCAGTTGTGGGGCTTGAATTCTGAGCCTGGATGCTGTCCCTGAGGGCTTCAGCTCAAGGCTAGTGCTTTACCACTTTGAGCCAAAGCACCACTTCTGGTTTTTCTGGTAGTTAACTGGAGGTAAGAATATCAGGAACTTTAGTGCCCAGGCTGGCATTGAACCATGATCCTCAGATCTCAGCCTCCTGAGTAGCCAGGATTATAGGTGTGGGCCACCAGCACCCAGTGAAAGAGTTAATTTAACTTTCTAACATTAAACAAAAGAAAATATGGAGTTACTCTTATCTGGCAATAGTAAGAAGTAAAATAATTTAGTCAGATGCCTGTGTCTCACGCCTTTAATCCTAGCTACTCAGGAGGCTCAGATCTGAAAACCACTGTTCAAAGCCAGCCCAGGCAGAAAAGTCCCCATGAGACTTTTATCTCTAATTAACCACTTTAAAAAAAAAAAATGGATGTGGCCCTATGGCTCACCTGGTAGAAAGTTAGCTTTGAGCACAAAGAGGCTCAAGGACAGCATCCAGATCCTGAGTTCAAACCCCACTAGCCAGGAACAGGTGGCCCATACCTGTAATACTAGGTACTCAGGAGGCTGAGACCTGAGGATCAAGGTTCCAAGCCAGCCTACACAAGAAAGGCCATGAGACTGCTATCTCTAATTAACTACCAAAAAGTTGTAAGTATGTCTCAAATAACAGAGTGCCAGTCCAAAGCAAAAAACCTAACGGAAAGTGCCTAGGTTCAAGCCCAGGGAAGGGAAGGGGAGGGGAGGGGAGGGGAGGGGAGGGGAGGGGAGGGGAGGGGAGGGGAGGGGAGGGGAGGGGAGGGAAGGGAAGGGAAGGGAAGGGAAGGGAAGGGAAGGGAAGGGAAGGGAAGGGAAGGGAAGGGAAGGGAAGGGAAGGGAAGGGAAGGGGAGAGAAGAGAGAAGAGAGAAGAGAGAAAAGAAAAGAAAAGAAAGAAGAGTTTGACTTAACTGTTTAAACTAAGAAAACAGATTTTTTTTTAAGGAGCAAGGCATCTTGTCATCAACTTATATTATTTTATCTAACCTCCAGTGCCCTCTCTCTTTTTTTTTTAAGTACTGAAAAAAGCCGTGTGCCAGTGGCTCACTACTGAAATTCTTACTTAGGACACTTAGATCCAAAGATCACAGTTCAAAGCCAACCCAGGCACAACAGTCTATGAGACTCTTATCTCCAACTGATCACCAAAAAAGCCAGAAGTGAAGTTATGGCTCAAATGCAGAACACAAACTTTGAACAAAAAAGTCCTAAATTCAAACCCCAGGACTGGCATTAAAAAAAAAAAAAACAAAACTGCCTGGTGCAGTGGCTCACACCTGCAATCCTAGCTACTCAGGAGGTTAAGATCTGAGGATCACCATTCAAAGCCAGCCTGGGCACTAAAGAACCTGAGACTTTTATCTCCAATTAATCACTAAAAAATGGGCAGTGGAGCTGTGGCTCAGGGTTAGGGCTGTAGCCTCAAGGTGAAGAGCTCAGGGACAGTGCCCAAGGCCCAGAGTTCAAGACCCATGACCCACCCAAAAAAAAAAGAATACTGTACAAAAAACTCTTTCAGTATAAATAAAAAGTATCCAGGTGTGGTGGCTCATGCCTATAATCTTAGCTACTCAGGAAGCTGAGATCTCAGGATCCCAGTTCACAGCCAGCCCTTGCACTAAAGTCCGTGAGACTCTTATCTCCAATTAACCACCAGAAAACCAGAAGTGGCGCTGTAGTTCAAGGCAGCTTAATATTTGAATTTTCAATTTTAAAGCAATTTCCAAAAGCTAGTGTAGCTAGCCTTGGGCAATTGAACAAATGGCAGATTTCAGCATAACTGTGAAGGAAGGGGAGTGTTGCTCTGGAGTGAGAGTGCCTAGGAAATGGGTAGGACTGTCACCAGGCTCATGTGCTCATAATCAATCTCTCTCTCTTTTATCTCATCTTTCTCTTATCACTTTTTTTTTTTTTGGCCAGTTCTGGGCTTGGCATTCAGGGCCTGAGCACTGTCTTTGGGTTTTCTCAAGGCTAGAGCTCCATCACTTGAGCCAAAGAACCACTTCCATTTTTTTTCCTATGTATGTGGTACCGAGGAATCGAACCCGGGTCTTTGCAGACACTAGGCAAGCACTCTACCACTAGGCCAAACTCCCAGCCCTATCACTCACTTTTATCTGTCTCTTTTCTCTCTTTCTTACACAAACACACACCTGCATACATACATACATTTACAGAGTATCAATGGCATACTAAATGCAATTATGAATAGTATTTAAAATAGATTTTTATAAACTAGTTCAAGAACCTGGCTTTCAAATGCTTTGATCTACAAAGATAATAAAATACATATCTTAACCAGTGAAAAAAATATTGCATTTTTCACAAAATGACAAATTTATTTGTACCATGCAATTAAACAACTGAAAAATTTTGTTATACATAATGGTACCTTGCTTCAACCAAAACTAACTTAGGAAAATGTAAATTAATCTTCTTTAACTTTTCCCCCTCATGTACCTTTTGTTGAATAGTGGAATGTTTTTGTTCCATCTCTCTTTTCTCCTTTGCTGCATCTACAACCAGTTGATCCAACTAGAAAGGAAGAAATTATAAAGTTAAAAATCAAAGGACAAAGGTATTTTTTCAACCATATTTGCAAGTTAGGCATAAAAAGCCCTTTTGGCTAAACTTAAAAGTACTTCATATTTCTTTCTGATATTAATCCCACTTGGAAAAGGTCCATACCTGCTCTAGGGAAAAGGTTTCCAAGAACAGTCATAGTGCCAAGCATTCATGGCAGGAGGCCTTGTCTTGAGAATGTCAGCAATATGTTCAATCCTTAAATAAGGAAAATGACTCTAGCTTAAGGTGCATGCTGACTCACTCAGCAAATCTGGATAGTTACAATTAAGGTGCATGCTGACTCACTCAACAAATTTGGATAGTTACAATCAAAATTATAAAGAAGAGACACTGGTGGTCCCTCCCACCCCCAAATGGTAAAAGGTAGTTCAGCTAAACAAGTCCAATCAACTCCCTCAAGTTTATATTAACAGATATCTCCTATCACTCAAGAGGATTCAAGTCTTCAGGTTGGCTATTACAATCTAATCTATAGGTACAACAAAAAAAAAAGTTGACCAAATAAAAGGTAGTTTAAAAAAAAAGGGGGGGGTGAGAGTTTGACCTAGTGGTACAGGGCTTGCCTAGGATGCATGAAGATCCAAGTTCAATTCCTTGGCACCACAGATAGAAAAAAAGCCAAAAGTGGTGCTGTGGCTCAAGTGGTAGAGTTCTAGCCTTGAGAAAGCCTAAGGACAGTGCCCAGGCCCTGAGCTCAAGGCCCAGGACTGGCAAAAAAAAACAAAAACAAAAACAAAAACAAAACCATGAGCTGGTGGCAAACACATGCTTATATCCCCAGCACTTGAGAGGCTGAGGTAAGACGACTTAAGCAACACAGCAAGAAAACCCATCCTCACAATAATATCAACATATGCATAAATACCACTCCCGAGTTTTAGCCTCTATTATCTACTAATTCAATTTCTAATAGAAATCTTAACTAGCTATTTACACCCAGAATATAGTATCCATTAGACACTATGGGCAATATGAGTATTACAAAAGCCTGAAAACTTTGACATCTAGAGCGAGAGAGAATATTGTAAAAGCAATTAATAAAACTTTTAAAATATATAATTATTTCAGCTAGTCAACTGCAATTGGATTCACAAATTATATTTAAGTAATCTATTTTAATTAAGTAATCTGAGAGTGTAATCTGTCTGACAGAATGTGAGGAAGGTCAAGAACACCTAAGGAATGTCTTATCTTCCAACATTACTGGGCTACATGTCCTACCTACTCATTTCTACAAAACTCTTCTTCCCCTCCCCCCAAGTGGTAGAAAAGGCTACTTGTTCTCATTGCTAGAAAGATCACATTTTAGCAGACCACATTCTGGCATCACAGCTGTACTTTTCAGGTTTCTGTGAAGTGTGTATGACCTTGGGACTAAGCACTGTCCATTAGGGGGCCAGGAATTTGGCCTAGTGGTAGAGTGCTTCCCTAGCATGCACCAAGCCTCAGGTTTGATTCCCCGGTACCAAATACATAGAAAAAGCTGAAAGTGGTGCTGTGGCTCAAGTCTTAAACTCTCTAACCTTGAGGAAAGCCCAAGGACAGTGCTCAGGCCCTGAGTTCAAGCACCAGGACTGGCCAAAAACTAAAAATGAAAACAAAAACACTGCCCATTAGGATGTACACAGAAATCATATATACAATTTCCAGACATCCTTAAGGGAACAATGTGTCTTTCCCCTTTCCTCCTTCCTGTTAGTTGGAATTTGAGAGCTTTATTAACTACTTTGAATATAAGCAAACTCAATGATCTAGCAAGCCTTAGTCCTTGAGACTCAAATAGTCATAATATTGTGCTTGGGATATTTTACAAAGAAGAACTATATATCTACCTTTTTAAACTCTTACTATTTTGTTTTGTCACTCACAGATAAACATAATCTCAACTGATTTCAAACAGACTTTTAACAGTAATTGTCTGGTAACTTGTTGGTTTCTTTTACTATATTAAGTTCAACAGAGAACAAAATAAGTGTGAGTGTGTGTGTGTGTGTGTGTGAATTTCAAAGCATATGTTTTTGATAGTAGCTCAACACATGTGTGCACATAACATCTACATACACTTTTGATCAATAAACTCAATTCCTCCAGCCATTCTTACATTAATCTCATTTCCTTAATTCTATTTTTCGTCCTTCATTCCTATGCCTCAAAGAATAAATCAGCCTGAGGGGAAAAAAACACTTAAAAATTGACAGTACTAAATCAAGAAAGCCTATCAATCAATGAACTCATCAATGTTCCCAGAACTCAATATAGTAGAGAGCACTTGACTAGCTTTGATCCAATTCTCAGTACTCAGAGGGTAAAAACGTTCCCAACATATCCACTATAAAATGCTACTTAGATGTAGAAAATAATTTGAACACAGTGAAATTCATACATATGAAATTCTTGTGTATGTGCATATGTATCCAGTATACATATGTTTAAATTTAAAATCATACATATAGACACTCAAATGTCTATGGAAGATGAAAAGGGACATAGAAATGCCACAGCCCTGGGCTGGGAGTTTGGCCTAGTGGTTAAAGTGCTTGCCTAGCATGCATGAAGACCGGGATTCGATTCCTCGGTACCACATACATAGAAAAAAGCCAGAAGTGGTGCTGAGGCTCAAGTGGTAGAGCTCTAGCCTTGAGAAAATCAAAGGACAGTGCTCAGGCCCTGAGCTCAAGCCCAGGACTGGAAAAAAAAAAAAAAAAAAGAAATGCCACAGCCCTAAATTGCTAAAATTTCATTATCAAAATAACAAAATGAAATTCTTTTAAAACAAAAATGTGCTATAATTTAAATCAAAAGCAAACTAGGGCAGTATCTCAATTATTCAAAGGTAAGAAACTAGAAAATTCAGCAATATGTACTATAAAAATAAACTCTGTGGGGGCTGGGAGTTTGGCCTAGTGGTACAGTGCTTGCCTAGCATGCACGAAGACCAGGGTTCGATTCCTCAGTACCACATGCATAGAAAAAAGCCAGAATTGGTGCTTAAGTGGTAGAGTTCTAGCCTTGAGAAAACCCAAGTACAATGCTCAGGCTCTGAGCTTAAGCCTAGGACTGGGGAGAAAAAAAAAACAAACACAAAACTCTGTGGCCAGGAGCATGGCCTAGTGGTAGAGTGCCTGCCTAACATGCAGGAAGCTCTGAGTTTGATTCCTCAGTAATACATACACAGAAGAAGCCGAAAGTGGTTCTGTGGCTCAAGTAGAGGGCTAGGGCTAGCCTTGAGAAAACCCAAGGACAATGCCCAGGACCTGCATTCAAGCCCCAGGACTGGCACAAATAAATAAACAAACAAACTTTGGGGGTGGTGGAAGGGATGGTGGTTGAGATAGGGCCCGGGTATATAGATAAGATTAGCCTGAAAGTTACCATGTAGACGTGGCTGGTCAGCCTCAAAATTGAAAGCATCCTATCTCAGCCTCCTGAGTAATAGGATCAAAGATATATGCTACCATGCCCACTTTTTGGTTCCTTTATACACTATCTATAACATGGGCTATTTTTACCTTTAATATCATTTTTGGTAAATATATTTAGCCCGTGCACAAATATGCTATACTAAATTTTTCTTAAATAAATAAAACAGCAAATTAGCTAGCATGACTAATTTCTTTTAAAATACAACTAAGATAAAATCAAGAAATACAGTTCAGCATTACCTGTGCTCCAAGATCTTTCATGTAGGGCCCAAGTTCACTAAAGAGATCATATCCTTGATGGAAGAAGGCCAAATGGGCATACATAAAGGATAACATCTAAGAGGGAGAAAAAGATCACCAATTTTAAACCAATTTCTAGACAAATATCTTCAAATTTTATAAGATATTACAAAATTCCTAGGTAAATATTTTAAAGTTAGGTCCTATTTAATGTTTCAAAATTTTTCCACACTAGTCCAAAGTGTTAGATCTATTTTTAATTAAACTAAGTATTTTTCTTGAGTGTGTCATAAATAATTACTTAAAACTGGAATAAAATAACAAATTTCTTTGAAAATTTAAGTTGTTTAATTCATTAAATTTTAAATTTACAATGACCTAAGTTTTAGTTGTTTAAAATGTTCCTACTAGATGACAGAAATTGATACAAATGAATCAACTAACCAAATTTTCAGCAATGTCACTATCATTATAGGTATTTCAAGTTATATTGTGCTCCTTGAATGAAACTTCCTAGAAAACTAAGACTTAGACAAGAAAGAACATGAAAGTCTCAACCACTCACAAGCTCTACAGCTCAATAGATCATGAATCACAAACTAAAATAGGAATATGTATAATAATTTGGTTTTTTTAAACAAACAATAAATGAGTTTACCCAGTGTAGAAATGAAGTTTTCGCATGGGAAGGAAATATACAATTAATTAAATGTTACTATTTAAAGAATTGTCTAATATTGATTTTATTTTTAGCAATAAGGTTATCTATTTCTCTAAAATCTAAATTAGATCAAAGGTTCTTAAACTGCTTTGTTGAAAAAGAAGTCCTACGTAGAACTACTTAAGAATAATAAAAGATACTTTTTAAAAAGAAGGTTCATAATACTCAATAATTTTACAAAAAAGCTTCTAGGAGAATGGCTGAGTAAATGAGTCACAAAGACTAAAACTCACAAAAGTAAACTTATACCAGAATTAAATGATAGTAATAGGGATTTTGTGAATAATTAAAAACATTGAATTATAAAAGAGAAGAGGAATTAATGGAACTACATGACAAAAATAATCTACACATTCAAAGACATAGTAATTACTAGTAGCTCATGCCCGTAATTGTAGCTGCTCAAAACAGGCTAAGATCTTAGGATCACAGTTCAAAGCCAGCATGAGCAGGGAAGTCTGTGAAACTCTTATCTCCAATTAGTCACAAGAAAGCTACAAGTGAAGCTATGACTGAAAGTGACAGAGGGCTAACCTTGAACAAAACAGCTCTGAGGAAGTAGGCCCTGAGTTCAAGCCCCATGACTGACCAAAAAAAAAAAAAAATAGCATATTAAAAAACAAATGACTAAGATCTGAGGATTGAGGATCAAAGTCAGCCTGGGCACTAAAGTCCACAAAACTCCCATCTCCAAATAACCACAAGAAAACTGGAAGTGGCGCTGTGGCTCAAGGACTAGGGTGGTAACCCTGAGCTGAATAGCTCAAGGACAATGCCCAGGCCCAGAGTTCAAGTCCCACGACCGGCAAAATAAAAAAAAAATAATTCAAAAAAGAAAAAAGCAAAGGATAAACTAAGAAAAAACAATAATCTTAGAATGTAAGAGATGTTACAAACCATTATGAAAAACTGACATGCTCCAACAGACACACAAAAAAATTTTTTAAATTTTTTTCAAACTCATTTATTCACCAATGGCATGGGAAGAGACTGTAATACTACTGGTAAGATTAATGGAGAAATGTTCACGGAATTTCACACATTGCTAATGAAACTATTGCATGTCTTGAAAATTAACAATAATTGTAAAGCCTTTTCAATGTTTAGAACTGTAAGCAATCCCTTGTCTATAAATCTATCCCAGCAATAATCAGATAGTACCCAAGAATAATCATTACAACAGTATCTTTAATGACAGAAACATGGAAACTACTTTAAAGTACATTAGTGAATGAGGATAATTTCTGACATATTTCAGGTCAGCAAGTTATGACCTCCAAACAATGCCAGGCCTTGAGTTCAAGCTCCACAACCAATGATTAGTAATAATGATGATGATGATGATGATGATGATGATGCATGTAATCAAATATAAATTATAAATAATATAAATAAACTTGCACAGAAAGTTTGTTTAGTGAATACATGAGAGAATATTCAAAACCTAAGTGTGGTAGTATTTGTGTGTGTCTGTGTGTCTGTGACAGTACTGGGGCTTGAACACAAAGCCTGAGCATGTTGTCCTTGAGCTCTTTTACTCAAGGCCAGCATTATATAATTTGAGCCACAGCTCCATTTCTGACTTTTTTGTAGTTTTTATTTGCACTAATATGCCCACAGACTTTGCTGTATGGGCTGGCTCTGAACTGTGATTCTCAGCTCTCAGCCTCTTAATTTGCTAGGATTATAGGCCTGAGCCACATGTACCTGTCTAGCATTTTGTTTACATAAATTTCAAAACAAATATTCACACATGCTTAACAATCATTGTTTTCAGTTATTCTCCAAAAAGCTCTCAATACCTAGTGTGTGAGAAAATATATTAGGAAAATAGAAAATAAAAACAGAAATAATCAGTAAAAAGTTTGTTCTGATGGTGCTCAGTGTAAAGAAGATGCGAACAACCATAACATAAAGACATGATATAAAAAATGAAAGCTCAAAAAGAACAATAATGAACTGAGAATATATATATATACTAGCTACTATAATATGTACAATTTCATATTAAGACTTTTAAATTATCATTTCAGTTAATATCTTACTGATTTTAGGATTTCTGATCTTCTTTTTGATTGAAGAACATTAATCTGAAGGAAAATACATATGGTTAATTGTTCAGGCTTTTTCAAAACTAATTCCTAATACAATATTGTATTACTTAAATGGCTTTTATTTTAACCAAATAAAAATAAAGCTCATTTTTCATCTTTTGCGCAAGCGCTCTCCCTCTCCGCCCCCCTCCCCACCCTCTCTCATTCTCTCTTTGTGGATCATAGTGCTTGAATTCTGACCTGGGCACTGTCCCTGGCCTGGATGTTGTCCCTGAGCTCTTCATCTCAAGGCTACCACCCTTTCATTGAACCAGGAGCCCCACTTGCAGTTTTCTAGAGGTTAATTGGAGATAAGAGTCTTAGGCCCTTTTGTGCCCGGCCTGGCTTTGAATCTTGATCATCAGATCTGAGCCTCGTGAGTAGCTAGGATTACAGGCTTGAGCCACCGAGAGCCTCAGAAAACTAAAAAATGACCCTAGCCTTTCGCCATGCACAAGCATTAACTCAAAGTGGATCAAAGACCTCAATGTCAGACCGGAAACCATGAAACTGTTACATGATAGAGTAGGAGAGACACTGGAACTCATAGACACAGGCAAAAACTTCCTGAACAGAATCCAAGGGTCACAACAGATTGGCGAGACTCAATAAATGGGACTACCTAAAAATAAAAAGTTTCTGCACAGATAAAACCATAGTCGCAAAGGTAGAGAGATAGCCAACCAACTGGGAAAAGATATTTACCAATAATACATCTGACAAACGCTTAATATCCAGTATCTACAGGGAACTCAAGAAACTAATTCCCCCCCAAACCCAACAAATCATTCACTAAATGGGCAAGGGAACTAAAGAGAGACTTATCAGAAGAAGAGATTAAAATGGCAGAAAAGCATATGAGAAAATGTTCATCATCCATGGTCATAAATGAAATGCAAATAAAAACAACCCTAAGATACCACCTTACCCCAACAAGAATGGCCAAGATTTTGAACTCAGACAATTACAGTTGCTGGCGGGGTTGTGGAGAACAAGGAACCCTACTACACTGCTGGTGGGATTGTAAGCTAGTTCAGACACTCTGGAAAGTAGTGTGGAGGTTTCTTAAAGAACTGAAAATTGACCTTCCTTACAATCCCACCATACCACTTCTGGGCATCTACCCAGAACATCAGAACCCAAGATATGATAAGGACATTTGCTCAACTATGTTCATCTCTGCACTATTCACAATAGCCAAGTGATGGAAACAATCCAAATGCCTTACTGCAGATGAATGGATATAAAAAATGTGGTACATATACACAATGGAGTTCTACATAGCCAACAGACAAGATAAAATAATGGCATTCACAGGGAAGTGGATGAATCTAGAGCGAATCATGTTGAGTGACACATCCAGACCAAAGGAACAAAAGGAACATAGTATCCTTAATATGAGACTATTAGATCCAAACAGCACAAGAGCAAGTACTCAATATTTGCTATGGACATATGGTATTGGAAATATAAACGTAACTACATAGACATAAAAACCTATGACTCTATAGACATAATGTTTTATTTCATAAATTAATATGTATCTATGACATACAAACCCTTAGCCTAATTTTGATTATGTTCTAAAAACTAAGTGCCAGTGATTGTATATAGATTCCCTTTTTGAACATTTGTTTGTTAAACATGTCATTTAAAATATGATATAAAAATCAATGTTAATAAATTCTTTAATAAAAAAAGATTTAAGCGGAAGGGGAATGTGCTAAAGAAATTCTTAACTGATTTTAAGCTCAAGGAAAATATGTACATTAATATTACAAATTGTGGGACTGGGAGTTTAGCCTAGTGGTAAAGTGCTGGCCAAGCATGCATAAAGTAAAGACTCGGGTTCGATTCCTCGGTACCAGATACATAGAAAAATGCCAGAAATGGTGCTTTGGCTCAAGTGGTAGAGTGCTAGCCTTGAGAAAGCCCAAGTGTCCAGGCCCTCAGTTCAAGGCCCAAGACTGGCAAAAAAAAAAATTACAAATTGTAGTGACAGAACTATTTTGACACTAGAACTCTAAAGGAATGCATGTTTTTTCTCCAGGATAAGCTTCCCTTCTGATTCTACAACATATTTTCAACACAGGTAACAGAGTGATCTTTATAAAATGTGAGTCAAATTACATTATCTCTATAACTATCTACCATGGCCAGCAAGGCCCACTATGCTGTGGCTCTTCCCTCTCTCTGACCTAGCTTTCTATTACTTTCCTATTTCTGTGCTCTAGCAATGATTTTTCCTTAGTGCCTCTGTACAAGCTGTTAGGTTATACCTTGGTGTACATGAGGCTATTCTTACTTAATCAAGTCTTCCCTTCAATGCCACCTCCTCACAAAAGTATTAACACAGTAACATACCCACTTAATTTACTCACACAGCATTTATAACTACCTTATGTTTTCTAATTGTTCCCTAAAACCTGAGTTCCAAAGGTCAAGATTGCCTTTCTCTTATCTCCAGTCCTCATGTAACCAGTAAGCACTGGTTCCTAAACATTTTAACTAAACTTAAAAAACTCAATAAATTTAGAGAATGGCTTTTTATAGGATCTCTTTCATCTCTAAAAAATGCATTCTCAACATTTTTGTCAGTAAACACGTATCAGCTTAATGAAAAAAGGTTTACACATGAAAATAATCATAAATGTTTTGCCAATATTGTCAAAAGATTACAAAGATTACAGAATATCTTTTTTTTTCTTTTTTCTTGGGGTCATGGGACTTCAACTCTGGGACTGGGCACTGTCCCTGAACTCTTCAGCTAAAGGCTACCACTTATACCTCTAGAGTTCCCTAAGTAGCTAGGATTACAGGCATGAGCCACCACGCCTGGCCAGAATATCTTTTTAATGTGCCCATGCCACTAAATTCTCTAGCTATAATTGTAAACTACTGACCAGAAAACAAAAACAGACAAATCTAAATGGTTTCCATAAGCATTAATTTATTTTGTGCATCTGTCTCAACCCCTAATCAGTTTTGAGATTTAAAATATTAACTTCAAATGATCTTTAAAAAAAAACATAATATGTTATTTAAATAATGAAAATTATTAAAAGAGCTTCTGTCTTTTGTTGGTTATGGGGCTTGAACTCAGAGCCTGGATTCTGTTCCTGAGCGTTTTGTTTTTTTTTTTTTTTTTTTTTTTTTTTGCCTGTTCTAAAGTTTGAACTCTGTGTATGTGCTACCAAGGTATCAAACCCAGGGCTTCGAGCATGCTACGCAAGGACTCTATCTATCACTAGGTCCCTGTCCCTGAGCTCTTTTGCTCAAGGCTAGCTCTCTGCACACTGAGTCACAGTTCCACTTCCAGTTTTCCAGTGGTTAACTGGAGATAAATCTCATGGATTTTCCTGCCTGGGATGGCTTTCTACTATGATCCTCAGATCTCAGCCCCTAGAGTTGCTACGATTACAAGCATGAGCTACTGACACCTGGCTAAGTGCTTCTATCTTGTATCATTTAGAAAAGAGAGAATTTTCAAATACTAAATAAAGTCAAATAGAGAAATTAAGTAAATTTCATATGTAGATATTTATAACTTACTATTCTTTAAAATAAACACTTTGACCACAAAATAAAATGATACAACAGTTCTCACAAGAAAAAACAAATAACTAATACTTATTCAGTGGGTAATAAAATGCTACCTTAAATACTGTCAGATGTAAACTGAAGAGCTCAGGGACAGCGCCCAGTTCCAGAGTTCAAGCCCATGATGGATGAAAAAAATAAAATAAACTGTCGGATGAACTTCAAAGAAAACAGATAATTTACAAGGTATAAGATTGAAAATAGTATTTTAGCTAACTTCCTCACATACAAAACTAGTTACACAAACACATTTATTCATTTTAGAAACAAGAACTACCTGTTTAAAATAAATAGTTATTAGACTTAATTGCAATATGATATTCATATTTTCTATCATCCTTTTTTTTTTTGGCTGATCCTGAAGCTTGAACTAAGGTATGAGTACTGTCCTTAAGACTCTTTGTGCTCAAGGTTAGTGTTCTACTACTTGAGCCACAGCACCACTTCCAGCTTTTACTAAGTAGTTTATTGGAGATAGGAGTCTCATGGACTTTCTTGCCTAGGCTGGCTTTGAACCACAATCCCCAGATCTCAGCCTCCTGAGTAGCTAGAATTACTGGTATGAGCCACCAACACCAAACTGATATTCATATTTTCAAAGGAGAAACACCAAGGTATAAACTGAAAACATTAGACCAAAGATGTTGAAGACAAGAATGGTTCACTCTGCCTAGATTAAGTCTGAATAGCCTTAACCATAGGACAGAAGATAAACTGGTGATAGGGAAGGAAAGAGCAAAGCAAGAAAAACCAGTATTACAAAAACATTCTAATGCTTTAGACAAGAAGCAACTAGATTATATTATGATGACAGCAGGAAATTTTTTTAAAAAGGTATTTAAGAGGACTTTCCTAAGTATTTTGTTGGCTAGCTAGCTTTGAAAGGAGTATACCTGCCGTAATATTCCCACTTCAAAGTCCACGTGAGTTGCATATTTAGTTAAGTGCAAAAGAGAACAATAAAGGCAAAAGATTAAAAGAAGCAATTTGGTGACAGATTTAGTTACAATGAGAATAAAGAACCTCAGAGAAAAATAGATTTTTGTCATGTATGTACAAGTGGTGATTTACACAAGGGTCATGATGAGAATGTCAAAAACTAATAAAAGAGCAGAATCAAAACAAAGACCTTAAAAAGGGAAATGGAAAAGAAGGCAAAAGAGAGAAGCCCAAGGTACAAACTGAATTTAGAATGAAACAGAACTAGTTTCAGATACATGAAGACAAATGGATATTTCAAGAAGGAAAGTATCTTCTATCAGTTCAGTAGAGCGATGTAGCCAAGGTGGCTAAAAACTAGAACATGATGGACTAATAGGGTAGACATATGGACATGTGGTCTAATATGATGGACTATGTCTAATAAGGACTCTACACAGGCCATTCATTCAGTGACTTGTTAGGAAGGCTCAGGACTCCTCCTGAAGCAGGAAAGGATATGAATGGAAGACAAGAAACAGACTAACCCATCCAAAAAATCTATATGACGTATTTTTTTTTGCCAGTCCCAGGCCTTGAACTCAGGGCCTGAGCACTGTACTTGGGCTTTTTCCTCAAGGCTATCATTCTACCACTTGAGCCACAACATCACTTCTGGCTTTGTTTCTATGTATGTGGTACCGACGAATGAAACCAAGGTCTTCTTGCATGCTAGAGGCAAGTACTCTACCACTAGGCCAAACTCCCAGCCCTATACTGTATTTTTTTAAATTTACCTTTCTACTTACTACACAATAACTCACTAGGAAAAAAACTTAAAATTCCTATTCTGTTTTGAAAAGTTACCTAAGTAGTTTTCAATTGTTACCTAAGTAGTTTCCAATCACTAATTTCTGCACTTACTAGTAGACTTTTTTTTTTAAAGGATGAGTTTTTGAGTCACAAGGGAAAGTAGTATAGGTGGGTTAAGAAAAAATTTTTGGTCAGTTGTGGGGCTTGAATTCTGGGCCTAGGCGCTGTCTCTGAGCTCTTCAGCTCAAGACCACTGTCCTACCCCTGGGCCTGGGTATTGTCCCTAAGCTCTACAGCTCAAGGCTATGACCCTACCCTTCAGCCAAGCCCCACTTCACATTTTCTAGAGGTTAATTGGAGATAAGAGTCTCAGGTCCTTTTGTGCCCGAGCTTGCTTTGAACCTTGATCCTCAGATCTCAGCCTCCAGAGTAGCTAGGATTACAGGCTTGAGCCACGCCACTAATAGACTTTTAAGATAAAGACTCCTCTTAGCTACTCAGGTGGCTGAGATCTGAGGATCTCCTTTCAAAGTCAGAAAAGCTCCACCAAATTCTTATCACTAACTAACCAGCAAAAAGCCAGAAGCAGAGGTGTGGCGAAAGCAGTAGTGTGAGTGTGAGACCAGAGAAAAAAAGTAGAATAGGAATGGTCCTGAATTCAAGCTTTAGTACTAGCACAAGACGAAGGTGGGGTGGGGGGGGAGTTGAGAAGAGAAGGAAAAGAGGGATGGTGAAACAGAAGGTAAGGGAAACACTGCTGTTTATAAAAGAGGATTCAGGAAAGACAATTCCCTAAGCATTAAACCTTTTAACATCTAAATGCATGATATATAAAAACACATCATATGCATTTAAAGCAAAATATTACACCTTCATTTATCATGAGTTTCAAATTTCTTTGGAGCTCTACCATATTCACACTAGTTTCAAATATGAACTAGACAAAAAGAAAAGGCAGTACCTTCTAGAAAAATACCAGAACATTATTTCTAGAAACAGATTTTATTTCATTATAATAGTGAGCCTTAAATACCTACTATAAAGAACCATAAGAGCTCAGGATATAGTTCAGTGAGAGAGTACTTGCTTCACACACATAAGAACCTGAGCTCAAACACTGGAGATACAAGAGTTGTACTGGGAGTGTGGCTCAAGTTGTACAATACCAGCCTAGCAAGCATGAGATCCTAAATTCAAACTCTCATTCTACTCTTCAATAATATTTTTAATGCATCAAAAAAGTCTACGTGAAGATGTTATCATAGATAATAATTAAAAATTATGTTCACTACTGTCAGTAAAACATGACAATACCCTGAGTCTAGTAGTCAAATATTAAGCAAATATTTGGGCATAGCAACTCCATAAAATCAAGTATAGCAACTTAAAAATGTGGTAAATTGGCAGAGCACTTGTCCTGCATGCACAAGGCCCCAGGTTGGATGCCCATCACAAGAAGGAAAAACAAGAGAGACTAATCAAAACCAACGCATATATGTCCACATACCTGCCCTAAGTACACACATACACACACAAACAGATCAATGACTTTTTCCCACAAAACAACAGGTTTTCCACTGAGCATGGCAGTGCACAGCTGTAATCCCAGCACTGGGAGGCTAAGGCAAGAGGATCTCAAGTTTACATCCAACCTAGGCTATAATATAGTAAGATTCTGTATCCAAAAAGCAAAACCAAACACTTCTCTTTTAATTTTAAACTCAAAGATATAGTATTATATATTCTTTTAGCTAAATATATATATATATATATTTCAAACATGTACTATTTCAAACATGTACCTGAAGGACATAGTCCAGGGCTATGTGTCGAAAACATTTTCTTGTTGCTGTCAGAATGTTTGTGGCTTCTTCAACTTCATGTTGTTTATTTCTTTGTACTTGGGCATTTTTTACTAATGCATTTTCTTTTTCTTCGCTGACTTTTTCAAATTGTTTTTTGGCATCTTTGAATTTTCTAAGATCTCTAAGAAAATAAAAAAAAGTAAGTGAATCATTTAAAATTTTGGCAAAATAAACTCAGAATTCTAACTTGTCTCTGGTTGTCACTAACAACCAGATATTCACTAACTCTCCCAACTAAAATGTATTATTTTTTAATTACAGGTTAAATATACCTTATCTGATACAAATGGGAAGATTATGGAGTTTTTGTTTGGATTTGGTAATAATTATTTAGAATTTTCGTTGGATACTCCAAGATCCAAATATCTAATCCTAGAGCTCAAAAAGTTTCGTGTTTCAGATTTGAGGACTTTAAACTTCACACTTTTTGGCTTAGGAATGATCAATCTGCATATACAAATCCTGACACAATGAGCTAACATTTCATTATTTAAATCTATGAAATTACAGTGGAAATAATCAAATTAATAGAAAAAGCAAGTTTTTTTAAAGATGACACTTTTCTTACCAAATGATTTTTTAACAATAGTATATACAGAATTCTATTTGAACATCTGTATAAAAATACAAATTACAAGGCAGTTTCCCACAGATTTTCCCAAAGATTACAATTTATTGAGTATTGATCTTTCTTCCTGTTCATCTCACTCTATTTCAAAGTGTGAATGAAGTCATTCTGTAAACTATGGCAGTACTAGGAAGTTTCATGACAAGTTTCAAAAGGCCTTGTAGACACACTTTTGATTTTTACTTCTATGGGTGATCAACAGACCATACTTTGAAAAACAATTATTAGTCAGGTACCATTGGTTCAAGTATTTCAATCTTAGTTATTCAAAAAGGCTGAGAACCTGGAGGATCAGGGTTCAAAGACAGCTGATGCAGAAAAATCAGTAAAATACTATCTCAATTATAAAAATGGTACAGTGGAGGTATGGCTCAAATGATAAAGAGCTAGATAAGATCAAGAAAGCCAAGCAAGCTCAATGCCCTGAACTTGAGACACTGAATTCAAGCCTGAATACAGAAGAGAGGTGAAGTCAAGAGAAAGATGAGGAGAAAGGAGATGGGAGAGGAGAAGGAAGGGAAGGAAAGCAAAGAAGGGAATAATGCCCATATCTTCTCAGAGGGTAGAAATAAATACGTCTTAAAATACACATACATACACATACTCCTCTAAAACAATCTATGAAACTCAATATTCAGGAGAAATTTTAACCTAATAGGATAAAGGTGTAGCTCAGTGGTAGAATTCTTGCCTAGCATGTGTGAGGCCCTGCATTTAATTCTCAGCACTGAGAACAGTAATACATTATATGGAAAATAAGATCTGTCAAGACTATAGTTGTATAATATATATCATTTATCTCTAATAACATCACAAACTTTTTCTTCGGTTTTATATATTCCATGTAGAAATTACTATAGAAAAAAAACAAAATTACTAATGCAAAAAGGGGAACTTACCTCATGTCAAAGTTTAGACTTTTTAAAAAGTCTAACTCACTTTTATTTTACATACAAAACATGATGTATCTGACCAAAAAGGTTCACATTAATAAAACATATGCGCTTCCATGAGTCATTCTCTTAAACTATCTTCTCTTCACAGAAAATAACATATTGAGACTAGACAAAACTTAGTTAGAACCATAAGACCTATAATAGTTAACAATATTTCAACCACTTTTGGGTTTAATTTCAAGAGGCCCATAGATTGTTGTATATGTTTTTTAAACACTTATTAAACCTATAAGAACCCTAAGCTATATAACTGAATATATGCTCATGGTATGAATTATAAAGGATTCAATGAAAGGCATGAAATCGGACTTCCTTTCAGAAGAACTTAAGAAGAAATACAATGTAAACAAAGAACTCAAATATATTCAGAAAGTCATGGTCTATAATTTCAAAAAATACCAATTCCCAGATGACATCATTAATCAATCACTTTTTTTTTCCTCTTCACTGTAATTGACTTACTCTTTAACAAAATTCTGTAGCTGAGCCTTAATTGATCTCTGAGTTTGGTCAAACAGTATCTAAAAGATAAAATGTAACATTGAGTGATTAGAAAAGTAAACAAAAAAATAATTTTATTGTAATTTTATAAATACCACATTATTTCACGAGTAGTCCAATTCTAATAATACCAAAATTTCTTCTTATTGAAGGCCATCAAACACATAAGCATTCAAAAAAGAACCTAAAATCAAGTTTAAGTCAACATTAGTCTCAATAATAAACTTCTTTATATTTATAGAAAAAAATACCAAAACTATTTTAATGTTGAAATAGAATTCTCAAACAAAAAAGGCAACCTATTTCCTTCACTGTAATTCAGGCTTCAGCAGATAACCATAACCTAAATGGTAATACAAATTCCCCTCCATCCACTATAGGTATTTTGCAGTCCAATATATCGAAACACCACAAATGAAAACTCCAAAACTGCCTCATACCCTAGTCAAGAGTTACTCATTTGGGAAGTCTGTGTCTTAAAACATCATGTTTGAAACTCAAGTAAATGTTGTATAGTTCTTTAGGCTAAAAAATGGCTAAGAAGTAATTCTTTTGTCCCATTTAAATGGTGTCTGTTACTTAATAGGGATGACTCTGAGTATGGCTAAGTTTCATAGGACTTTACATGGAAATTCCAAGTATTTTAATAATTAACAGTATAATTCATTCTTAGTTTGAAGCAGATTAAGATAAACAAGGAAAAAAAAACAACATTCGTCATGTAGGTACACAGCTCTAATTGTAACTACTTATGAGTTGCTGATTGGGACGGCTGTGATTCAAATCCAGTCTAGGCAAAAAATTAGTGGGGACCACTCAACAAATAAGTTGAATGTAGTAGCTCTTGCCTATGTCCCCACTATGTGAATGGATGTAGATAGGAAAATAATGGTCCGAGATCAATCCCAGCAAAATAAGACTCCTTATCTAAACAGTAATACTAAAAAGAGCTAAGGCATGGCTGATGGGGTAGAGTGCCAGTCTAGCAAGCCTACAGATAGCTAAAAGATCAGTGAAGCAGAATGGAGTCCAAAAATAACCTACACATAAGTTCAATTCATAATTTTTCTTTTGCTTTTTTTAAATCAATACTGGGATATAGGGTCTTGCACCTGCTAAGCAAGTGCTCAATCACTGAGCTATACTACATCCTTAGCCCAAGAATTGTCAATAACATAACTTAATGAACAAGGTTGAAGGAACAAAAATCTGGAAAGCCACATGGAGAACATGAGAGAAGAACCTCAACTCTGACCATGGAGCATCTCAAAATTTAGCTCTAGGGGCCAGGAGTGTGGCCTAGTGGTAGAGTGCTTGTCCAACATGCACAAAGCCCTGAATTCAATTCAATTCCTCGGTACTCCCCCCCAACCGCCAAACACAGAAAAGGCTGGAAGTGGTATTGTGGTTCAAGTGGTAGAGCCCTAGCTTTGAAAAAGTGTCCAAGGACAGTGCCCAGGCTGTGAGTTCAAGCCCCAGGACTGGGGCCAAAAAAAAAAAAACCTTAGCTCTAAATGGGTCATAGGTTTACACATCTACAAGTTAGCATAAAATCTTAATGAATTGGGATTATATAAGCATTTAAAGAGCACACACACAAAAACACAATTTATCCAAATTTAGAAGTATAGTACTTCAAAAGATATCACCTTAAAAATGAAAAAAAGCAAGCCAAACCCTAGAAGAAAATGACTGTAAAACACACCTGACAAGATACATCTGAAATATAGGATAGAAAAAAATTTTAATAGTAATAATAAGTAAACATAGGAGTTTACCAAAAAAATGTATATGAAAACGGAATAAAATGTCCACCATTATTAGTTATTAAGGAAATGCAATTTTTATGAGAAATAACTTAGTACATAAAGAACAACAAATCACAATTATATAGCTCTTGTTTGCATATCCTGGAGGTCCTTTCATTTAGCCTCATCCTATATGGTCTTATGTATCTAGGTTTTGAACTATTGTAACACTCTGCTAGAAGAGTCCAAGGTTTGTACTAATTGCAATTTAAAATTAAAATTATTTCTTCCTTTTAAAGTCAGTTTACTAATGTTTAAAAGCTGATAAATATGTGTAAAATCACTCATGGAAGTTTAAAAAAAAAAACTGTTAAACATTACTTAAAAAAAAAAAAAAAAAAAAAACGGGCCAGGAGTTTGGCCTAGTGGTAGAGTGCTTACCTAGCATGCACAAAGACCAGGGTATGATTCCTCAGTACCACATACATAGAAAAAAGCCGGCAGTCGTGCTGTGTCTCAAGTGGTAGAGCTCTAGCCTTGAGAAAATCCAAGGACAGTGCTCAGGCTCTGAGCTCAAGCCCAGGACTGAACAACAACAACACACAAAAAAAAACCAAGAAGCCGCCGGCACAGTGGCTCACACCTATAATCCAAGCTACTCAGGAGGATGAGATCTGAGGATCATGGTTCAAAGCCAGCTCGAGCAATAAAGACCCAGAGACTCTTATCTCCAATTAACCTCCAGAAAACAGGAAGTGGGGCTTGGCTCAAGGGTAGGGTGGTAGCCTTGAGCAGAAGAGCTCAAGGACAGTACCCAGGCCCAGGGGTAGAGAGGTAGCCTTGAGCTGAAGAGCTCAGGGACAGCACCCACACCTAGTTCAAGCCCCATGACCTAACAAAACAAAACAAAACAAAAAAGAAATTTCTTGATTTAAGTATAACATACCAGAGAGACAGTAAATGAAAACTTTTCTTTACAATCACGAGGAACAGTTTCTAACAAGTATTAAATGCTTATTATTTCTTCCATTCTACTTGTACTTATCTATTTCTCTCAACACTTCCTCCTTTTGGCAATGGTTTCCCAGCTGCTTAGGTTCATATCAAAATCACATAGAAAGTGGAGCCTATGGAGCATTTTGGCACACCCCAGTAATCTCAGCCCTCAAGCACCTGAGGCAAGAGGATTGAAGAGTTTAAGGCCAATCTGAGCTACAATTAAGATCTTGTCCAAAAAGCAGAAGATAAAGAAGGAGGGATGCAATAAGGGGAGGAAAGAGAGTAGGGGAGAGAAGGAAAAAACAGAGAATACAAATGCCAAAAAAAAACGTTGAGATCCTTCCAGTATTTTAGCAAATTTTCCAGGTGATACTGTTAAATAAAGATTGAGACACTCTAGTAAACTATTCAGAAAAGGCCAGAGGTGGCACTCTGACTCAAGTGGTAGAGCACTGTTGGAGGCCGAGTAACGCCATTCTAATAACTTTCTGCTGAGACCTGTAGTAGGGGTAAACAAGTTGACCTCTTTATCCTGCCCACCTGTTGTGCTGATAGGCTCCGGCACCCAATATAAGGAGGGGAGGGAGAGAGGGAGAGGGGGAGGGGGAGGGGGAGGGGGAGGGGGAGGGGGAGGGGGAGGGGGAGGGGGAGGGGGAGGGGGAGGGGGAGGGGAGGGGGGAAGGGGAGGGGGGAGGGGAGGGGAGGGGGAGAGGGGAGGGGGGAGGGGGGAGGGGAGGGGAGGGGGAGAGGGGAGGGGGGGAGGGGGAGGGGAGGGGAGGGGGGAGGGGGGAGGGGGGAGAGAGAGGGAGGGGAGAGAGAGGGAGGGGAGAGAGAGGGAGGGGAGAGAGAGAGAGAGGAGAGAGAGAGAGAGAGAGGGGAGAGAGAGAGAGAGAGAGAGAGAGAGAGGGGAGAGAGAGAGAGAGAGAGAGAGAGAGAGAGAGAGAGAGAGAGAGAGAGAGAGAGAGAGAGAGAGAGAGAGAGAGAGAGAGAGAGAGAGAGAGAGAGAGAGAGAGAGAGAGAGAGAGAGAGAGAGAGAGAGAGAGATTCCTGCCTTGATGAAGCTGCATGGCGTTTCTGTTCGTGCTCCAGAGAAGCAAGGCTGAGTGTGGGAGGACAGTGGGCCCTCTCCACTCACGGCTTGGACTGGTTGGGGTGTGTTTTTCCCATCCCTCCTCAAGAGGGACTGGGGACGAAGGACCCCGACAGAGCACTAGCCTTGAACATGAAAAGGCGCAGGGAGAGACCAAGCCCTAGGACCAGAGTTCAAGCACTAGGACCAGAACAAACAAAATAAAAAGATTGTGACAAATTGCTCCAGTCCTGGAATTCTGAAATTGGTTGGACAATAAATCACGTGAGAAATTTTTAATATACAGATGCTGAGGTGACTAAAACACAACAGAGATTGCTCTGAGTATCATTTTATTAGAAATGCAGACTATCTAGAACATTTTCAGACATATCAAAAATCGTACAAGTCAGAATTTCAGTAAACAAGCCACCTGGTAACACAGGGCTACGTACCTGAATGAACTGAGGAACTCATTCTAGGCTCTTAACCCCCCAAAATCCTGATTTTAATTAGGCGGGGTTGTAGCCTCGTACATTCATCAATGTTTCACTGATTCTCTTCACCAGTAACAGGGGGAAAAAAAAAAATCATTCACTAAACACAGAAAAACAGGTGTCAGGGGTGTCTTAGCATACAATCCACAAAAGTGGGCAAAAATTAAATCCTCAGCATGCTTTTTCTGAAAAGGTGTTCATAATAAATATATGAGGCTTGTAGACCAGGTAGTATCTGTCACAATTCAACTCTCTTGTTGAAGTCAAGATTAGCTACAGACAATACAAAACAAATGTGTGTAGCAGTGTTCCAACAAAAATGTACAGGAAACCAGGTGCCAGTGGCTCACTTCTGTAATCCTAGCTACTCAGGAGGCTGAGGTCTAAGGATGGTGGTTCAAAATCAGCCCAAGCATGAAAGCCCATGAAACTCTTATCTCCAATTAACCACAAGAAAACTGGAAGTGGCATTGTGGCTCAAGTGGTAAAGTGCTAGCCTTGAGCTGAAGAGCTCAGTGACAGTGCCCAGGCCCAGAGTTCAAGCCCCAAGACCGATCCCCCACAAAAAAAAAAAAAAAAATTTACAGGAAAAGTAAACAAAGAGAAACAAGTGGTAGAGTGCTTGCCTAGCATGCACAAAACACTGAGTTTGATTCCCTGGTACCACCTAAACAGAAAAAAAAACAGAAGTGGCACTGTAGCTCAAGAGGAAGAGCACTAACCTTGAGAAAGCCCAAAGACAGTGCCCAGGCTCTGAGTTCAAACCCCAGGACTGAAAAAAAGAAAAAAGAAAAGCAAGAGGCTAGATTTGACTGTAAGTCAGTTTGCTCTAGAAGAGTAGTTCTCAAACTTTAAGAGTGCCAAAGAGTTACCTGGAAGGCTTGTTCTAACACAGGTTGCTGGCTCTCATCCTTGCAGTTTCTGATTACAGAGACTGGATATTCTGACAATCTGCATTTCTAGCAAGGGCTCAATCATGCTGATGCTGCTGGTTCAAGGACTATGATAAAAATCACTAGTCTTATCTTTACTGGTTCCCAAACTGTACTGAATATTAAACCAACTAGAGAAATTTTCTAGTGTAAAAGCTCTAATACAATCATCACAAAAAAAATCTGGTTATGAAAACCAATTTATTACTGCACAGTTTTCTAACACTTGGTAAATGTAGATATTCATTAGACAGTCAAAGATATGGTAGCAGAGAGGCCAGTAACTCCTCCCATCTCTACAGGTGCCGGCTACTCTCTCACCAAGAGGCAGAATTTGCCTCCCTTTTAAATTGGAATTTACTCTATAGCTAGACTTCATCCAAAGAACATATCAGAAGTGAAACAATGTGACCCTAAGCCATAGAAAGCAGCACCTACTGATTTTAAACCCTTGAACACCAACTGGCTGACTACAATGCTGGAAAAGAAGCCAAATACAGACCAAAAAAAAAAAAATATTCTGGAAAATAAGGCTAAGGCATGGCTCAAGTGGCCCTAAGTTCAAATCCAGTAACTTGGAATAGAGCAAGGAGGGAGGAGGAAGAGAAGGGAGGGGGAAATCGGAGACTCTCCAGAGATTGCAAAGGACCCAGCCAACTCCAACCATTCCAGCCACACATTGGTTCTTCCAATCATAGACAAGCCACCCAGTCAACACTAACTGGAACAAAGGCAAGCTGGCCCCCCAAGTTCTGCTTAACTCATTAAGGTTAAGTGTGAACACATTAAACAAAATGTTGGCAGTCATATAAAAGATATTCATGGTCTCAAGTTTTATAGTTACTTTGTTATATAATGTGGAACACAACATTCTGCAAGTTTACAGCTGCTGAAATTATATTTTAATACCACATATATGACTTCTGTTAATGTTCTGAATGTAATTACATGTAATTACTACTTTGATAAATGTATATCTCTTTCTCTTGCATTCCTGTTTAAATTATATAAAACAATTTAATTTACTCATTTGTTCACTACAACTTCTTGTCATTTTTCAGACTTTTTCTCATCACAAATTATATATAGTTAATTCTTTAGGGTCATCATTATTTGCTATTAGATATTCCTATTAAAATATAACTGATTGGTTAACTTTATCAGCTTTTTTTTGCCAACCCTGGGGACTGAACTCATGGCCTGAGCACTGTCCTTGGGCTTTTCCTCAAGGCTAGAGCTCTACCACTTGAGCCTGTTGTGCCAAGATTGTTCCATGTTCTGGGAATGACCCCCCCCACCCGCCTTGCTCAGGGCCCATGTACTAGGAATCAAAAACACATGTTCCCGGAACTAGCCCGGACTTGAATCCCAGGTGGAAACAGCACAATGCTCAGTGGTTAGACACCTGAACTCTGACCAATCTTGAAGCGACCAGTGGTTCGAAGTTACCAAATACCAGTCAGGTGATTTTAACTATGGAATTCCCCTAAAACTTGTTTGTATAAAAGGTGTGTAAAATCGTTGTTTGGAGCCTCTTAGCGTTGCCGGCTATGGGTACGTGGAGGTCCGAGTTTGAACACGTAATAAATGACCCTTGCTTCTTTGCTTTGACTTCGGCCTCTGGTAGTTTTTTCGGGGTCCTAGGAATTCGGGTACATCATTTGGTGCGTTGGCCAGGAACCCCCAAGCCCACCCAGACACCTAGTCAACGGGTCGTGGAAAAACTGCAGTAAATAAGCCGGCTTCGTTTGTCTCTGTGTATTATGTATTGTCCGTTAATCTAGGTTGCCTATGGGTTCTGTATCTGGGTAGATGAAGAGTCCTGGCAGACGCTAAGGACTGTTGATAGGGCCAGTGGGACTGTTGACAAGGCCGGTGGGAGACGTCCGAGGGACCCCATCTGGGGCTATCTGTAAGGAATAATAGCCCATCTGGTCAGGCAGGATTTAGCCTGAAGCATACTTGTGGTCTGTGTTTTTGTTCGTTCCTTGTATTTGTCTTTTGATCTGGGCATTTCCCTCCAAGATGTGTCAAAACTTACTCTTAACAACAAATTTTAAGGATGTTAGAAGCAGAGGTTTTGACTTGAGTGTGGAAGTCAAGAAAGGCAAACTAATTACTCTCTGTAATTCGGAGTGGCAGACCTTTGATGTTGGAAGGGAAAAGATCTTTTTACCAGAACGGTCTGGCCACCCTGATCAGATTCCTTACATTCTTGTTTTGTAGGATATGGTAGAGGACCCCCCTGCCTGGTTATCTCCCTTTCTTCCCTCAACTAGTGATGTCTTGGCCCTGCACCAGGCTGATGCCCCACCACCACCACCCAAGCCCTCAGCTCCCCTTTACCGGGTCCTGGCCGACAGTACAGACCCCCTACTCCTTGAACCCCCTCTATACTTTCCTCTTTTCAATCCACAACTTCCTATGCCAGCAGGAGGAGCAGAGGCACCTTTCCTGGACAAGATAGAGGTGAAAGTGGCCGCCCCGAACACCGCGAGAGAAATCAATGCTGGAGGCCCAGCAGGCAGGACGCGGGGACGTGCCCAGCAAGCGGCAAGCCCGCGCCTTCCCGAATCCATGATGGCCCTCCCACTGCGTGAAATAGGTTTTTCCAGATGACACTGGGAACCCTAGGTTCTAGTATTGCCCTTTCTCCACCAGTGACCTCTATAATTGGAAAACCCAGAATGCTCGTTTTTCTGATAACCCCAAAGATCTGATCTCTCTTCTAGACAGTGTTATGTTCACTCATCAGCCCACCTGGGATGACTGTCAGCAGCTCCTCCGAATCCTGTTCACCACGGAGAAGAGGGAAAGGATCCAAGTGGAGGCCAGGAAACTGGTCCCTGGTGACGATGGGCAGCCCACTGTTAATCCAGATTTGATTAATGATACTTTTCCCTTAACTAGACCTCCCCAGGATAAATGGGACTACAACACGGCAGAAGGTAGGGGAAGGTTAAAGGTGTATCGCCAGACTCTTAATAGCGGGTCTCCGGGCTTCTGCTTGCAAGCCCACTAATTTGGCTAAGGTGTATTCAGTCTTTCAAGGTAAAGCAGAAACTCCCTCTGAGTATTTAGAGAGTAATGGAAGCCTTTAGACAGTTCACCCCAATGGGTCCTGAGGCCCCTGAGAATCAGACAGCTATCATCATGTCCTTTGTTAACCAGGCGACTCCGGATATTAAGAGGAAGCTACAGAAATTAGAGGACCTACAAGGAAAAAGTATCCAAGATTTACTCAGAGTTTTTAATAATAGGGATGCCCCAGAGGAGAAACAGCTGAGAGCAACAGAGAATGACTAAAGTACTGGCTGCCGTAGTTCAACAGGGAAGACCACCACAAAGAGGTTCACGTGGCCCACAACCTTCGAGGCCCCCAGGTCGAAATCTGAGCAAAGATCAACGTGCTTACTGCAAAGAGTTTGGTCACTGAGCTAGGGAATGCCCGAAAAAGAAAAAAAAACAGATCGGACCAGTGGCAACAAAAAACTTCCATGTTAGTCACTCATGACGCAGAGGACTAGGGGAGACAGGGTTTGGATCCCCTCCCCGAACCCAGGGTAACTCTGCAGCTGGAGGGGACTCCTGTAAAACACCCCGACTTGGCCCTCCCACAGTATGTCGATGATCTTCTAATAGCGGCACAGACTCTTGAGGGGTGCATCCAAGGGACGGAGGACCTCCTACAGACTTTAGGAAAGCTGGGCTACCAAGCCTCAGCTAAGAAATCACAGATCTGCAAGACTGAGGTAACCTATTTAGGGTACCTACTGAGAGGAGGGCAAAGGTGGCTAACTGCCGCCCAGAAAGACAGTGCTCCGCATCCCTAGAAACCCTCTCAAGATTCTCTTCCAGCCTCCAACTGCCCTTAACCCGGCCTCGATACTGCCCAATCCAGACCTGGAAGCCCCACTTCATGATTGTGCTGAGGTTTTGGCCCAAGTGCATGGAGTAAGAGAGGATTTGCAAGATAGGCCTCTGCCAGATGCAGACTGTCTGATTTACCCATGGAACTAGCTTTATGCACCAAGGCCAGAGGTACACGGGGGCTGCAGTAGTCTCAGAGACTGAAGTAATCTGGGCTGAGTCCCTGCCTGCAGGAACGTCAGCACAAAGAGCAGAACTGGTGGCTTTAACCCAAGCTCTTAAGACTGGGTAAGGATAAAAGACTGACAGTTCATACAGACAGTCAGTATGCCTTTGCCACCGCCCACATACATGGGGCAATATACAGAGAGAGGAGCCTCCTCACAGCAGAAGGAAAGACTGTAGATCTTTTGTCCAGGGGTAATCATCTGGCTGACCAGACTTACCCCGGAGGCGGCCTTATCTCCAACCCCAGCTCTAGCCATCCAGCTCCCAGACCCAGGACCCAGAGTCTTACCACCGATCCCAGGGTATACGGAGGAAGACTTGCAATGGATTGAGAAACTACCTATGGCACAGCTCCTCGATGGATGGTGGAGAGATTCCAGGAGTCACATAGTACTCCCAGAAAAATTAGGGACGAAGGTGCTACAAAAAATTCACCATAGAACTCATCTGGGAGCCAGAAAAATGCAAGACTTAATAAGACAAACCGGACTACGAATTACGGAGGCAGCCGCCAAAATGGATCAGATTATCTCAGGTTGCAGAGTATGTCAACTAAACAATGTAGGGAGAAATCAGCAAAATCCAGGGGCAAGGCAGCAAGGGAACAAGCAAGAGCCTATTGGGAGGTTTACTGAAGTAAAACCAGGGAAGTATGGATATAAGTATTTGCTAGTTTTTGTAGATACCTTCCCCACAAAAGGGGAAACTGCACAGATAGTGGCCAAGAAGATACTTGAGGATATCTTACCCAGGTATGGCTTTCCAGTAATGATAGGTTCGGACAATGGACCTGCATTTGTCTCGAAGGTAAGTAAGGGGTTGGCTTCCATACTTGGGGCAGATTGGAAATTACATTGTGCCTACAGACCACAAAGTTAAGGACAGGTAGAGAGAATGAATGGAACATTAAAAGAGACCCTAACTAAATTGACCATGGAGACTGGAGCAAACTGGGTAGCTCTTCTCCCCTATGCTCTGTTCAGGATTCGAAACGCTCCTTTTAAATTAGGACTTACCCCCTGTGAAATAATGTTTGGTAAACCTCCCCCTATAATACCCAATCTTAAAGAAAATCTTGTTAAAAAAGAAGAGGATGGTGATTTTGATCTTTTGTTTTCATTCCAAGCCCTGCAAAGGGCTCAGCAAGAAGTCTGGCCCAAGCTGAGGGACTTGTACAAAATGGAACCACCCTGGTGCCTCATGGCTATAGACTGGATGATTGGGTACTCGTGAAATGCCACCGGCAAGAAAATGTGATGCCACGGTGGAAAGGACCCTTTGAGGTCCTTGACAACACCCACCGCCCTCAAGGTAGACGGAGTAGCTTCTTTGATCCATTATACCCACGCCAAGCCAGTGTACCCGTTTCCAGACCTCATAGAACCCTCGGCCGAAACAACTTGGAAAAAATCGATCAAACCAAAGCAGCCCGCTAAAAATTAAGTTGCGTCGCCAAAACTAATAATAGTTCCTAGTGTAGGTGGGAGCAACAGGTATGGGCAATGTCTGGACAGGGACTCAGTGTGGGCAAATACTTACAGTTGTGCATTTTCACCTAATTGTGTTGAAACGAGAAAGGGAGCAAAGTGAAGGAATTTTTCCCCTTGGTTGACAATCCTGTTTTCTGCCTTAGCTGGACCCTTAGGCCCTTGTGTGATTATGGTATTAATGCAGAGATAGATCCAAGATTGGCTCTAAAAGTATCATGGGAAAGAGGGGAATGTTGTGCCAAGATTGTCTGTCCCATGTTCTGGGAATAACCCCCACCCCCCTTGCTCAGGGCCAATGTACTAGGAATCAAAAACACATATTCCCGGAACTAGCCCGGACTTGAATCCCAGGTGGAAACAGCCCAGTGCTCAGTGGTTTGACACCTGAGCTCTGACCAATCTTGAAGCGACCAGTGGTTCGAAGTTACCAAATACCAGTCAGGTGATTTTAACTATGGAATTCCCCTAAAACTTGTTTGTATAAAAGGTGTGTAAAATCTTTGTTTGGGGTCTCTTAGTGTTGCCGGCTACAGATACGTGGAGGTCTGAGTTCGAACACGTAATAAATGACCCTTGCTTCTTTGCTTTGACTTCGGCCTCTGGTGGTTCTTTCGGGGTCCTAGGAATTCAGGTACATCAAGCCACAGCACCAATTCCAGCTTTTCTATGTATATGATAACAAGGAATTGAACCCAGGTCTTTGTGCATACTAGGCAAGCCCTCTACCACTAGGCCAAACTCCCAGCCCCAGCCGTTACTTCTTGATGTTTTTACTAACCAAAGTCTGACTCTTCATGAAATTTCATTTTCTTTTTTTTTTTGTTGTTTTTTTTTTGCCAGTCCTGGGCTTGAGCTCAGGGCCTGAGCACTGTCCTTGGACTTTCTCAAGGCTAGAGCTCTACCATTTGAGCCTCAGCACCACTTCCAGCTTTTTTCTATGTATGTGGTACCGAGGAATCGAACCCAGGTCTTCATGCATGCTAGGCAAGCACTTTAACCACTAGGCCAAACTCCCGGTCCCTTCATTTTCAATTATTGAAAATAATTAAGGTTAAATTGAATGCACACATGAAATATTTCAAATGGACTATAGGACTTTACAAATGAAATTATTTCTAAAAATTTAATATTAAAATGAATCAATATTCATCAATATACTAATCAGTTAACTCAATATTAAAATAATATAATTTAAAACATCTTAAAATTACATATATGGACATAGATAAATGAATATACATTATAAATTCCCAAACCTTAATCTGATTTTGGTACTTGATATATTGTATATATATATATGTTTATTTGTATATTTGAAAATGGGCAGGTAAGGGAAAAACAAGATGAGTGGGAGGGGGTGGCGTGAGAGTGGGAGAAAAACATGGGAAAGAATAATGTTCAAGCAGTAATGTACCCACTACCTGCTGAATGTACCTGTAAGCTCTCTGTACATCACCCCAGCAATAAAATTTTTAAAAAACTACTGTGCTTTAGATGTAAGCATTTTTATAATTGTAATTACAAAATTAGGAGAACGTTAAAAAATTTACATATGTAAGAATTAGTGAAAATCACAAAAACCAACATGTCCAAGACACAGTTTACCATTATCCACTATTTGTATGTGAGCATTTTAAGACATTCCAGACATCTTGTGTGTATAGAACTTCAAAATTTTATCTATGACAGACATTTTTTTGTGGGTCATGGGACTTGAACTCAGCCTGGGTACTCTCCCTGAGCTTTTCAGCTCAAGGCTACCATCCTACCCTTGAGCCAAGCCCCACTTCCCATTTTGTAGAAGTTAATTGGAGATAAGAGTCTCAGATCCTTTTGTGCCTAGGCTGGCTTTGGACCTTGATCCTCAGACCTCAGCTTCTACAGTTGCTAGGATTATAGGCCTGAGCCACCGCGCCCAGCTTAACAGACATTTTTTAAAGCCACAGTGCTATTACCCATACCTAAAATAGTATCATGTAATACTATCAATATTCTCATTATACAAAAAATGTCATTTTAACAAGTCTGTTCCATTCATGATCTCATAAGACCCACTTCTTTCCCTGCATTTGACAGGTATTTTAAGCCTTATCTACTATCCTGAGTTCTGTTTCCCTTTTTCAATTCCACATTATTGGCTGAGAAGCCAAGGCATTTCTTTTGTACAAGGACCCCCATTTTAGATATAGTTGTTTCTTGGTAAGCACTTATTTTATTGTTTTTCATAATAATGAACAACTTTTTCCTTAATTATACTCACTCTCAAAGTTATTTCACTCAGAAACTAAACACAAGTGAAAACTTCTTCAATGTAATCTTTTTTACATTAAAATGTTACTAAATAAAGCACTGTATCAAAAATTCATTTAAAAATCAACAAAAAAGGTTTCATCAAAAAAAATGATATTTACTCTTTAAGCCATGTAAAGACAAAAGAATTTTGTAATATTTGTTATATTTAATAAGGCAGCTAGTTATATGCTTTCCTCTCTTCCTGCCACCTGCACACACGCACACACACACACACACACACACACACACACACACACACACAAACACTTCAGTCCTGTCATAAAAACACTGTTACTCAAAGAAAGTACTAAACTATTAACAGAGAGCCAATGGTAGTACCTACTTATTGACACTTACTGTGTGAAAATTTATCATTTCTTGAAGACTGTCAGAAAACTTGGTCAAACTTGTCTATAAGACAGAAAAAAAATTAACTCATTTAAAAGCCACACAAATGTTATTTTAGCAATTTTGATAGGCCAAGAAGTTATAATGTAAGCAGTAATATTTACTTCTAGGAACAATCTCACTTATTCACAGGCATGCTCTGCAGAGAGCTCAAGTCTATATGTGGAAAATAAAACCTAAAAAAGTGAAAGCAATATGTGCCATACCCATGGGAATGGCAGATTAAACAAAATTGTTTTGAGAATATAAATACTGTGCCTCTATAAGCATCTATCTACCAAATCATCATCAAAACGCATCCATGTCTTCATCATTAAGACTACACACATTCAGCGAAGGAGTCAAGCTAACCCGGGCTAGCAGGCTCACCAGAAACTAACAGTCCATAGGCACACAATTAGATCCAGTTCTCAACTGGATCACATTCTGTGTTTGTCTTAATAAGAAGCTATTGGTAACTTGGGCCTCCCAGCTCAGATCTCCCTTAGGCAGATGCTGGTTTGGCTCACTTAGCAGCTAGCAAATTTAGTAAAGTGGCCAAACAGAGAAGCTGGGTTAGTATTGATGCTAGATATACACATCGTAAATTAACCTTTACTATCATAGCAGACAGGCTTGTAGGACACAACAAGGGGTGATAACTTTTCTACTAGTAGTTTTAAATATCACTATTAGTTTATCTGTGATTTTAATAACACTTACCTCAACTACAGCATCATTACTAGAATACTGGGCTAGGTCTCGAATTCCATTCATGAACTGTTTATTTGCAACACAAAAGGCTTTTCCAGTATCAATCATGGCAATACAAAGCTTCACGAGCTGAAGAAAGAAAAAAAAAAGATTACGTCAGGTTAGAAATTATTTTTTTACTTAGTTGAACAAATGTTGGCAAAAATCACATGTGTTAACCTAGTTAAGTTATACTTCACGAGTAAGTCCAAAACAAATCAATAGAAAATTATTTTTTTTTTTCTTCAGTCCTGGGCTTGAGCTCAGGGCCTGAGCACTGTCCTTGGGTTTTCTCAAGGCTAGAGCTCTACCACTTGAGATACAGCACCACTTCTGGCTTTTTTCTATGTATGTGGAACCGAAGAATCAAACCCGGGTCTTCATGCATGGTAGGCAAGCACTCTACCACTAGGCCAAACTCCTGGCTCCAGAAAATTATTTTTGTGTTTGACTCATAAATTCATAGAAAAATTGCTCCAAAGAGGTGACCTTTTAGGACCCAGAGGCTGTATGATAATAACAAAAATATAATCATTTCATCAAATTAAGTTCAACCCCAGAAATTAAATCCCTAAAGATTCAAAGTATCCTAGAAGAAGGGTTGGGGATGTAGCTCAGAGGTAAGAGCACTTGACTAGGCTTGCAGCCCTGGGTCCAATCCCTAGACTACCAAAAACAAAATAACACAAAACAAAATGAAATGAAATGGGCAGGAATTTGGCCTAGTGGCAAAGTGCTTGCCTAACATGCACAAAGACCGGGGTTCGATTTCTCAGTACCACATACATAGGGAAAAAAGACAGAAGTGGTGCTGTAGCTCAAGTGAGAGAGCTCTAGCCTTGAGAAAACTCAAGGACAATGCGCAGGAGCCCGAGTTCAAGTCCCAGGAAGGCAAAAAAAAAAAAAAAGGGTAATTAAAAAAATTAAAGAGGCTGGGAGTTTGGCCTAGTGGTAGAGTGCCTGCCTAGCATGCACGAAAACCCAGGTTCGATTCCTCAGTACCACATACATAGAAAAAGGCTGGAAGTGGTGCTGTGGCTCAAGTGGCAGAGTGCTAGCCTTGAGAAAAGCCCAAGAACAGTGCTCAGGCCCTGAGCTCAAGCCCAGGACTGGCAAAAAAATAAATAAAATAAAAATAAAAATTAAAGAACAACTATGGTATATTAGAAGAAAGGTAAGTAAATGTACAGTGTGTTAGTCTTATTTTACTGCTTCAATATCATTCTATCAAAGCAGATGTCTGAATTTGATTAATCAACTTACTATTAGAAACAAATTTCTCTAAGGCCTATGGACTAATTGTGCAATGAAAGCAGTCTTTCTCTCTTACTTGCACGCTCTCGCTCTCTCGCTCTCTCTCGCTCTCTCTCTCTCTCTCTCACTCTCACTTTCCTCTTTCTATATACCTTATTTCCTTTCATTCCCTTTCCTTTTCTATATTTTTCATTCAGTCAGGGGTGGGGGCGAGGGGGGGGAGTCAGGATGGGGGACAGGGGACTCCTCTGGGATGAAGGAAAAATGAAATGGATTCTAGAGCCAGGGGAAAGGAGAAACATCTTGAGGACAACAAAAAGCCACAAAAGGAACGAGTATAATTTAAAACTGTAAATAGCAATTTCTTTGTACAACTCCTTAGAGATAAACACCCAAACACACACACGTAATAAAGAAGAACTGCTGCTTTAAAGCCTAGATTATACTCTATTTTCAAGGAGCTCCCATTCTAACCAGTAGACAGCAGATAAATGCCATAAAGAACCAAAACACCAAGTTCTGTGACAAAGCCATGTAGAGGAAACAAAGAAAAACCTGATAGAGGCAATGAAGACCATAGAAGGATGCCCAGAAAAGGTACTACAGGATACTGCTAAACTTTTAGGTGTTTTATGTTTGGTTTTTATTATTTATTTTACATTGCTAGAAACCAGGGCCTTACACGTGCTTGGCCACTACTCTGGCATGGAGCTACACTCCTAGACCAAGAGCTTTTAATATCAATGTGCAGTTATTTAGCATTTTCAAAAAAAAATCTGACCATGAAATCTCTTTACAGAATATTCTCATAGATCAATTGTATGCCTTTTCTTTTTTTCACTATTTTCCACATTTCCTTCATTGTCACTGTAGAAATAATAGGAAGCCAGGCACTGGTGGATAAACCTGTAATCCCAGGTACTTAGAAAGCTGAGATCTGAGGCTGGATAGTCAAAGCAATCCCAGTCAGATAAGTATCCAAGAGATACTAATTAACCACAAAATGGCAGAACTGGAACTGTGGCTCAAGTGGTAGAGTGCCAACCTAAAGAGGGAAAAAACTCAAGGACAGTACCTAGGCCCTAAATTCAAGCCTCAGTTCTGGTTGAAAGGGAGAAAGGGGGGGAGAGAGAGAGAGAGAGAGAGAGAGAGAGAGGGAGGGAGGGAGGGAGGGAGGGAGGGAGGGAGGGAGGGAGGGAGGGAGGGAGAGAGAGAGACAGACAGACAGACAGACAGACAGACAGACAGGAGAGACAGAGAGAGAGAAAGAGAGACAGGAGAGACAGAGAGAGAGAGGGGGGGAGGGAGGGAGACACAGACAGAGAGACAGGAGAGACAGAGAGAGAGAGAGAGAGAGAGACAGAGACAGAGAGAGAGAGAGACAGAGACGGAAGGAGGGAAGGAGGGAGGAAGGGAGGGAGGGAGGGAGGGAGGGAGGGAGGGAAGGAAGGAAGGAAGGAAGGAAGGAAGGAAGGAAGGAAGGAAGGAAGGAAGGAAGGAAGGAAGGAAGGGCAAAGGAAAAAAGGAGAGAGAGACATAGAGGTAGACACAGAGAGAGAGACAGAGAGAGAGGGAGGGAGGGATGGAGGGAAGGGAGGGAAAGGAAAAAAGGAGAGAGAAAGAGAGACAGAGAAAGAGAGAGACAGAGAAAGAGAGAGAGAGAAAGAAAGAGAAAGAGAGAGAGAGAAAGAAAGAGAAAAAGAGAGAGAGGGGGGGGAAGGAACAGGAGGGGAGGTTAGGGGAGGGGAGAGTGGCCTAGTGATAGAGTGCTTGCATAGCATGCAGGAAAACCTGGTTCAATTCCTCAATACCACACACAGATAAAAAGCCAGAAGTGGCACTGTGGCTCAAGTGGTAGAGCTCCAGTCTTGAGAAAAACCAAGGACAGTGCTCAGGCCCTGAGTTCAAGCCAGGACTGGCAAAAAAGAAAGAAAAAAGAAAAAACAAAGAGAGGGAGAGAGGGGAAAAAATGGTGGCAATGATGCATCTTTTTAAATGATCTAGTATTTACAAAATAAGATGCCTTATCAGTAAAACAAATTCATATGTAGTAAGTTCATATATAGTAACCAATGTGTAGGAAGAGGAAAAAAATTATATTTTTGTAAATCATGGGCTTGAACTTGGTGCCTGAGCAGTGTCCCAGTGATCTTTTACTCCAGGCTAAAGCTCTGCCACTTAAGCCACACTTCTACTTCCAGCTTTTGACTAATGAATTACAAATATGAGTCTCAAGGACTTTCCTGCTCAGCTGGCTTTGAACCATGATCCTCAGATCTTAACCTCCTGAGTAGCTAGGATTACAGGAGTGAATCACCAACGCCTGACTTGATTTTTTTTCTTTTGAAAAGTCCTAAAATAAGAATATTAGCCTTAGAAAAAGTATAGTAACTGCAGTTTGGTAGTGGATATAAGCAAGCTGATCAGGGGCCGGGAGTTTGGCCTCGTGGTTAAAGTGCTTGCCTAGCATGCATGAAGACCCGGGTTCAATTCCTCGGTACCACATACATAAAAAAAAAAAAAAAAAAAAAAAGCCAGAAGTGGTGCTGAGGCTCAAGTGGTAGAGCTCTAGCCTTGAGAAAGTCCAAGGACAGTGCTCGGGCCCTGAGCTCAAGCCCAGGATTGGTTAAAAAAAAAAAATAAGCAAGCTGATCAATGGAAGAGAACACACCATCAAGAAATAGATAAAAATACAAGTACTATTACAAAAGGTTGGAGAGTGCAGTGTTTATTATGACATTAGGAACATTAAATGGTGATCTGAAGGGGCATAGAAAATATCTGATTCTTGGGCTGGGATGTAGCTCAGTGGCAAAGCACTTGCCTAGCAAGAGCAACATACTGAATTTGATTCCCAGTAACAAAAATTGAAAATATGGATGGATGGAAGGAAGGAAGGAAGGAAGGAAGGAAGGAAGGAAGGAAGGGGGAGGGGGGAGGCCAGGAGCTGGTGACTCATGCCTGTAATCCTAACTACTCAGGAGGCTGAGATCTAAAGATCACAGTTCAAAGTCAGACCCGGCACAAAAAGAAGTCCAAAGAAAGTCCGTGAGACTTTTATCTCCAATTAGCAACCAGAAAACAGGAAGTGTGCTGTGGCTCAAGTGGTAGAACACTAACCTTGAGCTGAAAAGCTCAGGGAAGACAGCATCCAGACCCAGAGTTCAAGTCCCATGACTGACCCCCCCAAAAAAGAAAGAAAAGAAAAAGAAATGATTTGATTCTAAGTCCCAAGTACATGAAATATATATATATTTTATACATATATGAAATAAAGATTTATATATACAAATTGCAAAACTAACAAAACAGTACTTTTTCATAATCTCAAAATGAAAAAGATTTTCTGAAAATGGATGTGAAGCTCAAAAGGTACAGGATAATGAACTGATAGATTCAACTACATAAAAATAAAATATATTCCTGGGGCCCAATATCCCATGCCTTTAATTCTAGCAGCTTACTGAAGGATCTCAGTACCCAGCTAAAGAAAAAGTCTTTGTGAGTCCATCTCCAACTAACCATCAAAAGGCTAGACTGAAGGTACAACTCAAATGGTAGAGCTGTGAGGAAGAAAAAAAGACTGAAAACTTGAGGCCCTGAGTTCAAGTCCCAGTACTGGCACCAAAAAATAAATTAAAATAAAAGATTCCTATAGCAAAAACATCATAGTAGTCAAAATATAACTAACAATATGGGAAAAAATTACATAGCAACAAATAATGAGACTAATTTCCAAACCATGAGAAAAGCCACACAAATCATTGTAAACACCCAACCATCAACTCATCAACTACAAGTAATGAGTACAGGCATACACAGAAAATTTCCAAAGAAGGGATATAAAAGTGTGCCTTAGAACCTCATGAAGAGATATCCAACCTCATTTCTACTAAAATAAGTGAAAATTACTTTTAAAAAAGAGGAGCTAAAAAAAGTCTGAAAACATATTATGGAGATGGCAGGTATGGGGAAGCAGTATTATGACAACATTGGTGGGAATGCAAATTGGTAGAAGGCAATTTAGCAAGAAGTATCCAAATTTAAAACACACATAACCTTCTGTAACAGTAATATTTTAAAAAATATTATAGATACATTCAAACTTAAACATCATGACATATCTGCTGTTATTTATTGTAGCTACAATAAAATATTGGTCGCAACTTTAAATGTTCATTGCTCGACAGCTGGACAAATGGCTATAATAATAAAATTCACCCATAAAAACATGAGACAGGGTTAGGGCTATAGTCCAGCAGTAGGTATGCTTAGCAACTTAGTATATACTATGCCAAGTTGAATCCCCAGTGCCAAAAAAAGAAGGTAGGGGACAGTTGTATGATTAATAACAAATAATAACATCCAACATAAATGAGGAAAAAAGTCAATCTAAAATACTACTATTGTTTGCTTTTGTTTTTTAGTGAAAGAGTCATTGTACTGAAGAGCAGAATTAGAATTCTTAAGAACACTTAAGAAACAAATAGACTAAAAGGTAACTAATTTTCCCTGGACACACACTTTCTTTTCTTTTGAATTTTATCCCACATAGATGTTATTCAATATTCAACCAGTTTAAATAATTTTAAAATAATTCAGGGTTTCCATGAACAGGGTAGGAGAATGTTACCAAAATATATAGTGTTAAAAGAAAGGTTCTGGGCCGGGAACATGGCCTAGTGGTAGAGTGCTTGCCTAACATGCATGAAGGCCTGGGTTCGATTCCCTGGCATACACAGACAAAGCTGGAAGGGCAGAGTACGAGCCTTGAGCAAAAAGTGTCCAGGAACAGTGCTCAGGCCCTGAGTTTAAGCCCCAGGACTGGCCAAACAAAAAAAGAGAGTGAGAACAAGAGAGATAGATTTTCAGCTCAGTCTATTTAAGTTCAGATCCTGCTGCCATCTAAGTCAATGTGTGTGATCTTAGCCTCAGCAAACTTGAGTTCCTTGTTCTGTGCGACAAAATTGGCACTAACTATATTAGGTTCAGGAAAAGGTAAGATACCTCACATAAAGATCTTAATACAAACTGTTATAGGCACATTTTAATTACTCAGCAGAAATTTCTGCTATTTTCTCAGAGACATTTTCTAATTGCTATTCGCTTTTGTTAGATTTTACTAAGAAACAGATTTGGGCCTCTTTATCTAAGAGGTGATAATGAAAGAAGAGAGAAGACTGCAGCAAAATGTTGATGAAGTAGAAGGTTTGTATAGAAAAGAGATAATTTTATTACTTGAATGGGAGAAAAAAGATAACAGATTCTAAATTCTAGTTTGGAACAGAATTCAAGATATTCCCACCAACAGAAAAGGTCATCCTGCTAAGAATAAAGGACAAAGTAGCACATTCTGAGAAAACTGTGAGTGACTGAAGAGCTTACTAAAAAGCAACACAAGAAGGACTTGATTGTGTTGTAGAAAACTTGTTTTGCATCAAGAATTTCAGGACTCTGTACTCTACCAATGAGTTTCAACAAACAGTTGTATGACTTTAGAGTTGTAGAGCAGAGGTATAGGATAGATGCTTGAGGCTGAATTCTGACTAGCAAGGAAGGAGACTCACTGAGTTCAGGAGTTCAATACCAGCCTAGACAACATAGCAAGACTGTGTCTCAAAATAAAATAGAACTTTAAAAATAAAATGTAAGAGGGTGATAGATCTTACAGAAAGGAAATGAAGGTCTCTAAACAGAAATTTTAATGTAGAATTAAAGGACTAATCCATAATGGACAAAGAAGATACACACCCAAATGCCCATCAGCTGATGACTAGATAAATAAATCTGTTATATCCATGAAAGAGCATATAATTCAGGCTTGATCAAGTGGCTGATATCTGTAATCCTAGTTTCTCAGGAGAACATTAGGAGGACTGAGCTTCAAAGCAAGCACAGGACAAATGTTAGCAAGATCCTATCTCAACCAACAAGCCAGGTATGGTAATGCACACTTGTCCGAGACTCAGGAGGATCAAGGTCTAAGGTCCGTCCTGAACAAAAAGTGAGACCTTGCCTGAAAAATAAAAACAGAGAGAGAGAAAGAGAGACAGGAGGGAGGGGAGAAGGCAAGGAAGGAGGAGAAGGGAGTGGGGGAAGGAGAGAAAGTATAGCTGAGAAGACACAAGGGCCTGAATTCAATACTGCACCCTCTAAAAAAAAAAAAAAAAAAGAAGAAGAAGAAGAAGCAGCAGCAGCAGCAGCAGCAGCAGCAGCAGCAGCAGCAGCAGCAGCAGCAGCATGTAATTCACTCCATAAAAACAAAGAATCGATACATGTTACAACATATGCTTCCAGACTAGGAAACAAACAAGGGCACTCCCAGAATTCAAGAGGCCTAGGAAAATCAATGGAGACAAAGTAAATTTAGTTGTCAGAGGACAGAAGGGCAGGAAAATTGGGAGTGACTGCTAACAGGTATGGGTTTTGGAGGAGGTAATGAAATATTTTGGAATTATATTGGTGAATGCTATACTACAGTGTCAATATACTAAAATTGACTTTTAAATGGTAGCTTTTATGTTAAGTGAATTTTTTTCTAAATAAAAATACCCCTCCCCCCAAAAGTATAAGGAAGTGAATTTTTAAATGATCTAAGATATTACAAGTAAACAGGTTGAAGAAGCAGAGGTCTAGGTAAGCTTGAAGAACAGCTGCAACAGTGAGGCTGAGAACTGGAAAAACTGGAGGCACAAGTGAGAAAGCAGGGTATCAGCATTCCAGATCTCACAGCTTATACAGGCACAGAATTTGGCACCAAAAAACAGGATTAACAGAGAGTCACAGTAGTTAGGGGGAAATGGTGAGAAGCATAAGCACGTGTGCGCGTGCGCACATACACACACACACACACACACACACACACACACACACACACACTTATTGTAGGTGCTCCAAGGACTGACTTAAGGATGCATACAGAAACACAAAGACAGCTAAGAATGGTAGTATGTGTCTATAATGCCAGCATTTAAGAGGTTAAAGGAGCAAATGGAAAGTTCTAGGCTAGTCTGGGCTACTTAGCACAAAGAAAGAAGGGGGGCGGAAGGAAGGGAAGGAGGGAGGGAGAGAGGGAGGGAGGTGGAGAGGAAGAGAGAAGGAGCAGGAGAGAGGGAGAGGGGAGGGGAGGAGGGAGGGAGGGGAAGGGGAAAGAAAGGGAAGGAGACAGAGCGGAGAGGGAAGGGGGGAGGGAGGATAAAAGATTAGCCTTTGCCTATTAGAATGTAGTGGTGAGATTATAACCAAGTAATATAAACCTACAAAGAGAAATTTTTCTACCTAAGAATAAATATCAAGTTACTCAAAATATCCACTAGTTGCATTAATTCATTCATTTCACATTTTACTATAGCACAGATGACAGGAATGCAAACAACTTATTTTCTAACTATCTTTCAATAAATAACATACTTTTTCACATGGAAACTGGAGATAAATGGAAACTGGAGATAACATGAACTTTGCAACAACACTATCCCAACACAGGACTTTGTGCCAAGTAAGTACATACCAAATGAGGATTTTGTGTGTGTGTATTTATTCTTTTAAAGACAGACTTTGGGGCTGTGAGTGTGGCCTAGTGGTAGAGGGTTCGCCTAGCATGCACAAAGCCCTAGGTTCCATTCCTCAGTACCACATACACAGAAAAGGCTGGAAGTGGTACTGTAGCTCAAGTGGCAGATTGCGAGCCTTCAGCAAAAGGTGTACAAGGGCAGTGCCCAGATCCTGAGTTCAAGCCCTAGGATTGGCTGATGATGATGATGATGATGGAGATGACAAAAGAGTTTTTTTCAAGGAGCTTACAGTCTGTTGAAGAAACGTCACAATCATCAATGTTTATTAAGAATTCACTGCAAGTTAAGAACCAGGTTAAGCACTTTATATACATCAGGCCACCTCATAACAAACCAAAATAAGCATATACTCATGTTTCTTCCTTTAGAAGATAAAGAAACTGAAGCACAACAAGGGCAAGAAGTTTGTCAATGCCACTTAGCTACTAATTGGCAAGGCCATGTTCAAGCTCAAAGCAGCTACAGCTTTTATGCTCTTAACTACTAGGCCATGCTACAAACTAAAAATTACAATAATATTATAATAGCTTAAGTAGAAGTACATTCAAGAAATAATGCAATATAAGAAAAAGAGCCAAAGTCTGGTAGCAACTGAGCTAAAATTCAAATGATATATATGTAAAGAAATAGGGAAAAAGTATACCAGTGAAAAGATACCAGAAAGTATATGGCAACTATGACACATTATGATATTGTCTATTCTAGGACACTCTGCAGAAGGGACAAGTAATTAGGCCCAATAAGCAATGTCACTCAGAAAGCATTACTCACTAGAAAAAAATTTAACTACTAGTAACATACATTATAAGCAAAGTGAATATGCGCTAAGTCATCAAGCTAGTATGGCCTGTCAGTGGTATAATTTACAATGATACTGTAGGTGTAGCATGCCCTGAACAGTTATGAAATCACTAAACTAATCTCGAGCAACCTTTCCTTCTCTATGCCATTCCCCCTCTAGTCCCTCAATGCCAGCACCTTCACTAATAACCACTTCTATGTTCCTCAGGCTTAATTCTCCATCTCAACACCCATAGTTCTAAAGTAAAAATGATTTTTTACAAAGATTGCCTCACAACATGTGATAGGTACATTTTATAAGGGATCAAGATCTTCAAGTACAGAAACATACAGCTAACTATGGAACTTCGGGGAAAGAAGAGAAAAGTAACTCCAGTTTAAAAACTGTCAAGTTTCTACCATGCCCTTGGGGTAAAAAAGCTCTAAAACAAGCTTAAGACTTCTTAGTACCAATGATATTTCAATAATTTCTGCTGTATCTGTGGATTTTTTTTTTGATGTTAACATCTTCTGAATCAAAATCTGTTTTCAACAGATAAGACCTCAGGTGATTCCAACATAAAATTTGAACTGCCCTACTTTACATGTAGTATCTTTTACAATAATTATACAAATTATAATGCCCAAGCACCTCTTCATATGCAGATAAAATAATCTTCTGAAAAGAACTCCAAAAGATGAGGAAACAAAGGACCATTTTTTTAATTTGTCTTTTCAGATGACTCTGTATTCCCTTTTTTTTGGGGGGGGGATGGGGTCGGTCATGGGGCTTGAACTGGGCCTAGGCACTGTCCCTGAGCTCTTCAGCTCAAGCCACAGCACCTCCACTTCCAATTTTCTAGTGGTTAATTGGAGATAAGAGTCTCACGGACTTCAGTGCCTGGGCTGGCTTTGAGCAGCTAAGATTACAGGAGTGAGCCACCACGCCCAGCAACTCGATATTCTTTACTTCATATATGGTATATACATATGCACATCTTAGGGAAGGCGGGGGGGGGGAGGATACAAAATCAGTGAAAAGTGGATGAAAATGTGCAGCAGCAGAGATGCACCATCAAATGCGCTGGAGATTGATGAACGTGAACTAAGAAACTCATGGGTGGAAAGACATCCTAGGCTCATGGGTAGAGAGAACCAACATAGTGAAAATGGCCATACTGCCAAAATTGATATATACAAATTCAATGCAATCCTCATCAAAATCCCAGACATTCTTTACTAAAATAGAAGGTATAATCCAAAGGTTCATATGGAATAAGAAAAGACCTAGAATAGCCAAAACAATTCTAGGCAAAAAGAGCAATGTAGGTGATATTACAATACCACACTTCAAACTCTACAATAGAGCCATAATAACAAAAACAACATGGTATTGGCACAAAAATAGACCAGAAGATCAATGGAACAAAATAGAAGATCCAGAAATAGAACCACATACCTATAATCAACTTGTACTTGACAAAGGAGCCAAAGATATACAGTGGAACAAACACAGCCTATTCAATTATTGGTGCTGACAAAACTGGGCAGCCACATGCAGAAAACTAAAAATTGACCCTAGCCTTTCACCATGCACAAGCATTAACTCAAAATGGATCAAAGACCCCAATATCAGACCGGAAACCTTGAAACTGCTACATGATACAGTTGGAGATACACTGGAACTCATAAGCACAGGCAAAAACTTCCTGTACAGAATCCCAGGGTCACAACAGATTGGAGAAACTCAATAAATGGGACTACCTAAAAATAAAAAGCTTCTGCACAGATAAAAGCATAGCTACTAAAGTAGAAAGACAGCCAACCAACTGGGAAAAGATATCTACCAATAATATACCAACAAATGCTTAATATCCAGTATCTACAGGGAACTCAAGAAACTAACCCCCCCAAACCCAACAAAACAATCACTAAATGGGCAAGCGAACTAAAGAGAAACTTATCAAAAGAAGAGTTTAAAATGGCAGAAAAGCATATGAGAAAATGCTCATCACCCGTGATCATAAAGGAAATAAATAAAAACAATCCTAAGATACTACCTTACCCCAACAAAAATGGCCAAGATTCTGAACTCAGACAATGACAGATGCTGGCGGGGTTGTGGAGAAAAAGGAACCCTTCTGCACTGCTGGTGGGATTGTAAGCTAGTTCAGACACTCTGGAAAGCAGTGTAGAGGTTTCTTAAAAAACTAAAAATAGACCTTCCCTACGATCCTGCCAACCACTCCTGGGCATCTATCCTGAACATCATAACCCAAGATATGATAAGGACACCTGCTCAGCTGTGTTCATCTCTGCACTATTCACAATAGCTAAGCAATGGAAACAATCCAGATGCCCTACTGCAGATGAATGGATACAAAAAATGTGGTACATATACATAATGGAATTCTACATAGCCAACAGACAAGATAAAATAATGGCATTCACAGGGAAGTGGATGAATCTAGAGCAAATCATGTTGAGTGATACGTCCAGACCAAAGGAACAAAAGGCGCATGGTATCCTTAATATATGGCTATTAGATCCAAACAGTACAACAGTGATGACTCAATATTTGAGTACCCAGTGCTATGGACATGGTATTGGAAATACAAACACAACTACATAGTCTCAAAAATTTATGACTCTATAGAGTCATAATGTTCTCTTACATAAGATTAATATGTACCTATGACATATAAACCCTCAGCCTAATTTTAATTATGTTCTAAAATCTAAGTGCCAGTGATTATATAAATTCCCCATGTCATTTGAAATGATGTAAAAATCAATGTTAATAAACTCTTTAATAAAAAAGGAAAAAAATTATACAAATAGAAATCATTTTTTCTAAAAAGGTATTCCAAATATATGCCTATGGTTTATCTCTAGAAATTTAAGGAGATTTAGCTAACAATAGTTGAAGAGGAATGAATAAATATCAGAAACCATGCCTGTTCATTATCTGTCTGGTATGTGGCAGACTTCTTGACTAGATAGCCAAAAAAATACTGTCAACAACTAATATAGAAGCAAGATAATGTACATTTATCCTTATATAAAATATGGCTGCAGCAATTAGTAAGCATATCTGATTTTCTTAAAAATGGAATGAATGCCAGGTGCCAGTGGATCATGCCTCTAATCCCAGCTACTCAGGAAGATGCGATCTGAGGATCGTCATTCAAAGCTAGCCCAGGCACAAAAAGTCTGAGAGACTCCTATCTCCAATTAACCACAAAAAACCCAGTAGTGGTGCTGTGGTTCAAATGGTAGAGCACTAGCCTTGAGCTGACAAGCTCAGGGACAGCACCCAAGCCCAGAGTGCAAGACCCATGACCAACAAAAAAAAAATTAAAAGAGTATTTTAAACTTTTATATATGAACCAGATCATATATATAAATTTATAATAAATGATGACCAATGTTATGTGTAAAATCTAGTAAACATCAAAAAGGATAAATTCAACCCACAAGACACTTAATAAACCTTTAGGTCAGATGTGCTTACAAATTCTTGCTTTGGCACTTAAGATTCTAATTTTTAATAAATAAGCTACTCAGCATCTCTATCCTTAATTTTTTCACGTGTAAAACTGAATAGCATTTATCCTAATAGAGATGTAAATTAAAATGAACTACCTACAGTATGATTGAAGATACTAATCATTATTCATGGAAAACAAGAATTACTGTTTTAAAATTCTTTAAAAATTACCTTATCAAGCTTCAGTTCCAATTCTGCCACATCTCCTTCTACTTCTTCCAAAGCAGCCCTAGAAAAGTTAAATATAAGTAAATTTTCATCCATTTAAATGCATATTCTTGAATAATAACTTTAAATAAAGATATAGTTTTCAATTCTACTTTACATAAAGAATTTCATGAGGAAGAAATACTTCACAATCATGTAGTATATCAGACACAGAACTTTTGTTTGAGACAATGAGAAGTTTTATTAGGCTGATTTAATAAAAGCATTAACCTTATTCAAATTAACAACAGTAATTAAAACTTTTGCGTAGTTTGTAGTGCTGTTCTAAGGCTTGAACTCAATGCCTGAACACAATCCTTGAGCTTTCTTGCTCAAGGCTAGCTCTCTACCACTTAAGCCACAGCTCCTCTTCAGGCTTTTTTGATAGTAATTTGTAGGTAAGAGTCTCATGGACTTTCCTGCCTGCACGTGTTTCAAACCACAATCCTTAGACCTCAGCCTCTGAGTAGTTAGGATTCATAGGAGGGAGCCACTAGCTCCTAGCTTCTGTATGTATTTTTAGATGATTAAAAGTTTGTAAACAAATGCTAAATTCACATCCAGAAAGCTATTAATCAAGTAATATCACCCAAAATTCCACGTTAACAAAAATCTAAATAGAAAATATTAAAAGTTGAAATCAGATTCCTAGCCAAGAAAGCCTAAGTGCCCAACAACTACATTACAGACAACCAAAGAAACTTAGAGATAACTCAGAAAAATAAAAACAAGAGGTTTTTACTAAGAAGTAACTAAAAATTAACTTAATCTGATAGTGGGGAGAAATGAGCCTCCCACAAACTATTCCAAATCCTGAGTAAGACAGTCTCAGGCAGTGAAACAAAGCAAAAAACACTAAGACTCAAGCTATTTCCAGAGCTACCTATTTCACTCCTGTCAATTTCGAATAATCTAACAGCTGTGGCTCTACTTCTAAATCTGGTGACATTTATCTTTTAAAGCTTTTAAATCTCCATAACTAAAAAGCAAACTGAACATGTTCAGTGAGACAAGTCAAGACCTAAGGAACAAAAGGCGCATGGTATCCTTAATATGTGGCTATTAAATCCAAAGAGTATAAGAGCGAGGACTCAATATCCGCATACCCAAAGCTATGGACATGGTAATGGAAATATAAACATAACTATATAGACATAAAAACCTATGACTCTATAGACATAATGTTTTATTTCATAAATTAATGTTTCTATGACATACAAACTCTTAGTCTAATTCTGATTAAGTTCTAAATACTGAATCCCAGTGATTGTATATAGAGATTCCCTTCTTGAACACTTGTTTGTTAAACCCGTCATTTAAAATATGATGTAAAAATCAATGTTAATAAAGTCCTAAAAAAAAAAACCTAGATACATAAGGCCATATGGGATGAGGCTAAATGAAAGGACCTCCAAGATATAGAAACAAGAGCCATTGTATGTGAATTAATGCACCTTCTATCTGGCAAATATCATGTAACCCTTTTACTAATTACAATAAAAAAAAATAAAAAAAAAGAGCCATGTAAGGTGTGACTATTGTTCTTAATGTACTATGTTATTTCTCATCTTACCTTGTTATCTGATATATTGTATATATGTTTATTTGTTTATTTGAAATAAGATAGCAAAGGGGGAAAACAAGATGAGGGGTGAGGGTGGGGAGGGAAATGGGGACAAAAACATGAGTAGGGGTAGCAATGATTGTTAAGAAATGTACCTTCTGTCTGGCAAATATAATGTAACCCTTCTATTAATTACAATAAAAATTTAAAAATAAAATAGCAAACTATAAATTATTCAGTGAAGAACTGCCCCAACATATGGTAAGAAACAACGAATAGCATAAATCTTCATCACAGGAGAAACACTGCCTTGACCAACAATTGGCTATTGTCTTCAGCAGTGTTTTTCAAAATACATACAATTCCTTTATCCAGAAAAGCTTTTCCTTTTACTTTAATTACCACACCTTCACCTACAAACCATTTCAACTTACTCCATATGAAAACAAAAATGTCCCCTAGACCATTCACTGTACTTGACTATAACCCTGAATATCCTACAAAAGAATAATGTAAATAAATCTACATTCATCTTACATAAGAAAACAAGTTTTGGGGCAATAGCTGGTTGACTGGTTGTCCTGGGAACTGAACTCAGGGGTTTGTTCTTCTTAAGCAGGTACTCTACCACTTGAACTAATGTTCCAAGCTCCTTTTTGCATTAATTTTTGAGGTAGGGTCTTGTTTGATGCAAGGGTACATATGGGAAGACAGGTACTTCTCTGTGCCCAGCCATTCTACTTCCCATGTACTTAACAAGCATGCAGTTCCATGTCCAACAGTTGGGTAAGATGCAGTCTCACAAACTATCATGCGTAGGTAATAAACCAACAAGCTCAATCGCCTTATCTCTACTTCCCAAGAAGCTAGGCCCTACAGGCTTGAGCCACTGTACCCAGCCAAGGATATTTTAAAATATGGTTGAAGTGCACATGTATAATCTCAGCCCTAGAGCAGTTGAGGCAGAAGCATAGCCTGAATCCTGGAATTCAATACTAGTATAGAAATATATACATGACAGATTACATGGGGGAAGTAAGTCACAGAATGATGTACAGTGTGTGAGCCTAACCTTATGAAAAGAAAAACTGTTGAAGTATACATAGGAACATATTTAAACACATATGCTACCACTGTGTTAACTACAACTCTGAAGAATAGGTATTGGAAAGGAGAAAATATACATAAGGAGTCACTTTATTATTAAATTCATTATGCTTCTGCACTGTTTTACTATGTTCAACAACTGCATTTCAAGTAATTTTAAAGTTAATAAAGAAAATTAGTTCTGATATCACCACCTCAAGAAGTTACTCACCTTGGGGCTAGGAGCATGGCCTAGTGATAGAGTGTTTGCCTAGCAGGAATGAAGCCCCAGGTTCAATTCCTTCACACCACATAGAATAAAGCCAGAAGTTGTTCTGTGGCTCAAGTGGTAGAGCATTAGCCATGAGATAGCTCAAGGACAGTGCTCAGGCCCGGTCAAGAGGCTCACCTTGGAACCTCCCTCTCTCCCTCTCTCCTGAGTGACCCCTAAAGCACCTGGTTCATGTTGCTACCATTGTTCCCTTGTCTCACGAGGCTGAGCAGCCCCAGAGTAATGCACATTTACAATTTAATCTTTATCTTGATTCAATTTTCCACTTTCCTTTTTTTTTTTTTTTTTTGCCAGTCCTGGAACTTAAACTCAGGGACTAGACACTGTCCTTGAGCACTTTTGCTCAAGGCTACTTTTCTGACCACTTGAGACACAGAACCACTGCTGGTTTTTCTGTATTTGTGGTACTGAGGAATCAAACCCAGGGCTTCATGCATTCTAGGCAAATACTCTACCTCTAGACCATACTGCCGGCCCACCAATTTTCAAATTTTTTGTTCAGATGAACAGATTAAAATTTGATGTAATTTTTGGTTTCTACTAAACTTATAGGTTGTGTGTGTGTGTCTGTCTGTCTGTCTGTCTGTGTACTGTTTCTGAGCTCTTCAGCTCAAAGCTAGTGCTCTACCACTTTGAACCACAGCGTCACTTCCTAACTTATTATAGTTTGATAGAAATTTCATGTAATCATCAACCTTACTTCATCCTTCATGTCTACAAATTTACTTTTGTGAAACAAAATTTTAAAGAAAGGTATAAGTTTATGTACAAGACAAATAACTGTTTTTTACCTGTCCACTTTAAAACAGTCTTTTTTTATTCAAAGTAACATCTAGCCTTTAAGGGCCTTTATTTCAACATTCCACTTTTCTGTTCAAAAATAAAATTCTGCTGAGTATAAGAGGTGACTATAAACCTAACCAGTGTAGGAAAAAAATGTCTAAGAAACTCTATCTCCAATTGAACAATTAGAAAGCCAGGTAAAGGAATGGCCTAAATAGTACAATACCAGGGACTGGGAGTCTGGCCTAGTGGCAGAGTGCTTGCCTAGCATGCATGAAGACCAGGGTTCAATTCCTTGGTACCACATACATAGAAAAAGCCAGAAGTGGTGCTGTTGCTCAAGTGGTAGAGCTCTAGCCTTGAGAAAGCCCAAGGACAGTGCCCAGGCCCTGTGTTCAAACCCCAGGATTGGCAAAAAAGAAAAGAAATTGTAGAATAGCAGCCACAATACTGACACAACAATAAAAACATTATAATAATAGATATTTACAAAACTAAAATTCTGTTATTCATAAATGCTATATATGAAAAATTTATAGCAACAGATTAGGCAGCTATTGTCTAAGGCAGCCAGAAGCCTAGTTTACTGCGACTATTTCTTAGTGTAAATACAGGGTCGAATATTAAAAAAGCATGGTCTCAGGCTGGGAATGTGGCTTAAGAGGTAGAATGCCTGCTTTAGCATACATGAAGCCATGGATATGATTCCTCAGTACCACATAAACAGCAAAAGCCAGAAGTGGTGCTGTGTCTCAAGTGGTAGAATGCTAGCCTTGAAGCAAAAGAATCTCAAGGACAGTGCCCAGACCCTGAGTTCAAGCCCCAGAACAGGCCAAAAAAAAAGCATTGTCTCAGTTCAAATTTTGTTCCACCATTCCCTTCTCTAGTCCAATGTTGTCTTACTGAAACATTTTCATCTGTAAAATGAGTTTTTAAAAAAAAACCATTTAAAGGAGCTATAAAAGCCAATGCTGGTGGATTGCCTTGGAGACCCAGCTATTAAAGCTGAAAGAAAATATATAATTAAACAGTAAAGTAAAATTTTTAAAAGGAGGATGGTAAATATTAGGATGAGAGAGTATGGGAGGGAGGAAGGAATGGAATGGGAAAAAAGATAACAGCAAAATCATAAGGGCTGGCAACTTATAGCCCCATAGGCAAGTTTGGTCTATAAGCCCGCTCAAATAGCTATGAACTAAAAATGGTTTTCATATTTAAATGGTTTGGGGGAAAAAAAATCCAAGAAAAAACATTTTAAAATTATATGAAATCCAAGTCTCAGTGTCAGTAAAGTTTTATAAAAACACATGCAAGCTTATTAATTTCCATCCTGCCTATGACAGCTTTCACACTTTAATAAAAGTTGATTAAGATAGACCATGAGGGGCTGGGAGCATACATAGCCTAGTGGTACACTGCTTTCGTAGTGTACACGAAGCTCTGGATTCAATTCCTTGGTATCACATATATAGAAAAAGTCCAAAGTGGTGCAGTGGCTCAAGTAACAGAGTGCTAGTTTGACCAAAAAGTGTCCAAGGGGAAGTGGGGCTGTGGCACCAGGGGTAGAGTGGGTAGCCTTAAGCTGAAGAGCTCAGGGAAAGTGCTCAGGCCCAGAGTTCAAGCCCCATGACCAATCAAAAAAAAAAAAGTGTCCAAGGAGCCAGGTGTGGTGGCTCACACCTGTAATCCTAGCTGAAGAGGCTGAGATCTGAGGATCAAGGTTCAAAGCCAGCCTGGGCACTAAAGACTGAGACTTATCTCCAATTAACCACTAGAAAATGGGAAGTGGTGCTGTGGCTCCAGGGGTAGAACGGTAGCCTTGAGCTAAAGAGCTCAGAGAGAGAACCCAGGCCCACACACGAGACACACAACACACACACACACAACACACACACACACACACAAACACACACACGAGAGAGAGAGAGAGAGAGAGAGAGAGAGAGAGAGAGAGAGAGAGAGAGAGAGAGAGAGAGAGAGAGAGAGAGAGGAGAGAGAGAGAGAGGAGAGAGAGGAGAGAGAGAGAGAGAGAGAGAGAGAGAGAGAGAGAGAGAGAGAGAGAGAGAGAGAGAGAGAGAGAGAAAGAGAGAAAGAGAGAAAGAGAGAGAGAGAGAGAATGTATCTCACACACACACAGAGGGGGGGAATAGATTTTCAAGTTAACATGTGAATTCCATGGGGTGCTGTATGTTTGGGTTTTTTTGAGTACATGTGATAGTATGGGGACTTGAACACTGGGCACCATGTCTGGGGCTCTACTACTTGAGCCACACCTCCTCTCCAGTTCTGGCTCTTTGTTGGTTGACTGAAGAGAGGTCTCAGACTAGTTCACCATTGGTTTGAATTCAGATCTCAGTCCTCAGATCTCAGCCTCCAGTGGAGCTAGGATTCTATGAACTATCCAGTGCCTGGCTTGAATTTCTAATTTTATTTAATAGATTCTTTAAAATTGCCTATCTATTGAATAGCCATTTAGATCCTCAGAACTGCCAGTATTCATCCATCAAGAAAACTACCATCCCTAATCAATTCTCTCATTTAGCTAAACAACCTTCAACTTGGGCCATTCTGGACTATTCTTCCAAAGAAAGAAAAATAGCTAAATAAGTCCATTGTGAATCACATAAAAAAAAAAGGACAAAAAAGGATAAAATCTCCACACATCATGTCCTTAACGTAATGTACTATGTTATCTCTCATCTCTTTTGCTGTCCCTTGGTTATCTCATATTGTTACAGTATTTCACTTTGTTATCTGATATATTGGATATATACGTATTTGGTTATTTGAAACTGAATAGGGAAGGGGGGAAAACAAGATGAGGGGTGGGGGGGGAGGGAAATGGGGACCAAGACATGAGAAAGGGTATCAATGTATGTGAAGTAATGTACCTTCTATCTGGCGAATATAATGTAACCCTTCTATTAATTACAATAAAAAAATATGAAAAAAAGAATTTAACTGTAATACAAATGATAATAAAATTACAACTTTGAATGAAAAAATATTTCCACACATCAATAGCTTGTTCCCTTTGAACTTTTGCCAAAATACATACATCAGAAAGCCACTTTTAAAAAGAAATTTCCTAAAATTATACATTATAAAAATCCTCAAAAGATTTTGCATTAAAAAGCTTCATTTTTGTCTCCTAAAGTCTCTCCTATACAGATGGTAAAGGGCAAAGAATATGCATATAGATTTTTTTTAAGTACTGGGGTTTTTTAATCTGTTTGCTAAGCTAGACAGTTTAGAGGGAGGAAACAAAAATTAGATTCTCCATCTCCATACTTGGATCTCCTGAGCATGCTTCATTTGTTCTACTTTGTAAATTGTTAACATTAGTCTGCCATTCCCCAAATAGAAAATGATTTTTAAAGAGGGTGGTTGTGGGCAGCTAAAATCATAGCTGTTTTTTCCCTTGAGTGCTCCCCTGTCAATTCAGAGCATCCAAAGCAAAATGATGAGAGTGAAAATGGTAACAGTTGATTATGCCACCAAATCATATCGCAAGGTTGTGACATAAACACTCAAATATCAATGATCTTATAAATCCTAGACGACAAATTTTTAAAGATTAAATTCTTAGAGAGAAACTATGAAACAAAAGAATAGTTATACTGCAGCTCTTTTCCTGAAGCTTCAGCTTCTCACCTCAGTGGTCATTTACAGTATTTCCTCTGCACAGTAAAAAGCAACTAAGCACAGTTATTTTTATCATGTGAGGTGATAAACATTCATTATTTGCAGGAAATCTGTCTAAAGGAAATCTAATCTACTTCGATCATATGATATGCACTGGTGACTCATGCCTTTATTTTACCTATTCAGGAGGCTGAGATCTGAGAATCTATGTTCAAAGTCAGCCTGAACAGGAAAGTCTGTGATACTCTTTATCTCCAATTAACTAGGGGAGGGAGGGGGGAGGAAGAGAGACTGGGAGTAGGAAGTAGAACTGTACCACAAATAGTGGTAGAGCTCTAGCACTAACCAAAGAAGTGCAGGAACCCTGAGTTCAAGACCCAAGTGGCACTTAAAAAAAAAAAAATAGCTGAGCACAGTAGCTCCCACCTGTAAACCTGGCTACTAGAGGCTGAGATCTGAGGATTGTGGTTCAAAGCCAGCCTGGCACTAAAGACCCTGAAACTCTTATCTCCAATTAAGCACTAGAAAACTACAAGTGGTGCTGTGGCTCCAGGGTAGGGTGGTAACTTTGAGCTGAAGAGCTCAGGGACAACACCAAAACCCAAAGTTCAAGCTCCATGACCGGAAAAAAAAGATAAAATAGCCAGTGCAAAGACACTAGTTTACCTAAGAGGGATAAAATCACCACAATGAGAAAGAAGGTAAGGTAAAATTAAGAGGGGAAAAGAAATAATCACAAACTTACTACATAATACTGTCTTCAGTCCTATCTTTGACTAGGTTCAAAATATAAAAGCTATGGGTTTTTCTGTCTTAAAACTGCATACACACAAGTAGATTTGTCTCAAAAAACATATATATATATATATATATATATATATAATTTTTTTTTGCCAGTCCTGGGGCTTGAACTCGGCCTGGGCACTGTCCTTGGACACTTTTTGCTCAAGGCTAGTGCTCTGCCACTTCACCCACAGCGCCACTTCCGGCTTTTTCTGTGTATGTGGTACTGAGGAATCAAACCTGGGGCTTCATACATGCTAGGCAAGCACTCTACCATTAGGCCACACTCCCGGCCCTCAAAATCATTTTTAAGCTAACTTTCCACATCATTCCATTCTCAAGAATTATCACTGGTAGGTTTTGACTTAATAGGAAAATCAGAAGATTACTTCAATTCTTCAAAGAGTTAAAAATCAAAATTAAAGCAGTTACGATTTTAGTGTCTATCTTATTAAAAGGTTTTAGTAATACTTTTAGAAAAAAGATGGTACTGCAGACTTCATACAGACAAAAGGAGGAGAGAGATTTCCAAAAGGAAAAATCACTGTAGCTGGCAATGCTTCCAAGATGACCAAACTTGACTAACAATACAGTCTCAATAAAAGGAAAAAAAAAAACAAGGTACAAAGATATCTAGAAGATAAGCTACAATAAAACTGCCAACAATCACATTCAGAAACCTGCTATATTCCTGCTTTCACAGCTGTTTTCCACTATCCTTTTAAAGTACTTTGGGCACAAGACACCCTGCAAATCACAACAGGTTAAATAATCACAAACTCAGCCTCCCAGGGTTCTCTCTATGACATTATGAGAAGCTGTTCAACATTGCCTTTAAACCATGAACCTATTCATTAGGCTCTTAAATTTGTATCCTTCTACATCCTACTTATAGACCTGGTAAAATTGCAGGTTTTATGGGATGAAATACTTTTTATAAACACAGCTGCTTTACTTTCATTAAAAGGCTCTGCCATTCAGCAATTTACTAAAAGTTCTTTCCATTCAAGATCCTGGTGTGTTACTCGTTTCCTCTTAATGTTTTTTTTTAATCTTTCACATCACTATTTTATATTTTTCTCTTAGTGTTGCTTCATTTATTGGACACATAGTTTTGATATGTATACCAGGTAGACCTCCAATTTTCAGTCTTCCTCCCCTCACCTCCAGAGTGCTGGGATTATTGGTGTTACCACCATTCCTAGTTGATGTAACAGTAACTCAATTATTAGTTATCATGTTGAGACTGAAAGGTCTCAAGAGGGGAGAGGGAAATGGGGACCAAGACATGAGAAAGGGTATCAATGTATGTGAATTAATGCACCTTCTATCTGGTGAATATAACGTAACCCTTCTATTAATCATAATAAAAAATATACGAAAAAAATGAAAGGTCTCAAGGCACACATTATGGTCCATTTAGCTATCTATTCCTAGTTCAAATAGTTAGCAAGTAAATATTGCTTAATAAGTGGAACAAGGTGAACAAATTAAGGAACTTGAAATTTCCCTTTGTTTCTTCTAACAAATAATCTATTGCTACAACTACATGAATTAAAAGCAATGATCCTTCCATTCTGAAAAAGAAATAAAAAATATTTTTTAAAAATAAGTGAATTAGATGGTATGCTGTGCAGTACTAATAAGCACTATATGAAAGAATGCAGTTTTGATACCAATGGCTCACCTCTGTAATCCTACTTATTCAGGATATTAAGATTTAGAGGATCACAGTTTGAGGCAAGGCTGAGCAGAAAAGTTTTTCATTTTTGCCATTAGTATGGCTTGTACTCAGAGTCTCATGTTCTCTGACTCATTTTTTTTTTTTGGTGGGGGTGGGGGTTGGGGGGAGGGTGGGGTTTCAGTTATGGAGCTTGAACTCTGGGCCTGGGTGTAGTCCCTGAGCTCTTCAGCTCAAAGCTACCCACTCTACCCTTTGAGCCACAGCGCCACTTCTGGTTTTCTGGTGATTAGTTGGAAGTAAGAGTCTCATGGACTTTTTGTTCCCGGGCTAGCTTTGAACAGTGATCCTGAGATCTCAACTTTCCTGAGTAGCTAGGATGACAGGCAGCAGCAACCAGAACTCTCTTTTTTTTTTAAGCACACAATTGGTGCTTTACCACTTGAGCCATGTCTCCACTTCCTGTGTAAGTATTCTTGACTCTTCAGTAATTTAGTTGGTACAATTGTACTAAGTAAGGTTAATGTAGCTAGATTATTTAAGCAGAAATAATGAGTCGTATTTTTTTTCTGTTGAATGATAAGCTTATTAAATTTGTAGGATAAAATGTATAATCTAGTCAATAAAATCAATTTGAAATGACTTGTACATAAGTTCATTTTAATTTTGAGAATTTGTTAGCAAATTGTAATAGTAATTGGAATGAAATAAATACTGATTTTATAGAAGATTGAGAAAGCACAGATATTGAGCTGTATTGTGGGTCCTGGAGAACCAGCTAGATTATCAGTCTTCGTGTATGTATAAGTTTGACCATATTTAATAATTATGGCAGAACTACTGCTACAGGCATCTCAAAAAGAAAATTAATGTTCCCTTTTTTGGTACAGTTTATTACTTTGGTTTTCTCGATTGACTTTCAAGTGTTAGTGAAGGAATCTGGTTACTTATCTTCTTGAATGCTACACACTTTCAAGGATTATAGGGGACTAAGCTTATTCGTGTATGCATGCATTGGTACTGGGGTTTCAATTCAAGAGATTTTGCTTGTTAGATATTCTACTGCTGAGTCCACCACTAGCACTTTTCAATGCTGGCAATTCTTCCTGTCCAGGTGTGCCTAGGTTGCAATCTGCCTATTTTAGGTTTGCCATCAAAGCTAGGATAGTAGGTTTGTGTCACTATGCCAAGCTTCTTTATGGTGAGATAGAGTATCACAGACTTTTCTGCCTGGTTTATCTTGGAATAATGATTCTTCTGTTCTCAGTCTCCCACACAGCTAGAATGACAGGTATGTACCAGCATCCAGTCCTTGAATTCAAGACCCATGACTGATAAAAAAAAAAAAAAGCAATTAAGCCACCTGTGACTCACACCTGTAATCCTACTTACTCAGGAGGCTGAGCTCTGAGGATCATGGTTCAAAGCCAGCCAGGGCATGAAACTCACCACCAATTAACCACCAGAAAACCAGAAATGGCACTGTGGCACCAGTGGTAAAGTGCTTGCCTTGAACTGAAGAGCTCAGGTACAGTTCCCAAGCCCAGAGTTCAAGCCCCCCGAGCAACAGAAAGAAAGAAAGAAAGAAAGAAAGAAAGAAAGAAAGAAAGAAAGAAAGAAAGAAAGAAAGAAAGAAAGAAAGAAAGAGAAAGGAAGAGAGAAAGGAAGGAAAGAAAGAGAGAGAGAGAAAAGAAGGAAAGAAAGAGAAAAAGAGAGAGAGAAAAAAAGTCAATTTTGAATAACCACTGTCTTTAATGCCCAAAGAAACTAATGCATATTTGCATATAATATGCACTAAAATCTATTAGTATATAAGGGTACCAGACACCAGACTAAGAAATTTCCTGAAACAAATGAAAACTGTACCCAACTAATGAACATTTCAAAATTACACCTTTCTAGGTCTTATTCCACTGACTATGGCCGAATCTTCTGGGTTGAGGAATGTCTGATTTTAATAAGCTTCCAAGTTTAACTCTGATGCAATCAACTACAGAATAAAAAGCACTACATTCAAGAGCAAATTAAGCCTATAAACTCCTTCAGAAAACAATATTGTAAAAATATTGTATATTTTTCTTTAAATAGCATATATTTAAAAATAAGACAAATAATCCTTAGTTTTCAATTCTAGTGGCCGCATTAAAATGTTGCTTCTAACATTGCTAAGGAAAGTTAACACATCTCTTAACTTGGAAAGAACTATATACTAAATAGAGGTATGTATTGTATAAATACAGGGCTGTGTTATAGTCTAATGAGGATATAGAATGCAGTCAACTCCTACAGGAGGGAGGGGCTTTCCTAAAACAGAACGTCATTCCCAGTGCCAAGTGTTAAGATGTCATCTACTATGTGGATAAAAACCAAGAGTAAGAAATGATCAGGACCTAAGAAGTGTATTTTGCCCTAATATAACCTAGATTATATATCTAGTCTTAGCTAGGTTATTTATTATGCTTTACATTTTTCTCATGTTATTAAAAATAGAGAAAAGCGCTTTTATCTATTTTTTGGGGGGGTGGGTCATGGGGCTTGAACTCTGGGCTGTTCCTGAGCTCTTCAGCGCATGGCTACCTCCCTACTACTGGGCCTAGGCACTGTCCCTGAGCTCTTCAGCTCAAGGCTACCGCCCTACCCATTGAGTCACAGCCCCACTTCCTGTTTTCTAGTGGTTAATCTAAAGAGTCTCAGGTTGTTTAGTGCCCAGGCTGGCTTTGAACCGTGATCCTCAGATCTCAGCCTCCTGAGTAGCTAGGATTAGAGGCATGAGCCACCGCAACCAGAGAAAAGTGCTTTTTAAAAGCTTCACAGCTATATAAGGAAGAAACAAATTAAAACATGTATCCAAATCTGAAAGTGAATATGACAGCACTGATAACACAGCCACCCTGGGCAATTCTTTTAGTGCTAACTCAGAGACCCAAAGTTACATATTCACTATTATTTTCTATAAGGCTATATTTTTTATACAGAATATAATGATCCAAGAGGTAACCAGAATTAGTCACCTATCAAGAAAGAGATTACAGAAAATATTCTTCCTTCTTCTTTGGCCCTTGGCCCTCTTTTTGGTGACTCAATGCATCTAACAATGAGTAAGTTGACCAACCCAAAAAGATACCTGAAAAGCCTGATTTTATCTAGATTTCACAATATTCAGTTCCTATATTATTTTCCTTTTACTAGTTAACTTCATATTTGTTTGGAGGTACTAGGGTTTGATCTCAGGACCTTACACTTACTAGGCCATTTACTCTATCACTTGAGCCACTCTACCAGTCCCTTCTTATTAGTTTTATATCAGCCAAACATCAAAAACAAAGTCTGGATAGACATATAACTGGTAAGAACAGAATCAACACTCAATAATTTGTTGATTATTCAATTTTTTAAATGCCCTGGATATAAAGTTTAGTCTACTAACCAAATAAAGAATGGATACCGGGCTGAGTTTGGCCTAGCAATAGCACGCACAAAGCCCTGGGTTCGATTCTACGGTACCACATACATAGAAAAGTCGGGAGTAGTGCTATGACTCAAGTGGCAGAGTGCTAGCCTTGAGGAAAAAGAGCAAGGACAGTGCTCAGGCTCTGAGTTCAAGCCCCAGGACTGGCAAACAAACAAACTTAAAAAAAAAAAAAAAAAAAAGTTGGGGCCGGGAGCTTGGCCTAGTGGTTAAAGTGCTTGCCTAGCATGCATGAAGACCCGGGTTCGATTCCCCAGTACCACATACACAGAAAAAAGCCGGAAGTGGTGCTGAGGCTCAAGTGGTATAGCTCTAGCCTTGAGAAAGTCCAAGGACAGTGCTCAGGCCCTGAGCTCAAGCCCAGGACTGGCCAAAAAAAAAAGCAAAATAGGGGTAAAGGAGGTAAAGTATAAAGGAGTAAAGTGTAGCTCAAGTGGTAGAGTACCAGCGGTTCACACTTTTTTTGTTAAAATACATCTTTAATTTTCATTTGTCTCTAATTTTCACTGCTTCTCTCTTCCAAAAGGTAAAAAGTTTTCAATATTCCATCATTTAGCATTATGATACCACATCAGTACGATGTGCTCATTTCATTGAAATAGTAAAATTCTTCATTCAGTTTTTACAGCATATTACCAGCCCAAGAATACACTTCGCACAAAATCAATAATAAATATAATAGTTAAAATAAAAGCATTATGGAGGTTTCTCAAAAGACTCAACATAGAGCTCCCCTATGATCCAGCAATCCCACTATAATCCTAACCACTCAGGGGGCTAAGATCCTGAAGATCACAGCCAGGACACCTAAGTCAAAAAGCACAGTGGAGCTGTGTCACAAATGGCACAGTATTAAACTTGAGCACAAAAAGCTCAAAGACAGTGCCCAGTCCTGAGTTCAAGTCTCCGGACTGCCACAAAAATGAGAAAGAGAGACAGAGAGACAGACAGAGAAGAAAGGTGAGAAGAAAAGAGGGAAGGAGGGATACAAGAGTTACCTCAGCATAGTAAAAGCCACATATCAATAACTCACAGTAAAACCAGGTATTGTAGCACATTTGTAAACTTTGTACTTAGAAACTGAGGAGAATGAGGCAGCAGGATCATGAGTTTAAGGTCAAACTAGGATATAAAGTAAGAGCTTTCCAAAAAAAAAGTCGCAGCCAGGCAGGCGCAGTGGCTCACGCCGGTAATCCTAGCTACTCAGAAGGCTGAAATCTGAGGATCAAGGTTCAAAGTCAGCCTGGGCACAAAAGGACCTGAGACTCTTACCTACAATTAACCTCGGAAAAACAGGAAATGGGGCTTGGCTCTAGGGTAGTGGGATAGGTAGCCTTGAAATGAAAGTCTCAGGGACAACACCCAGGTCCAGGGGTATGCCTTGAGCTGAAGAGTTCAAGGACTGCGCCCAGGCCGGGTTCAAGTGTCAAGACCCACCACAAAAAAAAAAAAAAAAAAAAAAAAATCACACAATGCTGAAAGGCTCAAGTGACACACTGCCTGCCTAGCAAATAGAAGGCCCTTTCAAATCTTAGTACTATGAGGGGGAAAATATTAAAGCTTTTCCACTAAGACCAGAAACAAGGAAGGCAATAAAGACACCTTTATCAACAGAGCATTGTCAGTTCTACTCAGGTTAACTACAGTATTATAATTTGGATCTGAGATGCCCCTAAAATACCCAAGCCTCCCAGCTTGTTCATCAATCTGTAGCAGTATTAGGAGGTGATGGAATCCTTAGGAGGTAAGACCTAATAGAAGGCTAAAACATTTGAGTTCCTCAAAGAAGACACTAGAACATTGACCCTTTCTTTCTGTTTCCAAATCTCGTTAAGAGATTATACTCCTGTTCTGATATATTTACTGTACTATCACAGGCTAAAAGTAACATGGTGGAGTCAGGCATGGTGGCACACATCTGTAATCCTAACAGGAGTCTAAGACAGAAAAATCACAAGGCTGAAGCTACCCTTGACTAAACAGTGTATCTCTATTATTTAATATGTTAGTATTAGAAGACGGAGCCTTGGGAAGTGATTAAAGCATGGAAGCTCAAATCTCATGAATGGATTAGTGCTCCGATAAAAGAGGTTGAAGTGGGTACCTAGAGCCCTCTTGTATTCTCTTTGCCCTTCTACTTTCTGCCACATGAGAGCACTGAAACAAGGCACAACTTTGGAAACAAAGACGGCCCTCACCATACACTGAATTTGCCCATCTAGAATACAATGTCCTAGTCTCCAGAACTGTAAGAAAAAAAAATACTTATATAGATGTATATATTAGTAATAAATTGCCCAGAATGTGGGTATTTTGTTGTAACAGTAGGGACAGGCTAAGACATTACCTTAGACTCAACACACACACACACACACACACACACACACACACACACACACACACACACAAGATAGTAAGACACATCTATAACCTAGCACTGTGGAGGCCAGGGGAGGAAAACTGCAAGTTCAAGGCTGCCTGGGCTACACAGCACTGGCACCTGTCAGGTATGTAACATTATACATCTGCTGTAAAAAACAGTATGGTGATTCTTCAAAAACAAAAAAAAACTCAGGGCCAGGAGGTTGGTCTAGTGGTAGAGTGCTTGCCTAGCACACACGAAGACCTGGGTTCGATTCCTCAGTACCCCATACATAGGAAAAAGCTGGAAGTGGTGCTGTGACTCAAGTCGTAGAGCACTAGCCTTGAGAAAAGTCCAAAGACAGTGCACAGACCCTGAGTTCAAGCCCCACGACTGGCAAATAAATAAACAAACAAACAGACTCAGAATTATCATATAAATCAACAATCCCATTTTGGAGTATATACTCAGAAAAATGGAAAACAATACTTAAGATACCCATGTTCACGGAACTATTCACAAAAAACAAACATGGAAAAGATCCAATTGTCCATTAACATACAAATTAATAGATAAGCAGCTTAACACAGTAGGAACATACAATATCGTTAAACATTTAAAAAAGGCAGCTCTGACATGTACTACAACACTGAAGAGCATCAAAAACAAAGAGAAAAGATGATTGCTGGCAACTGGTAATAGGAAAAAATCAGGTGTAACTGTTTAATGGCTATAATGTAATCATGTAAGATTAAAACACTTGTAGAAAGGGAGGGTATGATGTTCACACAAGATGAATATACTTAAGACCATGGAATATACATGTAAAAATTCTCAAAATAGTAAACATTACAGGATTTTATAAGCTAGAAGAGAAATAGATCAAAAGGTATCATGCATACCTTATTTAGTTATTTCCTTGGAAATCTACAATATTTGGTATTTTTTCCTCTGGTATATGCCTACTGTTAACCAATTTCAAACAAATTTGTAGATCAAACCATTTAGAAATTTATAAATAATATAATAATTGTGTTGCACTGAAACTCACATTCAACATTGAAGGAAGTATTTTATACTTGATAATGGTAAACTATACTTTGTCATTTAATATACATACATGCCAGCAAACTTAAGAATCTATGCTGGGTGGGGGGTGTGGGGGTGGAGGGAAACGGGTACCAAGACATGTGAAAGGGTATCAATGTATGTGAATTAATGCACCTTCTATCTGGCAAATATCATGTAACCCTTTTACTAATTACAATAAAAAAAATAAAGCAAAAAAAAAACAAATAATAAAAAAATAAAAATAAAAAAAGGATCTATGCTTTTCCAGGCAAGGTGGCATACACCCATCACATCACATAATCCAAGCAGAAGTAAAGCTGAGCTTCCTTTTTTTTGGTCAGTTGTGGGGCTTGAGCTCTGGGCCTGGGCGCTGTCCCTAAACTCTTCAGCTAAAGACTGGTGCTCTACCACTAAGCCACAGTGCCACTTCCTAAGCTTACATTTTAATACCAAATCATTCTCCAGTCAAAACTGAATGTAGGAGCCAGGAGTTTGGCCTAGTGGCAGAGTGCTTGCCTAGCATGCACAAAGACCTGGTTCAATTCCTCAGTATCAGATACATAGAAAAAGCCAAAAGTGGTGCTGTGGCTCAAGTGGTAAAGCTCTAGCCTTGAGAAAGTCCAAAGACAGTGAGTGCACAGGTCCTGAGTTCAAGCCCAGAACTGTCAAAAAAAAAAAAAAAAAAAACGATTCTAAAAAAACAAATATTTCCAATTTGAACAGGCAGTTGTCTTTCAATATCGGGTAATTACTTTTGTTTTTTTAGCTGAAATGACTTCTTTGTCATTCACTAAATTTATATACTTTAGTTTGTCTCTGGCTTTCTAAAAAATTCTCCTTTCAGAGTAACATTAATCAAGATGCATTATATTCATACCCTGCTTTGTAAAACAAAAGCTACTTTGTGCAGTTACTTAAAGGTAATTTAAAGTATCCTCCTTTCATCTCTCTGATCTCGGATTAATATTTGTATTTCATTAATACATTTTAAAATCCAGTAGGGGACGTTGTTCTGATTATTTGTTCTTTCTTGTAAACTTCAGAATATTGGTATTGCATTAACATACGAGTAATTTTACACTTTTACAATGTTTAATAGTATAATTACTTAGTCATATTTTCCTTACCAACAAGTTAAATTCTACAATTGTTTTATCTTATAAAGTCCCTCAATCTTTATGTTAATTTCATCTTTATTTCCTATTTTATTACTAACTTAAATTACTAACTCTACAAACTTTTGTATTTACTTATTGGCATACAAGAAAAGTACAAGTTTAAACTATAAACATATTCAAAGGGTTTTAATTATTTTATTAATTTTCATTACCCTTAATCAGACCTAAATATCAAGAGTTAAAAAAACACACAGAATTAGGGTCAAAAAATATACCTATCTCTGACTATACTCAACACTAAATTCCCACAGAAGACCAGAGATATTTTCAAATATAAAGCAGAATGAGATCTATAGTCATCAATTTGGGAGAAGAGAATCATGGCTTGACTATGTGGGGAATGAATGTCTATAATCTCAACTACAAGGGGGTGAAGACAAGAGAGTCATGAGTTGAAAGCCAGTGCAGAAAAAGTAAGCAAAACCCTATATCAAAAACAAAATGCAGGCCAGGGGGGCTCACGCCTGTAATCCTAGCTACTTAGGAGGCTAATATCTGAGGATTGCAGTTTGAAGCCAACCCAGGCAGGAAAGTCCATGAGTCTCCAATCTCCAATAAACTACCCAAAAGTCAGAGTGGAGCCATGGTTCAGTGGTAGACTGCTTTCCTTAAGCAAAGGAAAAGGGATAAAGGTCAGAGATAGCACCTAGGCCCTAAGTTCAAGCTCCAGGATGGTGAAGGAAGGAGAGGGGAAGGGAAATATAGGCAGGATGAGGTGGCTCACATCTGTATCCTAACTTCTTGAAAGGCTGCTATCAAGAGGACCATAGGTAAAACCGAGCCCAGACAAAAAGGTTGCAAGACCTTCACATGAACCAATGAAAAGCTGAGTGTGGGAGAATGGGCTTGTCTTCTCACCTATAAAGAAGTGTAAATAGGAGAAGTGAAATCCAGACCAGACTAGCTTGGGAAAAAGTGAGATCCTATTCAAAAAATAACAAAAGCAAAAAAGAATGATGGCATGGCTCAACTAGTAGAGAAATGCACCCCAAGAAATGCACAAAGAAAACAAAAAAATCATGGAAGAAGGGCTATTTAATTTGAAAACACTAGAGAAAACATTTATGTTTTCCAAGAAAAAGCTATCAAGTCACAAAAATATAGTCTTGTTTTAGAAGACTCTTGCTAAATCTAAAATAAATTGTATTAGGAAAATCATAAAACTTTAATAAAGTTAATAGCTAGTGAACTACTTGGAATAATTTTTGTGTTACAATATTAATTTAAAGACAGAAGGAGCAATTATGCTGCTCTTCTGATTTCTAGGCATTTGAATACTCTTTCAAGAATGCACGAATGAATGAACAAATGAATGACCAACAAAAACCAAAGCTGCCCCAGCAAAAGCAAACCAGGCAAACAAACAGCCCTGAGCTCAAACCCCAGTTCTGCTAAAACAAACAAAGCCAACTACAAATGTCTTCACATCATTTCCTTGGTAGAAATATTTTAATGAATACAGATTGTGATTTTGAAAACTCCCTGTTTTACAGAGACAAAATAAAGAATACTTGTAATAACCAGTAAAAATTATATCTTGTTTGTACCTACTGAGATAAATATAATTAGTAAGGGAGCATGACCTAGTCATACAGTGCTTGCCTTGCATGCTTGGCTAGGTTTGATTCCTTTGTGAAACATACACAGGGGGAAAAAAAAAAAGCCAGAAGTGGAGCTGTGGCTCAAGTGGCAGAGTGCTAGCCTTGAGCAAAAAGTGTCCAAGGACAGTGTCCAGGCGAGAGAGAGAGAGAGAGAGAGAGAGAGAGAGAGAGAGAGAGAGAGAGAGAGAGAGAGAGAGAGAGAGGGAGGGAGGGAGGGAGGGAGGGAGGGAGGGAGGGAGGGAGGGAGGGAGGGAGGGGGAGAGGGAGGGGGAGAGGGAGAGGGAGAGAGAGAGAGAGAGAGAGAGAGAGAGAGAGAGAGAGAGAGAGAGAGAGAAGGGAGAGAGAGAGAGAGAGAGAGAAGGGAGAGAGAAGGGAGAGAGAGAGAGAGAAGGGGAGAGAGAGAGAAGGGGAGAGAGAGAGAAGAGGAGAGGAGAGAAGAGAGAGGGAGGAGGGAGAGAGGGAGAGAGAGGGAGAGAGAGGGAGAGAGAGGGAGAGAGAGGGAGAGAGAGGGAGAGAGAGGGAGAGAGAAGGAGAGAGGGAGAGAGGGAGAGAGAGGGAGAGAGAGAGAGAGAGAGAGAGAGAGAGAGAGAGAGAGAGAGAGAGAGAGAGAGAGAGAAATATTAAGTTAAAAAGAGAAGAAAGGGGATAAAAATCATTTTGCTTTCTTGTTATCTATTTACACTTGTTAATGAAAAATTCTGAGACCTTCAGTGTCCTTGCAAGTTCATAAGAATGACACAGAAGCCGGGCACAGTGGTTTATGCCTGTAATCCTAGCTACTCAGGAAGCTGAGATCTGAGGATCACGGTTCAAAGCCAGCCTGGGCACTAAAGAACCTGAGACTCTTATCTCTGATTAACCACTAGAAAACAGGAAGTGGGGCTGTGACTCAGTGGGTAGGGTGATAGCCTAGAGCTGAAGAGCTCAGGGACAGTGCCCAGGCCGAGTTCAAGCCCTATGACACACACACACAAGCACACATGCATACATGCATACACACACACACACACACACACACACACACACAAAGACATGGACATTTTTTTTTACCTTTTTTCCAGTCCTGGAACTTGAACTCAGGGCATATGCACTGCCCTTGTGCTTTCTCAAGGCTAGCACTCTACCCTTGAGCCAATGTGCCACTTCTGGCTTTCTCTGTGCATGTGGCATCAAGAAATCAAACCCAGAGCTTTGTACATGCTAGGCAAACACTCTACCACTAGGCAACACTCCTGTCCCATAGAAATGTTGTCAAAATATCTATGAATGGGACCTACTTGCCTCTAAAAGCTCTTATTCAGGCCTGGAGCAGGGGCTACAAAAACACAGTTTGAAAAAAAAAAACAAAAACCTCCCAGATTATTTTTATTTACATGTCAGATTAAGAATTGTCTATTTGAGGGGCTGGGAGTTTGGCCTAGTGGTTGAGTGCTTGCCTAGCATGCACGCAGGTTCGATTCCTCGGTACCACATACATAGAAAAAAGCAGGAAATGGTGCTGAGTCTCAATCAGTAAAGCTCTAGCCTTGAGAAGGTCCAAGGACAGTGCTCAGGCCCTGAGCTCAAGCCCAGGACTGGCAAAAAAAAAAAAAAAAAGAATTGTCTATTTGACTACATGTATGACTTCTCAAACAATCAATGAAATGTTAAACAAAATAGAAACAAAAACATTATTTTTTTTCTTTTCTTTTTCTCTGAATAGGTGTGAGTCTTGGGATCAAACTCTACTTTCACAATACTGTTGTCATAGTTATACTTAAAATTAAGCATTTCTATCACCTGTGACCAAGACACAGCTGCTGGGGTGAAATCAAAAGAGATGTCATTGTTTATTTACATCTGCTGGAATCATAGTAAAGCAGCACTAGTAATGCATTAATGTTGTAATCATAGGAAAGATTATACACTAACACAATAGCCAATTGATAAGCAAAAAAAAAAAAACTACAACTGCGTTCTACAATTGTTGACTGATGGTTTGAATTTAACAGTTTTGTAACTTGTACAGAATTTTTCTACTGTCATAGCTAGCATTCTGGTATACCTAAAAGACTAAGGTTTTTAAATACATACTGTAAGAGCAATGTTATGTAATACCTTAAGACATCTGACTTCAAGAGATTCAAAAGCAATTTCTGCTAAAAGTTCTTTGCCTATGAAATATTTAGAAATAAGTTCTTTTGGTATATATATTCAGCAATGTTATATAAAGAATTCCTCAGCTGGGCGCTGGTAGCTCACATCTGCAATTCTAGCAACTCAGGAAATTGAGATCTGAAGTCTGAGGTTCAAAGCCAGCCCAGGCATGAAAGTTCATGACTTTTTTTTTTATTGTAATTAGTAAAAGGGTTACATGATATTTGCCAGATAGAAGGTGCATTAATTCACATACATTGATACCCTTTCACATGTCTTGGTACCCGTTTCCCTCCCCCCCCAAGTTCATGACTCTTATCTCCAATTAACCACCAGAAAACTGGAAGTGGTACTATGGCTCAAGTTATAAGAGCACCAGCCTGGAGCTGAAGAGCTCAAGGACAGTGCCCAGGCCCACAGTTTGAACTGTGATCCTCAGATCTTAGCCTCCTGAGCAGCTAGGATTACAAGTGTGAGCCACTACACCTGGCATAATTTTCTTTTTTTAACCTCTTCAGGAATTAATCAAAGACACAAAATAGAGAATTGACAATACACTCCTGTTACCCAATACCTAGCTTCCACAATTATCCAAAACTTATTATTATTATAGTCCTATCCCTTTCATTGTTGGTGTTCTTTAAAACAAATCCCAGAGTTACTTTTATTTATCTCCAACAAATAAGAATCTTGAACAGAATCTCTTTAACATTACTATATATTAACAACTTATTATCTCATACCTATTTCCTGGTTAACTTTCTCAGACTGAGAATTTGTTGCAATTTTGTTCAAGGGTATGTAGCTATAGATACAGATATAAATATAGATATGTATGTATAGATGTGTATATACATGGATATCAGATATATAAATATCAAATATAGATCCATCAAAAGCATATGCATGTGCCCTGTGCCAGTACTGAGGCTTGAATAAGCTATTGCTCCACTTTTTTCCTCACAGCTGGTTCTCTATCACTTGAGTCAAATCTCTATACTTTCAGCATTTTCTGCTCATCAATTGAAGATAATATTCTCTTGGATTTGCCTCGCCTGGGCTGGCTCCAATTCTCAGATCTCAGCTTCCTGAGCTTAGGATTACGGGCATCTGGCATGGAAGTCTGGCAAATATTGTATTTTTGTTCTATACTGTGATACACTAAAATAATATGCCCAGAAAGATGAAAATGTGAACCTGTCACATCTAGTTTCCCACTGTTCCTTATGACGATCTACAGAAATCCTTAATATAATATAAACCATATCTAGCCCCTTCCTAAAGCAAGGTCTCAGATACAACTGGGATCTCTCCTAATGTCATAATAGCCAAAAATTTTCTTAGCAGTTAAAATTGCTCCAAGGAGAGATGAATTGTAACTGACTCAACAACATACAAGTGGCTAAAGGCAATTAAAAAGCAACCCAATGTGAAGCTTGATCACATACTCAATTGGAAAGTGGAAAAACACACACATACATACACATACACATACACATACACACATACACACACACACACACACACACACACACACACACACACACACACAGTTATAAAAGTATTACTACAGGGCTGGGAGTTTGGCCTAGTGGTAGAGTGCTTGTCTAGCATACATGAAGACCTGGGTTTGATTCCTCAGTACCACATATACAGAAAAGCCAGAAGTGTTACTTTGGCTTAAGTGGTTTAACACCAGCCTTGAGGAAAGCCCAAAGACAGTGCACACCCTGAATTCAGTCCCTGGGACTGGCCAAAAAAAAAAAAGTATTACTGATGAGGCAGGATCACAAGTTCACTGCCAATTTGGGCACAGTAAGAGAATCATCATCATCATCACCACTATCATCGCACTGTTAGAAATTTTATTATATGACCCCTCAAAATATACTATAGTCATACTTCCTCTTCGTATGAGGTGAGATGACAAAATGCTTACATGACAAAGGGAACTGAGATGAATGACATAGGCATGTGAAATAGTGATAGGCTATTAATCTGCTTCAGGTAATACTGAATCACTGAAAATGATCATATCAAAATCTGGGTATCCGAAACAAAAGTCAATATTTGGAAATTTTCAATAGGTTATACTTTGGATTTTGTAATGAGAAGTTACTACCTCCATGTTTTATATTCTGGTATCCACATTATGCTTTTATTAATGCAGGTTCTGTTGGGCATCTTCTTCTAGAACAGTCTAGCTTCATCACTAAAGATTTGCTTTGAATGGAATCCTTATTCAACTTTTTCCACACCACTAAAAATGTGGCAGTTTCTTCATCAGACTCTCCAGGTTTGCGTTTTCCAATCTAAACATACACTTGATGTAAACATACATATATGTAATCCTTTCCTTGCAAGAAATGGCTAGACACTAGTCATTTCAAGGGTTCTCTTTTTATAAGCCAAACCCTTTCTACCACAACACATTGCCATCAACACATTCTCTGTTCATGCCTTACGCTCACCAATTACAAAGTCATCTGTATATTAGCTAAGCATAAAATAGATATATATACTTAACTTTTACAGGCTGAGGAAAGGCACAAAACTAGCACAAATCTCTTTTCCCATCTTCACAATTTCAGAGAAAGAAGGATCATTCTTACTATATGTGTCATTTACTTTGTCACCAATACCAAATAGCAAAGCCAAATATCCTAAGGAAAGAGGAATTTTATGTTTTCAGAGGTGTTGGTACATTGTAGTAGGAGGGCATGATAGAATTGTTCACATCATAACAGAAGCAGAAAAGACAGAAAGAGACCAGGAACCACGATAATTTCCAAAGTCACAACCCCTGGAACCTACTTCCTGCAGCTGGACTCCCACTTCCCAATGTTTCTATAGCCTCCCAAAACAAAGTCACCAGCATTCAACACATGAGCCTACGAGGACGATACCATACTCATAACATTCCGCCTCTAGTCCCCAAAGGCTCATGGACATCTCATAATGCAAAATGTATTTAGTTCAGTTAGAAAACCCCCAAAATCTTTAACAGTTCTAACACTGTTCAAAAATCCAAAACATTGCATGAAACTCAAGGCAAACTTTTAGCTGTGAGCCCCTGTAAAATAAAAAAGGACATCACATACTTCCAATATATAATGGCAAAGCAAAACATTCCCATTCCAAAGTGAAGGAAGAGGAGAATAACAAGGAAGAATTAAACCAAAACAAGTAGGGCAAAACTCCAGTAGGGCAAATAAATCTTGTGGTCCTGCCTAACATCCAGTGTGTCGTGATATGAATGCCAATGGGCTTTGGGCAGTCCTGCCCCTATAGCCTTGCTTGACTGCAGCCCACGTGGGCTGGCTCTACTCAATGTCAGCTGTTGTTAGCAGGTATTTCACACTCATAGAATCTCCAACATCCTGGGGTCTCCACTGCAACCAAGATTTCACCTTCACAGCTTTACACAGATCCCTCTCAGGGACATTAATGATGCCACACATTGTCTGGGTTCTCATATATTCTTTGAAGTTAGAATGGGAGGCTCCATCATCTCCCAACTCTTGCGTTCTACATGCCTGAGAAACTAGAGTTAAACTTACCAGCTCAAGCAGTAGACAGGCCCTCTTGGCTGCAGTGTCTCTGGGCAGCAAAATGAGGTGAACAGAATCCTGGAGAAACACTGTCCCATGCTTCCCTTTGTGAGCAAGGTGACCCAGAGGCATTCTCCATTAAGGCAAAGTCTTACAAAGATCACTCTTTCATGCCATTGAGCCTGTAATAACTGGGGTCTAACCAAATCCTGAGATGCCTTCAAGGTATCTTTCCTACAGTCTCCAATGTAAAGTGTTGGCTTCTTTTTATTGGCAAAGATCTCTTCAGAAACTATGTCTTCTTTAGTCCCATCTTTTACACTGGCTTTTCTGAATTTTTCAAATTTTTCTGCTTTGATATATGCTCTCTATTCTCATTGTAAAACTACCTAAAAGCAGTCACTAATACCTATAACAGAGTGAATGCCGAACTGCCTTGAACTTTCCTGCCACAGGAATTAGTCTATTGCCTTTAAATTCAGCATCCTATAATCATAGATCATAGACAAAATACAGGCAAATCATTTGCTAGAACACAGTATGAATGGTCTCTACTAGTTCAATTACCAATACAGTTCTCAATTACACCAGAAACTTGATGAATCTTCACTGTCTGTTTTATTCTAGGAATTCTGGTCTTCTGAGCTCTCACCAGAATCACTTATTAACCCTTACTTACAACACCTGAGGGCTTCGCTAGCCCTATTTCCCAAGCTCTTCCAGATTCTTCCCACAAACCAATTCTTCTGAACCCACATCATCAGGTGAAGTCACAGCAATGGGCCAACTTTTCTGATACCAATTTTCTGTATTAATCAGTTTCACACTGCTGTGGCCAAAATACCTGATAAACAACTTAAATAATTTATTTGGCTCATGTTTTCAGAGGGTTTGATCCATAAGCTGCTTGGCCTCAGATACCTAAGCAGGACACTGTGGTCAAAAAAGCATGTGGAAAAGATAGTTCACACCTTGAGAACAGAAAGCACAGCAAGAAGAGTAGACCAGGGGGCATGTATAACTTTCAAAGGCATGCCCTGTGATCATTTATTCAGCCTTCCAACTATTAGTACCTTTCTAACTGTAGGTGTACAAAGGAATTACCATTCAACAAATCAGTTTATGAATACAGTGTGTTCTCCTTGATGTCACCCCTTTCATTATACCTGTTGGGATTTTTACAAAATTCTTTCTTTTTTTCTTTTTTTTGGGGGATGAGGGGATGGTTAGTCATAGGGCTTGAACTCTGGACCTGGGCATTGACTCTGAGCTCTTCAGCTCAAGGCTAGTCCTCTCTACCACTTGAGCCACTTCCACAAAGTTCTAAACTACATATAATTTAGTGCCCAAAATTTAACTTCAGTGAATGTCAGTCACAATGTAAAGTTCCAGTAAAAAAAAAAAAGTTCTTAGACACATTTACAGCCTTATAGATTTTTCAAAGTACAAGTTTTGACCTTAAGCTAATTTTACTCTGATGTTCAAAAAAAAATTAAGAAACTCCAAAAGTACACAGTGAAATGTGTGTCCTTTAATCTAAAAAATAAAATAAAATAACCTTTCACTAGAATGTTTATTACAATTATTAAAGACAATGTTGCAACCACAATGTTTTCTTCTCCTTATTTGAACCAGTATCCTCACATGCCTTCATTTCCTTATCATTTAACAGGAAAACTTTTAAACTCAAACATTGGTAAATTTCTCATTAGCAAGATCTGCCTTTTGCAGTTACACGCATGTACCAGATACTGAATTTAAATGCTACAATATTCATTTGTAAAGGAAAATAAAAATAGGAAATAAGGGTAAAGACAGCACAATAGATCAAGATGCATTGTACTCATATGAGTACATATAACATGTTTAATGCCAGGTATTGGCTTATGCCTGTAATCCCAGCTACTTGGAAGGCTGAGATTTGAGGATCTAGGTTCAAAACTAGCCAAGGCAGTAAAGTTCATGAAATTTTATCTCCAATTAACCAACAAAAAAGCTAGAAGTGGAAGTAGAGCTGTGCTCAAGTGGTAAATGAATAGCTGTAAGCAAAAAGAGTTAAGGAGGAGGCCAGGAGTGTGGCCTAGTGGTAGAGTGCTTGCCTAGCATGCACGAAGACCCGGGTTCAATTCCTCGGTACCATATACATAGAAAAAAGCTGGAAACGATGCTGTGGCTCAAATGGCAGAGCGTTAGCCTTGAGGAAAGATTTCGTTCAAGGACAGTGCTCAGGCCCTGAGTTCAAGCCCCAAGACTGGCAATAAATAAATAACATTAATAGAACTTTCTGCCCATAGTAGTAGAACTCTCTAAGGTACTCTGTCTTGGATATACAAGGCCGTCCTAAACAATCCATTTATGTTCCCCATTTTATGTTCGCTCTGATCATGAAAGGTGCCAAACTTATCATCAAGAACAGTAATCAAATCAAGTGTAGTAACCAAACCAAGCAATAGCTCTAGGTTCCAATTAAAATTAACAGCCAGGAAGGATCACCAATCAGAGACAAAGTGCACTTCAAACTTCTCTAAAAAGTTTTTTCGTTTTCCATTTTCACTTCCTTCCCTGTTCTTCACTGAAAGAATGAGAAATCAAATGAACAGTGATAAGCCCGGGAACAGTTAGTTCCAAGGAAGAATTAACAACCCAGGCTTGGCAGGGAGATGAGTGCACACGCACACGCACACGAACACACACACACACACACGGCTTGGGGAAGCCTTTCGCAAGTAACTACACTAACGGAAGTCTTAAGGTCTTATTTTAAGACCTAACACTACCCCCTTGTCAATAGACTGTAAATTACAATCTAGAAAAACTCCATTCTCTTAAAAAAAAAAAATACAAGAGTTTCCTACAACGCTAGAACGAGAAAGAGCAAACATCCCGGACCTCCTGAGGACTACCACTTCTCACATGGGAAGCAGGGCAGTCCGTGTGAATCAGAATGCCACCAGAGCACTTCATGTGACAGATCCACTGGGAGCATCCGACAGTAATCCAGGCTCCTTCAGGGCCGAGGCTGCTGGAAGAGGAACAGAAGTGCAATCTTCAGGGCCCTCCTACTTCCGTTCTCAAAACAGAAAAGCTCGGTTTCTCCAGTCCTCACCCCGCAGCCCCAGTACCTAGGGAGCCTTTTCTTCTCCAAAGAGCTTAGGCGGAGGGAAAAGCAGTCACCGATCAGGGTCCGCGGAACGCGCTCGGTGACAGCCCCCTACCCCGACTTCGCAACAAATGAACCACCAGTGCTTTCCAGAGCGCCACTCTGGTAGGGAGACGAGCAGAGAGCAGATGTCCCCGATCGCCCCCCACTCCTTCCTCCCACCCCCACCCCCGAGGAAGAGGGGCGGAAAAGCGCAAAGAGGAACCAAGTGGAGTGCACGGAGGATGCCCCGAACGCTCGCTCGGCTGCCACGCTCGCTGGAGAGCGGGTGGAGAGGGGGTGGAAATCCAGACGGAGCGGAAGGAAGGGGAGAGGAAGAGCCCCTTGGAAAAGGAAGGGGGCGAAGCGCGCGCCCGCAAAAGGACTTCAAGAACACGGTAGCGGCCCGACTCCCCCAAGCCAAAGGGAGGTGCGCCCGGCCACCCGGGTACTCCACCCCAAGCCGGGGACGCGGGGAGGGGGGAGCGCGAAGCGGCGACGCTCCCCCTCCCGGCCACGCCTCGTCCCTCGGGAAGGGCCGGTCGGGGGGCCGCGGTGGCTTCGTTGGGTGTTCGGCGGCGACCGCGGCGGCTGGCCCCGTCGAAAGGCGCGGACGGCCAGGCCCAGCTCGCTCCCGGCCCCGCCGGTCCTCACGGCCCCGCAGCGGGGCGAGGCAGCTCCGGGGAGACCCCGGCCGAGCCCCGGGCGGCTGCGCCGCTTACCTGAAGCGGGGCGAGTCCTTCAGACACTCCTCGAAATCCACGGTCATCTTCATCCCACCTCCGCCTCGCCGGGCGGGCGGCGCTGGGAGAGCCGAGCGGGCCGCGGGAGCGGAGACACCGGGGACCCGGACGGCTTCGGCGGGCGCGCGGCCGCGACTAGCTGTACGCGGAGCTGCGGAGGGCGCCTCGCCCGCTGGTCATAGCAGCCTCGGAGACGGCGACGGCTCTTCAGGCCCCAGTCCGGCCCCTCTTCCTCCCGCCTCCAGCTGAGCGCCGGCCTCGGGGAAACGGCCCCAGAGTGACAGTCGTAGCCAGCCAGCCACAAACCCGGCGGCCAATGGGAGGGGCTTCCGGCAGGACCGCCTGCGGGCGCTGGGGCTTCGCCTGTGAACGACGGCAATCCGAGCCAATGAGCGTCGCGACCGTAGTCACCTCCTTGCCACAACCGCACCGGAGGAGCCAACCAGGATGCGCGGCCGTTGTTAGGCGGGAGGCAGCGGTTGCTGGGAGGCCGGCAGCTGAGGCTCCTTGGGAAGGAAGTCACGTGGCTGAGCCCAGCGTTTCCCGCCCCCCCCCACAGCCCCCGCCTCTTCTGTTTTCCCAGCCCCGCCCTGCCGAGCTGCCAGCGCCGAGGAGCCGCCTCCTGCAGGTCTGAAAAGATTTCCTCTTCAGATGGCAAAAACAGAAATTATAAAAGGAAGACGTAACTAAGCCACCACCTCCTGTCAGTTTAGAGAAACTGAGGCCGGAGCCATGGAGTCTATGTTTCACTTATTGACTCTATCGCTTACTAACTTGGAAATTGCTCCCACAGACATCTTTTTATGTAAGCAGAGACAACTTCCTGAAAGAGCTGACATTTAGGACTCACGGAAAGATTGGTGAGAGAGAGGCCTTTTGGTGTGGAGGAACAGCTGTTCAAACCGCAGAAGCCATTCCACCTACCTCTTCTCTTAGTAGTTTTTGACTATTCTAAGATGCTAGGGTTCCGAAAAACAGGACCTTTCTACTTCACTGTGCAACACCTATGACTCTGAGCCACACTTTTTGTAGAAACACTTCAACCTCGCAATTCTGCGAGGCGGGTATTGCCACTGATTGTAGAAGAGGGGAAAAAAAAAGGCACAACAGATACATTATACATAAATGGATTGTGTGTGTGTGTGTGTGTGTGTGTGTGTGTGTGTGTGTGCCAGTCCTGGCTTGAACTCAGGGCCTGGGCACTGTTCTTGGGCTTTCTCAAGACTAGAGCTCTACCACTTGAGCTACAGCACCACTTCTGGCTTTTTCTGTGGGTGTGTGGTACTGAGGAAATGAACCTGGGTCATTGTGCATGCTAGGCAAGTACTCTACCACTAGGCCAAACTCCTGGCCCTTCAATGGATATTTTTAAGCTAACCTTAACGTTTGGATGTATCTATGAAAACACATAGGATATTCTCACTTCATAGTGGCTCTTTGTGACAGTCTGGATGGAGTTAAACTACCCAGATGTATCTGCTATCTTCCCCACCTTAAATTAAAAATAACATCATTGATCTGATAAAATTGTCCAGTTATCACAGTGCCTCATTGTAAGCTATGAATAATGATTGTTATCATTGTATCATTTTCTGCTTCCTTGCTATAATCAAATGTTAAGTCAGAGTCCTCTAACTTTTGCAAATCTTAATACAACCTTTAACCCTAAGCACAGAAATTTGTACTGTTTTCTGTACTCTATGGTTACACTTTGATTGGTTCTGTACCTTCAGAAAGTAACAGTAGATAGAAGTAGCAGTGTTCCACTAGCTGTAATTCTATCTATTCAGAAGGCTGATTCAAAAGACCACAGTTCAAACCAACCCAGGCAGAAAAATCCATGAGACTCTGTCTCCAAACTAACCAACACAAACCAGAGCTGTGGGCATTACTTAAGTGGTAGGCCTGGATCACCTGCTGAGCAAGCTCCAGGTTCTCCCTAAGTTCAAATGAGGGTACTGCTTTAAAAACAACAACAAAAAAAAAAGTAACAGTATAATGCTAGTATGTATTTCAAAGAATATGAGCATATTACTTATGTTGCTTCTGTGGTTATAAACTTGACTTTTTTTTTCTTTTTCTTTGTCTGTAGAGGGGCTTGAACTATGGGCCTGGGTGCTCTCCCTGAGCTCTTCAGCTAAAGGCTAGTGCTCTACCACTTGAGCCACAGCACCACTTCAGGTTTCCTTGTGGTTAATTAGAGATAAGAGTCTCTCAGACTTTCAGACTTTCATACCCAGGCTGACTTTGAATCCGGAACCTCAGATCTCAGCCTCCTGAGATTACAGGCATAAGCCACCAGGGCCCATCCTTCTTTTTTGTTTTAATTAACATAATTTGTATAGCTTTTCTTAACAGCTTACAGACTATTAACTCTTAAGTGTTTACTCTCCTTAGATACATTAGTTGGCCAAGCCAACCTTTTCTAGTATTGTAACTTCTGTACTAAAGTTACCAAAAAAATAGTCATTCTACTACATTTAATTGAAGTTTTAGTTTCTTTCTAACAACTAATCCATATACAGAATAACTTACTGTTTCGATATCTTATCACAGAATAGCAATTTTTTTTGCCAGTCCTGGGGTTTGAACTCAGGGCCTGGGCACTGTGCTTGGGCTTTCTCAAAGCTAACACTCTACCACTTGAGCCACAGCACCACTTCCAGCTTTTTCTGTGTATGTGGTAACAAGGAATCCATTCCAGGGCCTCATGTATGCTAGACAAGTATTCTACCACTAGGCTACACTCCCAGCCCCAGAATAGCATTTTTGAAGGTGTCAAAAATGACATTTGGAAATCAAACTTAAAACTTAACTTCATAGAAGGATCTCTAGTTTGAGGCTAGCTTGTATATAGCAAAGCACTGTCTAAATTATTTATTTATTTTAAAAGTTCAACCTGATATGTGTCACTGATTCACACCTTTATTAATCTTCTCTACCCAGGAGGATGAAATTGAGAAGAGAGGTTCAAAAGCCAGATCAGGCAAACAAATCCAGCAAAAAGCTGGAATCAGAGGCATGATTCAAAGCCTAGGCAGGAAAGTCAACTAAATGGTAGTGCCAGCCATGAACAAGAAAGCTGAATAAGAGTTTGAGGCTGAAGTCCAAGTACTAGTACAAGAAAGGGAAGGAAAGGGGAGGGGAGGAGAAGGGAGGGGGGGAAGGAAAAAGGTTGGTAAGGGTTGGAGGAAGAAAGGAGGGGAGGAAAGAGGAAAGGAAAAAGGAAGGAAGGAAAGAAAGGAAACAAGGTTGAAAGAAAGGAAATAAGGAAAAGAGGGAAAGGAAAGAAGGAGAAGGGAAAGGAGGGAGGAAGGAAAGAAAAAAGGAATAGAAACAAAGAGAGGCAGAAAGAAAGAATTTTAGTTGGAAGGTTCTGGAACTGGTAAGTGCAGGACCTCAGGTATCTCTGGATTTTCCTCTCTTAGAGTCTCTCTATATATGTCCCTCCTTCCCCTACACCTTACCAAGTTTCCTCTGTGTATGGGTTTTCTTTCCTGTAAAGTTGGCTTGCACATCATACATCATCGCTACTAGCTGCTTCTGCCGCCTGGTTTTCAGACCACTTTTGAGGCTCAGCAGGCACAGCAATTGACTGAAGCTTAATTATGAGACAATTTCAGAGTCCAGTGAATAATCTGGATGGATAAGTCTGGTCAAGCGTAAGCAGTGTAGAGTGGTAACAGCTGTGTTTTACAGGCAGCATGCATTCCGAGTGTTGCTCAGCTCCAGTCAGGTTTTGACATACTCTACTGAAAAGCTTACAAGAAAAACCTAATAGCCAAAATTTTAATGCAAAAATCTCCTTGTTTTCAAATATTGGCAACTTAAAAAAATATATTAGACTTTTTGGTGGCTCCCAGTAGAGAAGGGTGGTGCGGTAGGTCACGCTGGGTTTGCCGAGGAGTTTGGGTTCTCATGGCTGGGAGGTGGGGGGTGGTGAGGGGAGTTAACCATCACCAAGCAAAAGAGCAAAGGCCAAAACCACCAAGAAGCGCCCTCAACGCGCAGCATCCAGTGTTGTCTGTTATGTTTGACCAGTCTCAGATCCAGGAGTTCAAAGAGGCCTTCCACATGATTGACTAGAACTGAGATGGTTTCATTGACAAGGAAGATTTGCACACTAGGCTTGCCTCATTGGGGAAAAACCCAACGGAAGAGTACCTGGATGCCATGGGGAATGAGGCTCCAGGCCCCATCAACTTCACCATGTTCCTCACCATGTTTGGTGAGAAGTTACATGGCACATACCCTGAAGATGTCATCAGAAATGCTTTTAATTGATTTGAGGAAGAAGCAACTGGCCCCATCCAGGAGGATTGCCGGCGGGAGCTGCTGACAGCCGTGGGCTATCACTTCACAGACGAGGACGTGCAGGAGCTGTACTGAGAAGCCCCTATTGACAAAAAGGACAATTTCAATTACCTTGAGTTCACACACATCCTCAAACACGGAGCAAAGAACAAAGACGACTGAAAAGAACTTCAAATTCCAGCCAAATGCTCCTCATTGCCGCTCTGGGTATTTCTGAGATTTTCTCTTCCAGCCTATTGCCTGCCCTTAGCTATACAGCTTTTGCCTTTCTTGTTTTGTATTTATTCTCAGCCATTTGGGTACATGTATCTTTATAATCAGACTAGAATTGGGACTGTCATTTTCAGAATAGAAAATGGGGTAATTTAACTTATCAGTAGTCCCATCCCCTCCCCCAAGTAACTGCAGTCCACACAAAGTCAATAGATTTTTTCAGAGAATGTTATTCACTCAATTTTTTCTGAACCATAATTAAAACTTTATGATAAAAAAATATTAGAAACATTGAACAAGTGATAAGAATAAATTTCAGGGCCACTCTGCAAATTCTGCTATATAATTCTTTGCTAGTTCTTGATATATCCGTTCAACGTGAACTCCTAGAGTTGTTACGTACTTCAATCTGTTTCCCAAATTCCAAATCTCAGAAGAAAAGAATTCTCATAGCCCACCTCTTTTTTTGTTGTTGTTCACGAGACTTGAACTCTGGGCCTAGGCACTGTGCCTCAGCGCTAGCTCAAGGCTACCACCCTACCCCTTAAGCCATAGGGCCACTTCCAGTTTTCTGGTGGTTAATTGGAGATAAGAATCTTATGGAGTTTAGTGCCCAGGCTGGCTTTGAACTGCAATCCTCAGATCTCAGCCTCCTGAGTAGCTAGGATTATAGGCAAGAGCCACCACGCCCAGCTCCATCTCATCTTTTTATTTCAGGCCACACAGATGCACTTGTCTGGCAAGCTAATAAAGGGATGCATTCACTTCAATTTAATCATTATGGGGATAAGTGTAGAAATCAGAGCTGCATGAGAGTAGTAGCTAAGTAGTAGACAAGGCATATTCTCTAAAATAATAATAACAGCTGGGTCCCATAAAATAGCTGTAACCTCTCATATTCATCTAAGACTTTAACCCCTGACTCAAAGTCCTCCACCCAGTACCAGCTAAGATGACACCAACATCCACTCATTCTTTCTCACTTAATGATATCCACTGAGCATGTACTCCACTTTATTGTAGACTTTGAAGTATAAGACTGAAATTAACAATCTTTTGCCTCTAGAGTTCTCAGAACTTATCATATGGTCTCTGTTAGTAGCATGTGTGAGGCTACTCACCTGGAGAAATAAAAGGAGTTTTAAATCTCTTGCAGATATGACCAACTCTGGGGGGGAAAAGTGAGATACAAGCAAAAATGACTAAAGATTCCTTTAGTCACAAGGAATTATGTGACTAAACACATGGAAGAAAGAGAAACACTTGGTCTTCAAGAGCTATAAATAGATAGAGCTTTGGGAAAGAAATAAGAAATGGGGCTGGAAAGGGAAACTACATCCAGATAACAAAATACCTTGTCTGCCATGCTAAGTGTATCTTCAAGCAATCAGAAGCCACTAAAAGAATTTAAGCTTGTGAAGGACACTGATTCGCGAGTTGAAGGAACAGGAGTTACTAGAACTGAGACTAAATCTGTAAATAGTTTGGATGTTTTCAACCAATGCAATGGTGATCAAGAGCTACTTTGTGGCAGGAAAGTCCCTGAGACCTTATCTCAAATTAACCATCAGAAAAGGGGAAGTAGCACTGAGGCTCCAGGGGTAGAGCAGTAGCTTTGAGCTGAAGGGCTCAGAGACACCACCCATACCCAGAGTTCAAGCCCCACAACCCACAGAAAAAAAAAAGCCAGCCTAGGCAAGAAAGTCCACGAGACTCATTATTTCCAAGTAACCACCAAAAACCTAAGGAATGGAGAGGTGGCTTGAGTGGTATAGTGGTAGAACACCAGACTAGAAAGAAAAAGCTAATAAACAGTGCCCAGGACCAGACCCTGAATTCAAGCCCCATACTGGCACCAAAAAAAAAAAAAAATAGAAAAAAAGAAAGAAACAGAAAGGGAGGGGGGGCTGGAATAAAATAAAAAGGATCTGATGGCCAGCTTAATGTGCTTTATGTGAGGGAGATGGCAAAAACAAAAAAATCTAAATACAACTTCAGATTTCAGGTTTGTGGGGGGAATGGTAACACCTTTACCTTTATAGAAAGGTTATTTGTTTCAAAAATACACCACTTCAGAAAAAGCAGTCCCAGAGAGCCGGGAGTTTGGCCTAGTGGTTAAAGTGCTTGCCTAGCATGCATGAAGACCTGGGTTCGATTCCTCAGTACCACATACAGAGAAAAAAGCCGGAAGTGGTGCTGAGGCTCAAGTGGTAGAGCTCTAGCCTTGAGAAAGTCCAAGGACAGTGCTTAGGCTCTGAGCTCAAGCCCACAACTGGCAAAAAAAAAAAAAAGAAAAAGCAGTCCCAGCCTTCAACCTTGTCTTATCCAGAAGACTGCCCATACAAGCTCAACCTAGATGTCCCCAGTTTTCTCTCCCCTAGATTCCCTTCACACCCCCATCTCAGTACTCTATTTTTATTTTTTTAATCACCCAGGCAGTTGGTATCCACCCTGTCTTGCCTTCCTCCACCCTACCTTGTTCTCTGCAGCATCACACCCCCAGCTGGGGAACAATCCAAACATTTTCTTTCTGCTTTCCTCACTTCAAGTTGCTGAGCAAAACCATAGGTCTCTCTCTCTCTCTCTCTCTCTCTCTCTCTCTCTCTCTCTCTCTCTCTCTCTCTCTCTCTCTCTCTCTCTCTCTCTTTGTGTGTGTGTGTGTGTGTGTGTGTGTGTGTGTGTTGCCAAAGATTGAACCAAAAGCATCTAGCATACAAGGCACATTCTCTACCACCAAGCCTTACCAATTCATATTTAAAACAGTGGGAAATCATTGGGGGAAAAATAATAAAGCAGAGAAATGATGATTTGATTATACTTTAAAGGGGATAGGCAGTGGAAAGAGGGCTTTTGAGGCTGACCTAGTACTGCACTCATCGCTGTGTCCTGAGGATCTCCAGTTTTCTCTATGATTGATTTGTGTGGCCAGATGTCTGGCCACTGGTGCAATTGCTGTTCTTCTCAAGCCTCCCCCAAACTGTGGCTTGTTGTAACCTGGCAGGCTCAGCTGCCAAATTCTTTTTGTTTTTATAAAAATGCTTAACCTAGGGGCTGGGAGTTTGGCCTAGTGGTAGAGTGCTTGCCTAGCATGCACCAAGACCCAGGTTCAATTCCTTGATACCACATACATAGAAAAAAGCCGGAAGTGGTGCTGAGGCTCGAGTGGTAGAGCTCTAGCCTTGAGAAAGTCCAGGGACAGTGCTCAGGCCCTGAGCTCAAGCCCAGGACTGGCAAAAAAAAAAAAAAAAGCTTAACCTGCTCAACCACCTGCGAGTGGTTTAGGACCACCTGTATGTGGTTTTATCCTTGTGCCTATTGACTGTGAGCATCCTAAGGTGACATCATACAGTGACTACCACCTGCCTGTGGTATTTACCTTTAAAAGCTCAGCCCCAGTAAGGGTCGGGGCTGCTCTCTATCAGTCCGAAGGTAGAAAGTGGCCACTGGGCTATTAAACTGACTCCTAGCTTTGTTCACTGAGTGGTGGTGAGTCTATTTCTGGGGGGCTCAGGCCCCTCCCCCAAAATGGCTGTGATATTACAGGCCTTCCCCTCTCATGCTCTGTAAATACCTTTGACTCTTCACAAACCAAAGCGTCACTAGGAACCTCACATTCTTGTCTATATTCCTACCTTCTTTATGAGTTATCCAGATAGAAAGGTACAATTCTTCCTGCCACGCCCAACTAAGAGAGCACACCACACCTTCCATTCTCCTCTGACAACAAGTCTATCAATTATCTCCTTCCTTTTTTACATATTCAAACTTTCTCACAAATGATTGTGCTTTTTTTCTCTTTGGAGAAATGAGACTGAAATGATATCATATCATACATTATCTATATCAGAAAGGATACTTCTTAAATTAGTTTTAGTTACCCTAAATCAAAACAATTTATGATTAGATGGGCAGGTTTTATCCAGAATCCAGATGACAAGGCTTTCCATGGACTTTGAACCAGGTTGGAAACAAAGCCTGTAAAGCCTCCTGGATGCTCCCACTGCCTGTCATTTTCCCATGTCTGCTTTCTTCATCAGCAGACATGGAAGTTACTTCACTTGATGCTTCAGGAGGCAGCTCCCGAGATTACACAACCAACTGCAGCTTACAGATTTTATCTCCTGACCCAAAATTTAAATTTCTTGAGGAATTGTGGGTCCACCTTGAATGAATAACCCCTTTCCAGAGTCAATTAAGTCTGGATATCATGAGGCATGCCTGTAATTTCAGAGTTTATGAGGATGAGGTTGGAGGATCTCAAATTTAAAGTCAGTCTAAGTTACGTACGAAGACTGTCTCAGAAACAACAACAACAACAATGAAAACTTATGGAAGCCCTCCATGAAACAGATAATAACTGGGTCAGTATAGTTGAAAACAGAGTAGGAGACCCAAACCTCTGCTTTCCTATCCAGGTTTCTCACCTCCAGATGATCCATGCTTGGCTTCAAAGGACAAGTCTTTAGGGTCAACTTCACCCTCCTTTATTATATAAATTCCTGACACTAGTTGACCTTCCATGATTTCTTCAGAGCTACTCTCCATTTTCAGGCCCATGGGTTTAGCCATTCTTGAAGAAACCCTCTCCTCATCTCGAGGGACTACTTCCTCAGCTCTACCTTGGTGAGTGATACTTCCTCTGCTTGAGTGGCTCTTTTCCTTTATCTCCTTGGCTACATTTCTATTGTAGTGACATGACTTCTCCTTTGTACTGTGGATGTTCTCCTACCCATTGTACAGAAACTGATTAGAACAAGGTGTAAGGCATTTTTTGACTTTTAAGATTTGTATTTGTATACCCTTATGTCTCTGGCTTTTTTTTTTTGCCAGTCCTGGAACTTGAACTCAGGACCTGGGCACTGTCCTTGGACAGTTTTTGCTCAAGGCTAGCACTCTACCACATGAGCCACAGAGCCACTTCCATCTTTTTCTGTGTATGTACTTCCACTGAGGAATTGAACCCAGGGCTTTGTGCATGCTAGACGAGCATGCTAGCACTGAGCCATGCTCCCACCCCTAAATTTTTTTTTTTTTTGCCAATCTTGGTTTAAACTCAAGGCCTGGGTATTGTCCTTGGGCTTTCTCAAGGCTGGAGCTCTACCATTTGAGCCACAGCTTTTTCTGTGGGCGGGGTACGGAGGAATCAAACCTGGGTTTTTGTGTATGCTAGGCAAGCACTCTACCACTAGGCCAAACTCTTGGCGCTCTAGACCTTCTTGATGGTGCTTTTATGTTCTTTTCATCTTTGAAGCTCTAGAACCTAATCCAATACGTGGCACTTACCAGGGGCTCAATAAACATTGGATATATTCCTTTCCCAGAGTGAGCTCCTCATTAGAATCCCTATAATTACCTGTACATTTATGCACTTACCCACCAGATTATGAGCTTAGATAATGGTATCTAACAGGCAGAGTGAGAATTAAATAAGACGTACATAATTGTGCTCAATTCATCAGTAGTTTATAACTGCATTACAGAACTATATAGATTGTATTCTATCCTTACTATTTGTTATTTCGTGTAGATGCAAGATCCCCACTTACTACATTAAGAATTTCTATGGGTGTGGTGTGGACAAGGGTCTCATAAGTGATTGCAAGGGCAGCATTCAGAACGGAGACTTGAGGGCCAGCCAAAACTTCATTTTGTAACTCCAAGACACAGCACAGAGACCAGCAATATAAGAAGTGCTAAGTAAACATAGGTGGAGTTAGAAATAAAAGATATATTCAATATTTCAAAAGTGATTGTTTTTATATCTCATAAGTCAAGACATTGAGGTAGGAAGTCAGGTTTCGGCTAACAGGGTTCAGAATAGAAGCTGACTCTGTGTTCCAAATGGTTAACATTTCAGTGAACTCTACTTCTCCTACTTCTTCCACCTCTACTCACCTTCTTACTTTTGTTACATCATAAGAAAAAAATCCAGGAGTTTGCCCTAATGGTAAGAGTGCTTGCCTAGCATGCACGAAGACCTGGGTTTGATTCCTCGGTACCACACACATAGAAAAAAGCCAAGGCTCAAGTGGTAGAGCTCTAGCCTTGAAAACAACAACAACAACAACAAAAACAACCCAAGGACAGTGCTCAGGCCCTGAGTCCAAGCCCAGGACTGGCAAAAAAAAAGAAAGAAAAAAATGTCACAGCTCAATTACAACGCCATATATCCAAAACAACATGTTTCTTAGTTTGTATTTCCTAACCTCTGTGTTTGTTCTGTAGGGCTGGGGACCAGATTCAGAGCCTTATATGAGCTAGACAAACATTCTCCCACTGAGCTACATCCCAACTCCAGAAGCTTCCATGAAAGTTTTCCTCTCCCATCACTGACACATTTAATTGAATCTCCACTCGTAGCAATTGCTGCTGGCTCTTCAGCTTTTGCCCTTCTTCCAAACCCTAATGTATTGGTTTGGTTTAGGTCTATGTTATTTCTTGCCTAGATTGTTCTAAATAGCATCCTAACCAGTTTCCCCCTGTCCAAGTTAGCCTCTGGTCTGCCTCTAAAAATGAACTTAAAAGCTATTCTCAAACTCAAGATACTGTGGTGATGTCCCTGTCTTTCATTGGCAGGGCACACAGGAACTGTCTGTGGCTACTTCACTGGCTTGATGTCATGCTTATAACTGCTTCTAAACCCCATGCTAGGACCATTGTAGACATGGCCTGTAGGTTAACAAGCAACTGAAATACACTCTGGCTACTTTAAGCAAAAAAAAACAAAAAACAATTCCTTAAAATGCTGCCAGTTGCTCATAGAAGCCTTATTCAGAACTGTTCCAACCTGGAAACAAACTGTATACCCATCAAGAGACAAAGGAACAGTCATTGTATATCCATCCATATGGTAGCATACACTTAGCAATAAAAATAGGATAAACAACATGAGGGTTTCAAAAAATGCTGCATGAAAGAAGAGTACATATGTAAGTTCCATTTCTATGAAATCCTTGAAAACACAAAAGTGTCGCAGAAAACATATCATAGATGCCTAGTTGTCTATCACAGGGTATCAGGGAACTTTTCTGGGTGATGGGATATTGTATGTATTGATTGTGGTGGTAAATGTATAGATGTAGATAAGTATCCAAACTCAATTGTATGTTTCAAATCGGAATGTCTTAATTTATGTAAAATATACCTTAACAAAACATATTTTATTTTATTTTTTTATTATTTTATTTTTTATTGTAATTAATAAAAGGGTTACATGATATTTGCCAGATAGAAGGTGCATTAATTCACATACATTGATACCCTTTCACATGTCTTGGTACCCATTACCCTCCCCCCCACCTCCCCACCCGTCTTGGTTTTCCCCCCTTCCCTATCAAATTTCAAATAACCAAATACAAATAAATTCAATATATCAGATAACAAAGTGAGATACTATAACAATATGAGATAACCAAGGGACAGCAAAGGAGATGAGAGACAACATAGTACATTAAGGACAACAATCACTCGTTATATGGCTTTTGTTTCAATATCCTGGAGGTCCTTTCAATTAGCTTCATACTATATGGCCTTATGTATCAAGGTTTTGCTCTATTGCAGATCTCTGCTAGTAGAGCCCAAGGTTTCTACTGATTATGACAAATGAGGGAAAACATTGAGCCTAAGTTCCTTTGAGTCTGGCTTACTTCATTTAATATGATTTTTTTCTAAGTCTTTTCATTTCCTAACAAATGGGTCGATGTGGAACAAAACATATTTTAAAATCAGTTGTGGGGCTTGAACTCAGGGCCTGGGTCTGTACCTGAGCCTCTTTGTGCTCAAGGCTAGAGCTCTACCACTTGAGCTGCAGCACCACTTCTGTTTTTTGAGTAGTGAACTAGACATTAAAGTATCACAGGAGGGGTCAGGAGTTTGGCCTAGTGGTAGAGTGCTTGCCTAGCATGCACAAAGACCCGGGTTTGATTCCTCAGTACCACATAAATAGAAAAAGCCAGAAGTGGTGCTGAAACTCAAGTGGTAGAGCTCTAGCCTTGAGAAGGACTAAGGACAAGGCTCAGGCCCTGAGCTCAAGCCCAGGACTGGCAAAATAAATAAATAAATAAATAAATAAATAATAAAAATAAATAAAACTCATGTAGAATTTCGCTGTGAATTCACCAGATCTTGGTCTTTTTCTTGTTGGAAGACTGTGTATTACTTCCTCAATCTCATTGTGTGTTATGGGCCTGTTTAAGTGATTTATATCTTCTTGGTTCAATTTAGGCAGTTTGTATGGCTCTAGGAATTTATCCATTTCTGCTAGATTTTCCATCTTGTTTAAATGTAGGTTTTAAAAGTAATCCTACATAATCTTTTGACTTTCTTGGGTGCTTTTTTGTTTCCTTTAGCATCTCTGATTTTTATTGATCTGAGTCTCTTCCCTTCTTTTCTTCATCCAGAGATGTCAATTTTTTGTTTTATTTTTTTCACCAAAGAATAAGCTTCTTATTTCATTGATTTTACATATATAGGTTTTTTTTAGTCACTATTTCACTGACTTCTGCCCTAACATTTAATATATCTAGGTAGTAGTTTGGGGTTAGGTTTGTTCCTGTTTTTCCAGCAGCTGCAGTTACATCACATCAACAAAGCCAAGGAGAAGAACCACATGATCATCTCAATAGATGCAGAAAAGGCTTTTGATAAAATCCAAATTCTACACATATTAAAAGCTCTGGAGAAAGAAAGAACATACCTCAAAATAATAAAGGCTACGTATGATAGCCCAACAGCCAACCTCATACTAAATGGTAAAAAACTAAACTATCCCAAATCAGAAGCAAAGCAATGAAGTCTTAACTCTTCTTTAAAATACTTCTAGAATTCCTAAACAGAGCAATAAGGCAAGAAAAAGACTATAAAAGTGACTCACTTTAGAAAATAAAAAATCAAACTACCCTTATTTGCAGATGACATTATCTTATACCTAAGGTACACAAAAGACTCCACTCCCAAGCTCCTAGAGCTTATGAATATCTTTGGCAAAGTAGTAGGACAGAAAATTAACCCACAAAGATCAGTAGCTTTTCTGTATTCCAACAATGCACAAGCAGAAAGGGAAATCATGAAAATAATTCCATTCAGAATAGTCTCAAAAAAAAATGAGGAATAAACCTAACCAAAGAAGCAAAAGAACTTTATAGTGAAAACCATAAAAATATGAAGAAAGAAATCAAAGTTGACATCAGGAAATAGAAAGGCCTTCCATGTTTGTGGATCAGGAGAGTTAAAATTGTAAACATGGCCATCCTCACAAAATTGACCCACAAATTCAATGCAATACTCATCAAAATACCAATGAGGTTCTTTACTGAGATAAATAACAATTCAAAAATTCATATGGAACAACAAAAGACCTCAAAAAGCCAAAGCAATTCTAAGAAAAATAAAGTAGTGCTGTTGGTATCACAATCTCAGACCTTAAGCTGTACTACAAAGCCATAATAACAAAAACAGATTGGTATTGGCATAAAAATAGATGCAAAGATCAACAGAACAGACTATAAGACCCAGAAATAAAACCTTATGCTTACAGTTATCTGATATTTGATAAAGGAGCCAAAGATACACAGTGGGGAAAAAGGTAGTCTCTGCAATAATTGGTGTTGGGAAAACTGGAAAGCCATATGCAGAAAAGTGGATCTTTCTTTGTCACTAAGCCATACATATCAACTCAAAGTGGATCAAAGTTTTCAATATTAGACCTGAAACTTTGAAACCACTGTGAACGGGACTAGGAGAAATACTAGCACTCTTAGGCATAGACAGAAACTTTTTGAAGAGTCCCAGGGGCAAAGGAAATAAGAGAGAGACTTGACAAGATTTCATTGAAATAAGTTTCTGCACAGCAAAGAACATAGTTGCTAAACTAGAAAGGCAGCTGGCAGACTGGGAGTAGATCTTTACTAGTAATATATTAGATAAAGGCCTAATATCCAAACTGTAGGAGAAGCTCCAGAAACTAACTCCTCCCAAAGCTAATAAACCAATCACTGACCTGCTTGGGCAAAGAAGCTAAGGAGAGACTTCTCAGAAGGGGAAAGAATGGAAAAGAAACACATTGGGAAATGCTCATCATCCCTGGCCATAAAGGAAACGCAAATCAAAACAACTCTGAGATTCCATCTCACCCCGGTTAGATTGGCCAACATCATAAATTCAAACAACAACAAATATTGGCCAGAAAGTGGGGGAAAAGGAACACTATTGCACTGTTGGTGGGATTGTAAACTAGTACAGCCACTCTGGACAGATGTCTGTAGATTCCTCAAAAAACTAAACATAGATCTTCTCTATAATTCAGCCATATTCCTCCTGGACATTTACCTAGAAAATAATAAGCCAGGATACCATAAAGACACTTGTACATTTCTGGTCACTGCTGCACTATTCACCGCAGCCAAGCTGTGGAAACAGCCCAGATGCCTTATCATAGATGAGTAGATGCAAAAAGTGTGGCACTTATATACAATGGAATTTTGCATGGTCATTAGAACATTAGGTGGATGAACCTAGAAGAAGTGTTAAGTGAGGTAAGCCAAGCTCGGAGAGACAAACTGCACATCTTTTCTCTCACATTCAGAAACTAGATCTAAAATGCACTAGGGCATGATAAATTATAGAAATCATTAGGCACACACTTGGCCTCACACACAGTGAGGCCAAAGGAGGAACAGAAAGGCACAATGCGTATGTGCCTCTAATCATACAAAATAATGTTTATCAAAACGAACTTCAGGAAATGGAAATAAGAGAGTCCCCCCTCCCATTTTGCCGTTTTTCTTTTCTTTTTGTTTGTCTATATGTCCTTGGGAATGTAAGGGAAAGCACAGAAATGGGGGACATGAACAAATGCAACAATAGTACTCACTGGACAAGGCTGAAAATGAACTCTACAGCTTGTGGGTAGGATGGGAGGGGAAAACTGGGTAGAGTGAGGGAGGGAGGACATTGTCCAAAAGGAAATGTACTCTTTGCCTGACTTATGTATCTGTAACCCCTCTGCATTTAGCATTTACAATAAAAATCATTTAAAAACATTATCAAGGGCCGGGAGTTTGGCCTAGTGGTTAAAGTGCTTGCCTAGCATGCATGAAGACCCGGGTTCGATTCCTCGGTACCACATACATAGAAAAAAGCCAGAAGTGGTGCTGAGGCTCAAGTGGTAGAGCTCTAGCCTTGAGAAAGTGCAAGGACAGTGCTCAGGCCCTGAGCTCAAGGCCAGGACTGGCAAAAAAAAAAAAAAAAAAAAAAAAAAAACATTATCAAAATGCTCCTGGATGGGGCCGGGATTTGGGCCTAGTGGTAGAGTGCCTGCCTAGCATGCACGAAGACCCAGGTTTGATTCCTCGGTACCACATACATAGAAAAAGCCAGAAGTGGTGTGGTGGCTCAGGGTAGAATTCTAGCCTTGAGGAAAGCAGAAGCACAGTGTTCAGGCCTTGAGCTCAAGCCCAGTACTGGCAAAAAAAAAAGAAAAAAGAAAAAGCTAGTGAATCACCAATGGTCACAGAAAGGTAGGTCTCTGTATCTGAGGAATACAGAGACAATTGTGGGAAAATGACCATGGACCGGAGCTAGCCCACAGAGGATGTTGCACCCCTGCCACCCACTGCAGATGTCACCACCTGCACCAGTGCTGCCCCTGCCACCAGACACTGTCCCTAAGCTCTAGACAGAGTCTTGGGGAACAAGGTGCCCTGTCGTTGAGTCTCCAGATGGATTGGTGACTCAAGATCAAATCCTGGAACGTATATCTCCGTGGTCCACTCTAGGTCCTTGAGAATAACAACCATCTTCAAGCTTTGACCTGTCTGTACCACCTGAAGGATTTTCCACACAGTCCAAGTATTCAAAAAGTAGCTGTATTGTAAGTCTACCACAGTTGCTGGAATCACAATTGAATGGCTTCAACAACAGAAATGTATTTTCTCATGGTTCTGTGAGTTCCAGAAGTTCAAGATCAAGGTGATGGCATGTTTGATGTCTCCTAAGTCTCTCCCTTGCCTTGTACATGATCAGCTTTTTGCTGTATCCTCACACAACCTTTCCTGGGTGTGTACATCTTGGTGTGGTTTTCCTTATGAGGACACCCGTCATCTTGCATTAGGTACCCCCAATGATCTCATTAATCTTAATTCCCTCTTTAATAACCTACCTCTAGTCAGTGGCACACACCTATAATCCTAGCTCTTTAGGAGTCTGGGATCCAAGGACTGAACTTTGAAACTATAGCCCAAGCAGACAAATCTTTCCTGGCATGCAGGAAATCCTGGATTCAATTCTGAGAACTATTACAAGCCTATCTGTAAATAGTTGTATTGGAGCTATTACTTCACCATATAAATTTTGGAACACAATACAGTTCCTAATAGACTATGGAAAGATCATCACTTTGACTTACCCAGGAACTGGTATCTGTCCAAAAACTTTGAGGAAATATACTCATCACTACTGTACTTCATACTTAAACATGGTTAAAGCTGAGAGTTAGTGGCTTACACTTGTAATCCTAGCTACTCAAAAGGCTGAGACATGAGGATCATGGTTCAAAGTCAACCCTGGAAGGAAGTCCTCGAAACCTTTATCTCCAGTAACAACGAAAAAGCCAGTAGTGGAACTGTGGTTCAAGTGGCAGAGCGCCAGGCCTGAGTAAAAAAAATCAAAGCAGAGTGCAAAGTCCTGAGATCAAACCCCATACTAATGTGCATTTGCATGTGTATGTGTGTATGCACGCACTTCACACATGGTTAAATTGCAGACAGTGGCCTCAGTTTTGATGATTTTTAAAATTATTTTAAGCATTAAGTGTTGTACATGGTTCAAGGACTATCAAGTGAACATGAGAAGCCCTTTCTACTGCTACAGATGTCAAAAGCCATCCACTACCATCAACACAAACATTTATTACTTTTCTGCCAAGTGCCTATCTTTTCCCTCTACCTCTCTATAGATTGTTGCTTGGTAAGTACTGTATAAGGCAATACAAATAAATTGGTCTTTTTCTTCCACGTGATAAAATTGGTTCAGAGACAACTGAACTGTTGACTTTCTTGGCTGAAAATATTAAATTTTTCTTATCAGTGATAGAAAAGAAGTAAAATATGCCCTTTGTTAGAAAATATAAGAAGCTCCTTTGCCCAAGCATCTGGGAAATATAGTTTTTAGATGCGTCATTGCTTAATCTCTCATAATAACAAAGTGTTTTCATTGTTGTTATATAGAATAAATGTTCAAAACCTTTTCAGCCAGGTGCTGGTGGCTCATGCTCATAATCCTAGCTACTCAGGACGCTGTGATCTGAGGACTGTAGTTCAAAGCCATCCCAGACAGGAAAGTCCCCATAAGACTCTTTTCTCCAATTAACCACCAGAAAACCAGAAGTGCAGCTGTGGCTCAAAGTGATAGAGTGCCAGCCTTGAGTGACAGAGTTTAGGGCAGCAACCAGGCCCTGAATTCAAGACCTATGAATGACAAAAAAATCCTTTTTAATACACTCTCCTACATCAGAATACAAGTCTATATTACAAGGATAGCTTCTTACCAGAGGAAAATACTCATTGTAAAGAATGTTCTAAATGTTGAAATTACTAACAGCCTTCTGCACCAAAACAAGTGCTTCCCAAATGCTGTAAGTCCCAAAGTACACATCTGAACCAGCAGCTGTATGTGTTCTGGAATGCAGTGGGAAGGATGATGCTTCAAGTGAGTAAAAAATAGCCAGAATAAGAAGTAAACTGCTAGAGAACCAGCAGAGCTCATCGTGCCAGGAGTCACCCCCAGCCTGCCTCCATGCTGCCATGTCCTGCTGTTCAGTGTACTGTGCTTTGCTACAATTACTGACAACCTAGCCAAATTCAAAGAACAGAAATCATCCAGCTTTTTTTCTTGGTCCCAGATGCTGCTTCTCTGGTGCGTCACAGCTCTAACTTCTAACTTCTGGCTAAGAGAACTTAGATAATTAGAAAATGTATTAGAAAAACCTGAATAGAAAGTGAGTGCCAATGGCATGCTGCCACCAACAGCCAAGGGTATGTGACACTGCTGGCACTGGCCAAGTAGCAAGAGCCATTTTTCCTCTCACCCTTAGGTACAGCTGATGTGCCAGGCACTTACCTGGAAAAAAAAAGTTCATCACAGGTGACCTTTCCCCTGACTGACCTCTGCTGATTCCATGATTGGCACCTGAAGGTGGAGGGGGCCAGGGAGACATGGCTGTTACCATTGAGCTATGGGCAGCTTGACAACAACGTGACTTGCAAAGGCAGCCGAGGTGGGTGGTACTATGGAGATAAGCCACTCATGTCTCCCCAGCCTAGCATCCCACTCTCGAACTTGGAAGCACAAGGGACTTTGGGATCTGCAGTTGGCCTCCCGCAGCTGGTGGGTTGGGCTTGATCTCCCCAAAGTTTCCCCACAGCTGAAACCTTGAGGACAACTTGGGCTTTGCCTTTAACTCACTTGGCCATCCACCAAATAGGCAAGATTTCCTACAGCTCAAGTCTCACAGAGTCTGGAAAAGGCTCAGCCAGAGGCAGTCAGCTTTTGAAGACAGTAGAACAAGTTCCCGGAAGCACTGTTTCTAAAACTTGTGAAACATGGAACTCTGGGCAGAAATTCATGTTCTGGTCACCATTGTTGTAAGTAGCATGGACACAGAGGAGCAAAACAGATCCATACAAGTAACTGAAAACAGGAGTGTCAAGACACGTGACTTCTCCTTTCCAAAGGCCATGCTCTGTTTTCTTTTCCATTATTGTTTTTGTAAAGCTGTTTATGACCCACTAAATTGGTCTGTGGCCCACTATTGAGTCACAATCTTCAGTTTGAAAAGCACGATTCATATCAGCAAAAGCCCTTTCAAGAATGTACTGAAAATTTCTGAAGATACACATAATCATTTGTAATTCAAAAGTAGTCCTTGCAAAGCTCACTTCAGAACCCAGTTTATTTTTTATTTTTTTTTTGGTTTCTTGCAGTTTATTTATGACAAATATTACACACTCCAAATTTCCAACTCTCAGAAGATCTTTAAGACAATGCCATTGCCCTTGGCCAATCGGAGAATGCAGTCATCTGATTCGCCCATCCTGCGAATCTGGATGGATGCCTGGTCCTTGGTTCTGATGATGTGGTTGCTGGAGGAACACTTCCGCGGCGGGTACAGGCCCACAAACTCGCAGGCGTTGTTCTGCTGTCGAAGCCGCACCTGCTGCTGGCTTTGAGACGAGCACCAGCGCAGAAAAGCTCAGAACACATTTTTTTGCCCCTTGTTATTCACACATTGCAGTCATAACAAGATTTTAAAGCCCAAGTCCTGCCAATGGCTTTTGCCTGTAATCCCAGCTACTCAAGAGGCTGAGATCTGAGGCTGGTGGCTCATAGCCAGCCTGGACAGCAAAGTCTATCTTATCTCAATTAACCAGCAAAAAACACCAGAAATAGAGCTGTGACTCAAGTAATGGAGCATCTGCCTTGAGGGAAAAAGCTAAAGGATGGCACTCTGAGTTCAAGCCCAGAACTGGGCAGGAAGGAAAGAAGGAAGGAAAGGAGGAACAAATGAACAGAAAGAAGAAAAGGCAGGCAGGCTAAATCTCAGCACTCAAGAGGCAGGAGAATGGAGAGTTTGTGGCCAGGCTGAGCTACCTAGCAAGATCCTATCTCAAAATAAAACCAAAAACAAACCCAAACAACTCTAAGTTCTAGCATGTCTATACTCCGCATAAAACTCACCTAAACCCTTCATGTTTTACTCGTTTACTTCTGACAATAACCTCAGAAATAGGGCCCTTGTTGTACACATCCAACAGAGATGATGAGTAAATGGCCTGAGGACCCAAACAGCACAAGCCGAGGCAGAGTCAGAGTGGAACGCTCCAAGGCCCAAACTTGCCCCTCCACAATTAACATGAATACAGCTGCTTAAAATAGTTTCTGAGCCTCCTCATGCAGTCCCTGTATGTTCCAGCCTTCTGGCTATTTACATGGCCTCACATGTGCAGCCAACATAGCCTACAAGGCCTGTGTTTTGCTAACTCTCCCCCAGGTTTCAGATTAGGTCCTCTGGCTTTCCTCACACTACTTGAGCTAGCCTTTCTTCCTACAGCATTCTCTCTCTCTCTCTCTCTCTCTCTCTCTCTCTCTCTCTCTCTCTCTCTCTCTCTCTCTCTCTCTCTCCCTTCTCCAATCTCTTCCCCTCAGCATCCACTCCACTCAATTCACTTGATAAATTATTTACTGAGCACTTATCCAATGCAAGGAGATAGAGTAGCAAAGGAGACAGAGCCCCTGCCCTCTACAGTTTGTATTTCCTAAAGGGGAAGATGGAGATGAGTGATTAAATGACATATCAGATGGTGATTAAGTGCTAATGAGAAAACAGAAGGAAGGTAGGGTGGGCAGACCATGCCACAGGGCAAGAGAAGGTGTCAATCTTTATATCAGGAGGCTGGGGACAGGCTCATGGAGGTGATAGGATGGTGTGTGGGTTTTGTGGGGTGGGCCAGTCTAGGAGGAAGGAGGGTCCTGTAAGGCCAGGGCAGAGGGAACAAGGGGAATCAGAAGGAAATAAGGTCAGTGAGGGGAAAGAGGCCAGATCTCATAGGATCTTGAAGGTCACCTTGCCTTTTATCCTGGATGAGCTGAGGAACCACTGGAGACCTCTGAAGAGAAGACTGAGGTATTAGTTTTCTATCATTGCTGTTATCAGAAACTTGGTGGATGAAAACAACATAAATTTATTCTCTTACAGTTTTAGAGGTCAGGAGTTATCTTGCTGGGGTGGAATCAATACACTGACAGGGCTACATTTCTTCTGCAGGCTCTAGGGGGAATGTGTTTCCTTGCTTTCCAGCTTCTAGAGCCCTCCCCGATTTGTTCACAGGCAGCCACAATGCATCTCTGTGACGATTCCACTGCGGTCTCATCTCCTTCTGACCACAGCCAAGAAAGGTCATCCACTCCGAGGGATTCATGTGACAAGGCGTGGCCCATTTGAAAAGCCCAGAAGTCTCCCTATATCAAGATTCATAACCACATCTGTCAAGTCCTTTGGCCATATAAAGTAATATATTTAGAGGCACGGATATAGTTCAGTGAGAGAATATTTGCCTACCATGCACTAAATACTGGGTTTGATCCCCAGAAACAAGAGTAATGAAGAATATGTTCACAGGTTTCAGAAATGAAGACATGGATATCTCTGCAGGTAGGGTGGAATTATTGTCCTTGTAACAAGGGTACTGATCTGACTGAAGTGTTTTTGTTGTTGTTTGTTTGGTGTGTTTTTTTCTTTGAGACCAGCCTCATTATACAGACCAAATTGGCTTTCAATTTGAGATCATCCTGAGCCTCTGGAATGCAGAGATTAAAGGTGTGTACCGGTTTGCCAGGCCGACTTTTGTCTTAAGAGGATCAACCTGGCTGACTTGCAGGGAAAAAATGACAGGGGCCCTGAGTAGATGCAGGGAGACTACTTAGGATTTATTAACTCAAGTAGGAGTTGATCAAGGGCTAGGCCAATACCAGTAGTAGAGGCAGCAAGATCTGGTCAGATTCTGGAGTTTTGTAAAGATTGAACTGACATGATTTGCTGAGGGATTGGATGTGGGGTGTGAGAGGAGTCAAGGATAACTTCCCCCCCCACACACACATTCTCTTAGAGTACTTGATACATACTGTGTTCATGGAACGCTGCAGTTAGACTGACAGTTCTGGGGGAGCAGACCCCAAATCTGGCTTGTGCATTGTTGTATTCTCTCATCTGCAAATCCATGGAACACAGTGATATTCAGAGCTTCTATATTAAGCCATTGTTATGTCAGGCACTTTATATAATCTCACTTAATCATCAGAGCCATCCTATGAAGTAGTTACTATTATTCACACTTACAAAAGGAGGAAAGCAGGGGGGCCCAGAGAAATTCATTTATAATAAAAAATCCAAGACTTAAATCCATATTGAATAAATGACTCCATTAAAATTAAGTAAAGATTGAATTTAGCTAAATATCTTGACCACATATGAAATGGGAAAGGGCCAAACCTACATAAACAATTTGAAGCTTCAGTCATGCTGAGAAACAACAGAAGCCATAGCTAACAAGTTAAGAATTTTCAAACTATATAGTCCATCTCAGCTGTGCTGGTTACAGCAATAACTGAAGCCGACAGTAATCTCAGAAAATGTCTGCAGCCACCCTGGAAACAAAGAAGAGAAAAACAGATGACATCAGGCAAAGCATGATGCTACAGTGACAGATGCCCAGACTTGAGGGTAAAGAGGGAGGAAGTTTGACCTCACTCTAGCAACAAGCACTGATTAGTCGATATGTCTGAGGTATTGATTTCATCTTTTGAAGACCAGCTTAACTATAAAAAGGAGATACTATTGGCTTTGTCTGCCTGGTCAGCTCTCGAGAGAAACTAAATATTTTCTTTCAGTGAGTAAAGAGCCTGTGCTAGGCCTGGCCTCAATCTACACCACAGTCATGTCAGAGCAAGATAGGCAAAACCTCCCATTTGCATGGAATTTGCATTCTGGTGAAAAGGGTGACACACACAGAATAATAGTGGATAGTTTCAAGAATGATAAATGCTACTGAGGGAAATAAGTCAGCAGATTATGGAGTGATCAAGGAGGAGGTAACACTGGACAAAAATCTGAATGTGAAGGTAAATAAAATGAAAGTAACCCCTTAGAAAAGAGCAGTCTAGTCTGAGGGGATAGGACTTTTTTTTTTTTTTTTTTAAAAAAAAACGTTCTTGAGGTGGAATGAGCTCTAGATACTGAATAACAAGGACTGAACAATAAGGAAGAGTGATGGGTGATGGATAATAGTGGTGGATGATGGGTAATAGAAGACAAGTGGTGCTGATAGGGGTCTTGCAGGTAGGTTATGGCAGAGCCCGTGGACTTGACTATGCATATGGTAAAAAGATAACTGAAATACAAACATGAAAAGGGCAATGGAAAGAACAGTAGACAGTGGAAGAGTAACATGGGCTTAGGTGACAATATTGGACTACTTGCATCTAGCACATGCGTTCTGAAAATTACCTTAGTGTATGTGATACCAACCAGTGACATTTTCTTAGGGTCTTGTTTCCTCATTTATAAACAAAGGTAATAATAGGCCCTACCAAAGTGAGGTAGTTTTGTAGCTTAAATAAGCTGTTGCATGTATAACACTTAAAAAGATTTTTAGAACAACCGGTGTTAGGCAACACTACTATTAGTAACTGAGCTATTCAATTGAGTTCATTAATCTGCGTTTTTCTATTTCAGAATCTGCAATTTATTTTTAAATGGAAAATTTACATATGAATATAAAGAAAAAGTTGTTCTTTATTTTTGGAGCTAGGATTGAATCCAGGGCTATGCTAAACACATACTCCCACTGAACTATAATCCCAGCCCAAGGAAAACAATGCTTTTTGTTCTTACACTTGATCTTAGACAAATGGCCAAGAAGTAATTTTATTTTTATTTCTTTGAAACAAAATTTGCTATGTAGCGCAGCCTAGCCTTGAATTCATAATGTTCCTATCTCAGCATCCCAAATGCTGAGATTACAGGCATGTACTACCACACCTGGCAAAATATGATATTTAAGCAGAAAAGCTAAAAGTATACTTTTGAAATATAAAGTGTAATAGAACAGAGACAGTCAACAAATGTAGCAAGTTTCCCTGGGTTAACAATGATATTCAAATGTTTAAATGTAGCAGACTTGAATGAGCACACAGAAGGAATCCATCTGCCTTGGCCCATGGAATTCTGCCAAAAGTGAAGGTGAAATTCAGTGTCTATTGATGTCTCTCCCCAGAATGACCTATGTGTATAAATCGTGCACTGAATTTGCTAGTAAGTTCAGGGTAGAACTTATTCCATAGGGTAACATGGTGCCATGTCTGTAGCTATGGTTCAATAATAGAGGCTTCATCTGTTTTCAACAGTCTAATGGGATTCCATGTACATTCATCTATTCCATATTTGTGTGCGTTCTCTCTGACCTTCACAACATTTAACAAAGCCTTGCTGTTGCTATTTGATTTTAAGAAGGAATTTAATGTGTAATTGAAGCCCTCTAGATTAAGAACAAAGCTTATCAGATTTTTGTTGTTGTTGTTTTGGGGTTTTTTTTGTCCGTTGTGGGACTTGAACTCTGGGCCTGGGCACTGTCCCTGAGCTCTTCAGATCAAGGCTAGTGCTCTACCACTTGAGTCACAGCACCATTTCCAGAATAAAGCTTATCTTAAACCTAGCTATCCAACCACCTAACTTTCTTAAATTCTTCTTTTTGAATTGAATAGCAGCCAAAAACTCCCTTCAAAATTAGATTAAGATGCCCGTGGATAATACTGCTAAACAAGTCTTCTTGTATCAATAAATAACTTGAAAGATACAGATGAAAAAGTCACAGGAATTTATGAAAAATTGGTAGAACATTTATCATTTGAGTTATACAAGAAATTATCCTAATAAGATGTGTAATGACAAAGTCTTTGTATAAAGCATAGCTTTATTTAGTTATTTAGCCAGTCCTGGGGCTTGCACTCAGGGACTTGAGCTTTCTCAAGGCTAATGGTCCAACTTTTTTTTTTTTTTTGCCAGTCCTGGAGCTTGAACTTAGTACCTGAACACTGTCCTTGGGCTTTTTCCTTAAGGCTAGTGCTCTACCACTTGAGTCACAGCACCACTTCTGGCTTTTCTTTTTTAAAAAATTGTAATAGAGAGGTTACAGTTAATATTCGCCAGATAGAAGGTGCATTACTTCTTACACATTGATACCCCTTCTCATGTTTTTTTTCCCCATTTCACTCCCCCCATCCCACTTGTGGCTTTTCTATATATGTGGTACTAAGGAATCGAACCCAGGTCTTTGCGCACCCTAGGCAAGCACTCTATCACTAGGCCAAACTCCCAGCCCTAATGCTCTAACTCTTGAGCCACATCACCACTTCTGGCTTTTTCTGATACTAAGGAATTGAACCCAGGGCTTCGTGCATGCTAGTCAAGCACTCTCCCACTTGGCCATGCTCCCAGCCCCCAGCATAGCTTTTTCTTTAAACCACCTTTTGAAAAATATGTGAAAATGTTTGCTTTTATTTTTAACCTTTCTAAATCCAGGCACCCAGTGCCTTCAGGAAGCTATTTTAGGTGATGGTACAGTGTTCTGACACCTTTTCCCTGAGTAAAGTTGATACATCTGCCAAAATTAACATTTCTATCTCCATGGACTGAATGTCACTGAAAATTACAAAACATTGTGTTTTCCTGCTATCTAGCATTTGGAAGTAGATTGCTGTTCAAGTCAAATCTATCCCAGTTCTGCATGAGTAAAGGGCCATGAATCCATTAATTCCTATCACCTTTGCATGTTGTAAGGCCTTGCCCAGGAATGATAGTATTTTCAAATCAAACCAAATAGATAGCAATATAGTAGCCCAAACACCTCCTGTTTGAATCCAAGGCAGCCTTACACACCTTGGCAACCTAGCAATTTTGGTGGTGGGGGGGTGAGGGTTGGTTATGGGGCTTGAATTCAGGGCCTGGGTGCTGTCTCTGAGCTATTTTGCTCAAGGCTGGTGCTCTACTTTGAGCCATAGCTCTCCTTGCGGTTTTTGAGTGGTTAATTGGAGATAAGAATCTCTTGAAGACTTTTCTGTCCAGGCTGGCTTTGAACTGTGATTTTCAGATCTTAGCCTCCTGAGTAGCTAGGATTATAGGTGTAAGCCATCAGCAGCTGGGTGAGCCCAGAAATTTTGCTTGGTATCTACATTTCAAGACAAGAGAAAGGAAGATCAATGTAGCTGGAATGTTTTTCATACCATTTGAGAAATGGATCCAAGGCACTGGAATGAATCTATGCAAAATTGTTTCTTAAGTCTCTCCACCCACATCCAGCTGTAGATTGACATTAAGGCTCCATCGCTACAGATGGAAACCACATATTACTGCTTCACTAATTAATATACCTGAAGACTTCAGAGTAAACATTCACTGTACAGTCCTGTGTTGGAAAGTATGAGGAAGATGTGAATAACTCAGGGGACTAGATGAAAGGAACATATTAACTACAGAGCAGAACATGCTATAAGAGAAATAAGCATACTGTAATAGGAATTCAAAGGAAACAAAAATCACATATGAAAAAGCTTAATGTAGGTGGGATTTGACATTAAAAAGATAAAACAAGAATGTTAAAGGGTTGATATTCAGAGAAAGCAAGCAAGGGCTGTGTTGGAGAAAAAAGAACAGCTGAATATTACCCAAAACCCAGGGGACATACAGAAAGTAGAAAGAAAATTGACTAGAAAGATGGACCATAGCCAGAGCATAAAGGACCTAAGGGAAAACTGAACTTCACTTTTTTTTTTTTTTCCAGTCCTGGACTTGAGCTCAGGGCTTGAGCACTGTCCTTGTACTTTCTCAGGGCTACTTTTCTCAGAGCTCTACCACTTGAGCCTCAGCACCACTTCCGTTTTTTTTTTTTTCCTATGTATGTGGTACCGAGGAATCGAATCCTGGTCTTCATGCATGCTAGGCAGGTACTCACTCTACTACTAGGCCAAACTCCCAGCCCTGAACTTCAATTTTATCTTGCAGGCTCCCAGAAATATTCTAACCTATAATTACGTTTACCCTAAAATGGTATTATCCAGGAACAGGATGGCTATAGATTAGTAAGTGACAGAAAGAGTGAAGAAATGAGACTTATTGGAGTGATGGGAAATAAAGAAACATGTTCTAAGAGCTGTTACAGGAAAGCTAGACATGGCCAGATTCAAGAGACATTTTTGAAGGCAACTTTGTCAGTGACAGTTTGGCTTGATGCATGGTATGGATGACAAGAATCAGCTCCTCAACCATTATGTCAAGTGTTTGGTGAGGAAAGCTAGTTTTGGATGCACTGGGTTTAAACGAAAGAATGTAAACTTATGGACCTGTTTTTTTCTCAGTTATATGCTGAAAAAAAATTTGCTTTGACTGCTGAGTTCCAAAATTAGCTCTAAGCTGTCAAGCTCTGGGCCCAAATGTTGTTATAGTGTTGGAGCATCCCTTTTCTCTGAGCCCTGTCACCTTACTGTCCAAAACCGCATTTAATAAAAATGGTGATCATTTCAAATGTTTTTTCCCCCCCTAAATAGCCTGTTTCTTTTCCACAGAAGTAGATATTTAAATTTGTGTTGTAGCTAAAATTAGATTGCAGTAATTTTTCTTAATAAGATGTGTGAACAAAGAGCTATAAAATTTGGGGCTCTAACAAAATACATGCCAGAGTCATGACTCTGAAAAAGACTTTAGTTTGTTATGCCATCTGCTTCAGGACTAATTAAAGGTTTAAAAATAGATGATCTTTTGAAGGCAAATAACAAAAATAATAGAAAATATTAATATAGCACTCATAAACACATAGTATAGGAAAAAGAACAGGCTACAAAGATGTCCTAATGAGAGATTGACTAAACATATATGCATAGTATAAGGGACAGGGATAGGGAGCTACTTCAAGGAACAGGATGGCAGAATTATTTTATTTTTTGCCAGTCCTGGGGCTTAAACTCAGGGCCTGAACACTGTACTTCAGCTTTACTCAAGGCTAGTGCTCTACCACTTGAACCACAGCACCACTTCTGGCTTTTTCTATGTATGTGGTACCGAGAAATCGAACCTGGGTCTTCATGCATGCTAGGCAAGCATTCTACCACTAGGCCACACTCCCAGCCCAGGATAGCAGAATTATTGTGTCTTTTCATAGGTCTCTTATTTCAAACTGTTATTGCTAATGATCAGTTTTTAAACAGTATCTTGTAACTGTACACAATTGCTGAACTTTCCCTCTCCCTATCTTCTAAGTCTATTCTAATTCCTAAAATGTAATTGTTAAATGTACTGAATCTCTGCCCCACCTTGTCCATTCTATCTTTGTGTTTGCAATTAAACTTGAATGTAACTGCCCACACATTCAATATCCATTTCTGCACTTCACACTCACTCCTCAGCTCCTCTGCCATGTGGCATCTATCATCACAAGGCCAACCAAGATCACAGATCAGACTGGTGGCCCTAACTATAATGAAGACTGTCATGTTAGCTCTGCTGTCGGAGACCAATTCATACGATGTACTTAGGAGAGCGAAATGTATGAGATATGTTCTACCTCACATCCTTCATGGTTTAAGAGCATCTTCTGACTTTTCATCATATAAAACAATTGAAAAGTCAACATTTTAAAACAATTACTTTCACAAAACTCAGAATAAAAGAATGAGGTGGCAGGGCATGGTAGGACATATCAGTAATCACAGCACTTAGGAGGCTGAGGTAGGTAGATCTTGAGTTTGAGCTCAGCCTAGGCTATATATAATTTGTACAATCAGAATTAGCCCTTTTATTTAAATTATTTTTAAATGAATAAAGTTATATATAAATGTATATATTTATGATATATATTCTTGGTGCTGCTTCTGGGGCCAAGAGGAAAAAGAGACAAACCATGGACTGGGAGAATATATTTGCACATTGCATACCTGATAAAAGATTATTATGCAAATTATACAAATAATTCTTCTTGGGGCCGGGAGTTTGGCCTAGTGGTAGAGTGCTTCCTAGCATGCACAAAGGCCCAGGTTCGATTCCTCGGTACCACATACATAAAAAAAAAGCTGGAATGGTGCTGAGGCTCTAGTGATAGAGTTCTAGCCTTGAGAAAGTCCAAGGACAGTGCTCAGGCCCTGAGCTCAAGCCAAGAACTGGAAAAAAAAAAAAAAAAAAAAAAGACTTCTTCTATGGGATGGAAGTGTGGCCTCGTGGTAGACTGCTTGCCTAGCATGCATGAAACACTGGGTTCAATTCCTCAATACCACATACATGGAAAAAAAGCCAGAAGTGGTGCTGAGGCTCAGGTGGTAGAGCTCTAGCCTTGAGAAAGCCCAAAGACAGTGCTCAGGCCGACTTCAAGCCCCAGAACTGGCAAAAACAAAACAAAACAAAAAAACCAGTAAAATTGCCCAAGGACTAAAAGCACTATTTCACTAATGATCCTATATGAATGTCAAATTAGCATACTGAAACTCGCGCAATAATAAAGAGAAATTTTGAAGAGATGCCCCATATCATATCATTAGGAAATGTGAATTAAAATGAGATATCATTAGAAATGGCTAAAATTCAGAACATTGTTTACACCCAAGATATAGAACAACTGGAACTTTAATTCATGCATCACTTGTGGAAAGACAGCAGGGCACAGCCTCATTAGTTGGAAGCCACTTGGCAATTTCTTACAAAATGGACACATTCTTACCACACGATCCACAATTGTGCCCACTGGCATTTACAAAAGAAGCTGAAAACTTTTGTCACTACAAAGCTCACATAGATGTTTATAGAACCATGATGCAATTGCTGAAAGTTGGAAACTAAGGTATTTCAGTAAACAGATGAATAAACTGTGGTACAGCTAGTCAATGGAACATTTGGCATTACAAAGAAATGGGCAAACAAAACATGAAAAAACATGGGGAGGAAACTGAAATGTTTATCACTAAGTGAAAATATGAATATGAAAAGGAAGCCAGGTGCTGTGGCTCATGCCTGTAATTCTAGCTACTCAGGACACTAAGATCTGAGGATCACGGTTCAAAGCCAGCATGGGCATTAAAAAGTCTGTGAGACTCTTATCTCCCATTAATCACCAGAAAATCAGAAATGGTGCTGTGGCTCAAAGGGCAGGCTGGTAGCCTTGAGCTGAAGAGCTCAGGGACAGCAGCCAGGCCCAGAGTCCAAGTCCCATGACTGAAAAAAAAAAAAAAGACTATGAAAGGGACACACCTATTGTATAATTCGAATTCTATACAAGGCAACTATGGAACTAGTAAAAAAGACCATTAGGTATGAGAGTTAGAAGGATGAACTAGGACAGTAGGACAATTTTATATGCATCTACAATGATAGATGCATACCATTATACATGTGTCCAAACACCAAGAAGGAGCCCTGTTATAAACTGTGGACTTTGGGGGAAAGATGGTGGCAATAGGCGGAGGCTGTGCATTTGTCAGAGCTGAGGGTATATGGGAATTCTCTATACTTTCTGCTCTATATTGCCCTGAGTCTAAAATGGCTCTAAAAATAGTTTATTAATAAATCATCTGAGTTTCTTTGACTCATGTTCTAACTGGACCAGAGAACTGGAAAACAGATTTTTTTCCAAAAGTGATAAGGACTTTTATAAGACATGTAGGGCTGAACACAGTTCAGGAAGTATTAGATATTTCAGTAACAACCTATTCACCCCAGTGTGAGAGTTTTGGCAATTTCTAACAGCTAGGAACAAAATCAGGAAATTGGAAATTAAAACAAGCCTCTTGGCAGTCATAAGACCTATCTATATACAGAAACCATCAACAACCCTCAGATGTCTTATTTTGTTAATTTTCCTTTAAAAAGTTTTATTTTGTTTTGAGGTTTGAACTTAGAGCTTGAACTGAGGGTCTCATGTGCTCTCAGCTTTCTTCATAGCTACAACTTACTTGAGCCATGTTTCCAATCCAGCATTTTGATTGCTAATTGAAGATGCTATGAATGGCTTGAAATCACAATCCTCCAGGTCTCAGCCTTCTGGGTAGCTAGGATTACAAGGGTGAACCACCAGCACTTGGTTTTATAATGGGCTTTGGTGAGCAAGACTCATAGACATATTCATGCAATAAAACATTCCTAAGAACAAATGGAAGTCAACAAGAAAAGCTTCTCCCTGGTGACTTTGGTTTGTTGATACTGGAAAATACACTTCTCTCATAACACATTCTACATTCTATTTCCAAAATGCTTACTAGGTAGAGTTTTAGTAGTAGGCCTCATTTGGGAAATCAAACTTAAGTAGAATCATCCTGATGAACAAGTTTTGGGGACTCCTATGTATCCCATACAAAGCAACCTTGTGATACACTCATCTCAGCTTCCTGAATGCTGGTATTTCAGGCTTGAGTCACCTACCTTTTTGTGTCCTGAGTGAACTACCAAGAAGCCGAAGCATTTAATCTGCAGACAATGCTTGCGAAAGAATCAGATGACCCAGATTCTAGTCTTTCCTCTGCCAACAGCCAATTGAGTAATTCTTATTTTGCCTGAGTTTCCTTCTCTAAAAAAGTAATTCGATGACTTGGTTTCTAAAGTTTTTCCTGGTTCTAATATTCAAACATATATGCGAGGAAAGAGTGACAGGAAAGAAAAGGTAAATTATCCTATAAACTAATACTCCCTTTTCAGTTATTCAACATGTATTTGTTGAGGCTCTCCCGAGACCTATGTATTATAGTATGTATTTAAAAAAAAAAAAAAGCCCTGTCCATTTGGAACTTTCAGTTTGGTGAAGAGGTCAGCAAGAATGAAGCCAATCTACCAAGAAAACCATCAAGAATAGCTGTACACATCTTTTTTAGATAAAGTGGGGAAGGGAATAATACCTCTGAGTAAGTTACAGAAGAAAAGTCTTGTAAGGAAATTGGTGAAGAGAACGTCAGATAGCTTCTAAAAGGGGAAACTCAGGGAACTGGAAATATTGAGAAACAAAAATTACAACTGTTAACTAAGGAGGCATAAGATTTGAAGTACTTTGGAGCAGTAAATGTAGTCATCTTTTGTCTTTAAATGCATATTGCCAAGCAAAATTCCTAGGTACACAGTTCCCCTCCCCTCCCACCCCCCCAGCAGTACTGGGATTTGAATATACAGCCTCATTCTTACTAGACAGGTACTCTACTACTTTAGCCACACTTCTAATCACATAGCTGATACTTTAATAAACATCTCGAAATAAAATTTCTGAGAAATAATCATCCCTTCAGCTTTCCCTTCAGCTTTATATATATGGGTGCGCCCTCATCTAGACAATAAATTTCAGATGACTCATCTTGATCCACAGAATAATGATTGAAATAACACTATTTGGGTTCAATTCATTTTCAGAACATCATCAGCTATTCTTTTCCTAGGGTTGCTTTTGGAATGAGACTAGGATGCAAAAAAAACCCTACTAGAATGGACAATATACTTTACAATTTACCACAAACTCAAGACACTCCTTGGTGAAGCCAAAAATTATTCGCTTTTCAAAGTTAGCACTGGTCTAGAGCACATTTCCTTAGACAAGCTAGAGTGGGAATCCCATATGGCTAAAGCCCCACATACTTTATTATGGATTATTTTAAAAGGCTGCAGTAGTTTTACTGGTAACAGTAACAGAAATGCAAGCTTCTGTATTAGGCAGTGTTGTGAAAAAAAGTAATATGGCATGTCTGACTTTTTGTGGAAATGTTCTGTCTTGCTTAGTAACAATTTTGTGGTAGGTGACTAAAGACATCTTAATTTGGGTTTAAGAGAATCTGCATAGAAATATGCTAAGTAGTAGCTTCGCTAATTATAAGCAGTCCATTCCTATCTTGTGCACTAGTAAGGCCTCCTCAGAATGGCTAGAGATGGAAAGCAGATGTTTACAACTTCCTTGTTCTCTCCAAGCAGTGCTCACTACATTGTGAATTCACATCTAAACTTGGAAATCTTTGATAATGGGAGCCTTCAGTCTGTATTTTCCCATTTAGCTTGCCATGCTGCACTACAATAAAGTGGTTAGTTTTTAACTGGGTGTCTCTTTTTCACAACGAGACGAAAAAAAGATATTCTGTCTTTTAAGTAACTGCTTACCTAGGGATACTTCAGAGAGGGTGCAAGTCAGAAAAGCTTTCTTTTCCTTATGTTAGCAGTTACTAGTAACGCTATCAGATTCAAACAAGGCATATGTAAAGGTGTTCATAATCTCTTTTACTTAAAAAGGGCAAAGGATACAGAGATACAAAGGATAACCTGTATAAACTTGTCTCTAGTCAACACTGTCGTCAAGATAGAAAGAATTAAACAGGGGAACAGCAATTTATTGAAGTTCTCTTCCAATTACAGTAATCCCATTGGTAACAGAACTGAAATGCTTGACAGACTTATGGAAAAAAAAATTTCAGGTTGGGCACTTGTGATAAAATCATGACTAAACACTGGCCAAATCTGCCCCCACTAACCTACTGTTACCATTACCTCCCTCAACAACTCCTCAAACAAAAACCTAGATGAGGGGGCCTGGAGGTTGGCCTGGTGGTAAGAGTGCTTGCCTAGCATGCAAGAAGACGGGTTTGATTCCTTGGTACCATATACATAGAAAAAGCCACAAGTGGTGCTGTGGTTCAAGTGGTAGATCAATAGGCCTAGAGAAAGCCCAAGAACAGTGCTCAGGTCCTGAGTTCAAGCCCCAGGACTGGCAAAAAACAAGACCAAAAACCCACAAAACAAAAAAACCGTAGGTAAGTAGGTGAGATAACATTAATATATTGAGAACAACAATCACTCAAGATAAAGCTCTTGTTTCCATAGCCTGGAGTTATATTGTAATATTGTATGTATGTTTATTTGAAATAGGGAAGGAGAGAAAACAAGGTGATTGGGAGGGGGTGGAGGATGGAAACAGGGATAAAAACAAGAGAAGGGTATCAATGTGTGAGAAGTAATGCACCTCCTACCTGACAAATGTAACTATAACTCCTCTATACATTATCCAGACAATAAACTTTTTAAAAAGTTTAGGAGGTAACAAACTAAGGCCTGGTGTAACAGGCCATAGGCAAAGATACTTGCTAATCTGTCTTCTATTTTCCCAATAAGTAACAGATGTGTCCATGTCAACCCACTATGAAGGAGGTGATATAGTACAGACATTTGGAAAACTGCTTAAGACAGCAAATCTTGGTGCAATATTATTTCAGCACTAAACCACAGCAGCTTATAACAATCTCATCAACCACACCCTCCTTTGTTCTGAATTTTACAGTTTCTTGTATAAGGTACCAAAAATTAAAGTCTTATGTTTGGCAAATTACATATAAACCATTCTATTTTCTTTCTAGGAGTAACTTCAACTTCAATATTACAAATCTATTCCTCTTCCTATTATATTACAAGCCTATAGCTTTATTTCGAGTATTAGTCAAGGTGAATTGGTTACTGTGAAATACATTTGAAAAATGTTAGGCTAAATCAAGTTTTAAACATTTCCTTAATCATAACCCTTTTGTTTTGAGCATCTTGCTATGCAATCCAGGCTGGTCTCAAATTTGCATCCTCCACCTCAGCTTCCTGAGTGGTGGGATTTCAGAAATGTACTACTGTGCCAGATCCACAATGCCAGATCTTATCACTGGGCCTTTGATTTTTTTTTCCTTTCTTGTTTTTCTTTTTGTTTTTTGTTTTTTTTGGTCCAGTGCTTTGTTCATGCTAGGCATAAATTCTCCCAAAACTACACTCCTAAACCTGATCAGGCCCTTTAATATAACATGTACTATTGTAAGCCTCCTAAGTGGTAAGAATCAAGTTTTGTCATCTGTAAATCTTATATGTAGAATCCTTTTCATTGATCATCTTGTGGAATGAAGCTTTCATGGAACTTACTGGAAAATGCTGAGATATTCACTAGTATTTAGGAACTAGCTTTACTTCATAATATTGATTCTATAAAAAAAAATCGTGTCTCCAGTGAAAAGCAATATATATATATACATATATATACATACTATATATATATAGCATATATATGGCTAACAAAATGTATGGAATACAACTTAGACATTTTAACCACTAAGTAGATGCATATTTGATTTTCTTAACTGCCACAATGCCTAAACGAAGTAATTTTCAAAACTTCAGCTTAGTACAGAAATGGAGGGATAATGGCTGAACAAATGCAGCAGTGGTACTTACTAGACACTATGAAAATGAACTATATAATTTGTGGGTGTGAATAAGAGGGAAAAACTAGGAAAGCAAGGGAAGGGATGAAGGGGTGGCAGTGTCTAAACAGAAATGTACTCACTATATAACTTACTTATGTAACTGTAACTTCTATGAACATCACCTTTATAATAAAAACTAAATTTAAAGATACAAAACTTCAGATTAAAAGAGAAACTCAAAATGCCTGAAAAATTCTTTTCCTAAAGCACATAGTATATATTAATAATTAAATAAATTTACCCATAAAGTATAATTGATTTTGCCCCAGTACTGAGACTTGAACTCAGGGCCCAGGCACTGACCTTTATCTTTTTCCCTCAAGGCTGGCTCTCAACCACTTGAGCTACAACTCCACTTCTAGATTTTTTTTCTTTTTTGTTATTATAAAGGTGATATATAGAAGGGTTACAGTTACATAAGTCAGAGTACATTTCTTTTTGGACAATGTCACTATTTCCCTTAATTCTCTTTTCCCTCCCATCCCTACCTACTACTTCTAGCTTTCTGGAGATTGAGTCTCACAACTTTCCTGCTGAGCTGTCTTTGAACCATCATCCGTAGATCTCCTGAGAAGATAGAGTTATGAGTCACCAGCACTGACCCTAATTTCTTTTTTTTTTTTTTGTGGGTCATGGGGCTTGAATTTGGCCTGGGCGCTGTTCCAGAGCTCTTCAGCTCCAGGCTACCACCTTAACGCTGGGCCTGGGTGTTGTCCCAGGGTTCTTATCTCAAGGCTACAGCCCCTACCCTGGAGCAAAGCCCCACTTCCCAGTTTCTAGGGGTTAATTGGAGATAAGAGTCTCAGGTCCTTTGTGCCCAGTCTGGCTCTGAACCTTGATCCTCAGATCTGAGCCTCCAGAGTAGCCAGGATTACAGACATGACCCACTGTGCCTGGCTTTTTCTTTTTGAGATAAGGTCTAGCTATGTTGCTCAAGTTAGCTTAGAATTCACCATCCTCTTATCTCTGCATCCCAAGAAACTGGATTATAGATCTTTCTCAGCTTTAAAAAAAAAAAAAAAGATACAACTAAAAAAACCAAAACTCAGCTAAAACAGTCCAAAGATCCCCAGTATCCTTATAGACCTTTCTTAGCTCTTTTTTTTAAAAAATCACTATTACAACTAAATAAAATACTCAGCCAGAACAATAGAAGATCATCCCCAGTAAACAAACACTCAATGGAATATGATTTTGAGATAGCCAGCTAGCAAGAAAATAAAATTCACACACAGGCACATTTTATGCTACTATTGCTAGTGCATACTAACTTAAAAGAAAAATATTTAAGGCCAGGCACTGGTGGCTCACGCCTGTAATCTTAGCTACTCAGAATACTGAGATCTAAGGATTGCAATTCGAAGTTCCATAGTAGAATTGTGGTTCAGTGGTAGAGCTCTACCCTTGAGCAAAATAATTTCAAGGACAACACCCAAGCCCCAAGTTCAAGCCCCAGAACTGTTACCAACACAATAATAATAGTAAATTAAAGTTTTTCAGATAAAATTACTTTTAGCAATCCCATTTTATGTCACAGAATTTTAAAGAGCCATCCCTCCTGAATTTTAGACTGAAAAATAAACAAAGCTAAGCAGTATAATATTGATAAAAGACTGACCTGCTCCAAAGTAGACTGTAACTTAAATCATAAAAATTTACACACACACACACACACACACACACACACAACCCATTTACATTTGTTAGTCCACCACACTATGAATGACTTGAAGAAAACATTTTTACTCAGTTGTGCGTGACTGTCTAAAACTTACTGAGTATGTTCATTTAGTGTTTTAGTCTTTTAATTACCTACTATCTATTCTCTGAAATCTATCTACTCTATGAAACCAGAAATGATTATCTGTCCAACTATACATTCCATGTTCCAATTGGCTTTTGATTTAAAAAATTAAAAAAGAAATAATTTGCTAAAAACATGAAACAATTAAACATTTTACCTTTTCTACTGTGTACAACAGGTCACTTTTACAAACAAAAAAGAGGAACTGGATACTTTCCTAAGAACTCAAAGACCAAGAGATCTGGGTGCATGAACATTTGTGTAGTTAGAATTCTTTACTTGCAACTGTACAGGTACTTTGAAAAAACGATTTAAAATAATAAACACATTCTTCTAACAGTCAAGAGTCCTCTCACTATTTATTAATTTTGACACTCGGTTATTTCCATAAACTTGAGGTGAAAAATAAGCTTTCAATAAAAGCCATTTCATATATATAATATACAGGGATTATTTTAAAAGACTGATCATATTATGGATTCTTTTGATATTAACAAAAAATTCAGTTACAAATAATTGAAACAAAACTATCACTAAACCAAGACACAAAAAGAACTTCACTAAATTTCAGGGGGAAAAAAATCCTAACAATTCTTACTGTGTAGAAGAATAAAGTACATTATCATACTCTGATACAAGGGCTATTTAAAAATTTTAAGTTAAAAAGATGAAAAAGAAAGCTCAGGTTTAATTCTGTCTATATATTCAGGAATAATCAACCATTGGTTACATACAATTTTCTCATCATGCACAAGTCTCAATTGTCTTCTGATATCTAAGTCAAATGAACTACTAAGAACAATTTAATTATCAAGCTGTAAATCAGACATGTCTAGAAATTGCACAAATGATTTCTATTTCCTGTCACTACTCTATCCTCTAATTCAGGACCAGTAAATATTGATGGTCAAATGACAATTTCATTATTGCAGCAAATGATGGAAATGTGGGAGAAATGAGAACTCATAATGGTGTGATAATCTCTGATAATCTCTGCCATCCTTTACAATCCTTACAATCCTATGTAGAAAGGAGTAGGTAACAAATGCACACGGTAAGAAATGCTGTGAACTACAGCTAAATTATATATATATTTTTTTTTAATGGTCTGTTCTGAAGTCTGCCCCAAATACTAAAATAAGTCATCAGAGCAGACATTAGTGCAAGTTTAACTCAATAATTTATTTGTGGAAATAAAAAGGTTAGTTTTTGATGAGAAATTTTTCAATCCTTTCCTTGTAAACACACATGAAAAAAAATAATAGAATTTTAAAAGTCTCAGGCCACAAAAATGCATGAGTAACACTTATAATTCTTTTCAATTAGACAAACCAAATTGATGTGTTAAAATATCTTTCAACCTGAAATGTCCAACTATACATCCCATGTTCCAATTGGCTTTTGATTTAAAAAATTAAAAAAGAAACAACTTCTACAAAGCTTTTATAAGAGGTATCACACATCTAGAAGATAAAATAACTTAGTCCCCTTCCCCCCAAACACACTTTTTAACCTTTAAAGCATAAAAAGCTATATAGTATCTTATACAAATTAACCAGTGTTCTTACAAAAGTAAAGCAGTTTGAACTAAAGATGTTACACTAGATTTGTAGTGAAGTATGAGGCACAAGAATTTATTCATTAGACATTTTCATCCAACCAGTCTCAAAGGTTCTCATTTAATTCTTGGCAGTACATAACTGGTATTAATGTATTTTGGTACTTGAGTCATGAATTGTGGCGAACAAGAAGCAGTGTATTGTAGTAATGGGATTTGTATTTGACAAACAACTGTAATGCTGAATACATGCCTTCTATGAATCTTGTGATTTGTTTTGTCGTTGGTCACTAGTAGTAGATCCTGCCAAGAAAAAAAGGGAAGAAAGTGAATATAATTTGCTGTATATTATTGTTATCATTTGAACATTTGAAATGTCTCTACAGGCTTTTATGCTTAAATTTCTATTTTCAGCTGAGTGGTGCTATTTATTTATTTATTTGTTGGTTGGTTGGTTGGTGCTGGGGCTTGAATTCTGGGAGTGGGAACATCCCTGAGTTTTTTGCTCCAGGCTAGCATTCTGTTAGCTAGCCTTGAATCACAGAGCCAGTTCCTGCTTTTTGTGATTAACTGGAGATAAGTGTTTCATGGACTTTCCTGCTTAGCTGGCTGAGTTGATCCTCAAATCTCACTTCCTGAGTAGCTAGGATTACAGGCATGAGCCACCAGTGTCCTGGGCTTTGGGTGGTGCAATTTTGGAAGGCTATTGAAACTTTAGAAGATGGGGCCTGGCTAGAGGAAATTATGTTCTTGGGAACATATGCTTGGAGGCTGAAGCTTGTCCTGCTACTTCCTCTCTTCTCTCTGCTTCTGGATTGCCATGAGGTAAGCATGCAGTTCCAGTATTTATAACTTCTCCTAGCACAGGTCCAAAGTGATGGGGTAAAGCAAGTATGGACTAAAACCTTTGAAACCATGAGCTAAAATAAATTCTTCCTCTTCTGAAGTCACTAGGTATTTGCTACAGCTACAACAACAACAATACCCAACTAATTTCCAATCCTGGAACTGAGTGTACACTCTTCCACTGGGTATGGTTGAAAAGCAAGTATGAAAATCTTAATAAGTTCATAGGACAAATGAAACTGATGTGAAAGAATCTGTATGAAGCTGGGCACAATGGCTCATGGTTCAAGGATCAAGATTCAAAACCAGCCGAGCACAACCAGACCACAAGACTCTTATCTTTAATTAATCACTAGAAAACAGGAAGTGGGGCTGTGGCTCTAGGGGTAGGATGGTAGCCTTGGGCTGAAGAGCTCAGGGATAAAGTGCAGGCCCCGAGTTCAGGCCCCACGACCCACAAAAAAAAAAAAAAAGCACAGTGGTACATACTTGTTATCAGGTCAGTCTGGATGGTGAGTGATAGCTCTTTTCTAAAGAACTCTCACAGAAATCAACTAACTTATCAATCCAGAAAGTACAAAGTATCAAAACTATAAACACATACACTTTTTTGCACCTAAAATGATGTCAAAACAATCTTCCATGTTAAAACACATCTCTTGGGGCCCGGAGTTTGGCCTAGTGGTTAAAGTGCTTGCCTAGCATGCACAAAGACCAGGGTTCAATTCCTTGGTACCACATACATAGAAAAAAGCCAGAAGTGGTGCTGAGGCTCAAGTGGTAGAGTTCTAGCCTTGAGAAAGTCCAAGGACAGTGCTCAGGCCCTGACCTCAAGGCCAGGACTGGCAAAAAAAAAAACAAACAAAAAAAAAACAAACCCAAAACAACAACACATCTCTTAAAAAAAGTTTTAGGGGCTGGGACTGTGACCTAGTGGTAGAGTGGTTGCCTGGCAGGCACAAAGTCCTGGGTTCAATTTCTTGGTACCATACATACAGAAAAAGGCAGAATTGGTGCTTTGGCTCAAATAGTAGAGTGCTAGCCTTGAGAAAACCCAAGGACAGTACCCAAGCCCTGAGGTTCAAGCTCCAGGACTGGCAAAAAAAAAAAAGTTTTAATAGTACACATGAGGCACTCTAATCTTCAGCACAAAAAAACCAAACTGTGAAAATAAAGACAAATTATGAAAAACAATTTTAAGCTTTAGATTATTATGCCAAATAAAATGATTTTCAATAATAAAAACAAAATATACTTTAACATGAACACAAATACTTTTTCCTAAAGCCAAAAGCCCTAACGAAAACAAGCAATAAGTAACACATGATCTTCAATCAACTCTAAGCATAAAAAGGTTATTTTAAAACTGGTCACCAGGTTTAAAATTGTAGAAACACTGGCATAATAAAGGATATCAGCAAAAAAATTCTGAGGATTTTTTTCACAAGTTTAAAGGAAGGGGTGCAACAAATCACAAGTTTCAGTGGTATTTTTATAGCATATGACCTTGATTTGAGTCTTCAATATTCATGCTTTCTCCATCTGCCTCTGACATTTCTTCATCTTCCTCATCATCATGTAGGTCTTTTGAAATTAATTGTCTAGCTAATTTAATATTCAGTCCTTCATTGTAGTGGAGCTTCCTTTTCATTTCAAATTGCCGCTTTTTTTCTGTAAAAAAATAAAAAATAAAAAGCAAGCTGAGCAAGCCTTGCCTCCAGGATTGCCCATGCCATATTTGTCATGCTCATTTGTGTTTGTCATATTTAAGGCTGCTATTATGCTCAAACATAGAACCTGGCAGTTTTTAATAGAGACCACAGAGCTCACAAAATTAAAAATATTCACTATCCACGTACTTTACAGAAAGTATGGCACCTCTGCTTTAAACGGTTCAAGTACATTCCAGTAGATGAACAGGTATAAGATGAAGCCATTACTTAAGAAGAAAACACAGATAAATAAAAGTTCTCCAGTAACAACTGAGGGGAAAAAAAGGCAAGTTAAAATTCTATACTTAACTATATTATGTACGAAGCCTATGAATATATACATCAACGATTAACAGTGGCTAACCTGGGATCAAGGAAATAATTGCAATATTTCTATGGCTTCCTTTTTTTTTTTTTTTTTTGGCCAGTCCTGTCTTAAAGCTCAGGGTCCTTGGACTTTTTCAAGGCTAGAGCTCTACCACTTGAGCCTTAGCACCACTACTGGCTTTTTCTATGTAAGTGGTACCAAGGAATCGAACCTGGGTCTTCGTGCATGCTAGGCAAGCACTCTACCACTAGGCCAAACTCCCGGCCCTGGCTTCCATTTTTGTAAGAAAAAAAAAATTTCCTTTAAGAATCCTTATTATGTTAATCCTTTTAGACACATAGAGATACCATAGAGGTCAATGCAACTGGCATATTTTATCAATAGCACTTTAAAAACCAACTGTCTATGAAGAAATAACTGTTAAGATTTTAAAATTTCTTAGACCAGTAAATACAAAAAAAAAGCGTTCAGTAAAAAATTGTTGACTATTTAAAGAGGAGTAAAATTCCATTGTTTTAAAGGGTATCAATGTATGGGAATTAATGTACCATCTATCTGGCGAATATCATGTAACCCTTCTATTAATTACAATAAAAATTAAAAAAAAATCCCATTGTTTTAGTAAATATTTTATATTTACTAAATGTTCAGTAAGTAGTTCATATTTTAATTTCACAAAAGCACAGAGATTATCATTCAGACTAAGGACACTGAAAGTACTTTTTTTTTTTTGCCAGACCGGGGCTTAAGAACTCAGGGCCTGAGCACTGTCCCTGGACTTTTTCCAGGGCTAGAGCTCTACCACTTAAGCCACAGCACCACTTTCAGCTTTTTCTATGTATGTGGTACCGAGGAATTGAACGCAGGTCTTCGTGCATCTAGGTAGGCATTCTACCACTAGGCCAAATTCCTGGCCCCTGAAAGTACTTTCTTAATTTCTCATGTTTAGTATCATTTATACTCAAAAATGTTTTAAAAATGTTTGTATGTCACTAGTCAACATTCTTCGGTCTCTAGGTAAGAAGAAAAGTTTTGAGATTGATATCAAATTACAAAGATTGTGTCAGATGTATCTCTCTTGTTCACTTATGAATTGCTTTTGTGAATATGGCAAAACAAAAATACTAAAATTTTATAATTTCTTAAAAATATGTTATTATAAAGGTGATGAACAGGAGTTATAGTTACTAAATTTTTAAATTATATTTTTGAGATGAGCAGTATTGCTATGTTGTTCAGGATGTTCTCTAACTTGTGGCCTCGATTTATCTTCCTGCCTTAGCCTTCTAGTAGGCAGGAGGATATATCATATCCCCTTGCTCTGCTATTAACATATTTCAAAAACTCAAATGTAAAAGCAAAACTAAAACATACCAAAAATAATGGTTCTGAGTGATCTCTATTACAATGGACAGACTAAGTAAGAGAGTAACCCCTTTTCTCTTTAGTAAAGAAGTAACACAGAGTAGAAACTTTAAAAAAATAAAAAATTACTCAGAAATAGGGTGTAGGTTTACACCTCAATAGCAGAGTCTATTCCTTAAGACTATCACACTAACATTTTTTTTTTTTTTTTTGCCAGTCCTGGGCTTGAGCTAGCGCCTGAGCACTGTCCTTGGACTTTCTCAAGGCTAGAGCTCTACCACTTGAAGCCTCAGCACTACTTCCAGCTTTGTTCTATGTATGTGGTACCAAGGAATCGAACCCGGGGCTTCGTGCATGCTAGGCAAGCACTTTAACCACTAGGCCAAACTCCTGGCCCCTCACACTAACATTTTATAACTAGACTTCTGTTCTTGTAGTCCCTTGTATGCAAGGCAAGAAGTCTCACCACTGAGCTACCGCTCCAGCCACTCTAGTCTTTTTCTTTCTTCTTTCCTTTATGCCCTCCCTGATCCTCCTGTTTTGAAGTAAGTTGTTACCCAAATTAGCCTGAAACACATTCTACCTTAACTTGCTCAGTGCTGGAGTTATAAGTATGAACCATTATGCATGACTTAAAATTTTTTCTCAAACATATTTTATAAAAATTGCCCATGTATCTTTTCAAAGTTCTTCTTTTATGTGGTTATGCATGTATGTGCATATAGCATTGTTTCTCAAAAACACATAAATCACAACTGATACATAAAAAGATGAAATGAGTACAATAATTGTAATATATCACAATAAGGATGAGTACTACTTCATAAAACTTTCCCTTTTTAATTTTATGTGTACATGTACTGAGTGTCACCTCTTCCTTTATTCTTTATCCTCCTCTTGTCCCCATTTTCAAGTTACATAATTCATTTATATAATATACAGTGAATATAATGATGCTTGCTCACTCTTCTTCCATTCATTCCTGTGGCCCCCATTCCTCAAAACACTTTGATAAACAATATATTAATTGTTCAAAGGAGTTATGCCTTTAAATTCTTCTCCTAAGTGTACCCTCCCATTTAGTCAGCTTGTATGTAAATTCATTGAGACCTGTATATATTATCATGTATAGTTGTACTTAAGATCCAGTTTCTACATATAACAGAAAACCTAAGCTAGTTTTTTAAAAATATCTACTTTTTTTTTTTTGCCAGTCCTGGGCTTGAGCTCAGGGCCTGAGCACCGTCCTTGGACTTTCTCAAGGATAGAGCTCTACCACTTGAGGTTCAGCACCACTTCCGGCTTTTTTTCTATGTATGTGGTACCAAGGAATCGAACCCGGGTCTTCAAGCATGCTAGGCAAGCACTTTAACCACTAGGCCAAACTCCCAGTCCCTAAAAATATCTACTTTTATAAACAACATCCTGGCTATTTTAATTTTCTGAAAGTTAACGTTTACTTAGTATCTATGCTAGAATCAATATTAAGTACTTTAAATTCTTTATCTCATCAAATAGTCACTAGCAGGTCTAAATCTTGTTTGAAATAAGGTTTTGCCAGTTACCTGTGAACTCACAAGATTAAGAGATTGTCCTTGCCTCAACCTTACAAGTAGCCGGGACTAAAGGTATGTGGAAAAACTCAGTTCTAGAATATCACTTTACATTTATAGGTCTTAGTTTAAAAATGAGAGGCTTAGAGAAATTAAGCAAATTGGCCAAGTAGCACAAACCCAGAGCACAAACTAACTTAGATTTGTCACATTCCAGAGTCTATAATTTTAATTGCTGTTATAAAATTACTATTTTTCCCAAGAATCCCTACTGTCAATAAAAAAATGACCCATTTTCATATATGTAGCTGTTTAAGTTTTTATAAAACACTTCATAATACAGTAACTACCAGTGGGGACTGAGTCAATGAAATTATAATTGGTTAAGTGGCGTCCCCTGCCGCCGATGTCTTGTAACTACAGTTTGAAGAAAACACCCTTAGGAAATCAAATAGTAAATATTGTGTTAATTTGCTGAGAATGAGGGGAGAAAAAAACTAAAAAAAAAAAAAAAAAAAAAAAAAAAGGAAACTATTTCCACATTCCTTTTGAAAAGTAAGTCATTACGAATATCAGAGACATGCTCTGTCAAATTCCTCTCTGATATAGGAATCTCAGACCAAAGTTGTTAGATAAAAATACTGAATTATCCTTAGCTACACATGACTAAAAGCCTGATAAATCACTCACAAATACTTGAAATCTTAGCTGAAAAAAATCTCTGAACTCCTTTACAATATAGGTAAAGCTTCAATATTTTCTTTCTTCTTCCTCTTCCTTCTCTTCTGAAGCAGTGGTGATTAAACCCAGGGCCTTGCACATACTATGTAAGGATGTTATACCCTTAGCCTTTTGGTAATTTCACTTAAGAGCATAGAAAAGAAACTACATGGCCAGGAATGTAGCCTACTAGTAAAGTGCTTGAAGCATGCATGACGTCCTGGGTTCAATTCCTCAGCACCACATACATAGAAAAAGCCAGAAATGGTACTGTGGCTCAAGTGGTAGAGACTTGAGAAAGCTCAAGGACAGTGCCCAGACCCTGAGTTCAAGCCCCAAGACTGGCAAAAAAAACCCCAAAAGCACTACAAAACTATATGTAATTATCCCTCAGTATCTGAAGAGGATTGGATAAAGAACCTCCATGGACACCAAAATCTACAAATTAAATTTCTTCCATAAAATGATACAGTATTTCCACCTAATTTTCACATATAATTCACATTTGATATAATCTCTAGGTTATTTGTGTTATCTAATACATAGTTTTTGATACTTATACTTTCAGGGAATAATGACAAAAGAAAAGCTCACTTATACATTTCTGATCAATGTGCCTGAATCCATAGATGGTGAGTCTGTAGATACTAACTCAGGATTTCCCACCTAGCTAGGAAGGAGCCCTTAACACTCAAGCCATATTCCCAGCCCTATTTCTTTTATTTATTTTTATTTTTTCCCTCCTCCTTCTTCTTGGTGCCAGTTCTGTGGCCTAAACTGAGGGCCTGAGCATTGTCCCTGATTTTTCTCATGCAAGGATATCACTTTACCACTTCTGGCTTTTTAATGGCTAATATCTCATTGACTTTCTTGATGGGCTGGTTTTGAACTGAAATCTTCAGATCTCAGCCTCCTGAGTAGAGGTGTGAGTCATCCCATACCTGGCAGCCACATAGTGCAGCTCTATTTCTTGAGATTATACATTCACATGGTTCAAAAACTATAAAATGCAACAAGGTAAGAAAGTATCTCTTTCAATAAAAGGCTGCTCTAAAGAAAAAAAAGAGTATCTCTTTTCTCTTTACCTCCAAATATAAACATGGCTATTTGTAAAAACAAACCAGGAGTAGTTAGCCTTATTTGTGTAAACTTCATATAGATCAGGAGAGTCTCCTTCCCTCTATGTTAAACAAGGAGGTTGTTTCCATTTCCCTTCCTATAACACTACTGCTCTGTGCTCCACGGGACCTGGACAGGTCTTATTCTACATCAGACCATCTTGATTCATCTGCTAAACTGAACCACTATTTTAAAACAGAAAAAGCACAAGCAATTAGCTAATTAGCCTTTACATTTACATCTACTTGCTTTAAGACCATCTATTCAATGATCTTAATAGCATGAATTTAACATTTCCTGAGCATCTACTCTGTACCAGGCAATAAAAAGTACAAAGTATATTTAAAATTATTTTTAAAATGGAAATATATTTAATTTTTAAAATTACAGGGAAAATACCATACTACAATAAACTCACAAGTAGAATTATATGAAAGTATTGCTTTCAATTTTCCTGCTGTTTATTCTTCCCGCTCCCCCCCCCAAAAAAAAGTTTGCTGAAATCAATTACCTCGTTCTTCAGGTGAGAGGTCGTTTTCTTCTTCTTCACTGCTTTCTTGTTCCTGAATCCGATACTTTGGCTCTGAGCCTTCAGCTGCAGCTAATCTGTACAATAATCATTTATAAATTAATACTATGATACTCAATTATTTAATTTCTCATTCAACCTTTGAGCTTCAGGAGAACATATAAAGATCATTAAATATGCTAGCTATAAGACGCATAGTAAAAATAAAAAGCAAGAATAGGAAGAGATACAATAGTAAGCAATAAGAACAGTGGAATGGGTGCTAGAAATCAATGAACAAAGGAAAACTTTGGTTTTATAAAATAATTTGTATTTCCCTTTCCTACTTCCTTCTTTAAAAATGAATGTTGCAGGATATTCAAAAACCTATCAGGGATGGGAGTTTGGCCTAGTAGTAGAGTGCTTGCCTAGCATTCATGAAGACCCAGGTTCGATTCCTCCGTACCAAATATGGAGAAAAAGCCAGAAGTGGTGCTGTGGCTCAAGTAGTAGAGTGCTGGACTTGAGAAAGCCCAAAGACAGTATACTCAGGCCCTCCTCAGTCCAAGCCCCAGGACTAGCAAAAAAAAAAAAAAAAAAAAATATATATATATATATATAGCCAGGAGTGTAGTCTAATGGTAGAGTGCTTGCCTAGCATGTACAGAAAAAGCTGAAAATAGTAGTACTGTGGTTCAAGTGCCAGAGTGCTAGCCGTGAGCAAAAAGTGCACAAGGACAATGTCCAGGCCCTGAGTTCTGGCCTTAGGACTGACAAAAAACAAAACAACACAAACAAACAAACATGGAGACACACCTATCTTATCTCTGTGTGCATACGCGCATGCACGAGTGTGCATGTGTGCTAGTATTGGGCAATGAACTCAGGACCTCACACCCTCCCTTGGCTTCTTCACTCAAAGGTGGTGCTCTACCTCCTGAGCTACACTTCCACTTCTGGCTTTCTGCTGGTTAACTGGAGTTAACAGTCTCTCAGATTTGTGTGCCTGGGCTGGCTTCAAACTTAGAGGCTCGGCCTCCTGATCAGCTAGAGTTACAGGCATGATCCACTAGTTTCTGGCACATGAAACACATCTTGATTTCCCATTTTTAGGTATACTTTAACACAGTGGTTTCCTGCCACCTGCATACACCAATTTTAATCAAGAAACAGAACAATAACAATTGATATACAAAAAAATCTAGATGAGGCTGGGGATACTGCTCAGTGGTAGAGCCGGTGCTTAGCCATGAGTCAATCTCAGGCATTCCTAGCCTCCCAGCCTTTTCTTTGTACTTGTATAAGCCATGTGAAAATGTATTTAATATTGCACAATTTAAAATTCACTGTAAAACTGCTTTGGTACTTACTTCTTAGCTAAGATATCTGGAGTCATGGCTTCATTGGCTTCTGAGTCACTATATGCATCTTCATCATCACCTATCATACTAGTCAACACACACATTTCAATTAATAACACTGGAGACATTCAAAACTCTCAAAAACCATAATATGAAAAAACCCCCATAACATCAATAACTGAACTACAGCATCATACAAGTTCAAAAATAAGGATATCAACAACAGTAATGACCTTTCGGTAGGTTGGGAAAGTTATCATTCATAAATGACCCTGTTTGTTTATTTGCAAATGAAGCCTCTGCTTTCTATTTGGGAAACAAAATCAAATCTCATTTTCCTCTTGAGAAGGCAAAACTTACTGGTGTTCATTCATCATTAGAAGATAGCAAGCATCTGCTATCACAGTAACAAATGTTACTATATACAAAATGTTTCCATTAAAATGAACACATTGCTTATATTACTAATAAAAAATTAGGTAGGTTAATTCATACTTTATATAAAACAAAACACAAATTCAAATAAGCTGTTATCCAGAAGCTCATATCAAAGGAAAATGTTAGCAAGTTACAAAAATAATGTTTCCATAGATTACCTATGGTAAGGAGTGCTTGGTTCATCTATTTTCATTAAACCATAGTCTTTGTCTGCTGGGTGGTACGTTGCCAGGATATTCATCTCATCCCACTTCTGAGACTTTTTACTAAAGTTGAAAAAGAAAAGAATACTTAGTGTCCATACACTAAAAAAGAAGTTTCACAATTAGCCATTCAAAACACTATGAGGTGCTACATACTATGATATATTTATTCTTCATCTGGACTACAGAATAGCAATTAAAATGGAAATCTATACCATTATCCAATATCAGTAGTTAGCTATTTTTGTTCTACATATATTAAGGATTGCTTAATAAGATCGTAAGCAGTCAGGCATGGTGGGACATTTCTCTATCCCAGCACTTAGGAAATAGACTCAGAAAGACTGAGTTTGAGGCCATTCCTAGGCTATACTGCAAGAGCTTATCTCAAAAATATCAAATCAAACCAATTAACCAACCAAATAGACAGAAAGTAATGGTTCATGCCTTGGGAGACTGAGTTAGAAGGATCGAGAGTTTGAGGAGTTACTGGGCCATACAATACATCTCAAAACAAACCGAACAAAAATAACAGGAGCATTTTCCTGGCCTAATTTCTTTAGGAATAGCTCTAGAAATTGAACACATAAAACTAGACAACCATATTAAATTCATATACAAAGCTAAACTGCAACTAAAATGATAACTTTTTAATCTAGAAAACTACAAGTTGCTAAGAAACAATACATTTGGATTTACTTAAGAGAACCAAAAGTGTTTTCAGAACACCTGTTACTATCTGTTCAATAAAGCATTACCAACTCGTAAGATCTTCAATAACTCAGTGTCTTAAATATCAATTCCTATTAAGAATAGGCAAATGTCACTTTGTTTTCCACACAGTTTGTGACTTTTTTTTTTTTTGGCCAGTCTTGGGGCTTGAACTCAGGACCTTACCACTGTCATCGGGCATTCTCAAGGCTAGCACTCTATCACTTGAGCCCACACCACCATTTCCAGCTTATTCTGTGTATATGCTGCCAATGACTCAAATCCAGGGCTTTGTGCATACTAGGCAAGCACTCTTACCACTAGGCCACACTCCCAGCCCCAGTTTGTGACTTTCTAATACACTGAAAAACAAGAATACTTTAAACAGAATTAACTGAACCATGTAATGAGGGTAGGAATGGGAGGAGGAAAATGGGGGAGGTGGATGGAAGGGATGACATTGATCAAGATACGTTATATCGATTTATATACTGCTTTGTAAAATGGCAAGTTCTTTGTACAACTATTTAAAGACAATAAAAAATTTTGCCTTTTAAAAAAATTTATATTTTATTGTCAGTGTATATAGGGATTACAGTTATATTTGCCAGATTGTGTAAATTTTGAACATTGATACCACTTTCCATGATTTCTCCCAATTTCCCTTCCTCTATCCCCTCCCAATCATTGTTTTCCCCTTCCCTTCCCTAGTTCAAATAAATAAACCTATATATAATATACCAGGCAAATAAAATCTTTAAAAAAAAATAAAAAAATCTACAATGTAAATTTAAAAAATATTGACCAAAATAATCTTTTTGTCATGTGTTTCAAGTTAGTAAGGTTTACTGTATATATTTTCAATTTCTCAAATTCTGAAATGTCCGTGAAGAATGGCATAGTTAAATTTATTGCTATTATCCCCTCTCTATGCACTCAAAAGTTTGACGAGCCACCTTAAAAATTACAAATGTTGGGGCTGGAAATATAGCTTAGTGGTAGAGTGCTTGCCTAGCATGCATTAAGCCCTGAGTTTGATTCCTCAGCACCATATAAACAGAAAAGGTACAAGTGGTGCTGTGGTTCAAGAGGTAGAATGCTAGCCTTGATCAAAAGAAGCTTAGAGACAGTTTCCAGACTCTGAGTTCAAGCCCCAGAACTGACAAACAAACATTACAAATGTGCCAGGCAGGCATGGTAGTACATGCCTACAATCCTAGCTCTCAGGGAAGCAGAGACAGATGGATTATGAATTTGAGACTGGCCTAGGCTAGCAAATACAAGCGCAGCATGGGTCAAAGAATGGGACTATCTCATCTAAAAAAAAAAAATTACTTTCTGTCTCCATTAATCTGTGTTAAGTATTTCATATAAGGAAAAATCAATGTCATTTTGTCACTTAGCACCATATCTTAAAGGTTTGTCCATGTTGTAGCATGTAGCATCTTTTTTTTTTTTTTTTCCCAGTCCTGGGCTTGACCTCAGGGCCTGAGCACTGTCCTTGGATTTTTCTCAAGGCTAGAGCTCTACCACGTGAGCCTCAGCACCACTTCCAGCTTTTTTCTATGTATGTGGTACTGAGGAATTGAACCTGGGGCTTTGTGTGTGCTAGGTAAGCACTCTACCACTAGGCCAAACTCCCAGCCCATGTAGCATCTTTTTAAAGGCTGGGAAAGTCAGAGCAGACAAACTGAGTACTTCTTATTAAGATCTTTCAAGTCTTGCCCTTCACTTTCTCAATAAGGCAAAAATTGGTACAGGCATGTCACAAGTGACGAAAATGAAAACTCTCACTGTTTTCAAAAGTATGGTGTCAGAAATGGCCTAAAATCTTTTATATTCATGGAATAGTCAAAATCTTAAAAGTCTGAGTTAATAAGCTTGTAGGAACCAGTTTTTAGCCTGAGTAGCTCCATCTTATTTGATCAGCCATTCTGTTATGTATGTAAAAGTATAAACTGACCTTGCCTGAAAAAGAAAACCAAAACAAAACATGTTATTCAAATGGACTTGACCAGGAAGAGGCTAAACATTACTTACAGAACAGTTCCAAAAATCAGTCAATTTTCAATAACAAGGCCCACTAACAAAGTCGGGACAGGCCAGGTGGAGACATCAAATCAACAGAAGTACATATGTAACTATATTTTGTAACCAATCAGCCTTTAGCAGTTTGGTAAACTTGTAGTTTGCAGTTTTGCCCTATAAAAGTTAGCCTGTGAGGCTGGGAGGGGTTGCTCTCTACATAGAAGGGGCCCTGACCGGTCAGTATAATTCTCCATGCTTGGTGCAAAATACAGCTTTGCTTAACTTTTACTTTCTGTCAGTCTCATCCCTTTGTTCATGGGCCCTAACAAAGCTAGTATTTTTTTTTTTTTTTTTTTTTGCCAGTCCTGGGCTTGAGCTCAGGGCCTGAGCACTGTCCTTGGGTTTTCTCAAGGCTAAGAGCTCTACCACTTGAGCCTCAGCACCACTTCCGGCTTTTTTCTATGTATGTGGTACGGAGGAATCGAACCTGGGTCTTCATGCATGCTAGGCAAGCACTTTAACCACTAGGCCAAACTCCCGGCCCAGCTAGTATTTTTTTATGCCTAAACTAGAACTTGAACTCAGAGCCTTAAACTCTTGGCTATTTTTACTCAAAACTGCTGTATCATCTAAGCCACAACTCCATGTCTAGCTTTTTGCTAGTTAATTGGAGAAAAAGAGTTTCACAGACTTACCTGTCCAGGCTGGCTTCAAATAAAATACCAATCACAAGACCTTAGCCTCCAAAGTTACTAGGATTAAGTATAATCCACTTACCACTGGCTAAGGCTTCTATGACCGCAAAAGTTGATTTGTGGCAGAAAACAACAAAAACCAAAAACTTAATTAAGAAACAGATGCTTGAAATTAAATTTCAGCTATCCTTTGCTAGCCCTGTGACTACAGAGAAGCCCAATGGAAGTAGCTCCTGACGTTTATTCTACATGAACAGTAAAATAAAAGAGGTTAATAACCATTTAGGGTGGTTAAAATAATGGAAAATATGTTGTAAAACTATAAAAGCACCATGTAAATAATGGTTTTTATTTAAATTTTAAGGCCTGCGTTAGCATGGTAGAGACTAGGTTCAGGTATAGTAGGTTTCCATTTTTTTTGGGGGGGGGGGGCAGTTCTGGGCTTAAGCCAGGACTGAGTATTGTCCTTGGATTTTCTCAAGGCTAGAAGTCTACCACTTGAGCCTCAGCACCACTTCTGGCTTTTTTCTATGTATATAATATGGTACCGAGGAATCAAATCCCAGCCTTCGTACATGCTAGGCAAGCACTGTACCATTAGGCCAAACTCCTGGCCCCTCAATTTTTTATGTACTGAATTCTTTCTACCTTTCTGGAAAGATTCAAAATGAAGAATTTTGAAATCCTGTAGAGTGCTACAGAATATTTTTAAAAAGCAATGTTTTGTATTTCTAAATACTGTTTTAGGAATTTTATTTTGTTAAATACCTGTATCAAATATAAATTATCTGTTTATAGACATATTCTCTTTCCACAGGGAAAGAGATACATTTCTATAGATTTGAAAGGTAGGAAAAATGATAAGGAGCTTCTGATTAGGATAATGAAACACAGATGTAAGTTTTAAGAAAAGTATGTTTTGTGAAGGAAACAATACAATTAACAAAGAGACCTGTCATACCGTAGCTAAATACTCCCTCTTGATAAATACTTCTTAATATGGAAACTGAAAAAGAAAAGTGGCATGCATCTATTGCTTTCTCTTCCAGTAAGGAAAGATGTAACTGAAAGAACAGGGGACATTTTGAAGTGATGGAAAAATTCACTTTATTGACCAGAATGGTAGATATATGATAGTGCCCATTTTATTAATTTCTGAAGCCTAATTTTACAGTAAATATATTTTTCTGCTTATTACAATAATTTTTTTTTTTTTGCCAGTCCTGGGCTTGAGCTCAGGGCCTGAGCACTGTCCTTGGACTTTCTCAAGGCTAGAGCTCTACCACTTGAGCCTCAGCACCACTTCCGGCTTTTTTCTATGTATGTGGTACCGAGGAATCGAACCCGGGTATTCATGCATGCTAGGCAAGCACTTTAACCACTAGGCCAAACTCCCGGCCCCAAAATATTTTTTAAATGAACATACTAATGCTCTTGTTGGATTCTTCCTAATCTCAGGGTAGAACAAGTTATTCCAAAATGTCACCAGTACTGAAAGGTACTTATGATTATTACTGCATGGGTAAAGGATAAGATAGACCTCTGGAACTCCACAGTGTGTCTCAAATGCAAGAGAAGGGATATCAACTCCCTTTAAATCTGTTTCACAACAGATTTTTTTTCACAGAAGAAAAATCAATACAGGATATAAGCAGAAATTACATTTTCTTAAGATTAAGCTAAAATTTAGTAATTACAATCTCAGCACCATAAGCCATAAATAATTCTAATTTCTGCTTATTCTTTATATAATATTTAATAATATATATTTAATAATATGTACACTGATAAACTATATATTGGATCAAGCTGTGTTTTTTTATTTTTTTCTTTTCTTTCTTTTTTTTTTTTTTGCACCAGTCCCTTGGCTTGAACTCAAGGACTAGGCACTGTTCCTGAGCTTTTATGGTCAGGGCTAGTGCTTTACCATTTAAGCACTTTCAGATTTTAGACAGTTAATTGGAAATAAGAGTCTTACAGACTTTGCTGCCCAGGCTGGCTTCAAACCACAATCCTTACATCTCAGCCTCCTGAGTAGCTAGAATTACAGGAATAAGCCAAACCCATTTTTTTTCTTTTTAATATAAGCTTTTGCTATGTTCCTAGGCTGCTCTAGACAATGCAAGTGATCGTCTCAGCTTCCTGAGTAGCTGGGATCACCATTTTATATCTAACACCTATACAATTTTTTAAAACAGGACTACTTACAATATCTCCAATAATTATCAAACATTGCTAGGACAGAGGCAAGGAAGACCTGTTCCACTTTAGCAGGTATAAAGTAATATTTATAAGTTGCTTTGTGTTTCTTTGCTCATTATCCAACAAATAATAAATGCTTATTTTACTTGTTTGAATTGTTACATTCTTTACTTACCAGAAATCTCTAACAAATTTGAGTGAGTTCTTAGTTTATACAAACAAGCTACATAACAATTCTTATTTTCCCAGTTTGTCATTGTTTACTTTCTACTGTATAAGTGGAATTTAAAAGTTTTATATATTCAGAGCCATAATCAACTGCCATTTCTTCAACACGAAGAAAATGAACACCTTAGCTTATTCAGATCCAAGAAAAATAACAATAACTTGCCAAAAAAACAAAACAAAACAAAAACAAAAACAAAACAAGCAAACCACCCTGAATTTAAGCTCAATACTATCATGATCTGTATGTACAACCTTCTTTGGGTCAGATCTCCACAAATAAAAATAGGAGCACTGTTACTAACATGGGAGATTCTGCCATGATGGCAGGCACCTGTTTGTTTCAGTTTCTCCACGCCAACTAGGGTGACTGATTCTTAAAAGCCTAAATTTGGTAAAAGTTACATTTTACTTTCACTTCATTAGCTCATATACTATTATCTTAAAGCCTAACTAAATTTCTTCTTACATATTTGTAACTTGCTTGACAGTTTTGGCTGTGCTCAGAATGGGAATGTACTTCATGGTGTTAAAAAGTTTAATTGCATAGTGAAAAAAATGATTCTTATAATGAAGATTTAATATATGTGGACCAACAAGTATAAGGTTTTGAATCTTGACACCACGACTAGACAATCAAAGACTTAACAAAGAGAGCAGTCATAAGTAAGGAAAAGGAAATTTTTGGAAAATAAACTTTATATTTTATTTGACATTTGACTATAATATTCCACGTTCTTTTAATAAGCAAAAATTACAAAGCTGGTGCATGTTAAGTCGGTTAAGTTATATTTCCAGCTGAATTTGAGTGCATTATCTAATATTGTAAAATTTAATTGAATAGTAGCAGGTTCCAAACTAGATATTGGGGGGGTGGGTTTCTACATTACAATAGGACTAACAACTGAGAATAAAGCAGGGAGTTAAGCCCTTGACATTTACTAACTTAAACTATGATTAAAAAAGCACATTGAAAACCAGAGCTAATAAAATTTGCTAGCAATTAAGCACTACTTCCCCCACCTCCCAACTGTGGGGCTTGAACTCAGGGCCTGGGCACTGTCCTTGAGCTTTTTCTAGGCTAGAGCTCTACTACTTGAGCCACAGCACCATTTTGGGCTTTTTCTGTGTATGTGGTACCAAGGAATCAAACCCAGGATTTTGTGCATTCTAGGCAAGCATTCTTCCACTAGGCCAAACTCCCAGCCCAAGTACTATTTTTTAAAAACACTTCTTATAAGATAGACAGTAACTACTTGGAGAAAGACAGGGATAGGGTGACATTGTCCAAAAAGAAATGTATACTCATTATCAGACTTATGTAACTGTAACCCCTCCATTCATCACCTTTACAATAACAATATTTTTTAATAACAATATTTTTTTAATTTTTTGCCAGTCCTGAGCCGTGAACTCAGGGCCTGAGTACTGACCTTGGGCTTTCTCAAGGATAGAGCTCTACCACTTGAGCCACAGCACCATTTTTTTCTACATATATGGTACTGAGGAATCGAACCTGGGTCTTCATGCATGATAGGCAAGTGCTTACCACAAGGCTGAACTCCTGGCTCCAAAAACAATTTTTTAGTAGAAAGCAACTTTTTACTATATTTTCAACAATCCCAAAATGAACTTTATTCACACTTTTTTTTTTTTTTTTGCTAGTCCTGGGCCTTGAACTCGGGGCCTCAGCACTGTCCTTGGGCTTTTTCAAGGTTAGTGCTCTACCACTGGAACCACAGCACCATTTCAAGCCTTTTTCTATATATGTGGTACCAAGGAATCCAACCCAGGTCTTCGTGCATGCTAGGCAAGCACTCTTACTACTAGGCCAAACTCCAGGTCCTCACACTTTAATGTATCTAAAAAAACAAAGCTCAAAATGGTTAGCATTCTACGATTGGCAATACTTTTTCTTTATTAGTGGTATATCATAAAATTAATGAGGTTTCTCTCTCTCTTTTTTTTTTTAAATGAAATATGTGTATTTACTTGCTAGGTCTGTTAGGTTAGACCTTCCCAAGTTGTATACTACATTTAAGGTAAAGAAGAGCTTCACACTCAGAAGATGACAGTAGCATTTACATTAAACAGTACATATTGCAAAATGCTGATTTATCCACGCTTAATTATGTGCATTTATGAATTTTAGTTAATCTGACAACTAAGGAAACCATTCACTAAAACTTATAATATTATAAAATTATCAGAAGAACAATAAGAAAATAACAGCATTGGCCAGTCTGCAGTCTAGAAGCTAAGGCAGGAAGACAGTGAGTTTAAGGACAACCAAACCAGTCAGACAAAAATAACATTGAGTCATATAAAAAAATTCTCAGGCCAGGAGTTTGGCTTAGTGGTAGAGTGCTTGCATAGCATGCAGGAAGCCCCAGGTTTGATTCCTTGGTACCACCTACATAGAAAAAAGCCATGGAGTGATGCTATGGTTCAAGAAGTACAGCCCTAGTTTTGAGAAAGCCCAAGGAAAGTGATCAGGCCCTGAGTTCAAGGCCCAGGACTGGCAAAAAATCAAAAACCAAAAACCAAAAAAACCTGTAATTATTGTTTGATCAGTTTTGACAAGAAATGAATTTTAAAAAGAAAAAGTATTTGAAATACCAATCTCAAATTTAAAACTTACTTTTTGTATATATTGAGTCTTGAAAATTATCAATAATATACATATATACGAATTACAAATATATACTTAAAGTGTAAATATTTTTCCTTTAAAAATATGTAAAAAAATTCTCCATGTGAAACAACATATAAGATAGTGATGAATCATCTGCAGATTCTCTATTTGGGAATTTATTTGCTTGCTAAAATTTATTTTTATCTAAAAACTTCTATTGTAGGTGCTTTAGGCTGCTTAGACATGAATAGGAAAAAAATCGAGTTACCCAACGTACACAGCTGAAGCGAAATAAGGAAACGTCTTGCTAAATAAGGTGTCTTTATAAAAATTATAAAGAAAACAAGGTCATGGGCCGGGAGTTTGGCCTAGTGGTTAAAGTGCTTGCCTAGCATGCATGAAGACCCGGGTTCAATTCCTCGGTACCACATACATAGAAAAAAGCCAGAAGTGGTGCTGAGGCTCAAGTGGTACAGCTCTAGCCTTGAGAAAGTCCAAGGACAGTGCTCAGGCCCTGAGCTCAAGCCCAGGACTGGCAAAAAAAAAAAAAAAAGAAAACAAGGTCATATATTGGTCAGTTGATGGAAATATGACTAGAGTCATGAAGAAACCTAACCTTATACTTCCCCTAAGAGCAAGAGTTGGGTGCTTACAATTTAGTGTCTGTGGGACTTTTGCAAGTAGTGACAACTTAGACGTCTGGTTATTTTCACATTAATTTGAGGTGTACCTACCTTACATTCTATTCTAACACTTCAAATAAGACCATTATACAACCTTTGTATGTTTATGAATTTTGAACACATTGTACTTACGACAGTTTTTAGTTATTGTTATGAGAGGATATTTATTTCAAGTAAATTTACTTTAAAGCAAAAGTATTTACTGAGACTCTTTTTTGCCAGTCCTGGGCTTGAGCACAGGGCCTGAGCACTGTCCTTGGACTTTCTCAAGGCTAGAGCTCTACCACTTGAGCCTCAGCACCACTTCCGGCTTTTTTCTATGTATGTGGTACCGAGGAATCGAACCCGGGTCTTCATGCATGCTAGGCAAGCACTTTAACCACTAGGCCAAACTCCCGGCCCCAGGACCTGAGACTCTTATCTTCAATTAACCTCCAGAAGACTGGAAGTGGGGCTAGGCTCAAAGGTAGGGTAGCCTTTGAGCTGCAGAGTACAGGGACAACACAGGCCCCTGAGTAGGGCAGTAACCTTGAGTTGAAGAGCTCAAGGCCAGCACCCAGGCCAAGTTCAAGCTACTTGACCCACCAAAAAAAACCAACAACAACAAAAAAAACTAACAAAAAAAAAAAACTGTAAAGCAAAAATTTCCTTTACGACGCATTCAATTATATTTCTGTGTTTCTAATGAAAGAGCCTCTTATAGTTACTAATATTGCTTGCACTGCAGTGTGACAATCAACTTCTTTGCTTTACAGTCTTGTAACTTACCATTATAAATAAGTCCACACCCTTTTACCACTTGAAATTGTACATCATAAACCTCAATGAACAAATAAATTATAGCTTGGTAGCTCCCTTTGAGGCTAGTACTGTAACCTTTGAACTAGTCAGGTCAATCAGTCATCAAAAATTGCACGTGAGAGATCCTAAGAATGGAGATCCAAAAGGCTACAACTTGCAAGTTGCATTCCTATTTATTTAGTATTTTCTTCAAAGTAACAGTCCCGGCCCGGAGTTTGGCCTAGTGATGGAGTGTTTGCCTGGCACATACGGAGACCTGGGTTTGATTCTTTGATACTCTATACATAGTGTGGCTCAAGTGGTAGGGCTCTATCTAGTCTTGAGAAAGCCCAAGGACAGTGCTCAAGCCCCGAGTTCATGTCCAGGACTGGCAAAAAAAAAAAAAAAAAAAAAAAAAATCAAAGTAACAGTTACCATGAAACTTGCTACACCAATTTGAGCTTCAGCTTTACTACAAATACCAGTAACTTTTCTTAATCTTATTTTAAACAGAGTTCTTACTTTTTTTTATTGTAACATCTGAGTCCTTACACTTAACCCAGTAGTCTATTTCACACTACAGATACTAAATTGCAACATTTTTTCATCAACCAGTGCATCTTAAATGTCTTTCTCTACACATACACACACACACCTTCTTTTATAAAGGTTGGTATACTATTCCATTACACAAATGTGCCATAATAAATATTTCATTAGTTCTTCCTAATGGACCTTGGACTATTTCCAATTATTCATATACACAACGCTTCGGGTAAACATTAGACTGTCCTAAGCTTAGATAATGTCTGAACTGGACCGAAAACCAGAAAGCTTCCAGAAGTCTAGTTGTAGATGCAAAATATGAAGCAATAAATAATTTCCCACTAACTATAGATCAAAAACTTGGAAAATTCTAGTTCCACTGAAGTGTAGAGATGATAACAAATAGAACCAGAATGAGTGCCTTAAAGCGCTTAATAAGGAAATAAGTCTTCTGAGGTCTCTGATTAGTCTTCAGCCTGCATGGTAAAGGATTCCCAAGGCAAGAAAATATTCTTTAATTACCGAAGAATTTTAATTTTAGATTTAGGTTAAGAAATAATAAACCCTGAGCAGATGAAGCTTTAAAACTCAAGTCGATTCCTTCATGTTCTCATGACAAGAGTTCACAGATCGCGTTTACTAGAAGAAAATACAGTTAAGGGATAAAAGAGAATAAACATCACCGCTCCCGACTCCACCCTGGCGCGGGTCGGAGCCGCCCCCGCCGGCCGCGCCCCGGTCCCGGCGTTCGGGTCCCGGCGTTCGGGTCCCGGCGCGGGGGAGCCGCGGGACGGAGGGAGGCTCGCAGGCTTCGCCCCCGCCCTCCCCACCCCGGCTCTCACCTCAGTTCCTCGTCGACGTGCGGGCCGGGCTGCTGGGCTGAGGCCACCACCGGGGGAGCCGCCAAGGTCTTGTTCTTTAAGATTCCCTTGATGGGCCGGTGCGAGGCTGTGGAGGCCGCCATGGCCGGTCGCTGGGACAGTCCGCTCAGGGTCGCTGTTGCTATTCCGGGTCAGGACAATGAGGGCCGGGCGTTACCGAGACCCCGCCGGGCAGCCGCAGAGCCCGCGGGTCGCTCCGAGCGACTACCAGCGTCGCTTCAACAACCGCGACGCCACAGCCCACGCCGCGCGGCGGGCGGCCCTTCGCCGCCGGCTCTTTTCCCGCGGCCCACAGAGGAGGGCCGGCGGAATGCCCCAGCGCGAGAGCGACGCGGACGCCCTAGCCAGGCGGGCCCGCCCTCTCGCGATATCTAGGGAGGGGCGTGGCCCATCGGGGGCGTGGCCAATCGGGGCGGGGCCAATCGGGGAGGGACGAGAACAAAGCCAGCCTCCTCACTCAACGCCCTGCGGCCCGCCCTCCCGGCCAGCCCGGCTCGGCGCGGCGTTGGGAACCGGAAGTTGTTTTCCTAGGGCCTGACCACCAGGTTCTTCTCTGGCTTTGGTGCTTTCAGCACCCTCTCTCCCAGTACCTTGGTATTTACGTTTTATGTCAGAGGTATCACCTCATTCCCTGAAGAGAGAAATATGAGCGTACTTTGGAAGAAATGGTATGTCTTTCTATTTAACCCACCTAAAAACTTACCTCCCTAAAGTCATGGAATATCAGCAATGAGAAGATCCTGCCTTGGAGAGGTTGACAAACCCTCACCATTTCACTGACCATCCACAGCATATACACACAAGGCGAATGTGAGACTTGAAGGGCTACAGAGATGCCAGGAGACAGCTGAGATGCCAGAAGCCAGAGAAGCAGAGCTTGCTTCAGATTCTCAGAGTCCTCATAGGGAGCTAACAAGGCCTTGATTTTTGACGTGGCAGCCCCATCTCCTCCACTTCCCTCAACTACCACCTTTGTCATTGGGCCTTCTCCCCTGCCCTTTTAGATTAGGCCTCTTCTTCCTTGTGATAGGCCAGAACGGACTGAGCAACCCCAAATTGGGTTACTGTCGCATACCACCAGGTTTCTGGGGACTCAAAGACGACTAGGGCTGAAAGGGGCCTTGTCGAGCAGTCTGTCCTCTTTCCAGCTATACCCCCTCATTCCCTAATTCCTCTCTTCCACAGCTTCCTTTATTGTGGAGTTTGGCAAGGTTCTAAACAATAATCTCACTCTAGTCTATATATCTGTGGGTCCCGAATTGCATTTCCTTTATGCCTTGAGGACAGAGTTTAAGATTACTCTCCTAAGCCGCGTGTGGTAATCTAGCTGCTTAGGAGGCTGAGATCTGAGGATCAAGGTTCAAAGCCAGTTCAGGCACAAAAGGATCTGAGACTCTTATCTCCAATTAACCTCTAGAAAACGGTAAGTGGGGCTTGGCTCCAGGGTAGGGTGGTAGTCTTGAGCTAAAAAGCTCAGGCCCAGGGGTAGGGCGGAAGCCTTGAGCTGAAGCACTCAGGGACAGCACCCATGCCAAGTTCATTCAGGGACAGTGCCCAGGCCAAGTTCAAGCCCATGACCCACAAAAACAAAAACAGAAACAAAAATATTCCTAAGGAACAATTTCAGGGTTTTGAAAAGTATTTTATTTTTATTTTCCAGCCTGGTCCCTGAGTTTGAGCTGATGGAGGGCTTCAATAAGGGAGGGGATGCTGATGGAGCTAATGGAGGGGCATTATGAAGTGGGCAGGAAGGCAAGAGAGAAAGCTGTCCTAAGTGCTGAATGTGTTCCCCTAAGAATTCTCCCAAGCCAGGCCTCCACAGCAATCATTGGCCCTGGTCCTACCTTTGTTCTCAGACTAGTGTTCCACGATACACATCCTCTCTCCCTCCTTTTCTCTCTCCCTCCCTCCCTCCCTTCCTCTCCTCCCAGGCTAGGACCTTCCAGCCCATCTAGTATTACAATCTGACAGTCCTGTCTAGCCCAGGGACAAGAGAGGGTTCTCAGTGACAGGAAGCAGGATGGGCTTGTCCTTGCCACCTGCGCTCTCAGCACCTGTGGCCTCTCCTGGGCTGCCAGCAGGAGAAGTAGTAATCCTGTTTTCGAGAGAATCTACAAAACTCTCTTTATGCTCTTAAGTAATGGGCAGTGTGCTTTGTTCCTGCTTGGGCCTGGCACACATCACACTAAACCTAAATTTGGGCCCAAACTTAAGCAATGTCTTACAGACATTAAAGAGTTACCACAATATTATATAATGTATTTTTATTTTAGCTAATAAACTAAAAGATGTTAGGACAGGAGGTGTTGGAGAGTTCTCTGATGGACTTCAGAGAAATCTTTCCCTCCACACAGTTAAACCTTTACCTCATATTTGTTCCATTTCTGATTATATTAAAAGTGCAGATGAAGAGACCTTCCTTAACAATTGAAAAACATATAATAGTTTGGCTGCAATATCTTGGGCACAACTTTTCCTTATATTTTAGAATAGTTGAACCACTTTTATTTCTCAATGTGACCCAAAGAAGATTTCCATTTGCAAGTCTCAACAGAGCTTTCTCTCCCTGCCTGCTCTTGTTCCTAAAGGATTTTATCCAGACCAAACATCTCCAGCCAGGAATTGGGCTATATTTGTGTTACATTTCCTGTATGTTGAAGGTTTCACTGCTAAGAGATGCATTATGGATGGAGTTTTCCATGCTGGATGCAGGTCTGATGCAGCTCTCAAGACAAATCATTTTAAATAAATACATTAAACAGGCATTTTAAATAAATACATTAAACAGGATTGTCTGGCAATTGTTTCTGCTCTTGTTTTGAAGATTTCCTCCTGGCTACTTGGCCCAATGTCACATATTTGGAAAAGGAGAAGAGACACAATTAATGTAGCCTCTGTATGGCTGAGCCAGCAGGCACACTGTCCCTTGGAATGCATTACTAAAACCCATACAACTGAGATTCCCACCAAGAACAAATTTCCAAAGCTGGAAATGGCTTTGGAGGCCCCTTCCATCCAGCTTGCCTAAATCAACTACAGATCCCTGGACAGAAAAGTGGATAGTGCCTCCACTCCAACCTCTGGAAAAATACCCAAAGATTGTGACTTAATGAGCACAGTGCAGCAGCTCTTTGTTTGACAAGAATAACACATTGTTCTTTTCCTTTTCAGGTAATCCTTCCCCCAACAGGATGATCTCATATTTTGTAGTACATTGTAGAAATTCATGATAGCAGAGGCAAGATTAAATAAAATATAAAAAGCATTACAGACAAAGAGACAGAGTGTGCCAAGTATAAGCATATTTGTCCTATTTTAGGTTGACAGCCCTCCGGGCATCCACAGGCCAGGCCTGGCCACAGTTGCCCATTTCCAAACTGCACGTGACCTAAAAATGCACATACTCCCATCCCCAACTGTGTCACCCACATACCTTAGCCTTAGTCCTGGTGCCCATTCTCAGTCACTAGTGTCCAGATGCAAGTTGCCAGGACCTGACTATGTGCTCCAATACAGAATGTTTTCTGGTAATAAGCAAGCTATAGGATGTTTGGCCTTGGCTATAGAATGTATTATCTCAGCTTTGTGCCAGATACAGGATGTTTTCCTGGCATAAGCCATCTTAGTAGGTTTGGCCCTCACTGGCTGTTATCTCCAGGATGCTGCTGCAACTTCAAAGCTTTCCTGTTCCTATCCCCTTCTCTGGTCTCCAGCCCTCCCCCCCCCCCCAATAATTACCCTCCCTGCTTGAGAACAATTCATTCTTCTCTATCCTGTGGGGGATCAGCCTGTCTACTTCAGTGGACATTAAATCTTGCTTTCTTCTATATGATTTGTGTCTGTGTGGTTTTCTGGGATGGTGCTTACAGGCATGAATAGAAACTACAGTATTTTTCATAATGTTAGGATTGAGGGTCATGGGATGTAATGGTTTAGGTAATTATGGTAGTTTTAGACATATGGCCTGGAAATCTAGGATTTAGGGCAAATTGAAACTGATTTCAAGAATTATGAGTAAAACCAAACACTCATGCCTGTAATCCTAGCTACTTAGGAGGCTGAGATCTGAGGACTGCAGTTCAAAACCAGCCTGGGCAGGAAAGTCCATGAGACTCATCTCCGATTAACCATCAGAAAATGGGAAGTGGTGCTGTGGCTCAAGTGGTAGGTGGGCCCTTTGACCTTTGATCCCTGATCCTTGATCTTTGTCCTTTGACCCTTGATCTTTGATCCCAGCCAATGGTTGACACTGACCGTTGAGCTTTGCCTTTTGACCCTTAGCCTCTGACTCACAACCTTTGACTCCTGTCATTTAAGCCTTGACCCCTGACCTTTGAATTTTTTTCATATATTTTTATTGTAATTAATAGAAGGGTTACATGATATTTGCCAGATAGATGGTGCATTAATTCACATACATTGATACCCTTTCACATGTCTTGGTCCCCATTTCCCTCCTCCCACCCCCACCCCTCATCTTGTTTTCCCCCGTTCCCTATCCAATTTCAAATAACCAAATACAAATATATCTGATATATCAGGTAACAAAGTGAGATAGTGTAACAATATGAGATAACCAAGGGACAGCAAAAGTGATGAGAGATAACATAGTACCTTAAGAACAATAATCATTCATTATATGGCTTATGTTTACATCATATTTTAAATGACAAGTTTAACAAACAAGTGTTCAAGGAGGGAATCTCTAATTACAATCACTGGGACTTAGTATTTAGAACTTAGTCAAAATTAGGCTAAGGGTTTGTATGTCATAGAAACATATTAATTTATGAAATAAAACATTATGTCTATAGAGTCATAGGTTTTTATGTCTATATAGTTATGTTTGTATTTCCATTAACATGTCCATAGCTTTGGGTATGCAGTTATTGAGTCCTCGCTCTTGTACTCTTTGGATTTAATAACCACATATTAAGGATACCATGCGCCTTTTGTTCCTTAGGTCTTGACTTGTCTCACTCAACATGATTCGCTCTAGATTCATCCACTTCCCTGCGAATGCCATTATTTTATCTTGTCTGTTGGCTATGTAGAATTCCATTGTGTATATATACCACATTTTCTGTATCCATTCATCTGCAGTAGGGCATCTGGATTGTTTCCATCGCCTGGCTATTGTGAACAGTGCAGAGATGAACATAACTGAGCAGGTGTCTTTATAATATCCTGGGTCACGCTGTTCAGGATAGATGCTCAGAAGTGGTATGGCGGGATCGTAGGGAAGGTCTATTTTCAGTTCTTTAAGGAACCTCCACACTGCTTTCCAGAGTGGCTGAACTAGTCTACATTCCCACCAGCAGTGTAGTAGGGTTCCTTTTTCTCCACAACCCCGCCAGCAACTGTAATTGTCTGAGTTCAAAATCTTGGCCATTTTTGTTGGGGTAAGGTGGTATCTTAGGGTTGTTTTTATTTGCATTTCTTTTATGACCATAGATGATGAACATTTTCTCATATGCTTTTCTGCCATTTTAAACTCTTCTTCTGATAGGTCTCTCTTTAGTTCCCTTGCTCATTTAGTGCATGGTTTATTGGGTTTTCGGAGGATTAGTTTCTTGAGTTCCCTGTAGATACTAGATATTAAGCATTTGTCAGATGTATTATTGATAAATATCTTTTCCCAGTTGGTTGGCTGTCTCTCTACTTTTGCAACTATGTTTTTATCTGTACAGAAACTTTTTATTTTTAGGTAGTCCCATTTATTGAGTCTCGCCAATCTGTTGTGACCCTGGGATTCTGTTCAGGAATCTTTTGCCTGTGCCTATGAGTTCCAGTGTCTCTCCTTGACCCCTGACCTTTGAATTTTGACTTTCAACAACCTGATTTCTGACCTTTAACCCTTGCCCTTTGACCATCCAACCCTTGAACTTTGTCCCTTGACCCTTGATCTTCAACATTTGACCCTGACCTCCAAGCTTTGAACTTTGCCTTTTGGACCCTGCCATTTGATCTTTGACCCTTGAGGTTTCTCCCTTTACCCTTGACCTTTGACTCCTGACCCCTAACCCCTCCCTTTGACCCCTCCATTTGAATTTTCCCTTTGCCCCTTGACCCCCAACCTTTGAACTATGCCCTTGACCTGACCTTTGACCCCTTGATATTTGACCTTTGGCCCAACCTTTGAACTTTGCCTTTTGACTTGACCCCGACCTTTGTATGAGCTACAAGTACTTGGCTGAGAGACTTTTTAAAATTATTATTGTAACTAGGTTACAGTTAGGGCATAGGACCAATATGGCAGTACTGTTCATTAACAAGCATGACAATTTCATTTATATATTTAGGAACTGAAGGAATTAAAACTGCATATGTCTGTGTGCACAGTGGATTTGCATGAACTAACTTGGGTCAAGAATTCATTTTTCACATATTCTCCATATGGCCTCTGCTACACATGGAGGATCCTGTTGATATTTTATTTCTCTTAGTGTCAATTTCATCTTAAACTGTGTCTAGCAGCCTGAATTGCTTAGATAATATTGGTCTTTCTCACCCAGCGCCAGTGGTCATGCCCATAATCCTAGCTACTCAGGAGGCTGAGATCTGAGGACTGCAGTTTCAAGCCAGCCAGAGAAGGAAAGTCTGTGGCACTCCCATGTCCTGTTAACCAACCCCCCATAAAAAGCTGGAAGTGGTTCAAGTGGTAAAGTGCTAGCCTTGAGCCAAAAAGGTCAGGGACAGCGACCCCCCCCCCATGATGGTGTAAATATTCCATTGAAAATTTTATTTTAGATTCTAGCTATTGATTGCAACAGGAAAGCTCCTTTTACTTCATTGCTATATTTATACATGCTCACATTTGTCCCAATTCGAAATGTCCCAAATACAGTTTTATTTTTTTAGTTAGTTAATGACAGGGTCTTGCTAGGTAGCTCATGCTGACCGTGAACTCTCTGGCCCCTGCCTTAAATTTCTGGATTATTGGGATTACAGGTGTGAACCACCATATATGTAACTATAATTAAATTTTTTTGCCAGTCCAGGGGCTTTAACTCAGGGCTTGAACACTGTCCTTGGGCTTTCTCAAGGCTAGTGCTCTACCACTTCAGCCACAGTGCCACTTCTGGCTTTTTCTGTGTTTGTGTACCAAGGAATTGAACCCAAAGCTTCATGCGTGTTAGGCAAGCATTCTGCCACTAGGTCAAATTCCCGGCCTATAATTTTATTTATTTTAATTTTTTTTTTTTTGCCAGTCCTGGGGCTTGTCCTGGCTGCTGTCATTGAGCTTTGTCAAGGCTAGCGTATTACATTTGAGCCACAGCTCCACTTCAGCTCCAGTCCTGGCTTTTTCTCTGTATGTGGTACTGAGGAATTGAACCAAAGGCTGCATGCATGCTAGGCAAGCACTCTACCACTAGGCCATGCTGCCAGCCCATCTGGCCTATACTTTTGATTTTTAAAGCATTGCTATGACGGCCTCCAGATTGATTGGTCTAGAAACCTCCACTTTTTTTCCTACTTGTTTTCATACTGTTCTAATATTTTTTTAAAAATTGGGTTTAGAAATGATTTTAAATTTATAAATTCAACTCTGTTTTACCACACCCAGTGATAAGGCATGGTTCAGGCAATTAGAATCCTTTACTTGTTTCTGCTCAAAAAACTCAGCCTTAAGGGGATACATATTGTATAGGGTAAAGTCTATACTATCATGATCTGGTTCCCTCAGTTTCTCTAGGCTCCTTTTCTTTGTGTTTTTCCCACGAGTCACATTACATTTCTCAAGGCTCCAGAGGCACAGGCATTCTGAATAAGAACATCTGATTGAGCAGGCATTCAGTCTCCTTCTTAAAAAAAAGATCCTTAAATTACACTGGGTCTTATGGCTCACACTTCTAATCCTAGCTACGCAGCTGATTGAGATCTGAGGATGGCAGTTTGAAGCCAGTTCAGGCAGAATAGTCCATGAAACTCTTATCTCC